>NC_056663.1:11967500-12629583 GCF_018350195.1 Panthera tigris | reverse complement strand
TAAGTTCCAAACAAACTTTGTGTAAGAAAGTCTGCCTTTAAAAATGTTTATCTAGATATCTTTAGCATGCAAATTTCTCTTTGTAAGGTAAAACTTTTTGAAAGCCCATGCGACTTGTTACAATACTACTGCTTCTCTCAAAGCCAGCCCAGCTCTCTGCTGAGTGAGTAAACTAAATGTTAAACTTCTTATTTATCTTGAGCCGCACAGAGGACCAGTATTTATAGATTCTGCCATAGAGGATCTGGAAGGGATTACAGTGACCAATCCACTTTGTCTCCATCTTCAAGTGCCGTGCAGGAGGCATCATAGACTTTGTGGTGGATTATGTGCAAGTCTATACTCCATTACCTACTCAAATTATACTGTGCAGTAAGAAACTTCTGCAGAGCTTTAAAAAAGCAAAAACAAAAACAAAAACTCTTGGGTCAGGCATGCTCAAACTTGTAGTTCCATGATCTGGTTTGGACTCTAAATTTTAAGTAAGTCTTCCAAGTGGTTCTGATGCTATTCAGCCACAGCCCACACTTTTGACGAACACAGGCACCAAGAAGCTGGAAGCTGAGTTGGCGATAGAGTGTGGTGTTAATTACAGGGTCAGGAATCCTGGGTGTACATTGTTGTTTGTGTCAATTTGACAAATGCAGAGTAGTTTACGTGTTACGGGGCGGGGGGGGGGGGTGACTGACAACATCTGGCTTATACAAGGCACTAAATAAGTGACAATTAAATGCTATTTTTTATTGACTCTGTCGTATGGTATCGCTATGGCCACTCTGGAGTTACCGGTCATGATTCCGACAACCCTGTTATCCATAACTGTTATGGGGCTACATTGCATAACCCCTCAATTCACCGTTTGAAGTCCTAATGCGCAGTACCTCAGAATAAAACCATTGCTGGAGACAGGATCCGAAAGGAGGGTTTAATCAATAATTATACCACGATAGCAGGCATGATAGAGACTGTCCTGGCACATTGGGACTTACGTGCACCCCAGCTATAAGACATAGGTAGTTGGATCTCACCACATGAAAGACATCCAACGTGAATATAGACAGCTTTTCATATCGTTTCATATCTCCTAACTTCTAAAACTGCGATTTATACCTATTATACGTATGTATTTGCAGATGTACTGTTCGTTAATATAGAAATACATTCTCGGGACTTCCAAGGAAAAATGAAGTCGTTATGCAGACCCATTCACAGATGCCAATGATGAAATCTAGACAAAATTTTAACTACTATTTAAAGGTTTGGGAAAGCATACAGAATTGGATAGATTCTTTAAAAAAAAAATGCCACTGGAGAAGGGATTTTATAGTTTTTTGCCCAAGCACACTTCCCAATCCCCAGGATTACTGGGTGGGCAGAACACCACACATAGCCCTACTCTCTTGGCTTGCAGTGGCACAGAGAGTTCAGAGCTGGAAAAGTAGCTGAAAAGTATCTAAAACCAGGAAGAAGTCACCAAATCAAAGTACTCTTGAATAAACTATGAAAAGGCTGAGGGTTGTGAGTTTTTAGCTTTGTTGACCAAGTGTGCTCCCTAAAAACCACGGCCGTGACAGCAGAAAATGCAGCTTCGCTTGTGGTTAGAGACGGCAAAGAGAATGCAGTGTAGAAAGAGAAGCCGGGAATTTGAGGGCGGACATTTTGGGAGTGAGAGAAAAAGAGAACAGCTCCCAAATCTGAATATAAACTCTGCCCAGACCCCAGGTAGACTTCAAGACTCAAAGCGCAGGGAAGTCCTAGGGAGCTTGGGGCGTGGGTAAGGCAGGCAGACCCCAGAGAGAAAGTGACCCTAAAAGACCTAGATGCACCAGGAGAAATTCTGTGAACATGCTGTATTTTGAATGGAAGGCACCGTCAAATCCACGTGTGGCTCCTGTGGCAGAAAGCTGAAGCCTTCCTAGGTTGAGGTGTCAGAAGAGGGAGTCAGAAATCGGCGGAAAAGATGGAAATTTAAGAGGATTTCCCAGATGCCAGGAATCCACGGGGGTCATGAATCCACACACAATCTGAATATAAACTTTGCCCAAATGGTTGAACGGTCACCCAATTCTACAGGCATACGTGGCATGCTGAGGGGACCAGACTCAAGATAGGAGCACAGTTACCTGCCTATTTAGTACTAAACATGAAATAAGCATTCTCCACTGGGGTAAAGAATGCACAGCCAAGATGGAAACGGACACAAGGAAACCAGGATGCAGTGGTTAGCCTGGGACAGGAAAGCTCTAGACCTGCCTTGGTGCAAAGGACACGGACTGTGGAGCAAAACTGCCAGGGTTTTAATTCCTGCTCCCCAATTGATCAGCTGTTTGAACTTCAGGAAACTGCCTAACTTCTCTGTGCCTGTTCCCTCATCTCTAAAGTGGCAGTAATAATAGGACTTCTGTTTGCAGCATTTGCAAGGATTAAATGAGTTAATATATGCAAAGCACTTTCAAAAGGCATGTATCATGTTAGCTATTATGACAAGGATAATTTCACTGAGCATGACAATAATACAACCCTCCTTCCAATAATACAACCCTCCTTCCAATGCTTGCATTCAATCTAGAGGTGAAAAGGGGCGTGGCTGGGGGGGAGGAACCTTGAATTTATTAAAAACACTCTGAATTGGCTCTGATTATGCTGAATTGCATAGTAGCAGAATAGAAGCTCAAAATATAGTTACACGGAAAAAAATGATACCTATTTTTCTTGTATGACTTAATTTGTGGTTTTTAATTTTTTTTTTTAATTTTACATTTATTTATTTTTGAGAGACAGAGTGAAACAAAGTGAGAGTGGGGGAGGGACCGAGAGAGAGGAGACACAGAATCCAAAGCAGGCTCCAGGCTGAGCTGTCAGCACAGAACCCGATGCAGGGCTCAAACCCACAAACCATGAGACCCACAAACGGTGAGATCACGACGTGAGCCGAAGGCAGATGCTTAACCGACTGAGCCACCCAGGAGCCCTATTAATTAGTGGTTTTTAAACTCTTGCCTACTGTTTGCAGTACACACGTGCACGTTTAAATACAAACTCATATGTGTTATTGGTTCACACATGGTATGTTGGATTATATCTTGATTTTCCTTTCATTCTATTTTATAAATAGCCTAATTATAATTCTGACTGCCTCTTTTTTCAATCCAAAACTCATGAAGTTATTTTTACATTCCCATAACTTTAAGGATGTTGTTTATTTCATTTCTAATATTATTGTGGTCTAGCCAGGAAATGTTGCCTATAACATACATGAAAAGAGTTTCAATTCCATTTACTTATTATAGCGTTAATGTTTTCATATGACTGAAAAAAATTTTTTTATTTAAATAATCTCTACGGCTAACGTGGGGCTCGAACCCACGACCCAGAGATCAAGAGTTACATGCCCTTCCAAATGAGTTGGTCAGGCACCCCTTTTATTATGATTTTAAATTTCTTCTCCTTGATCATCCATGCATCTAAACCCTTATGGCTGTGTACCACGGATGTCTTGACTGCTAAACAAGGGTGTGTAGTGATAAATAAAAATTAATTTCTATCTTTAAATGTCTTCCTGAGCAATAAAGATATAAACGACTCTTTAAATAAGAAGAAAACATAGTAGCATTAGATGTAGACAGAAAGGTCCAGTAATCACATTTAATACAGGGTAATCAGTTCAAGAATCAGAAAGGTGGATCTATCAGGGGTCCACAAAGAAGTGTGTTCATGTAGCATCTGAAAGCACAGGAAGGTAGTTTGTAAATAACAGAGAAAGGTATTCTAGGAACAAAGAGAATTACAGTAGCCTCTCATCCCATATCCATAAGGGATAGATTCCCAGACCCCCAGTGGATGCCTGAACCAGGCATATAGTGCAAATAATGCATATACGAATAGGTACCACTATTTCCTATACATACGTGCCTATGATAAAGTTTAATTTATAAATCAGGTACAGTAACAGATTAACAACAATAACCAATAAGAGAATAGTTGTAACGTCTATTATAATAAAAGTGATGTGTTTGTGGTCTTTTGCTCTCTCTCTCTCTCTCTCTCAAAATATCTTATTTTCTTGTCCTCACCCTTCTTCCTGTGATGCCGTGAGATGATAAAATGCCTAGGTGATGAAATGAAGGGTGATGAATGCCACAGGTGCTGTGACTAGTGTTAGGCTACTACTGACCTTGTGATACTGGATCAGAGGGAGGAGCACCCACTTCCCATGCGCAGGGGGCTGCATACAACTATCAAAGAGAAAGCAGAACCCTGGGCAAGGCGGGACTGCTATTCGTAGAAGTCAGAGTCCTACAAAACAACAAGCAAGTTCAGGGGATTGTAAGCAATTCCACATTCTGAAGCAGAGTGAGAAGGAGAGGCTACAACCACCAGATGGAATGGGAGGCAGGACTCAGACTGTATTTTGATTTAATGTATATGTAAGGACCGCCTGCAGTGAGGCCCTAGAGTAAAATTTTAGAAAAGGGAAGAGTTTTAGGTATACCGCGTCAGGACCCGGCAACTGACTTGGTTTGTGAGGGGAGAGAAGAGGCTGTGGAAAAGGTCAGGTGCTCAAAGGAACCGAAGGATCATTCAGGTTTCTGGCTCAGGTGGCTGATGACTTCATTCACAGACATTAAGTTTCTATGATAAAGCACAAGCCGAGGGTGGAAAAGACGACTGTGCACCTGCACCCTTAGACTTCAAATTTCCAGAGGCACAGCTTACATGGTACGGCCAGTTGGGAGGTGGGAAACTGGAATTTGAAATTTGGAATTCAAAACAGACTTATGGACTGGCACCTGTGTTTGGGATGCGTTGACATTGTGCAAATTCTCTTAGGGAGATTGAGATGAAAACGGGGCTAGAGACAGAGACTTAGAAGTCCCAGCTATTTAAGAGATGGAGAGGGGCACCTGGGTGGCTCAGTCGGTTGAGTGTCCAGCTTTAGCTCAGGTCGTGATCTCATGGTTGGTGACTTCCAGCCCCGTGTCGGGCTCTGTGCTGACAGCAGAGCTTGGAGCCTACTTCGGATTCTGTGTCTCCCTCTCTCTCTGCCCCTCCCCCGTTCATGCTCTGTCTCTCTCTCTCTCTCTCTCTCTCTCTCTCAAGAATAATAAACATTAAAAAAAATTAAAAAAAAAAAAGAGAGATGGGCAAGGAGGGGGAATTTGGTAAGTCTGTACTAGTCAGGGCTCTCCAGAGAAAACGGAGCACACTAGGGTTATTGGCTCTATGAGCTTCTGAATTAGCAACTCTGTTAAGCAAGCTCTGTTAAGCTTAAAGTATAAGCAGAACGATACAAATAGTGAGATTAATTTAGATAGATAGATAGATAGATAGATGCATCTCAAAGTTTATTTTAAGGAACTGGCTCATGCTATTATGAGAACTGACAAGTCCAAAAATTTAGAAGGTAGGCCAGCAGCCCAGAGACCCTGGGAAGAGTTTCAGGCACAGCCCAAAGGCAGTGTGCTGGCAGAATTCCATTCTCCCTAGGAGACCTCTGTTGTTTGGTTTTGTTTTGTTTTGTTTTGTTTTGTTTTGTTTTGTTTTGTGTTGTGTTGTTTTAAATTAAGGCCTTCAACTGATTAGATGAGCCCCACCCACATTATGGAAGTTAATGTTTTACCCAAAGTCTGTTGATGTAAATTTTGATCTCATCCAGAAAATATCTTCACAGAAACATCTAGAATAATGCTTGAGTGACCATCTGAGTACTCTGGCCTCATCAAGTTGACACACAAAATTAACTATCACAAAAACTGAGGCATATTCAGTAATGAACAGAGAATAACTGTTCTCTGTTAGAGAACAGAGGGGTGGCAGGAGGGAGTGATAGAGAAGGAGAGAAAGAGGGAGATTTCCTTAGGCTTAAGAGTAGAAAGAATTTCAAGAAACAAAATAAAACAAGTGATCCAAAAGGGTTCAAGCAGGATTTGAACTGAAAATATACTCTGGGTGAAACAACAGGAAGTCATTCTGATATAATGACTGTCCTTTGACGGCAGTCTAAGAGCTAAGAGTTGAAAGGTTAATGGGGGGGGGGGGATAGGAGACATTGCATGCTAATTACTTCCACTAAAAATTTGACTTGTGAGTAGGAGAAATTACACAATGATGGCCAAAGGGAGAATAAAGGTGAAGGGGATCCACTTTTTCTATAGGACTTGGAAAGAAATAAAATAAACCTGCTATGATTAACGCCTTGGCTGATGAGAGCAAAAGTGACTCTAGCCCAACACATTAACACTCTGGGTATAAATGCAACTTACCAGGGATTCATAAAAACACGATACTCCCATGCTAAAGAGTGATTCTCTAATAGTGAAATTTCCATGACCTTCAGGGGAAAAGGCATTTTGATGTCTTTTGATCTCATGTCAATCAAACAAAACCATATAGGTAGCTGCCTCTTCTTCAAAGCAGATAGGGTGAAAGGTGGCCATAAGAGTGTGCTGGCAGGGGTGCATGGGTGGCTCAGTCGGTTAAGTGTCCTAGTCCAGCTCAGGCAATTCAGGACACTCAGGTCATGATCTGAGGATTCATGAGTTCTCGACACACATCGAGCTCTCTGCCATTAGCACAGAGCCCGCTTCAGATTCTCTGTTCACCTCTCACTCTGCCTCTCCCCCATTAGTGTTTTCTCTCTCCCTTTCTCTCTCTCTCTTAAAATACATACATAAACTTAAAAAAAGTACATTGGCAATTTTTATCATTTTTTTCACCAAATTTTTTCCATTATTGGTTAGTATTATAATCTCTAAAAAAGCATATATGAACATTCATAAGCAAATTTTTCTTTTAAAAATAATATTCTCATGCATTTCACATCTCCTCATAACTGACCTTTTTGAAAGGTCAACACAAGGTAGTGGGGAGAAAATAGGAAGGAGTATTTCAATAATTGGGTGAACGCATTGTTAGTAGTAAGATCTAGATTTTGAATATTCAGGACAGTATTTTCTTTCTTTCTTTCTTTCTTTCTTTCTTTCTTTCTTTCTTTCTTTCTTTCTTTCTTTCTATTTAGAGAGAGAGTGACAAGGGTAGCAAGAAGGGGGAGAGAGAGAATCCCAGGAAGGCTCTGTACTATCAGCACAGAGCCCGATGCAGGGCTCGAACTCATGAACTGTGAGATCATGACCTGAGCCAAAACCAGGAGTTAGATGCTTAACTGGTTGAGCTACCCAGGCACCCCTCTTTTTTTTTTAGCCCTCTTCCATTCTAAAATTAAGTCAAAACATATTTCATGGATACATTGACACGTCTATTTCTATTCTCTATTGTGGTCAATTATTCTAATTTATGTCATAAACTAAGTCATATATTCTATGCATTCCCTTGTGTTCTTCAAAACCTTGACATCAGGAATAGGGGAAAAAACTATCGTGTGAGGACCCGATTTTCGTGCCATACATGTGTGAAAAGCATAGAGAGTCTTCCCTAGAAGAATCTCAAAAAGAATAGAGTGCATTTTTGGTCAGTGTTGCAAAATAAACTCCCAATGACTGGAGGAAGCACACGTAATTTGAAGCAGGGAAGTAATCACACTTGTTCCACTAGTGTTGGGCAACCAGGTGTTTTGCTGTGTTTAAAGAACCTCCATTTAGTATAATGGGTTGGGGTCACTTCATCTAATGTATCTCATTATATTGAGGGAATATAATCATTTCAGTGGCTTGTTTTCAGTTCAAGGTTGAAGAATTTCAATGTACTATGGAAACAACTTGTTTTCAGTGTCTGATAAAGCGATCCTTCATTTTTTTTTTTTTTTTTTTAATATCTGGATTTGGACACAAGTTAAAAATAAGATCTACCACTGAAGGCTTTATTACCAAAATCTGTCCTTCATTGGATGAGAAGATTTGGGAGGAATGTGGGCTTTAGTGTTTCAGATCCCTGAGTATTGTCTTCCTGTCGTGAAGTAATGAGTGCCATATCTTTGCTATGGGTTCTTTATGTCAGTCATCAATAACCCAATCAGCCTTGACTAAGGAATAGAGCAGGGGCAAGGTAAAGGCAGAGGGCATTAACATTTGTACAAAAAAGACTTCATTCCTTCTTCATAATAGCCTCATGTTTAAGGTGCAACTACGTTTGAGTCAGATGAAATTCTTGCTTTATAGGTCAAAAGTTTTATAATATTGGCAATTTCACATAGCTCAAACTAAAAGTACATTTGATATATGAACAATCCATATAACTTTCGACTCCTCAAAAACTTAACTACTAATAGTTTACTGTTGACCAGACACCTTACCGATAACAAATAGTTGATTAACACATATTTTGTATATTATATGTACTATATGCTATATTTTTGTAATAAAATAAGTTAGAGAAAAGTATTAAGAAAATCATAGGAGAAAATACATTTACAGTACTGTACTGTTTTGTTGAAAACAACCATGTGCCAGGGGATCCACACAGTTCAAATCCATGTTGTTCAAAAGTCAACCGTGTTCTTGCCCTAACAGTAAAGAAATTGAGGTCCACAAGTATTATATAATTTACTCAAACAGCCAGTCTATTACACAAATATAAGTTAAACTAGTTTCTTTACCATTCACTTCCTTAGGAAAAGAAGATTCTAAAAATCATACCTCCAGAAAATTTGGTATTACAAATATCTCAACATGCACTGCTACATTTAATTTCTACCCTATGCTTAGAAGTAGCCCAGTCAGGTATGTCGAAAGGATACAGGAGCCAACTGAAAAAGTTCCTAAAGCCGAAAGCTGGAACAATTTGAGCAACAAAATAAATAACGTAGCACTGGATTATAAACCATGACATAAAATATATACCCATTAGCCCATATGGATATAAACAGATTATTGGACAAATAAACAGATGTGGAAAATAGACAAATCGCCCGCGCAGAATCCAAATAATTTATGTGGGCACTCTGACCTCAAGGAAGTAGAGTATAACTCCCAACTCTTTCGGGGAGAACGGTGAATAATGACTTTCTTTCAAAGAGAACATTATGGAAAGGGGGAAGGCAGAATAACTTTCCGGCTAAGAAACATGACAAACACTACCTCAAGCCAGACGATCAAGGTTAACATCAATGGTGATAAGTCATACTGATAGTATATGCCATTGATATGATGTGACGAGAATGGCACTTTATCTTGGTGATCTTGCTCACACAATCTCATAACCCCAGTCTAATCATGAGAAAAAAATCAGACAAATTCCAACTGAAGGACATTCTACAAAATACCTGACTAGCATTCTTCAAAACTGTGAAGGTCATCAAATAGAAGCAAAGTCTGAGACACCATCAGAGCCAGGAAGAGCCTCAGAAGACCTAACAAGTAAATGTAAGAGGAGAGCCTGGATGGGATCTTGAAATAGAAATAGGGACACCAGCTGAAAACTAGTGAAATACGTATCAGTTTTGGGCATCGATTGGTAGTGAATGTACCACAGAGGTGAATTACAGGAAAAACTGGGTGTGGGATATAAGAGAATCCCATATTTTTAGTAGTAATAAAAAAAAAAGTTATTTTAAGAACTCAAGGAAAATGGGAAAAGGCCGTTGTGAATACAACTTGCCTTAAGCGCCTCACATACATTAGTTTACCTGTATTTGTTATGAAACTTAGATTTTGGGACTCACAGTCATTGAGTTAAAACAGATCACTGGTAAAAGCCACTGAAAGTTGTAGGTTTTTCAGGGGTGCCTGGGTGGCTCAGTCAGTTAAGCTACCGACTTCGGCTCAGGCCATGATGATCGCATGGTTTATGAGTTTGAGCCCCGCATTGGACTCTGTGCTGATGGCTCAGAGCCTGGAGCCTGCTTCGGATTCTGTGTCTCCCTCTCTCTCTGCCCCTCCCCGACTCAGGCTCTGTCTCAGAAATAAACATTAAAAAAAAAAAAAAAAAAAGAAAGTTGTAGGTATTTCAAAAGAACATAAAGAGTGACTAAACTATTAGCAATATACAAGTACTTTATTATATCATAAAATAAAGTACTGATAATAAACAAAAATAAGTTCATGTCGTGAATTCTTCAGTGAGCTGTCACCAGTTCTATGCATATTCTCCTGGTCTATTGCTGGGCTGGTGGGAGGAACTCAATATACTGGTCAGAGTCCAAAGAAATCTGCTTAACAGCAACACTTAAAAATGTTACTTTAGCCCAATTACAGTAATTCAAAATCTACCCATTATTGAAAGAATTGGAATATTTTCTAACTCAATTTAAGTAAGTAATTTCAAACAGTGAAATAATGCCACAGTGTTTTTGCTACAAGCATTTGCAAAGACCACAACTCCTTGGTGTTTATGTAACGATATTCAAGGTCTGTTTGCTCATTGTGACCATTCTGGTGCATTTACAAAAATCAAAAGGTCTCTAGCCCCATGGTTATTTTTTTCAGGGTTTCTTTTTCAAACACTGTATTTGTATTTCATACAGTATTTCTCAGACCAGTTAATAAAGTCAGACTTAGTAAAGAAATTGAATACTTTCAACAACTGGATAAGGCACACTTGAGAACACACGATAGCTTCAAAACCTCTAAAATAATTAGAATGATTGGGGCGCCTGGGTGGCTCAGTCGGTTGAGCGTCTGACTTCAGCTCAGGTCACGATCTCGTGGTTCCTGGGTTCAAGCCCCGCATCGGGCTCTGTGCTGGCAGCTCAGAGCCTGGAGCTGCTTCAGATTCTGTGTCTCCCTCTCTCTGGCCCTTCCCCATTCATGGTCTGTCTCTCTCTGTCTCTCAAAAATGAATAAATGTTAAAAACAGATTAAAAAAAATTAGAATGAACTCTAAGATTTTGTGAAAACTCAGATGAAACTCGATTATATATAAACTTTCCCTTGAACATACAAATGCTTAAAACTTCTCAAATAATGTTACTGAAGTATGCCCTGTATTGCTAATATTCTTCTGGTTAAAAAAAAAAATCCAGAACATACTTATCTCAAATGCAACACGTTCCCTTTTATATAACATCTTTAGAATGTAGTCATTTCATATCATCTATCACCTCTGTCACAATTTTCTTAAGATTTCTAACCTCTCAAACTTACTTCTCTTATTACAGACCACATGATTTATGAGTACCGATAGCTATAGAGACAGCTGTGAGATTAGCATTGTAACCTATCACAGATCACCTCAGAAGCATTTCTTCTGAAATGTACTGTCACAGTGAAATGGAATTACAACACATTTTGGGGCAATTCTGACATGTACTTTGAAACTCACTTGCTCAGTTGTAAAGGCAGAAAAGGGTAGACATGGGGGGAAGACTGGGCTACATTTATTTGTTTTTACTTCCTGTAAAGTAATAGATTTTTTATCAAAAGTTTACCCTAATGCGATATACTTCCATGTTTCTAGCATCTTACATCTTTTCCGTAAGTACAAACACAATTACGTGCGTCATGAAGAAATGACACAAGATGGCTGACTTTAACATTCCATTGCAAACATATTAGAAGCCATCCTTTGTTAACGATTTTGTGCCACAGATGCACTTTAAACTTTAAGGAGAGGAAAATTCCTAGTATCACAGTGTATTTTGATTTGATATTTTTTCAAGTACCTGAGGAGGAAAATGTGAGAATGTGTTGCTAAAAAAAAAAAAAAAAAAAAAAAAAAAAAAAAAAAAAAAAAAAAAAAAAAAAAAAAAAAAAAAAAAATTAAAGGTTGATGTTTGGGGAATAGAGTTGTAATAGATTTATGGCAACTTCTGAAAACAGCTTTTTCTTTTACCTAAATGCTCACCACAGCAGACACCAGCCAGAGGTGTGCAAATCACATGCTGTTGCCAGGCCTTTCCAGTGGAAACCCAAAATAGAATAGTTAGCTTTATCGGGAATAGCTCTAATATTTCTAGAAGAGAGAGATGCTGGAGTCCAGGAGAAGAATACGAAGAGTAGCTAATTCAATACCTCTTCCCTACAAACATTAGCCACCCCGTAAATTATCACCTATATTTTTGCCACTCAAAGTGTGGCCCACAGACCAGTAGCATTAACATGGACCTGGGAATAATGTTAAAAAAAAAAAAAAAAGAAATATGAGGCCCCATTTCAGACAGATTCCTTAGCATTTCACCTTCCTAGAGAAATCCACAAAGGACTGACTGTACGAATCCTGGTTAATATCCTTATTTATATATTAGAATTCAGGAGATACTTAAAAAGTACTAATGTTTATGTCTCACCCCACATCAATTAAATCAGAATCTCTGGGTTTACAGCCAGGCATCAGTACTTTCTAAAACGTAGCTATGAGTTTAATTAAGTTGTCTGAGAATTGGGACCAGGTAGATTTAATCTATTTATGCTCATAACATCTGAAATACTTTCTTCCTTTAGGACATGCTCAAAAAGCTTTAAAACAAAAACAAAAAACAAAAACTATGCTCCAAATTTATTTTACTCAAATCAAACTCCAGAATTTATTTGCTCTTTTTTTTCTTCTTTTCCACCTCATTCCACTCCTCCCATCCCAAATTCCTTATGGTTTATATGCTTACACGTGTATGTATGTGAACATGAATGTGCCTCTGCTCTTTGTTCTTTAACATGAAAGAATGTGGGGCAAAGGTCTTTAACTAACCAGAAATCCCTTGGTCTCTAACCCCAGTGATTTTGTTTTCCCCATGGCCAGTTCAGGACCTCAAGGAAATACTACGTGCATGAGACATGCAAGAAAGTGTTGATTTATATTATTTCTTTCTCTAATTGGCATCAACTCTCTTTATATATAATGTGTATATAGAGAAAAGCATTAGCTAAAAACAGCAAATGCATTGGGTGGGCGGTACTGAAATAGTGACCAGAGAACAAATTATTTATAATAACAACTAAAGGCCTTTGTCAAAAGAAGGGAACAAATTTACAGTGAAAATGGTTTGAGAGGCTGGACAGGAAGGAGGGCGAACAGGACACCCACCTAGTGTGATAATTCAAGACCCAGAGAGGCCAGCCAGACTCCTGGTTATGGGCCAGCACTGCTGATGAGACCCTATGAGAATTTTATTTTTATTTTTATTTTTATTTTTGAGAGAGAGAGAACCTGAGCTGGGGAGGGGTAGAGGGAGAGAGAGAATCTCAAGCAGGCTCCAAGCCCAGCTCAGAGTCCTATGAGGGATCCTGGGATCATGACCTGAGTTAAAATCAAGAGTTGGATGCTCAACCAACTGAGCCACCTAGGTGCCCCAACCCTTTGAGAATTTAAAAACCTTGAATACTCACTGGATGACTGTTCTCCACGCTCAGTCAAAAACCAGAAGAATGGGTATCTTAACACCTTTCCTTTGATTTTTTGTTTTATCTATTTTTTGTGCTGTTTTGATTTTTCTTGGGTAAATTATATATGAGAAGTAAGAATATTTTAAAAATGCATTGCCTCTGCTTTTCTTCATTCCTAAAACGTCAAGTTCTAGGTCAGGTGAATTTTTAAGAGTCTGAAATAGACATTTGGGGATTCAAACTCCAAACAAGAAACAATGAATATCCCTTATTTGTGATATTGGCATGTCTGAATCATACCCAGCATATCATATAATGATATATTAATTATATGTAGTAATGTCCTCATTCCCCCCACAAACAAAAAAGTTAACTGAACATAATAAAATTCAATCTGAGTAATAGTTGGAGTTCTATTCTCTATAAATACACTTTTTCAGATTTTAATACTCTTTTAATGGGTAATAAATACTTTAAGATAGTAACAGATTTCGTGTGTGTGTGTGTGTGTGTGTGTGTGTGTGTGTATTTGGTTTTGTTTGTTTGTTTTCTTAGTTTTCCTAAAGGAGGCATCAGAACTGCCTTCCTCTATCCTAGAGACTGACTTCATGCAAACTGCAGGTTCTAGGCCCGTCACTGCTCGGCTTCCGGTTACTTTCAGCCAATGAGAAGCATTGGTCAACTTGAGAAAGGGACAATCCTCAGTTCTGTCTTTGATGTGTCTCAAGCAACGATTACATCACATCAGTGATGGTCTCAGTTGCCAGACTGGGTGACACCCACATGGTCTCTCCGTTTCTCCAGCCCGGGGTGGGTGGTGTCTTTCCGCCATCACAAATTTCTGCCTTGCCTCAAATAATGTCTGCTGCTTGGACTTTCAGTTCTGACACCTCTGTCCCAGTTGTTTATATGGAATCACAGCACGAACCGTGTCTTCCTGACCGTGTCATCTGACACAAGAGTACAGTGAGAAGGAGCGAGAACACTGGGTTTGAGACCTGTCTTTGTTTCAGACAGGCTTTAGATAATGGGGCATTACCTAATTATTTTCCGATAGTGTCCTCAGAATATTCTACTTACGTTTGCTTTGTGTTTCCCTCCTTTAGCTCCTCACAGCACTTATTACATTTCATGTCCGTGGCTCTATTTACCTTGAAATTTCATGGAACATTAAAGATCATCTAGTGGCAAGAGTAACAAGAGATGATCTTGAGTACTTTACATATAGCAGGTCCTACACTGTATTATGCATTTATATGTATTTTCTCTTTGCTCTTCATGAGGAAATATAAAGCCGAGACTAAATTATCCCCATTTACCAGATGGAGAAATGGAGATTTAGATAGTGTGAGTTCCACATCACACAGCCAGCCCAGGACCTGCCCCAGCCAGCGTCCAAGCTTTCTACTTTGTGCTTTGATGACACTACTTCCCTCTTTCAATCTTTGGAAGCTCTTATTTCTCCAAAGTTTTTACAATTCTCAACTATGAATGCATAAAGGGAGTTCAGTTGCTATGCAAGAGTACCACAGTTTTTGAATTCTATTCTAAGAGCCACAGCATGGCTATACCCGATACTAAGTGGGTCGGTTTTATTTATTTTCCAGTGTAGGCTGACGGTCAATTATCTAAACAAATATCACCGATCCTACTATATTTTGCGATGTCATGTTTGCAGTGAAGATTTTAAGATTAGAATATACATTCTATAGAAAAAGAAAAAAGAAAACACGATGATTAAATAAAATAAAGCAGGAAAATGGCAGTGGAAGTCATACCAGGAAAACAAACAAATTAAAAAAGCCCATTAACAAGATTCAAATCTAATATTTACCATATGCTTAGCTATCCAGTGTGTGTGCAGTATACTTTTATACCTTTGACCTGGTGATGGTGAGAGTGATTTAGTTGTTCTCAAATCAACTAGTTGGGTTCCTATGCCCAGACTAAATGTCTGTGTGCCTCTCTCCAGGTGGGACAGTGTAGACTCATAGGGCCCATATACTGAAATTGCTTTAAACACATTCAGCACAATCCTACTGTTTCCTACTGCCAGCCCTTCTACTCCCCAGAAGGTTTCTCATAAATGATAAAGTATCATGTCCTGAGTGACACAGGGGAGAATAAATGAGGTTAACTCAACAGCTATTGACGGTCTTGGCCCCAAACTTTCTCCATTGCCACCTTCTGTCCTTAAGAGTGAATCTATTCAGAAAAACCAAAGCTGACTGGATTGAGGATTAGAAGCTGCTTCCTCTTTCTTGTCATTCTGGTCTGAACCAGCTGAGGGTCCTTTTGATATCACTGTAATTCATCTCACTTAAGGTGCAGCATTTGATTTCTTCACCACCAGGCCTCCCTTCCACTTGAGGAAATAATCCTCTTTCAATCTCCTACCTATTCAACTCAAAATACCATCTCATATTAATAACATCTTTCCCAAAGAAGCTCAAATCATTTTTCAGATATTTCTCTAATCCTCACAGCATTCCTATGAGGTAGGTAATGTCCATACAACAACTTTTCTCAACCAAGTCAGAATGATTATGCAAGGGTATTAGGGGCCCATAGGTATTATTGAACTGACTTTCATTTCCTCCAAGAATGTATTTACTGGAGATTGGAGCAGTGCATTTATTTGAAAAATATATATGTGGATTTAAGGATAAAGATTTGACTTGGAATAATGACCGTGTTGTCCATGGTATTTTGACACTGATAGAGATACATTGCTTCTAGCAAGATGCAGTATAGCTCATTTGGATACCGTGAGTATAAATGTCTAAGATGTCAGGGATTTACCAGGTTGAAAACATTAAAGGAAAAATTTATGAATTCCATAAAAGCATGTTTTTGGTACAATCAGAGCATTCAAAAAACCATCTTTTCAAAATACACTGTGATTAGTATCAGGAAAAATGCATTTAAAGAAGTTTAGATTTTTTCCTTTAATTTTTATTTTTTAATGTTTATTTAGTATTAAGAGACAGCGTGACTAGGGGAGGGACAGAGAGAGAGGGAGACACAGAATCATTAGCAGGTTCCAGGCTCTGAGGTGTCAGCACAGAGCCCGACGTGGGGCTTGAACTCACAAATCACAAGATCGTGACCTGAGACGAAGTCGGACGCTTAACCAACTGAGCCACCCAGGCGGCCCGAGATTTTTTACTTTAGAGATAAGATTGCTATGTGGTGGCCTAATAAATTGTGTGGTGGCCTAATAAATTGATCTTTAAGCATAATGCATATATTTACTAACACTAAAAAATGCTGTGAATTAAAACTATGTTACAAAAATTTTTGAATTGGCTAAAGAAAAATCATCTGTGAAGTGGAATATTATAATTGTGTTCAAGAAACGTTGTTAGGTACTGTTGTTAGGTACTACCTTAAAGTTAAACTACAGACAACCTCTCTCCACATGCATAGTAGAAAGGTCATCTGTAACACACAGAGGGCTGCCAAAGAGCAGTGTGGTTCTCAGCACATTAACTCATTTCTTCCACCAATTACCATCCTCCTTTCCAGATAAGAAAACCTAAGGCAGAGTTTCTATCGTTCAAGATGGTAGGCTGGGATTTGAATCCACGCTACCTGGCTTACCAGATTCTCATTTTTTGACCCTACTCCTCTGCAAATACTGACATTATATAACTCACGTGTCAACATACATGTAAGGAGATTTTTTTTTTAATTTAAGAAATGTGAAGAGATTAATACAAAGTGGGAAAAATTGCTAAAGCTGACTCCAGGAGATCCTGCTTTCCTTCCTGGGGAAAAGAAAGTCAGGTAAGGTCAGGTGCATCATGCATACCATTCAGAGTGGGCAACGTCTTCTCCAAAGGTCCCTTACAAGTCTGCAATGCCGTCTTCATACAGTATCTACTGGGAACAGCCTTCAACCTTCTCTTGACCTCATCAAGTGAAATACCTATATTCCCTAAGAAAGGATTGTAAGATTGGACGGACAAATGGGTAGACTTAAAAACAGCCTGACTGACAAAAACCTCAATTGTCTTCTGAGCCACAGTTTAGAAAGTAAAAATTCCTGGGAATGACAGTGTAGAATATAATAGAATACACTAAACGTCTATTTCTTTATTAAAAAAAAAAGTTTTTAATGTTTATTCATTTTTGAGAGACAAAGAGAGCAGAAGCAGGGGAGGGGCAGAGAGAGAGAGAGAGAGAGAGGCCGAATCGGAAGCAGGCTCCAGGGTCTGTGCTGTCCGCATAGAACCCTACACAGGACTCAAACCCATGAACCATGAGATCATGACCTGAGCGGAAGTCGGACGGTTAAGTGAATGAGCCACCCAGGCGCCCCCTATGTATGTATGTAGGTATGTATGCATGCATGTATTTTGAGAGAGAGAGAGAACGTGATGGAAGCGGAGAGAGAGAGAGAGAGAGAGAGAGAGAGAGAGAGAGAGAGAGAGAATCCCAAGCAGGCTTCACACTGTCTGCTCAGAGCCCAACATGGGGCTTGACATGGGGCTCAATGTGGGGTGTGAACTCATGAACCGTGAGATCATGACCCGAGCCGACATCAAGAGTCAGACACTTAATCGACGAGCCAGCCAATACCCCTAAATGTCTCAAAACAATAGATCAATTCAGTTAAGTTTAAGAAAAGCAGAAGTTACTACATTTAAAATTAAAAATAAATATGTGTTGACTCACTTATGATTAAAATACAATTTACTTCAATGAAATTAAAATCATAGATGCAGCTAACACTTACTGAGTGCTAACTATGGGCCAGTCACTGTGTTAGGTCTTCATAGCCATGAGTAATTTAATTTTAAAAGATTCTTATAAAGCAGACACAATTATTATGTCCATATTTCACATAAGGTAACTGAGGTTACGATTAGAAAACACTAAGAAACAAATAAATACATCAAGTACAAAGAATCGGTAAGTGATGGAGCCAGGATTCAAAGTCATTTGCCTAATTCCTAACTCATAAATCCCATATTATTATATAAATGCTCATAATTTTCTGAAGTGAATATTCAGTGCAAAGACACTTAAAATACCACTTCAAAAAATAGTTACTTATTTCCCAGTCATAGCTAAAATTTCCTTCATCCTGGAAAAGCTTCCCCTCCCTATTACACATTGAAAAACACACATTAAAAAACATTGAAAAGGCTTCAGAACTCAATCCAGGTATCACTTTTCATTGAAAATTACAGCACGGGGCGCCTGGGTGGTTTAAGTCGGTTCAGCGTCCGACTTTGGCTCACGTCATGATCTCGCGGTTCGTGGGGTCGAGCCCCATGTCGGGCTCTGTGCTGATAGCTCAGAGTCTGGAGCCTGCTTCGGATTCTGTGTCTCCTTCTCTCTCTGCCCCTCCCCCACTCATGCTCTGTCTCTCTCAAAAATAAACATTAAAAATAAAGTTAAAAAAAAGGAAATTATAGCCCAATCTCACTCATAAATATAAACGCAAACATTTTAAAAATTATTAATAGAATATTATCACAAATAAAAATACACTATACCCAAGTTTATTTTCTCTCAAAGAGACAAAAATATAGAAATATATTAAAATATTAATATATAGAAAATATATTGGTTCTATCCCATATAAATGAAGATTGTCAATAGATGCAGAAAGTCATTCAATAAGATTCAATATCTATTCATGACTAAATCTGCTAAAAAATAAGCAAACTATAAATAGAAAAGTGGAGAAGGGGCAGCAGGTGACCTGTCCAGCCACAAAGGTGGCAAGAAGAAGCCCAAGAAGCAGGCCAGGGGGATGGATGAGGAAGATAAGGCATTTAAGCAGAAACAGAAAAACAGAAAAAACAAAATAAAAAAACAAACAAAAAAACCAAAAAACCCTGGAAGAGCGAAAAGCAAAGGCCGTGGGGAAGGGCCCCCTGGCTACTGGCAGAAGTAAGAAATCAGGAAGAAGGGAGCTGTTTGTTGCTCCTGAGGCAATGGTGATCCGTAGTTCCATTCCTGGTGAAACATCGAGATTCCCTGTCACATTATCTGCTGTCACCTGTGCCAGAAGGAAGTGCTGTCTTAGATCCCGTTGTGCATTTAAGAATCAACCTTCAAAAAAAAAAATCATAAAAACTAAACAAAGAGAAGAGTACCTACGTTAACTGATTTAGGATATGTACAACCCCCCTCTAACAACATTATCTTTAATTATAGATCTCTAAGAGCATTCTCATCAAAGTTAGGACTAGGATAAAGTTGCTTGCACTGAACACTCTACTCAGAGCAAGCCAAGTAAAAGAAGTAAGAACAAGAAAGAAAGGAAGAGAATGTCAATTTGCAGATGCAGCAATTGTTACCTCAAAATACCTAACGCGTCTGGACAAAATATGAAAACTACGAAAATATACAGTCATAGCTTCATGATGTGTAGTGGGGAAACACGTCGTTAAAGGAAAGGACTGATGTGTTGTGAGTTGCCTCCATGAACACTAACAGTTCTGTTAATGTAAAGATAACAGAGATAAAATGAAAGACCTACCCATAGGTCGGGAGGAGATATTTTAATTTTAAAACAGAGAACGAGATAACACATACATGAAATCTATAAGCGGAACTGCAAAGAACCCACAAGGAAAATGGGGGAAAGACACGAGGGGGAGAGCACTTCTCTAAAGAGGAAACCCTGAAGGCCTGACCTATAGGATGGGCACCACTGGTAATCACAGCACAAGGGCGTGCCCTTTGGCATTCAGCACGTTAGGAAAAATGTACAAGTCTGCTGTAACAAGTGCTAAAGATACGGCACAATGAAAACTTGGAAACCGCTAATAAAAATGCTAATTTTTCACAGCCAATTTGGAAAACAATTTGGCCTTATCTCAGAAACTTTTTGTGCTCACACCCTATGACTCAGCAATTCCACACTAAGAACATACCTTTATGGCTGTGGACCGTATAAAGCACATAAAATGTATAAAATACAATTATCACAATCCATGATAAAAATATTCATCACACGTATATATAAAACACAAACAAAACTTTTAGAAAACAATACTAATTCTTACGATGCGTTATAAACTATTTTCTATTCTATTAAAAATCGGTTTTTAAAAATACTGGTTTTAATTCATGAACTGAATTCATAACCTACTAATGGGTCACAGCTCACAGTTTGAAAAATAATGTCCTAGGGAATCTCTGGAGCATACATTCTAGGGTACAGATATAAAAATGATCATAGCTATATAGTTCTTAATTAAAAAATGGAAATAATGGGGCGCCTGGGTGGCTCAGTCGGTTGAGCGTCCAACTTCGGCTCAGGTCATGATCTCGTGGTCCGTGAGTTCGAGCCCCGCATCAGGCTCTGTGCTGACTGCTCAGAGCCTGGAGCCTGTTTCAGATTCTGTGTCTCCCTCTCTCTCTGACCCTCCCCCGTTCATGCTCTGTCTCTCTCTGTCTCAAAAATAAATAAACATTAAAAAAAAATTTTTAAAAAAATGGAAATAATGAAAATGTCTATTGAAGGAGAACAAACAGGTATATTGCACTATATTTAAAAAGTTAACAACTCTACACATCAACAAGAGTAGTAACATTGAGTGAAAATGCAAATCGTATTAGGATCCACATTATAATTCCGCAAATATAAACTTGGTAACACATACTACTAAGAACATATTGTATGTGATAAACCTATAAAGAAATGCAGAAAAATAAGGCTATTGTTTATCTATAGGACTAGGGGAGAGATGTTTGTGATCAGATGAGAGCCAAATAAGGCTTCAAGTGTTCATAAGATTTGATTCCTCGGTTCAAGGCTACTCTGATTTCCTTTTTATTGTTTACAAATCTTCCCACATTATATATATGCTGATGTGTGTGAAACATTTCATAAATTTTGAAATGTATGTGGCTGTGTGTATGCATGTGAATGCATATTGGGAATTCTTTTAAAGAACATTATAGGATCAATTAAAATGAACAATCATTGAAAGCATTCTGGGTTAAGTCATCAAAACACCTAAGAATAAAACTATCTTTGAAGTTTTTCCAATTTTTATCAGTGAATTTCCATTTGACTTAAAGAGAGTGGTTCAATGACTTTTTATATGTTAATAGTATATTATCAAGACAAGGATGTTAAAATATGTGGGAAAGTATTTTATGAGACTATTGTTTAATTATTTATTGTAAGAAAAAAACGATTATATTCTATTGATATTTTCTTCTTGCCAATCTGTTATTATGTTCTAGAATTCTTGCTGAATATTCATGTTATATTCAGCAGAGCCATAGCACGGGCTACATGATGTATTTTTATATCATGAAATATGATGAACTCAAAAACAAGCATGAGATTTTTTTTTTTTTTAATTTATATTTGAGACAGAGCGTGAGCACGGGAGGGGCCGCGAAAGAGAGAGACACAGAATCCAAAGCAGGCTCCAGGCTCTGAGCTGTCAGCACAGAGCCCGACGCAGGGCTGCAACTTACGAGCCATGAGATCTTGACCTGAGGAGAAGTCAGACGCTTAACTGAGCCACCCAGGCACCCCAAGATTTTATTCATAAAACATTTAATTTCCCCTACTGTGACAGTCTCTGCAAATGCAGTGTTTATTGCTGGGTAAACTGTACCCGGGGCACTACTTCACCAGTGGCTTTTTACATAAGCCTCTTCTCCCTCCTCATACTCTGGCAATGGCATCTCTGCTCAGAGCCAACAGCTCTGGGAGCAGTGACACACGCCTTGCAAAACAACTGGATTGCCTGCATGTCTAAAGGAACTTCAATCTCCAGTTAACTTTTAGGAAGGTGGTGGAGATTCCAAGTTCGCTTTGGAAGACCGAGTATTTTTTAAGAGGCTCAGACTAGAGGGAATTAGTAGATTGAAAGCAGTAGTTAGTTCGCTTAATAGCTCAGGAGCTCCTGAGCCTGCTGTTTCCCCCACTAACCTAGTCTCCTCTTCGGGGCAGTATAGTTTCCTCCGGGAGTGACATCTGCCGAAGCAAGTGGATCTTAGCAAATGCCTGTTCGCTTTGGCATTTTCTACTTCCTGTTGATAATTTACCACTAATTCTTCTATTTTTCTGTACTTGTAGATTAAAAAACATGATAATAACCAATGTCTCTCTGCTTTGAGACAAATTACAAGTACCTTTTACTTTTTTTAAAAAAATTTAAGTTCATTTATTTACTTAGAGAGAGATAGAGAGAGAGAGAAAGCACAAGTGTGAGCGGGGAGGTTAGAGAGAGACTCCCAAGCAGGCTCCCCACTGTCAGCTTGGAGCCTGACGTGGGGTTCAAACTCATGAACCATGAGATCATGACCTGAGCCAAAATCAAGAGTCAGAAGCTCAACTGCCTGAGCCAACCAGGCATCCCTACAAGTACCTTTTTAAACACAAGATGAAACCCTCACACTCGATAATTGTGTAATATGAGATGCGTAGAGGACAGAGTGGTGAGATTTTTCTTACTGAAAAAACTTTTCCTTGACATTCTCAGCTAATCTAGAGGTCTTTCCTGTGGAAAGAGGACAGGTGAAAAGTCACCTTTGCAGTAGAGAGAAGCATAAGAAATCCTAATTACTTACTGTTGTTCTCAGAAGAAAAAAAAATTAAGACAATTTTTGGGATGGGGATGTTACAGAATGAAAAATGTAGGGAATCAATCAATGAGTAGCTAATGACAGCAACATAGTAACGATAATATTCACTAATTAGCAATAAAAGGGAAAAAAATAACATGTCCATTAAAATTTCAAGTTCCTGGGGCGCCTGCGTGGCTCAGTTGGTTAAGCGTCTGGTCACAGTTCGTGGGTTTGAGCCCCAGGTCGGGCTCTGTGCTGACAGCTCGGAGCCTGGAGCCTGCTTCGGAGTCTGTGTCTCCCTCTCTCTCTGCCCCTCCCCCGCTCGCACTCTATCTTTCTCTCTCAAAACTAAATAATAAAACATTAAAAAAAATTTTTTAAAAATAAATGAAAGAGAAACACACTCGGAAGATCTGGGCTTGTCTTGGAAGGGGCAAACAAACGCAGATAATACATATACTTAGGAGAGAAGGAGCCTCTGTCAAGAATCACACACTGTCTCTGGCTTTCAGAACACCACAGTCACCCTCTTTGACCTTATCACCAATGTCCTTGTTATTTATGCAGCTTGTACCTACTCCATCAAAATGAGGATTTTCCTGAACTATTCTGTATTTGTATGTGTGTGTATACACATACTTAGCATGTAGTTTTTCACATTGCATTTCAACATTGATTTTTTTTCTATAATCTGGAATTGAATCTGCTAGTAAGGTTAACATTGTGTCTGGATTTCGATAGGGTTAAGACCTAGTCACCAAGCTACGGGTAGCAAGAGGGGTAAGAGCCAGTATATGCCAGCATAAGCGAAGTTCCAAAGTCACTGCTCTGTCAGACCGCCCTGCAGATCGGAGAGCACTCAATCATTCCATCTGCTTAGAACTTTGTGGGCAAGCTCCCCTTCTCTCTGTGAGGACTTAAATGCTAGTCACTCCAGGAATACCACCACGTTTGAGCAACTTTGAATCTCCATTGCAGAGTGCCCTGTTCCAATAGACACCTGTGACTGATAATGACAGCGCAGTAATAAATCACAGATGTCTGCTGTGTTTCTTTCATTAGCAAAGACAGCCTCATGGACCTTCTTTATCGTGGACCCTGGGAAGAATTTCTGGTTCACTGGAAAATTCCTTAAGTTTGGCTAAACAAGATAGCTTCTCTATTAATTACTATAAAGCAGTAAATTATCCATTCTGGATTTAGAATCTAACGTGTAGATAGGCTATTTTCTCATCTGTTATAGGCTCTAGGAGGCTGGGTCTTGGAGTTTGCCCCAGCCGGTCTTCACAAACTAGACACAATTCCCTTTGCTACATGAAGAGCTGATTCCAATCACTAGGCAGAAAAATAAAAAAAAAGCTAGTCACAGCCAGGAAAATTATATTTTGAATTTTGCCCTTTACTCTTGGAAAAAAAAAAAAAAACACAGTGATCACTTTGGTGGTAAAACAATTTGGCATTTCCTCTGTACTTGAAACGGAATACATACGCCCTTATACTGAATTTCAACTTTAAATGTTAACACACTGGAGCTTATTTTTTCAGAACAAAGCATATGTGATTTATTATATTTTCATAGAATATTTTTACTTTGTAAAATAGTTTAAACCAGTGTGTATTACCTAACATTGTAAGTAATTCTTAGGTGCAATATGGAAGGCTAAGCGTAGGCATATAATTACTCCTGGTATGAAAAAATAAACTATTGCTATATTATTATTATTATTATTTTATTATTATTTCAAAATACTAATATAAAGCATTCATCTTTTAACAATTTATAAAATTATTCTTCAAACTAATGGAAACCATCATTCATACTAAGTAAAGCATAGAGTTGAAAAATGCCAGATAATTTAAATTGTACTATTATGTCACCTTTTCTCTCAACCCCATCAATGTGTGGCATCTTAAATAACAGATGCAGGGGCTGGAGGTGTGTTGAAATAAAACCCACCTAACATATTTGTCATGATAAACAAGGGAAAGTAAAGGACTTCCAACCAGCCCCACTTGCTTTATACCGCAGGGGTAATGTAGGCACTGGAGGGCTTATTTGCAAATGTTTAGTCCATCAGAAGCATCATTAGGTTACCCGCCCTGGCAGCATGCAGAGTCAACTAACTAATGCACACCCAGCCTGTAGGTGTTGATTAGACACTTGTGCTTAAAATGAGAATCACCAAACACAGGCTACAGCTAAATTGGCCCTTTTTTCACTCTAGATATAGAGTTAATGAATTCTGTAGGGACCAAGAGATTCGCAAAATCCAAATTTAGGTAAAAAGTACAAGTAGGAAAAAGGTGGAAAAAAAATGAATTAGCAAAAAAACCAAAAAAGACAACTGAAAATTTAGGGACCAGGTATTTACTTTTGGACTAGCTATCATTAGCTTTCTATAATAATATACTAAATTAAAAATTAAATTAAAATTCTTCATTTTAATCAAAACCTAACCTAGTATGCCAGAATAACATTTCTCTCCTCTTCAGTACTTTGCATTATGGGACTTCCATTTCTTACAGAATCATGAAGCATAATGTAGATTTTCCTTGTGGTATATTTGTAAAATACTTTCCCCCAAATTACTTTGCATTTCAGTAACTATGTTCATTGTCCAAAGGTCTCAGCTTTTCAACTTTGATAAAGAAACTCATTCATGGATTGGTGTTTTCATTACAATCAAAGAAGAAATGCAATGACCACTGCATGCATATGACTGCCTGTCAGTAGATATACACAATGGAATAGTGGCTGGGGAATGTGGTTGAGTCCACATGTGTAAATATTTACAACAGAAAAAAGCCTGGGTTGGGATATGGGTGGGTCCTTCCTTCTTGGTTTCTCTCTTTTCTCAATGTTCTAGACTTGCCCAGGCTGACAAAAATGGGAGACATTACTACAGACTGATTCCAGGTTAAATGGGAAATATTCAATTATGGAATCCTTGCTTACTGCCCCTGGCAGGCTTCCATATCACCTCCAGCTCCCACTCCAGCTAAAGTCTCTTTGCCAAGGCCAAACATACATATTCACGTGTACCAACTACCGAAGGCTTTTCACAGGTAAGAAATTATCCCAGTTTAATCTGAAGTTAACTAAAAAGAATATTTGCCTTTCCTTTTTTATATAGGTTCCAAATATTCCACACCTCTTTTTCCTCAACCAGGGCATTCCTAATTCTTCTCCACCTAGATTGAGTGATTCCTCTCTGCATGGCTATGGAGACCTCCCAAATGTAAATTAAAGGCTAAACCCCAAAATTTTAGGAACAAATACTATTTTGTGGAGGATTCACAGAAGATCCCTTGATCTTCCGGGGAGAGTCTTGTTGCCAACAGAAGGGACATCCTGATTTTCAGAACTGTTACAACAGCATTGCCTCTTAACTTACATTCAATGTAAACTATTTGTCTTTGCATATTCATTCTTGTGAGCTGAATGAAGAATTCTGTCAGCTGAAGTTCTGCAACTCCCCGCCCCCCCCAACAAAAACCAATACGTAGAGTGAGTGGATACGTGTGAAACAAAAGAAAGCAACATAACAGAGATGGAGATAGAAGTTGAGATGGGTAGATATAAATATGAATCATACTGAAAATGTGAGCAGTGTTTCTTCTTGGATCAAAGAAAAGTAGGTCATTGATATTTTCTTGATGTTTTGTATATTTTCTATGAAACACATGTGTTTCTACTAAAGGCAGGTAGAGTAGTGTGAGTGGGTGTTATGCTTCACATACGAGACTAGAGTGGGGAAATGTAGTAGATGCTGTGGAGAAGTTAATCCAGACAAATGATTTTTAGATGAAAAAAACAAAAAACCAAAAAAAAAAAAACAACCAAAAAAGAAACAAACAAAAAGTGTACACAGGTATAAAATGTAGATGTTGTGGAGAAGATAATCCAGGCGAACGATTTTGAAATGAAAAAAAAAAAAAAAAGCCAAAAAACGTACACAGGTATAAAGCCAAAAGATACAAGGCTAAGAGGCAATCTGGTTTTTGGACTCCTGATATTTCCATGTAATTTATTTGGAAATCTGCTAAAGAGAAAGAAGTTTTGTTGAAATGTACATCCTAAGATACGGGTCCAGATTCAATGCAATATGCACATGTGGCTGCCAGTAATTACACACACACACACACACACACACACACACACACACACACCCCTCATGGGCATAGAAAATCGGTTCCATGCTTTTCTACAGCATTTTAGCACTTGTAGAAAGATGTAGGTAAACAAGGCATTATCATTACAATTATGTGCTATAATTGCCAAGGTGGTCTACCATAGTGAAAAATGAAGGGTTTGGCCTTAGATAAAATTTGGTTTAAATCCGGGCTCCTGTGCTTCATGTCTGAGTGTTTTGGGGAAAATTTGTGATTCTGCTTAAGAACCTGCCTTTTTTTTTTTCAACTCGAAAAATGGGAATAGTAATGGGATTAAAGAGAGGATATGTGCTTGACAGGTGCACAAAATGGGCATTGTTTTTTATTATTGCCATTAGTTATTCTGGATATGAAGATCAGTGAATAATTAAGATATTTTTCCTTTATCAAAATGGTATTTTTTTGGTAGAATAATTGATGGGTAGCAGACTTTGTGTACAGTACGGAATAGTGCATTCTAAAGTTACACTGGCAATGCAGCTGTCTGGAGACATAATTTTTCCTACTTTTGTCTGGTTGACATTTTACTATTCTTCAGGGAGGGAACGCTTCACAAGGGATTCCATTGTTCCTGGGAATGCAGTTTCTAGTGGTATTTTTTAGTAACTCAAAGATCAGGCATGTGTACAAAACCCACCATCAATAACAGAACTGGTACTGCACACACAGTTCTTAAAAAACAAGATTTATAGTCATCAGCTCCCTGGAGTGTTTCTAATCAGGTGGCTCTCTTTCTACTTCATGATTCAACTCCTCTTTAATAAGCATAAAAAAGGAAAAGCATAAAACAAAATTAGTTATTTTCCACTCTTGATTAAACACTGTTGCCCCCTTAAGGAGTGTGCCAAAATCTCTGGGCAAGGAATGCCCCAGTTCGGCAAGAGTACCCCAAGCTTTCGGGTAGCTAAAAAGACAGAGCTATTGCAAACTCAAGAGTGTGTAAGCCTTAGATTGTATGGGTGGTGTGTGTTTATTTACAACTTCCCGATGATGGGAGGCTGTGTATATATTGAAACTAACCAGACAAGGGGCGCCTGGATGGCTCAGTCGGTTAAGCGTCCGACTTCAGCTCAGGTCATGATTTCACAGTCCGTGAGTCGGAGCCCCGCGTCGGGCTCTGTGCTGACAGCTCGGAGCCTGGAGCCTGCTTCACATTCTGTGTCTCCCTCTCTCTCTGCCCCTTCCCTGCTCATGCTCTGTTTCTCTCTGTCTCAAAAATAAATAAGCATTAAAAAAAAAAAAAAGAAGAAACTAAGCAGACAAGACTTTGTATGCTACGGTGTTTTGTCATATTAAACCCTTTATGTAAAGTTCTGATCTATAAAGTAGGGATAGCAGTTAACTACTTCACAGAAAATTAAAGGACATACTATATGTGTGTACTGAGCACATGCCTAGCACATAGCAGGTGTTGCATAGACTTTGATTCCCTTTCTCCTCAGTTCACAATCTCTCCACTATCTCAGTCTACCCAATAGCCTAATTATTAAGGTTCAGAGAGTTTAAAGAGACCTCATGGTTGTAACTACGTTTCTCATTAAGGATGTATATTAATTTTTAAAATAGATTCCAACTCTCCTTTGAAACTGTTCTGATCATCCCTCTTTTGTCCTATTTTAATGTATTGATGATGGTTATTTTAATGTCCATGCCTGTTAACTTCAGTATGTGGATAATCTGGAGGTCCGCTTTTATTATTATTATTATTTTTATCTTGATGATTTAGCTCAGATGATGCTATTTTACCCCAGAGAGGGGTATGCTTTCCTTTGTTCGAGGTAGAATTTAGACCCTTTGGTCCTATAGATCGTGACTGGTTTAGGCTGAGCTGCAAATTTCGTTAAACTCAGACCACATCTTCATTTCCATTCCTCAGACGTGGCCTCCTGACTTGTATTGAGAGTCTGGCACATCCTTCTCTACCAAGCTCAGAAAGACTACAGGAGTATAAGTCACACCCTTCAGAGGTTTGAGCTTAGCAGTTTTGCCTCTTAACACTCATTGCTTCAAATTTGGAAAAAAAAAGTTTTGATGCGGGGTCTGGTGTGTGTGGAGGAGGTCACCTCCAGGGGTACCTTGTATTCTGATCACTGCAGAACTGGAGGAGAGCTCCTTAGCATCCTGTTCCACTCCAGAGCACAGCGACTATTTCCTGGGAAGAACTGGCTTTGCATTTGACGGTCCTTGGACTTCCATCCTTCATACTGACCCACTCAACCACCAAAGGCTCTACTGCTTTGTCTGCCCTCCAGTGGAGTATGTTTGCCTCGGACAAGCCCTGTCCTCCACCTCCACCTTGAATCTGCAAATGTTCTTAGAAAAGGAAATAGCTATCAACTCTCAGCTAACCTAATAAAGGCTTTTCCTTCTTGGGATTGTATTTCTTCTAGTTCTTGTTGCTTCTATAGGTTTCCGTTGTCTTTAAAAATATGATTTCACTGGAACATATCCATTTATTTTCTGGTTGTTAACATGGCTTAGTATATCACACCAAGAAAAGGAAATCTCAAAATAAATAATTTTAAATTTTAGATAAGGTACCTTTTTGGAAATGATATAGTTAGAGAACATAATTACAGCAATGATTTGCTTGTCTAGCTGCTCTTTGTAGTGACCATCTCTAAAACCTGCTGTGTCTTTCCTACAAAAAGGGAAAGAGGACCTTCAGGAGCACATCTAACACTGACCACTTGAAGGGGTATAGACTGAACTTAGAGTTAGTTTCAAAACATTATTCTCTTTTTTTAGCTTTTAATTTACATCCACGACAGTTAGCATACAGTGCAATAGTGATTTCAGGAGTAGATTCCATTGATTTATCCCCTATGCATAACACCCAGTGCTCATCCCAACAAGTGCCCTTGCCCATTTAGCCCGATCCCCCACCCACAGCCCCTCCGGCAACCCTCAGTTTGTGCTCTGTATTTGACTCTCTTATGTTTTGTCCCCCTCTCTGTTTTTATATTATTTTTGCTTCCCTTCCCTTATGTTCATCTCTTTTGTGTCTTAAATTCCTCATATGAGTGAAGTCATATGATATTTGTCTTTCTCCAATTTTGCTTAGTGTAATACCCTGTAGTTCCATCCATGTAGTTAGAAATGGCAGGATTTCATTATTTTTTTATTGCCGAGTAATATTCCATTGTATACATAGACCACATCTTCTTTATCCATTCATCTGTCGATGGACATGTGGGCTCTTTCCATATTTTGGCTATTGTTGATAACACTGCTATAAACATTGGGGTGCATGTGCCCATTAGAAACAGCACACCTGTATCCCTTGGATAAATACCTAGTAGTGCAGTTGCCGGGTCATAGGGTAGTTCTATTTTTAACTTTTTGAGGAAGCTCCATACTGTTTACTGAGCGACTGGGACATCATCAAGATAAAAAGCTTCTGCACAACAAAGGAAACAATCAGCAAAACTAACAGGCAACCAATGGAGTGGGAGAAGATATTTATAAGGAACCTATCAGATATAGGGTTAGTATCCTAAATCTATAAATAATTTATCAAACTCAACACCCAAAAAACAATTAACCCAGTGAAGAAATGGGCAAAAGACATGAATAGACACTTTTCCAAAGAAGATATGCAGATGGCTAAGAGACACATGAAAAAATGGTCAACATCACTCATTATCAGGGAAATACAAATCAAAACCATGATGAGATACCACCTCACACCTATCAGAATGGCTAAAAGTAACAACCCAGGCAACAACAGATGTTGGCGAGGATGCAGAGAAAGAGAATCTCGTTTGCACTGTTGGTAGGAATGCAAACTGGTGCAGTCACTCTGAAAATTATTCTTAATGGGATATACATCTTAAAAGTGACTAGAAAAGAGTTCAGAAGTTAGGACCCACAGTACTGAGTCAGGTTATACCACAGCACAGCAGATTATTCAGTAGATACTCAAGTTGGGCTGGCAATGATCTGTAATTACTCAACCAGCAATCTCCTGTTGAACATATTCCATATCTATGTTTTACTACCAGTAAACATCATGGCTAAGCACTGAATTTTCTATTATTTTAAGTATTCTGATTTCAGAATAGAGAAGCACAAAGTAAAAACTAGGTGTGAGAGCTGGTATCTCCAGAACTTCATTGTTGCTGGTTGTTATATTAATGTTATTAACTATAAACTATAACTATATACTATATTATGTTTTATATATATATTATGTAGTATATATATATAACTATAATGTATAACTATAAGCTATAAAAGTATAACTAATATTATAGTTTTTTCCTTCAAATATAAAATAGAATAATAATGGTACTTGCCTCATGTTGCTGTTTTGATACTAAATTAATTTCTATGTGAATGCTTAGAACAGCCCTTACCAAATAGCAAATTGTTATGTGTGCTTTCTGCCATCATTATCCTCAATATTATCGTCATCAAAAGTTACAGTGAAATAATAACCGTAATGTTACTCAACAGTTTCTACAGACTTGGGTTATGACCCACACTTATCTACTTATTAATGTTAGCAAAGGCTTTAATTATATTATTTTATATTCTCACAAAAGAAATGCATTTGATCACCTATTCGTATGTCTACATTAAAATAATGGTCATTTTTACAATGGAAAATCGACACAGAAGTCTAAATGCTGCTAATAGATTTATCTTTCAAGTGCTGGTGATTTTTGTCTACTTACCTCAATAAAATGTTCATTTTCAGTAGTAAGGGTACTAAAAACTATTGGCAAGATGAGTTATATACATCAGACATGGCAAAGGATCACAAAATTTTCTTTAGTATGAAAAAATACTACCAATTACAGAGCTTGTCCTACTCTGAGGAAAACATGAGCTATTAAAATGACAATTGTTGCAATCTCAGTGGCATTATGAAAATATTACTCTTGGATTACCCAATTATTTTTTATCTATTTTAAGAAAAAGTTCATAAAAATAAATGCAATGCCTGATTTTGTCTCTTTAGATTCTAAGACCTATTCTAGGTGCATGCCTTGTTGAGCTGTTGAATGAGGAATTGTATGAATTGTATCCTTTGTTGTCCTTGAGTTCTCTGAATTCCAACATAAAGAAACTATGGAGCAGTGAAAAGTCTATGGCTGGTAGTGTCTGTGGTTTATTCTAGTAATGTAACTGGAAACCCAAAGGCAGGGAGGCATCATTTGTTGCCTTAGCAAGCAACAATGACACCTTCCAAGGACAAGCCTATGTATTTATTTGCAGGTGGACTATGACAAAAGAGGTCTTTATCTTCGCTTCAATGTACTGAAAGCAGATCAAAGAACCAGGCAAATGAGGTGGTACATACATTATCTGGCTCATAGATGATTTTATCTAGCTCACAGACATGTACTTGAATAGTGTATACACACACACACACACACACACACACACACACACATACACACGCTGAGTGGATAACCACTTCCATTGGGGTGAAGCATTCAAGCTCAATTATTCTAAATCCAATTCACTTCAAGCATCCTACTGAGAACTAAAGCCATTTTCAGTCACAAACCTCACTATGTACATTAACATGAATTTACTTCCCAAGAATACCTTGCCCTGGACTATAATAGTTTATTTAAGAAACTTATTAAAATTTGATTTAGCTACGATGTCCATAGGCCAAAGAAGATGATGATGAAAAATAATTGAGGGAGTTATTGCACAAAGTCTTAAAACATAAGGAAAAAAAATAATTACAATGTTAATGAAAGTAAAAGTTCACCCTTGCTTTATAACTACTTAAAAATAAGCTAAAGAAATGGGTTTTAACCCTGGCCCATATGAATTAAAAGTACATATGATTAAAAGACTTTAAGTCAGGAACCTGTGTCAAAACATAAGTTACACCTAGAATCACAATTCACATTTCCATTGTTCTCATTAAAAGTCACTTTACTAAAGGAAATTAAAGGTGTGTATTATTTCATTCCTTTCCATTAAGGGTAATAGTATCTATCAAATGATGTAAAATGTTTCAAAAAAAGTTTAGGTATTTTAAAACAGACTCTTCTTTTCATGAAGAAGAACTTTCCAGTTATATGTCAAAGAAAAACACCTCAACAAAGGTCTAAAATGTAAATGTGATATTTTTAAGGTAGTTAAGAATTTAACATGGGGGAAAGAACTTCTATTGAGAGAACTAAGAGGAGGTCTATACATTGAACACTCCACTTACCCAAATGTCCTGCCCACAACAAAACATCATGTCCTCTGCAGTGTTGAAAGATGTTAAGCTCATCAGTTGGCAATAAAGCGTCATAAAGGAAAACTTCATTCCCAGTATGCCAAGCAAGTGACAAGCATGATTATATTAATTTTTGCTCTTTTCCACACCGGTGGTGAGAAACAAGGACACTATGGAGTTTTAAGGCAAAAAAAAAAAAAAAAAAAAAAAACGAGAGAAGAAGATATTCCTAATTCCTAATTGACACAGATCTTCAAAATAATTTAAAACCATTTATTTTCCACAGATATCATATTCACACATAGAAATATATACGCATTCTTGATAATACACTTCGCCACTCATGCATTATTTTAGCTTTGCTTGTGACTATCCCTTTCATATTAAAAAAGAATCATTCAATGTCAAACGTGTTCATTCAATTAATTCCAGTGATGGACCATGGATAAATGAAACCCACACTTAACATCAAAGCTTTATGTTAGGCGACATGGCAACTTTCTGTCCAAAAAGAGAATACTGACTGAGTTGGATTCTTCCCGCTTTCTGTAACTCTGTTCATTTTGCATTTCCAGGAATAAAGAAATGGTAGACAAAAGAAAGAATGAGAACAAAGAGAGGGAAGAAGGGACAGGGAAAGAGAGAGAAAGAGAGACTGACTGCTCTTGGCTGAGTAGATCTCCCCCCACCACCTCAAACCAGGATAATTTTATGGCTAAAATTATAACATGCAAAGATATTCCAGTGCTCATGCAAAAGAAACTGTATACTTAGCAGGGGAAACCCCATTGGCCCATGTGTTTGTGAGCCTCCGTGAGCCATACCAATAGATAATTAGATATGATTTTGAAAATTAATGAGTCAAAATCACACCCTTTGTAATTAGGTCACCTATGATGAACATCTGACTTCACTCTTGTTCACTGTAACAGTAACCTTTTGCTCCCCCTGGATCCCAGAAGGCAACAAAATGATTCAACCTTACTAAAATTTCGCCTTCAGTAATCCATTATATCTTAACTTACACATTAAGATTTTAAAACCTCCATCTGGTGGACAGAACTTGACCTCTTTTGATTTATAGGCAACCTGTTTTCACAGGTAAGCACATTTATTTTTCCTTTGACCACCTGGCCGAGGCAGGAACAGCTGAAGCAAGTCTGCTCTCTAGTGAGCTACTCCTGCACCACCAACATGCCATCAAGAGGGAAGAATTCAGGGGGATTTCATGTCTACAAAATTAGATCCTGAAAGTACTCCTGGAAACTAGCTTACAAAATGACTCCGTATCCCTGATCAGTTGGGAGATCTGAAAACAATGGCTACATCACCTCCTTACCCAAGTTGCAGAAATTACTGATGCTCATGGTTGTTAAGTGAGGAGTACAAAAGTCCCAATTATACCCAAAGGTTAAGATAAATGATATTATAGGGGCGCCTGGGTGGCTCAGTCGGTTAAGCATCTGACTTTGGCTCAGGTCATGATCTCGTGGTCCGTGAGTTCGAGCCCCATGTCATGCTCTGTGCTGACAGCTCAGAGCCTGGAGCCTGCTTCGGATTCTGTGTCTCCCTTTCTCTCTGCCCCTCCCCCGCTCATTCTCTCTCTCTCTCTCTCTCTCTCTCTCTCTCTCTCTCTCTTTCAAAAATGAATCAACATTAAAAAAAAAAAAAGATAAATGATACCATAGGCCAGAGTTTCTCAAGGTGTGGTCTGCCAACCAGTTTCATCAGAACCATCTGAGAGTGGGATGGAGAGGGTCTCTACTGAATCATTCAGTTTCTACCTATTCTGTTATTCTGAAAATGTTTAGATATAAATATAGATACAGATGGAGATATCTATGGAGAGATATCGATGTATTCCTCCTTCCTTTCAGGATTAAAATGCACCTTAACAAGGTATAAGACAAATACTAGACGATATTCAGGAAATCGGCATTTATTTCCATTTTCACTAGTGTGAGCTATTTTAGTTTATTTTTGAAGAGTTTTTAAATATTTATTTATTTTAGAGAAGGGGGGGGGAAGGGGCAGACAGAAAGGGGAACAGAGGATCCGAAGCAGGGTCTGGGCTGACAACAGAGAGCCTGATGCCAGGCTTGAACTCACAAACTGTGAGATCATGACCTGAGCCAAAGTCCGATGCTTAACTGACTGAGCCACCCAGGTGCCCCAGGTGAACAATTTCAATATAAATGTGAGGACCTATAGTTTTGTTGAATAGATGTATAAAGACAATGCCAAGCTTTCCCTGAGCCCTGTGTTCCTGAAAAATAGCAAAGATTAATATCTCTCAATCCCTTTCTTCTCCAAAATACCAACACAGAGAATAAAATTTTCAAAGTAAAGCAAGTAAACAAATTAGAATCATATGAACATAATTATAAGAAAAACGGCATGAAGCCTCAGTGAAGTTGATAAACAAATCGGATCCTTTAGACTCCGTACATTTGTCACACAAATGAGTTTTCTGGAAGCCAGAGCAAAGAACGGAACGAAATCAGCTCGTGAGACCAATCTGTCTTCTCAAGAGAAAGATAATTACTTGGGAAACTAAGGACTGAATGACTAAGAGGTTTCTTTCAAACAGGTTGAGTTTGAAGCTCAGAAGTAATTTAGACAGAATATTAGTTTTTAAAAAATAGAGAATTTTTGTTTCAATTTAATAGTTTAACATGCTGACAACTCATAATTGCCATGAGGATTGGATAAATGGAAGCCAGAATTCCTGTGTTATGACAGAGAGAAGAGGCTGGAAAAGGAGTATTTTTGAGTGCTGTACTTATTTTTAAAGCTGGCTTTGCCAATTTACAGTTGAAGCAGATGATTTTTGACACTTTAAAAAAAATTGAAGTTTCTATCTGATGATGTTTAACTCCAGAAAATTGGCTAATGAACTATTATTTAGAATTCAAATAAATAAAATTAAAAAAAATGTAGAACTTGAGGTCTTCCTTTTATTTTATGATTCCCATTACTTTCAAGGGTTATGAAAAATGTAAAATGTGGATTTAATCAATTTTTTGGCAAGGATCACGTGCTGGAGGTCACTGTAGTAGGCATATTAATCATTTTAAAACTCAGAGTTTTATGAATGTCAATTACACTAAAAGGATTAAATATGTCGTGAGAAAAGGAAACTCTGCTTTATTGACAATTGTGGCCTAGAGGAAGAATTGATGATGTGAAAGTAAATCATTTGAACTTTTTTCGGTGATAAATCTTGAAGTAGACCATATTTGCATCTATGAAATCTGACAGTTTTTCTAAAATCAGAATTGTCTTTCTCTTAATTCCTCAAAAATTATCTGAGATAGAAGGAGGGAGCGAGTGAGAAAAAAGAGCTAACTGTTCCATACTGTGGACAGGCCGCGTGCCAGGCAGGAAACAGGGAGGTGCATGGCGGTCAGGGCCATAAAAGACAAAGTCAAAGTCAAAATGACAAAGTCAAAGGAAACCCAAATGCAAAGAGCTTCCGAGCTTTGCTTCAGGCTCCGCTGTTAGAAACTTTAACAACTAGGATTGCAAGTCCTGATGCCAAACCAGAATTCTTGACTCTATTACATTAGGGAAAAATCATCAAAATGGCTGTTTTTCTTTATTTTCGTACCCAAATAACAAGACTGAGGATTTTCTACAAAAGATAAAACTTACCGACGCATGATGTGAAAACATCCTCTTATCACAAAATGGAAATAGGACCGACCAAAATAAAAGTGCAGCAGAGATGTGACACAGACTGTTTACTTGACAAAAATTCACTGAGGGTAGGTCACCTTTTTCAGGCCCAAAGAGAATGGAGGCGAAAAGACATGATGATATCCCTACACCCAGTCTTGAGTTGAAAGTTGAAATTGCCTCAGGTATGAAATAACCAAAGCAGCAAGTTCTTTTCTGCCACGATTATCTCAGCTTAACTTCTGCATGTGAAATGGAGATATAATCTTTCACAAACTTATGTATTTGACTTTTTGTGAAATGTTTTTAACCTGAGGGGTGAGAGCATATGGATTTGGGAGGCAGCCGGGTCAGAATGTACGTCTCCCAATTTACCCTTTCCTGTTGTGCAACTCAAACTTTTAGGCTATCCACCTGTTACGGGGAGATAAGACCAGCGCCTGCCCCTGAGTGTAGTTACAAGCCTTCAAGGAGATGGTGTGGTACAAGTGGTTAGCAAAGGGCCCAACACACAGTAATCATTTTTTTAATGTTTGTTTGTTTATTTATTTATTTATTTTTTAAATGTTTATTTACTTATTTTTGAGAGAGAGAGAGAGAGAGAGAACACAAGCAAGGGAGGGGCAGAGAGAGAGGGGGGCACAGAATCCGAAACAGGCTCTGGGCTCTGAGCTGTCAGCACAGAGCCTGACGCGGGGCTCGAACCCACAAACTGCGAGATCATGACCTGAGCTGAAGCCGGATGCTCGACTGACTGAGCCACCGAGGCACCCCGCAGAGTAATCATTTTCTAATAAGCTACTAGTAAGCGTTACTATGAGCAGCAGTTTGTGAAGGTCAAAGGGGAAAGTTGCAACCAGCACTCGTTTGCCACTAGAATAAACTCCCGAGTCTGGCTACCTATCCAGCTCCCTACATTTGCCGTCTTTCTTCTCTCATATCTGTATTTCTCCTTGTTCTGTTGCCTATTCCTTCACATTTTTCTGTAGAATATATAAATGTAGAAATGTATATATATATGTGTATATATATACATATATATATATATACACATATATACACATATACATACATATATACACACACACATATACATATGTGTGTATATATACACACATACATATACATATATGTGTGTGTATATATATACACATATATACATATATACATATACATATATACATACATATATGTATACATATGTATATACATGTATAATGTATAATGTATACATTATAATGTATAATGTATATATATACACATGTATAATGTATACATTATAATGTATAATGTATATATATACATGTATAATGTATACATTATAATGTATAATGTATATATGTATACATGTATAATGTATACATTATAATGTATAATGTATATATGTATACATGTATAATGTATACATTATAATGTATAATGTATATATGTATACATGTATAATGTATACATTATAATGTATAATGTATATATGTATACATGTATAATGTATACATTATAATGTATAATGTATATATGTATATATACATGTATAATGTATACATTATAATGTATAATGTATATATGTATATATACATGTATAATGTATATATAATGTATATATAATGTAATATTTAATAATAGTGATAAATATAATAATGTAATATATATCTATTCATATTTACATATATATCGAATATTTACGTATAAATATATTTTCTATCAAAGTTCCAGACAGCTACTTGTCTCCTACTCCACTTTGCCTACTCTTTCTGATTAGTTTATGAGCTTTTAGAGGACAGGTGTTGAAATCATCTTACTTTGGAGCAGGATATTATAGCTCCACTTTTTACCTCATGTACTGGAGCAGTTAATTTTTCTTTTTCTGGAATAAGTATATATTCAAGTTGCCTTGATGATCATTATGATTTTTAAGATCCCAGCACATGAAGACAGAGCCGGTCACTGGTAATGCTTAAATAGCAAAATCTTGAGAAAAAGAAAGACTGTCGTTTCATAATTTTGGCATCACTCTTTTCCCACCTTTCTGCTCTCTACTTTTCTTCCATCCCTCTTCCTCCCCCGTTTCAAGGACCAGCACACCCAGAATCCATTTTAATTGCGCTTGGGAGGTATTTTTAGCCTTTGAGAAAATGCTGCCTTATTTGGAACCCATAGCGGAGAAGAGTCTTAGGAAATACCAAGGTTCAGAAATTAAGTGATCAGTCACTTAGCTATCAAGAAGGGGAGTAGAATTAAATTCCCTAATAACTGAGAATGATCTCACTCTCCATGCATTATTTTCTTTCAACTAAGGATTCCCATTGAACATTCCATCTGTATTTTGAAAATGACTGGATGTCGATTAATGGAATGTCCTGTCTGTATTTTTCCCATTACTCAGTAAAAGGGTGAGTCAGGTACAAGCCTGAATGCCCCACCCATGGCCCATGTCACTAATTTCTGAGAGGGAAGTATTCAAAGGCCGGATGTAAACAAGCTAGAATTCAAACCAACCAACAGAGAACAGTGACAACATTACAACAGCCCTTGTAATGATGTTGACACTGTAGCTGTAACGTCTTGAAACTCTGTTTCTTCATACATCCTAGATGTCTTACAGCACAATGAACTAATTTCACAATCCAGCGTCCAAATATGAAGAAATAAAAAAGAAACATGAAGAATACAAAAATAAAAATTAAAAAAAAAACACAAAAGCAGGAAAAATATCTTCACACCTTCATCTTTAACCTTCTGGAATACATTTACTTAATGAACTGCTTGCTCCTGCTATATTAAGTGCCAAGAAAAGCTTCTAAAATCCTAGTAGAATAAATGCCATTCAAAATTAGATGCAGCTCATTCTCAGTTCATGCAGAGAAACTGATTGCCTAGTAGCTTTCAATCTTAAATGATCCCTTTTTCAGTCTCTAGTCTATACTGAGATATATGTTAACTTGAGTAAAAGTAATATTAATTATATTTAAATAATTCAAAAATAAATATATTTGATTGGACTAACAAATCTAGATTCTCCAATGTTCTCTGCACGGTAGCAAAAAACTCTCTTTTTAACTTTTCAAAATAACGTAACCATGTTATGTACAATTTGGAAAAGAAAAATAATGGCATAATCATAATCACATCACCCTAAAGTGGCCTTAACATGTCTGTATGCCAGTAGTTGATTTTTTGTTTGTTCATTAGTTCTAAGCATAGCATATATTTAAATTTTTGATAGTTGCCATAAATATACATAGTTCTAATTCTGTACATCGTTCTAATTTTTCTCCTTTTTATAAGAACATGTTTCCTTGTTACTACAGTCTTCATTAGTATCAACGACTGATTATGGATACAGAATATCCAATAAATATGTCAAGGTTTACCTAACAATTCTGCCACTGGATACGTGTTCCCAAATGTTCCTTAAAGATACCAAGCAGTCATCCTTTACGATGATTACGATAGCCTTCTGGTTACGGCAAAACACTAGGAGACAACATATTTACTCTTTCTCCTTTATAAGAACATCTTTTTTGAAGGTCTATTTTATTTCAAAATTAAGGAAAAAATAGAATTCCACATCCTCTTATTACTGTATGTATGCTATCTTTTTAAATGTATACAGTCAGAGTCATGCAGATAGGTCACAGTCTCGTGGAATAAATATCAACTCATACTTTCCAAAGAGAGTCTTTTCACTAAATATTATTGCTAATGTCCACTATCAGATGAAGACATTTGGCAACCACTAGCCAGATCACATCAAATTATCTTCCTTCCTTCTGAGGTTCTGACGCACAACCCTTGAATTCTTCCTTCTTGGAAACATTTTGTAGGTGGCTCCCTGTTTTGTCAGAGGAAAGCAAGGCGGGCAAGGCAACCCAGAGATTATGCAGCCGCCTAATCGGTCTCCTACGGCTCTCTCTGTGAGGAAAAGCCTCGGCACTAATTCTCTCCCCTTAAGTGTGACCGCCATAAGAACTTCCTGGGGTGCCTCCCTAGCGACAAACAGGGTATTCGAATCTGGGAGTGGATAAAGAGAATGAGCGAGAGATACAGGCTTGATGCACTGAACACCAACTGTTAGCGGTAAAGTGTACTTTTCAGATAGAGGTACTTAGAGAAGTTTTTCTCAATACGAGATTATTCCTAACAGGATAAAAAAAAATTATCTTAAAACAGTTTCCCTGTAAGTAATGACTTGGGGGAGGGAGATTACATAAGTGTAGAATCTCTAAGTGGAATAAGTATACAGTTTAGCCCAGATCTGATGAGGTTTCAGGCTTCTTGGGGGGTGGTTTCTGAATCTGGGACAAGACGATTGTGTCTAATCGAAATTCTGTAACACACCCCACCTTGTAGAGTGCTGTGCGCAAGGCCAGCTTAAGGCTACATCCTTTCTTGGGTGAAGGTTGTCAGGCAAGCGGCTCTATTCTCGGAAATTTTCTCTCCCCAGTCAGGCACTAGTGTCCTCCTTTCCTCTTTTGAATCCCCAGGTCAAAACTACAATGTGAATGGCTGATGACAGTTTAAAGTGTTACACCTCCCGGGGGGAGAGAATTTGAATCAGCATCAAAGCTTTGAGCTAATGGGTGAGGCTCTGAAAGAGAAACCCCAAGGACCAGGAGATGCTCTTTCAATACTACAGCATGCGGCAGGAGGGTTGGGGGTGGACCGAGGCCTTCCCAGCATCCTGGTGGCACATCAGACACACAATCGTCCACTCTGTTTACACGTAAGGTCAAAAGTGGTAAGTACGTATTATATGGAGACGTTTCTTTTGGTGGAGGGGAGAGAGTCTCGTGAATAATTTCCGATTCTCTAGGCTTGAGGAAGCATCCAGCCTGTTCTCTTTGTCTTTTATTGGTTCAGATTCATGTACAGAATTGATATAAAGAGCATTAGCTTATTAGCTTTCTGAGTCAGACTTCCCTAGGAATGCTCATTACTAGTCACACCTTAGGCAAGTCAGTTAACTTTTTCCTGGGCTGAACCTTTTTTTTTGGGGGGGGGGGTAAAATATTAATAATAGTTCCTATCTTCCACATTCATGTATGGGTTGGATACATATACATAAATTCCCTTGCATATTTTCTGACGCTAAACAAGCACTGAATGAATGTCATGTCTTCCTTTTTTGAGTGACATACTTCAAAGGCATGAATAGCGATTGGTCAGGAGACTTGCAAGATAATGGCTATGGATATTGTTAGCTTGTGTGTCTATATGTGTGTTTTAGCATCAAGATGCGTTTAGTGGCAATATTTTGGGAAACCAAACACAAAAACTGCTTTAAATGATTACTGAACCATTTTCTTTTCAGCCCTCATTCTTGTGTCCATTTGAATAATTTGAATTGTCTGTGTCCACATTAATGCTTACAAGGCTCCCACGGTGTTTGGAAGAGATAATAGTTTACAGTAGCTAGAATTTATATGAAGGATAGGGTAAGGATTTGTCTGAGCAGATTTTATCTTAAATATTTAAAGACCAAGCAGTAACCATTAATTTTAGTGTGAATCAAGAGACTCCATTTTAGCATGCAACTTCAAAAAATTATCACTAAGTACCATATGACTCTGAAGGGAAAACAAGACAGTAAAAATCATGATTTTTCCAGCCTCCATAAACTAGTGCAGAAAGGACTGTAGATGCGGCACTTTTTAATGGTCTTCAGCATTCTTGTTTCCTTTTTTCCCCCAACCCGTTTCCCAAAATAGATATCAAACATCAATACAACCTCTAAATTACAGCCAATGGTAGTATAACCTAGTATTGCCAGAAATTCAGAATTCAGAAATTCTCAGTCTCAAGGGTGTATTGCAATCGCCTGATCAGGGAGCCATTAAAAGTTTTCTGATGATAGATTTCTGATGATACATTCCACATGACACATGGTGAGGTGTGTCAGCGTTAAAAAAAACAAAAAACAACAATAATTTAAAAAACCCAGCCAGCTCTGAACATAGTATAGAACATGTGATTGCAACAGAAGTGCTCATGCAAGTTAAGCGTCCCCAGTTCTTGTGCAGATGGACAATCAAAAGAGAAAGAGAAGGGGAAGGAAATTGACACGTGTCGAATATATACCCTTAGTCCCACATGATGCTAAACATTTTTTTTTCCCACTTAAACATCATTGCTGTAAATTAGTACCACCGTGCCTATTTCTGCAATTGAAAAACTCGGCTTAGGGAGGTTAGTGCCGTTGGCTGTTTGTGACATTTATCCATTTCATCAGGGATGGTGCCAGTGAAGGAACTCAGGTGTATCTCACAGTTGCTGTTCTCTCCACTGGACCACACTGCCAAAAAAAAAACCCGTTGTGAATGTGGTGGATTAGACCTGGCCGAAACTCATTTCCAACTTCTCTGTTAAAGGCCTTTCTCTTTGTGCGGAATGTATCATCACAAAACAATCATTCCTTTCCAACATAGGAACATTCTTTTTTTTTTTTTTTAAGTTTATTTATTCATTTTGAGAGAGAGAGAGAGAGCATGCACAAGCAGAGGAGGAGCAGAGAGAAGAAGAGACAGAATCCCAAGCAGACTCCGCGCCATGAATGCAGAGCCCAAAGTGGGGCTGGAACCCGTGAGCCATGAGATGGCGACCTGATGCCAAGACCGTCAGTCAGACACTTAACCGACTGAGCCACCCAGGCGCCCCTAACATATGAAAATTCTTATCGGTAGAAGGCATTGGGCAAGTGGCAGAGTGATATAAAGGACAATGTGAAAAGGGTCCTGCCTTCAAGTAGCCTATAGTCTGGTTGTGATTATGACAACTACAAGGGAAAAATAAATGAAGGAAAAAAATGAAAAGTACAAAGGGCATGGCAGAGAAAATATTACATCTCAACAAATTTATAACTAATTGTAAGATGTGTTGTTATCAGGGCACCTGCGTGGCTCAGTCGGTTAAGCCTCTGACTTTGCCTCAGATCATGAGGTCATGATCTGCTGGTTTGTGAGTCTGAGCCCTGCATTTGGGCTCTATGCTGACAGCTCGGAACCTGGAGCCTGCTTCAGATTCTGTGTCTCCCTCTCTCTCTGCCTCTCTCCAGCTCGCACTCTCTCTCTCTCTCTCACAAATATAAACATTAAAACAAATTTTAAAAAGATTTTGTTGTTATTAAAGTCACATATTCTTGTAGATCCAATTAAGAAATAAAGAAAACCAAACACTTTTAAAAGCATACTTTGTTAGGGGCGCCTGGGTGGCTCATTCGGTTAAGCATCTGATTTCGGCTCAGGTCATGATCTCGTCGTCTGTGAGTTCTATCCCCACATTGGGCTCTGTGCTGACAGCTCAGCTGGGAGCCTGCTTCGGATTCTATGTCTCCCCCTCTCTCTGCCCCTCCCTAGCTTGCACTCTGTCTCTCACTCCCTCTCCCTCTCAAAAATAAATAAATATTAAGAAAATAAAAATAATAATAAAATAAAAAACATACCTTGTTAGTCCTGCAAATGCAAGGATAGGTCCTACCAGCCTCTTGTGGTTTAACATTTCTTTTGTCTACTCTCAGGGATCTGGCTGTGCTCCTGCCATCAGCTGTGCGGCTAGGGGTGTGATGGCAAGCCTTTTGCAAACATCTCAATAAAGAAACAAACTGGCTTCATCTAACTACATGTGGTATTTTCCTCTCATAGGCCCCATAAAGCACTTGAGCGTTTTATTTATTTATTTATTTATTTATTTATTTATTTGAGAGAGAGAGAGAGAGAGAGAGAGAGAGAGAGAGAGAGAGTGCATGCAAGCGGGGGAGGGGCAGAGAGAGAGGAAGACAGAGGATCTGAAGCAGGCTCTGGGCTGACAGGCTGACAGCAGAGAGCCCAATGCTGGGCTCGAGCTCACAAACTGCAAGATCATGACCTGAGCCGAAGCTGGACACTCAACCGACTGAGCCGCCCAGGTGCCCCGAGTGTTACTTTTAAATACTTGCTTCACTAATCTCAAATTCATGGTCCTCTGCTTTGCATCCACCATACCTTGTGTTTCACTAGGGAAGCATAGTGTAGTCTTTTAAAGGCATTTTAAAAGGCAATTAACCTTAACATGTTTAGTGTTAACTAGGTACATAACTCAATTGAGGAAATGGAAGAAATAACCATTATGGCCAAAGTAGCACATGCCCAGGCAGAGAGCGTGACCTCACGACTTCTGCCTAATCATTTGTAAGGCGCATCTGGATTCCAGAGACATTAAAAGGTGAAAAATCATACACCCAAAATCAATTTAAAATGGTAATTAAAGCATAATAAGGACTTTCAGAGAGGATGTTAAGGCGAAACACAGTAGAGGGGATAATTGTGAGTTCATCAAGGATGGTTAGGTTAAATGGGCACAGAAGAGAAGGGAGGATTCTAGGGGTGAATTGCCGGGGCAAAGGTGTAGTGGAAAGAACCCAGGAATGTATGGCAGGCGGTCCACAGACACGCACAAGCGTGGCTTCTACAACACTCCTGTGTGTTAGTATCTAGATGCTCACGCCGTTTTGTGCAAACGATCTGATGCTTGCTACCTACTGCCTACACGATAAAGTACAAAGTCTTTAGCAGAGAATCCAAGGCCTTCCATGAATCGGCCTCACACTCCCATTTCCATTTTTTTCCCTCTCAGCCCGGTGCTTCATGCTTCACTCTCCACTGTTTCAACCTCCATAAGTCGCCTGCGATGCCCTTTTATGCGAATAGGGGTCCTTGGACTTGAATACACTGACCTCTTTGAATGCACAATTATGGCGGCGATGGACATTTCATGACCAGTAATCCCTTCCCTAGGACATCTGGACGAAAAGTGCCCGGTGGCGTCACGCTCGTCCAGAGCCATTTGCGGAAGCAGGGGCCATTTAGCCATTTGCGACTGCCTGTTAGATGCGTGGTCAGCCTTAAGAAGAGCCACCCTATTACTGATTGCTTCATGCAAAAAGAGGGAGCAGAGCCATTAAAGGTGACCAGCGGGACACGGGTGTTGAATTACTTCTCTCAGTATGTGCTATCCTGTGCTTTTCTACTACCGAGAAAGACAACTAGGGGGTTAGCTTGCGTGTGCACTGTGCATGTTTATGGGGTATTATTCATGAGGTTAGACACAATCTCAGCCAAGTCATGGTTTGTCTCACTTTAGTGAAGCATTTCTTTGAAAAATTTCAGGCACCATAATTGCATTTTAAAGATACATAATAAATTGCTATTAGGCTCCGGTTAGGAGGTTTGCTGAGGTGTGAACTGACCATTTTGTTCCTTTCTCTTTTATCAATAGTCGCTTCAAACCCCACAGTCTTCAGAACACAAAAGGAGGCACTGGAATATCAAAGGCTGTAGGTTTATTACTATACATTATGAATAATTTAATGCAGTAACAAAATAACACACTGATAAAAGCCAACAAGTAATATTCTATTCATAGCTGACTGGATAATCAAAGCCATTGTGGGTGCTTTTTCTAATACTAATTTAAAATTTGCATTAGGGCTTTTTGCCTTCCCAAACGATAACCTCCTATTTGATGAAGTATACCGTACACCCTTTAGAGTCCTTTACAATTGGGTTCAAAAGTACACTTTTGCTATATGCAACAGAAGAGAAAGAATTCACAGATCAAGAGTAATTCTGCCTTCACTTTTTCACCTTTTCCTCAATCTATTGGTTTAATATTTGGAATTCTACTGTCTATAGGTTTCCTGTAAATTTCCACAATGATCTTAGGGACCTCAGAAAAAATTATTTATAACATCGTGGTGGCATAAAAGAGTTATAATTAGGTCGTTGGGAATTGGCAATCTTCAACTATATACTGCATATTTATTGTAAAACCGGTTGGCCATACTCTGTAGACTGAAGACCCCTTGATTTCAGTTGATATTGATTTATGGGTTATGATGCAAATCTTTTATCCACAGCCATGAAGTCTACTAGAAGAATTAGATGTCTTTCCCAGTTGTTCTTAGATGTTTTTCTTTGTCTCTATTACCAGAGAAACACACTATTTATGACCTTTGACAACAGGGCATAATCTTATTGGAAACAAACTAGATCAAGCCCCTTTGTGAACTTAGAATGGGTTCTTTGAATCACTGGGTTGTTTTTCGCTTTGTTTTTGAATCCTTGCTGTCTATAGTAGAGAAAGGGGCGAAAGCTCAAGGTCACTCTAGTTTTTATTAGTGATTTAGATCCTTAGGAAGACATGATACTTTTTTTTTAACTAAGGACTTAGATAACAGTTAGCACATTAGCTAATCATAAGGGACTGATTCAGGCATTAAAAAAAAAAAAAAAAAACAATCCCATATTCTTTTCTCCCACAGAGCATGTGCTTGATCAAGAACAGAATCACTGAGCTCTAATCAGCAACTGCACAAAACAAGTGTCAGAAAGACTAAGAGACATTTTATAGACAAATCTCTTGGGCCTGTCTTACAGGGAGAGGAAGAATAGAGATTACAGGGACAGTCGTTTTGCTAAGGATAAGGGCACAGGTACAAACTGCTCCTACCCTATCTTTGCAGCTTATGCAAGCCTCACCTCCTGCTGAGAAATTACTAGTACTTTTTAGTAGACCCCAGGCCTTCCTATCTGTTAGCCATACATTCTTATCTGAAGATTTAAAACTGTATGTCAGTCAGTGGCACCATCAGAGAACTGTGTCATCTCTTAAGTAATCAAAGCAGAGAATCTCTGAAATCAGGTGATAAAAATATACAAGTAATGAGATTGATTTCATTCTGTTTCTCTCAGAGCAGCTGAATCATAAAAAAAGACTGCACAGAAAGAAAAGCTAAGCCTTTTCTGAAATGGCTTGGGTTGGGAGGTACGCATTTTCATTTAAATTTAGGCATTAGCTCAAAAATATTTGAAGATAGTTAATAGAAAATAGATTTGCCTGTAGAAGAATATATTTGGGCGCTATTCAATATGCTATCCGCCAGACCAGCAACAAAGTAATTACAATTTCTCTTTTTCATTTTTCTTAAGAAAAGCTTCAAGTTATATTTTATTCTTAAATATAGATATTTAAACTTGGATTGTTGGATATTGGATCAGCTTTCTCTGACAATGAAATCTGAAGCTTGTGTGTAAACCATCAAATGTCTAGTCAGAGGACAACAAAGGATAAAATATTTTTACCTCGATTTAACATTTTGATGTAAGATTAAATAGTTTATGTGCTTAATAGGTAGTTGTTGAATATCTGCTTAACACAAAGTTCCAAATTCTTCTTAAAGGATAAAACAAATATGAAGAGGCCCATTTCTTTCAAGTCAAGGAATTTATAATCTAATTAGGCCCTTAATGTCTTCATGCTATTTTCTTTCTTTTTGTGTTGTTAAAAAATTACATTAAAGTAGAATTTACACTACATAATTTATGTCTCACTAAAAGTGTCGTCTACTATCTTATGGAAGTGAAAGAGAAGTGACATTTATTTTATTTAACACCTACTACGTGTCAGTCACCGTAACAGGTATTTTTCTAAGTGTAATCACATTTTTCAAAGTACTGTTTCTTTTAAAATAATTTCAAATTTATAGAAAAATTGAAATAACGGGACAAGTATACTGAGAGACCTTACTCAGTTTTCCTATACTTTTCCCTAGGACTCCCTTCCAGCAACGGGCTCTAATCCACGATCACAGACTGTACTCACATGTCATATCTGCTCAATCTCCTTCAATCCGGAAGAGCTCCTCTGCCTTTCCTCAATGTTCATGACCAAAAATTTTGAAGGTTACAGACCACACATTTTGTTCAATGACCATCAGTTTGGATTTGCCTAATGTTTTCTCATGACTCGATTCAAGTTCTCCATTTGGGGCTGGAACCGCACAGAGGTCAGGCTGTGTACTTCACAATACAGCCCAGTGTAGGTAGGTCATGTCTGTCTGTCCCATTACTGACAATTTCACTGTAAATAAACTTTATTTTAGGGGCGCCTGGGTAGCTCAGTCGGCTAAGCGTCTGACTCCTGATTTCAGCTCAGGTCATGATCTCACAGTTTATGAGTTTGTATAGGGCTCCGCACGGACAGTGGTGAGCCTACCTTGGATTCTCTCTCTCTCCCTCTCTTCTCCCTTCCCCCACCTGCTCTCTCTCTATCAAAGTAAGTTAATAAAACTTAAAAAAAAACTAAATAAACTTTATTTTCTCATTACAACAGAAATACATATTCTGTATCAAAAACTCAAATATTGCAGATATTACTAATTTGCAAAAGGAAAGGTAATTCTGGCTTTCTTGTCCCGTGGCTACTCTAATAGATTGGCATAAAAAAGCCACCCTATTTTCTGTTTGCATATCTTAATGTGCAGTGATCTTGCTTGTTTCAAATTATTTCTTTTAGTTCCCACAACCAGATGAGAACTTTTTATTTTTAGCTGCCTTTTGTTAATAAGGACATGAGCCCGAGGTCACGCAAATAGGAAACTAAGATGTGAAAAGAGGAATTTTGACACAGAAACCTCATATTTTATTATTTCTTGAGTTATAAAGTATGGTGGCCTATAAAGGCTTTATATGTCAGATATTAAGCCAAATATCTTTAATATATGCCAATAAAACAACTTTTTAATTAACAATATTGTGTAGGGATTGTTAACTATGGAAATGACATTGTGAGGAATTTTGGTGAGGAAAATAATTTTTGATCATCCTCATAGTACTAATCCCAGTACTTTCTAAATATATGAGTATCCCCTGATCCCTCTGGATGGCTATCATCTTTTCGCTTTCACTTTACCTATATTATCTGATACCAAATATATCTATATTTTTAATTTTTTTAATATTTATTTATTTTTGAGAGAGACAGAGCACGAGCAGGGGAGGAGCAGAGAGAGAGGGAGACACAGAATCTGAAGCAGCTCCAGGCTCTGAGCCATCAGCACAGAGCCCGATGCAGGGCTCGAACCCATGAACTGGGAGATCACTACCTGAGCCGAAGTCAGACACTCAGACTGAGCCACCCAGGCACCCCTCAAATATTAAAATCGAATAATTAGTATATCATACTGAAACTAGTCCTGGAGTCCATATTAAAAAATAAAAACAAAAAACAAAAACACCAAATGCCAAGTAAAAAACGTGGATCCCGTTGCTAGTCTCCCACTACATAGATATGAAGTAGATTCCTTATTTTCTCGTTGCCTCAGATTTCTACCCTATAAAATCAAGAGATGGTTTCTCCTTGCTCTTCTACATATTATTAAAAAAATAGTACAATGGAGAAATCGATATATAAACTGATACAAAGTATTCGTTTTTTTTCTTCTTTGTCCTTTTCTTCTTCTCTTCTTCCTCAGTCCACCCCACTGTCCTCTGACAAACTGTGGCACACACACTACTTAGGATACAGGAACCACTACTCACCACAATGAGAATATAATCTGGCTTCTTCTCTGAAGGTTCTACAAATGAATATGAAACCCCTGATCCTTTAAATGAACTTTTTTAATGTGTATTTTTTTCTATTTTGACAGGGAGAGAGAGAGAGAGCAGGGGAGGGGCAGAGAGAGGGACAGAGAGAGAATCCCAAGCAGGCTCCATGCTGTCAGCACAGAGCCTGACGTGGGGCTAAATCCCATGAACCGTGAGATCATGACTTGAACTGACATTAAGAGCCAGACACTCAATCGACTGAGCCACCCAGGCACTCCTTTAAGTGAACTTTTTTTTATTCCCTGTCTTACCTCTTTCTCATAAAATAACTTTTTAGTCTTTTGAGGACCCAGACCCTAGATAAAGTAAGACATGGGATAGAAGAGGGTTTGTTGAGTGCTTTGGAGAAGAAAGCAGCATTGATTCCAGCCAGAAATGCTTGTCAGCAGGGACATGAAGGCTTAGTATCATTTCTTAACAGGTGACTTTGCTTAAACTTATACATATGAATCTCCTTTTCTTCTCCTCACCTTCCAACCTATCTCCATCACCCTCCTCCTTCTCCCCTTTCTCCTACCCAGCTCTTCCTCCTAAAATGAATTTCAGGTTTCTAGGAAGGTTCATTGTCTTTTCCACTCCAACACCTGCATTTCCTTTAGCAGGAGACAGAGATGAGCTAAAAAAATGTCCTTGAGCAACACAAAATTGCATGAAGTTCATGCTTGGGCTTACTGAGAGATATTGGTTATTCTCTTGAGCATGGATTCTTAGAAAGTGAGGACAGTGAGAGCTTAAAAGCCCTGTGTGCTTGAGAAATATGGACGGGCTTGGGAAGACCAGACACTCCTGAAACAACATACAACAGGAAGTTTTTGTAGAGATGCCCTTGGTTGTGATGTGTCCATCAGTGTGTTAGTCTCTAGACTACTAGTGCAGGAAAGCACGGGGTACCGGCTCTCCTGTTCTCTCTCTCACTTTCCCTCTGTCCCTGCATCCATTTATTGGATCATTCACTCATCCATTCACCGTATACCAAGCGATACGATGTGAGGTACTGTGGCATAAGTTGGAAACAGGGATACAGCGATAAACAAGACGCGGTCCCTGCTGCCAAGATACTTATATTATGGTAAGGGGAAAAGACTATATAGTAAAAAGAATTTTTACATGTTTTATTCTCTTACATGTGGCCAGAACCGTGTCGTGAAATATATATTTATTCTGAAAATAGAGTCCCTCAACATTTGTGATCCTCAATCTTGAGCAAAAATAATCTTAAGTGCATCTGTGGACTATTGGGAACAAGTTTCACTCAGTGTATATCCTACTAGCTTTTACTGACATATTACACACTCAAATTAACAAATAAAATTCAAAAGTATACCTTGCAAAGAAAGAGGAGAGAGATTATTAATTTGTAAATAAATTAAATTTCAATTTATCTCAGTGAAATTTAAATTAATTCTATAACTATACCCTTAAAAAAAGTTACAAAATATTCCTGTCCTTTGGGATATACCACTGTATAACATTTGCCATTCTCACTACCTTAAAAAAGGGGGGGGAAATAGGGCACCTGGGTAGCTCAGTCAATTAAGCATCTGACTCATGATTTTGGCTCAGGTCATGATCTCACATCTTGTGAGTCTGAGCCCTGCATCAGGCTCTGTACTGACAGCATGGAGCCTGCTTGGGATCTTCTCTCTCCCTCCCTGTTTGCCCCTCCTCTACTCATTCTATATCACTCTCATTCTCTCTCAAAATAAACAAATAAACTTAAAGAGAGGGGAAGGGTATCTTATTATTATAAAGGAAACCTAAAACTTTGTTTTATGTTTTACTCTGAGGATTACATTAAAACTCATTCCTCTTCTTTAGTTCATGAAAGAATAATAGATAGTATTACTTAAAATGTACATTTTCTTCTCAATGCATTTTCTCTTCCATATTTCCCTTTCTTCTTTAAGAAGAAAAAGATTAGGCCAAGTCTTAGTTCAGATCAATAAATGTTCATTATCAGTTTCTTCCAGGCTCAAGACTGTGTGCTGTTTGTGAGTCTGTTACGTGGGGAAATACTGCTCATTTCAGAGTCTTGGTATAATAAGGAGTTAAGTAAGTGGAATCTGGTGTCAGAAGGTCTAGATTTAAACCGTGTTTCTTCCTCTCTGTAAGTCCATAAATTTGGGCAAATCCTGCCTCTTCTTTTAACGCTATTGTGAAGGTTAAATGATTGGTGCAAAGAAATGAATTAGTTGACCCCAAAATTGAGTAAATGATAAATACACGTTAAGTAATATTGGAGGTAGGAATTTTTTACCATGCATTTTTTAACATCCATTGAGAATCTTAGATCATTAGAGCACCATTTCTTAGTAAGTGAATCCATTTAAGATTTAGGTCAACAATTTTATAAATAAAAGATATGGCCTATTAAGAGCTCTCTCTCCCTTTGTGTGTGTGTGTGTGTGTGTGTGTGTGTGTGTGTGTGTGTATGTGTGTGTGTGTATATATATATATGTATATATATTTATACATATATGTATATATATGTATTTTTATATATGTACATATATATTTACACACACACATATATATATATATATATATATATATAGATAGATAGATAGATAGATGTACGTATGTATATATTTAAAGATGCAGTGAACTGAGGGAAGGACACTGGTCAGTTAGGATCCATCCTGTTCAAACCATGGCCTTATGAAGTGGCTGTGAGATTGCAATAGAACATATATTCTGATCTTGACCTTGATTTCAAGTATCTGTTCCAAATCTGGGGTAATTCCCAGGCAGTGTTTCTAGCTGCTCTGAAGAAAAGAAGTCTTGCGTGATAATACCAGTACGTACCCTGCCTGAGAATGCAACTACCACAGATCTGGACAGAAGGGTGCGACTGTGTCTATCTGTGTCTGATTTTTCTGCTATTTTCTCATCCTGGGGGTTTCTTGAAGGTTCCCTGAGATATGTCCTGCCTACATCTTACAAATATCTTTGACCAACACCATCTCAATAGCCTGTGCCCACTGACAGAAGATGGATTCTAACGCATGCGGGGGCACTGGGAGTGACCTGAGAGGTGACAAATGAAAATTGGCCTGTCTGGGAAATGTCCGGGAAATCTGCCAATCTTCATCATGTGCTCTTCACGCATCCAGAAGAAGTCATAAATTAGAGGTTTACTGCTAGATCTAGCCCGCTGATGTTTTCTGTTGGGTCCACCATTATGTTTTAAAATATTTTTTAATTAATTGTTCACATTTCAAAAGTAAGATGTTTCATATAAAAAACTCGGCTTCTGGCTTGTCTTAAAAAACCAGAAGTGACCAAACTGGTCTCCTGTCCCCATGTCTGGGGAGCTGATCAGAGGCCCTACTGTACATGGTAAAGAGTATGGACACTGGGTTTGCTGCATGGTTCTACTCCTCAGCTGTGTTACTTAGGCAAATTACTAATCTTCTCTGTGCCTCAGTTTCTTTGACCTTAAAATAGGGAAAACGACTGTACTTTCTCATTCGGGTTGTTATAGAGAATGAATCAGTTAATGTCTTTAAACGACACAGGACGGTGCCTATCCCCTATATAAGTACTAGCAAGTTCAAAGTGTTCCTTAGTTGACCATGAGCCTTTCTAGCTTGTTCTCAGGCCCATCTGCCCCATTTCATCAACTACTTTGTTATTGGTTAGATGTTTGCATTTCTAACTCTTTCAATCATCACTATTTTTTTTCCTAAAAAAAAGTGGTGGATATAGACTCATTAGACTCCATTGACCATTATAAACAAACAGTCCAGAAGTTAAAAAACAGGTGTATTTGGCTGGCTCAGCTGGTCTGGCACATGACTCTTGATCTCCAAGTCATGGGTTCTAGCTCTACAGTGGGTGTAGAGATTAATTAAGAAACTTAAATAATAATAATAATAATAATAATAAAATAAGTACATCAAAGCTGAAAAGTTAAAAAAAATGTAAAAAAAATTAGGAGAAAAAGCTGACATCCTACAAATTGTTAAAACATCTAAATTACCATTTGGAGAAACAGATTAAGATTTATAATTAAGCCCTCTGCCAAAGACAGCCATATTAAAGAATTTGAGACTCACGTTTCCCATACATAAAAATAATTTACGAGTGACAAGGCAAGCTTTTGTTTACCATTTGCTATTTTTAGACTCAGTTGTGGAACTCTGAGAGCAGAATGTAGATATTTGTCTTTTTAAAAAAATAGATTTGAAAGTAATGATGTTTCATGCTGAAAGGACATAAAATTGATTTTCTGATGTAAGAGTTCAATTGCTCAAATTAAAAAGTCATTAAAAGTGATTATGATAAGTAACCATAATACATTTTCGAGCATTGTGGTTTCCTAGGTTCTTCTCACCCAAAGCAGTGGGTTAGACAGAGCACTGGAGGAAGAGTCACAAAGCCTCATATCTAGTGGCCCTTCTCCAAGTATCTGAGCATACCTCTTCACCAATTTCCAGAATCCTGTTTATCTATCTACAAAATAGAGAATTCCTGTGTTCTGTAATACAGGAGTGGTATGCACACTGATCAGATGAATTTAGGGAAAACTATTAATACATTTTAATAAACTGCATAAGGCTGGTGGTTGTTTTGGAATTTTATACATAAATATATAATAAAATAATTGAATTAATCATCTAAGGTTTAATTTTTTCCCAGTTTTTAATGATCCTTCAAATTCATTTGTGTTCTCTTAACTGTCCATCATATCAAGTTAAGTATATTGCATCTTATAAAAAAAAAAATGTGCTAGGGCCCCTGGGTGGCTCGGTCGGTTAAGCGTCTGACTCTTGATTTCAACTCAGGTCATGATCTCGTGGATCTTGAGATGAGTTCAAGTCCCACACTGGGTTCTGTGCTGACAATGCAGAGCCTGCTTGGAATTCTCTCTCTCCCCCCATTTCTCTCTGTCCCTCCCCAACACACATGCACATTCTCTCTCTCAAAATAAGTAAACTTAAAAAACAGAAATATTGAAAAACAAACAAACAAACAAATAAGCCCCACAATGTGTCAAACAAAGGACAAAGGAATGTTCTAAGTCTCACTTGCTAATAGCCAAGGCTCTTTTGAACCTACTCGTACACAAAGCAAACAGAAATTGACGGTTGGCTTGAATGTGCTCCCCAAACTAGTATCGTCAGTAAAAAGCTGTGCTTTCTAGTGGTGAGATGATGAAAAAAATATCACCCCATTCATTATTCTGGACAGAGGAGAAACCTCTCCTGGGAAGTCTGTAAAAATCTACTGTAAAGAATAAAGCTATAATATACTGTCAGCAACAATTTGCCTTGGCAGGAGATGGACAATATGATCTAATAGTTCCTTTTATTTCTAATTTCTAGGATTCCTGTATTTTCAAGCCTTATACAGTTCTCTTAACCCAATTCTGTTACCTACTGAGCCAGAATCTCCCCGTGTCTGGGCTGTTCTCTGGGGCTATCGGGTACTTCTAGAAACGACATTAACACTTTGTTCATTGGCTTCTCTTTTATGACTTACACGTTCCGAACTAAACCTCTGTGTTTACATGCAAAATATGATCACTCTTATGAGTTGATGCAGACACTGTCTACAGGGTCAAAGTCATCAGAGATCTGGAACTATAGCTAAACTGCTCTCATCATTTTTATCTTGTCAGGCTCACTGCCTCTGGAACTCATACATACTCTCTGGTCTAAGCTCTGCTACAGGCACATCTCCCTACTGTACAGATCTTGCTTCACAGCCCAGGATCCCTTTGTACCCACAAGACAAAGACTGCATTCATTTAGATGGTAATTCCCACCAAAATTCCTATATGTTTTGGAACAAATTGTTTAATTGGCACCTGTTCACATCAGGCACCATTCTGGGTGCTGAGAACACAACAGACATGATACCCTGCCTCATGTGGCTTACCTTGAAACAGGGAACCAAGCAACTAAGTAAAATGTAGAATATGGAGATAATGACAAATGCTAACAGGAAAAATGAAAAAAAAAAAAAGAAAATGAGGACAGGAAATATAGAATGGAGGAAAGTTCACTTTGGCTGGGATGACCAGAGAAGGCTTCTTATAATTACTATATTTATCACACTGTACTATTTTTATCTTTACCTATGTGTTCTCCACTCAGGACGAAGCCCTGTCTTAGGCATTTCTATTCTTAAATGCCAGATAATATTAATAAAATTAGTCAATTGAATGGTACAGTATGATCTATGCATCCTCTGGTTTTAAAGCTTGTTCACTTATGTCTTAATTCACTTTATAAGCGCAGGACAAACAGAATCAGAGGGTGATTCAGAGGTGTTTGATTTCTAGGAAAGCCACATATACAAGTTCTATGAGGGCAGGGATATTACATTTTTTGTTCACAGTAGAATCCCAAGTACATAGAACCAGGTTCCTAATAAGGGCTCAATAATTTTTTAAATGAATGAAACATCTGGACATATGGAAATGCAGATGTGTAGTCAAGAGAATAGGGTATTAGAGTAACTTTCCCCTTAGCAGCTACATGCTATGCTACTTCACAGAATCTGAAAGTATGAAAGAACACATATTATTTTGTCCTTCTACATCTAACAAGATAGGAAATTCTTTTCTTCCAAGGAGAGAATGGATTAAGAAACACTACTCTAAAATTCCGGCATGCATGGAATGTATGGAATATATGCCTCATAACAGATAGGCTAGAAAATGATTGACTTCCCAGCTTAAATTAAAAAACAAAAACAAACAAAAAACCCACAGGCTCTTATGGACAATTAAAACAGCATTCCTCTACCTAATTACTTGGAACACAAAAAAATCCCAGAGGAAAGGAGAGGGGTCAGAACATAATACTTTTAGTGGTCATTATTGCTCTTTTAAAAATTAATATCAATGAGTTTCAGATGGTTTCCTCTGGAGGAAATTTGCCATGGGATGATAATACGAGGCAGTGAGAAGAAGAAAAGAGTCTGAGCGTATTGGGTGGGGGGGGGGGATCTTGTCTACTTCACAGTTCTGCCTAGTTCACATTCGATTTAAATTGCCTACTGGCAAGAAGATCTTACATAATGGAAACATCCACTGGTGTCTTATGCAGACCTTTAGAAATTGTACTACTTAAACAACAAAATAGCAAATGAAGTCTGGAAAAATAATAGTAAGTCCCTCAGAAAGAATTCCAAGTCAGAAGACCTGGGATCAAGACGCTTCTCTACCTTTACTAGTAACCTATTCCTGGACCCACCAACAACCTCTCGGGAAAATAATTGTTATGTTCTCCATGAGGACAGTAACGCAGCTCTTAGGCATGCGTCATAGGCTTTTGTGAAAATAAAATGGGGAAGTAAGAGGTTAATGAAAGAAAAATGGAAAAGTATTTACATAAATATTAGCTATGGGCGAAATAATACAGTGGCCATCTACCTCTCGTGGGCTGGTTACGCAAGAAGTAAAAACGAACAGCATAAATTCTATTTCTCTTTGCTGCCCATATATAATTTCCATTAAAATACCTTTGTTTTATAATGATTTAAACATTATGCACACTTCAGGCTATGTTGATTTTTTCCCCCTCTCATACCATATAGTACTTTTAGTTTTTCTGGCGTTATCTATGATTGAATTTTTTTTTTCTTTAATGTGGTTCTGAGATATTGGATATATTTTCGAGACTATTTTGGTTGCACAGATGATCATTTTAGAGAGTACACAAACTAAATCCTTGGTAAAAAATATCCATGTATTTATAGTTGTTTTCTACTCTTAAATTAAAAGCAACGGTTTTACATGCGGTAGCTTGCAATAAAACGAAAAATTATATGTCATGGCTGTGTTTGTTAGCTGAGTGGTATTACAAGTCACTATTTTCGACTTGTAACCATACACACCTCCATAACTTACTGGCTGCATTAACACACTTGTGCTATTTTAGGAAACTTCCTCAGTGAAATGAAACCGCAAATAATTTTACTGTTTGTTTCAGAAATTTCTAGAAAGTACACTAGAGACCGCAATTTGGGCTCATCACGCTGACAACACTGTTTGGAAGCCTTGCCTTGGTATGTCTATCAACCTCCAACCACAGGTCATGAACTTGCCTAATCTTAATCAAGCTTCCGCTCCTGAATTTCCAAAATCTCATAAATAGTTTGTCTTTGTCTACCCTCTCCAAGACGCTACTAAGATTCTGTAAATGTAATCAAACCATAAACATGGCTTTGCTTCATCCACAGGTTATTTTGGTGATCTCTAATCACGGAGCAAAAATTTGGAGAACTTCACAGAAAATAACTGAAAGAATATGTAGAAATTGCTTTCTCAATTTGGGGAATCACTCTCTTAAATTCCAGCATCTTACACACTGAATTATGAGGACAAGAAATTAAATGATCATCTACACCAAGTGGAGCTTCTAATGGTTAACTTCTACTTCTCAAAATCCCGAATCAATGTCTGTTTTCATACAGGAAATAAGTACCTGACAAACTTGAAGTCTCTACTGCAAATTAGCTAATTACTTTTGCAAACCACATGACCTTTGGCAACATCCATCGGGCTGCATTATGTTTGAAAATGGAATGGATATGTACCCTGAATTCTGCACTCACAAGAGATATTCTTCTCTTTGCACGAATGAACATCCAAGGAGCAGACACTAAAACAAGAGAGTGTTTTTCTGACTTTGTTGCCCAATTTTAACTCTTCTCGCCTGAAATGGGTGTTGCACATATAACAAATAGTGAACAGACTTTCATTATCTATCATCTATCAATCATTCGCGTTTATAAAGGATCCTTCATGTGTGCATTTTAAAGTGATGCACTAAAAGATGGAAATTATGCTTTCAGATAAAAGCGGTTCTAAAAATATATTAAATGTAGGTTTAAATTTAGATAATGCGGCAGTAGATTTCACTTAAAAGGGAGTGGATTTGAAAGTGAAGGACAGCAAAAGAAGGCCTACAGCCATACCCAATTTATGTTTGACGAGACTTAAGATCCATCACGTCTATGGAGAGGTCTTGAGAAACACATCTTTATGAAAATGGGGACCTAAGGACTGGCTGTATGACACATCTAACTTAGTCTTTGATGTCAGACTAGTGTGCTTGGTGCCTAAAAACTACAGGAGCCTTTGTTTTTCTTTTTTTTAACGCGACTATAAATGCTCTTTTGTTTCCGTAGCTTAGGGTACAGTGCCGGGAAAATCTGTGTCCTGTACCCTCATGTTAGTCTACAGATAGTTTCTGGTCATTTAAACAGAAGAACCAAAAGAACTGCCACCTGGAACTTCCAACTCTCAATCTACCTTGGTTCAAGGAGCGGCCACAGTTAAGAGGACAAATGTTGAAAGGGTGGAGAGACGCTCGAGAGCACATACAAATATTTAACAGCAATCAACGGAAGTCCGAAGTAGTAGATACTGGTGGGATGATGTTTTGTCGTCAGTAAGGAGCTGACCACTGATTTTAAAACTAGAAGCACTTTATCCTAAAAGCAGACCAGAATGATCCTAGAAGATATTGGATAAATCATTTTGAATCTCACACAGGAAAAAGAGCTTTAGTTCTAAATAATTTCATCAAAAGTGGTACCAAAAAAAAAAAAAAAAAGTCATGTTAATCATCCAAATAGTATGTCAAGCAAAAATGTTTGCCTAGCCCCCAAATCACTAACTTCATTAGCTGCATTATAGAGGTCAAAAAGAAAATCAAAACAATTATTGAAATAAAAGAAAAACTAAATGTATTGTTCTTGTCTTTCCCTAGTGCCTTGAGTCATTATTCTACTGCTTAGTTGTACCAAGCTTATTAACTATTTCAGGCCATTAAAATACTATTTTTTTATTTAAAAAAAATTTTTTAACGTTTATTTATTTTTTGAGAAGAGAGAGACACAGCATGAGCGGGGGAGGAGAGAGAAAGAGGGAGACACAGAATCTGAAACAGGCTCCAGGCTCTGAGCTATCAGCACAGAGCCCGACACCGGGCTCGAACTCACGGACCGTGAGATCATGACCTCAGCCGAAGTCGGACGCTCAACCGACTGAGCCACCCAGGTGCCCCAGGCCATTAAAATACTATTTATTATACTGCTGTAATAACATACTTTTTTGAAATTCTCATTTACTATGGAACCATCATAGCCACATAAGAGAATAAATTCCCGCTGAGTTCAGACCACCATGCCCTCCATGAAATCAAATTCCCAAATCATACAACACTTTATGGTGTCTCAAGTTGTAGATATTGGTCAAGAGTAAAGATTTAATGACACCAGAAGAAGTAGAAAGAGGGGCCAAAAGAAGTGACATATTTTGTTTTGGGAGTCATGTTAGCAGCATTGCCACTAACATTGCTACCTCCTCTCACTGTCTGCATGTGAATATAATTGCACATCCTGACAAGGCATATCTATTAGTGACGCCCTTGCAGACTGCCATTGAACTGACATCCACAAATGTTCTTCTTGGGTGTGGTTCCAAGCCTCGCTGGAGCATGGGAGCCTATGGAAAGCTTAGCAGGATCATCACACGGGCTAGCCAGATTGTGACCAACTTAAGGTAACACTTCTAAAATAGGAAGTTACTGTGTTCGCTTAATATTAAAAGAGGCTACATTTTTTAAAAATGTATCTCTTTTACATATGATTTAATAGATTCCCCTATTTTGAAAAACCTCATTTTCAATGTTGAAAATCACACGGAACTCCTGTTTTTAGTAGTTGTACTTCTACCGCATGCTAAGTTAAACAACAATATTGAGTAAATATACTATACTGTAGAAATGTTTCAAGTGGATTTGCATTTTATTTATCATAACACTTATATGCAATAAATGGTTTAACATGGAGACAGACTATTTAGTTTCCAGAATATGCTTGTTGGGAAGGGATCCATATGTGTACTAAATCTGATATTCCTGTAAATATCCATAACTCACAGAATGGAAACAACAGGCATAAAGAACAGTAAGTGTTGAAAATGAGATACACCTGGCTTTCAAGTATCACAAGTGTGTTAGGTCGTTAAGTAGATGATAGAGATACAGACATATGCACAAGTAAGAATCACCTCGAGCAAGTCACTTAACTCTTTCCACTTTGCTAATTTCTAATACTGCTATGGTGAGAAAGATTACAATTTACGCAAAACGTGTTACACACCCTTCGGCACACTGAAGCTACGCATGATCTCTTAGGTCTTATCGTTTCTCTTGTAAATGCTCCCGGTTTTAGATTTTTAATATATCTTCGAAATCTTGGATTGACTGAAGGTATTGAGAACAGACATTCCCTCTGCAGAAAGATTCACTGTAGGACTGCTTTCTGCAGCGAATGGCAGGAGTGCATTTACGACACTGCCGCATTTGCAAATTCCTCTGGGAATTTGCAAATTCCTCTGTCCATCTGGGCAGAAGCCTGTCCTTCAAATAGGGGTGAGTGCCTCCAGAGAACCTAGATACCAGTCACTTTGTATCTGATAGGACACTTATAATTGACAATATGAGTGACAGCATGCTGGTGCTTACTGGGGGGCCTGCAAAGGCAAATGGCCTTGTGAATGTGGGATCAATATTACAGTAATCTGTTGATATCATCGTCATAAGATTTTGTTGTTGTTGTTGGTCGACGGGGGGGGGGGATAGAGAGAGAGAAAATATCCAATCCCGCAGCTGCACAGAACAGCAGCCCAGCTAGTCTTAATTGTGGCTTCATCTCTGCATTTTTTTTAGCACGGTAGAAGATAGTCTTCCAGCAGCCGTATGTGGCTTCGCGGTAAACACCACGGGCAGTTATGTTGGTGGTTTTGAAGCTTCGCGTACATTAGCGTGCTACTGCTGGGCTGGATCGTCCAGGCAGACATGCATGGCAAGATTTTTATCTTCCAGTGTCCCCCAACACTATCTCTTGGGGCAGCCTCACTCTCTTCCCTCAAATAGTGCCCTACAGCATTGTCTACGATAATAAATACACAGTCTTTCAAACGAACAATGCATCCATTTTAGTCCTGGTGTGTCCACTTTTAACACTGTGCCCTGTATCACAGTGGGAAAACAAATCTCAGAAAACAATTTCTAAAGATGTTTTATTTACATTATCTACCCAAACGTATATACATAGGAAATGAATCATTTTACTATATTTTAATGTCTTTATTTTATAGTTTTGTTTCTGCACGTACCATTATTTGGTAGCTATGTATTATGCTCTCCTAGTTCTCTGAGTAGCTAATATTTTGGTTACAAGAGTTGGCATTTATTGAGCACTTACTGTGTAACAAGTGGGTGCCAAGCTCTGTTTGTGCATTTGAGTTTTTTTTAACTTTCTTTTTAACGTTTATTTATTTTTGAGAGAGAGAGACAGAGACAGAGTGCAAGCAAGAGAGGAAGAGAGAGAGAGAGGAAGACACAGAACCCAAAGCAGGCTCCAGGCTCCAAGCTAGGAACACAGAGCCCGATGCGGGGCTCGAACTCAAGAACCGCGAGATCATGACCTGAGCCGAAGTTGGACGCTTAACCGACTGAGCCACCCAGGCGCCCCGTGTGCATTTGAATTTCTAGAAACATCTAGGGTTAAATACTATTTTTATTGCCATTTTATAGATGTAGACATTAAAACTGAGAGAATTTGAATAATCTGCCTAAGGCCCCTCAGTAAGTAATAAGACAGAATTGTGTATTTCTAAATTATTTATTGATTTTAACGTTTTTATATATTCTCAACAGGACACGCAAGGCCTCAAAAAGTTTTGGGGAGGTATGACAAAGCTTACTTCCTATAGTATTTGCTTGATAGCCCTTGAGAGAAATCCCATCAATAAATAAAAGTGTGTAACATTAAGTTCATCAATATGTATTCTCTTTATTTTCTTAGTTCCATAATTAAAGAACTTTATTTCTTATAGTGAAATGCTATGGTGTAGAAACTAGAAAGAGAAAGATTCTATGCATCCATACATAAAACCCTAGCTTCTGGAGAAAATGTGCCAGATTGTATTTGAGAAATAATTGTTTGAAGTAAGAAATAATTCAAGACTTTCTTGAAACCGGAGGAATACAATTTTCTTCCCTGAATCATAAATAAATAAATAAATAAATAAATAAATAAATAAATAAATAAATAAGCAAGCTAATTGATTAACTAAATACTCAATATAAAGGGGGAAACATCCATGTTTTTGACCTTCTCGGCTACATTCTATTCCAGAAAATAATGGAAATGCCAACACCATCTTAACTGCTGTGGTACCACGAGGGCTTCAGGCGATACAGACAAGTTTTCTCTCTGCTTTTTTTCCCCTTCTTCTAAATTGAACCCAGGAGGGCAGAGTTGAGTCTTTGACAAGATTCTTGGGAACCACTGTTTGCAGGAAAATTAGGCGAGATTTTTAAATTGACAATTTTTAGATTGACAATTTCATTCCAAGATTCCTTCTGTGTTTCTGTGCTCCAGTTTTAATTATCACTTAGAGTAAGTGTACTGGATATATACTTATCAACTCCTCATTTCCCCTGTGGACCACACTGTGGGTTACAAAATACAATTTCCATTTTGTCTGCTGATGGCCTAAATAAGGTACATGCAAAACAACAAGGATGGGCTTCTTAATTTAGCAGGATAAGATGCTCATATAACAGTGGCCCTGGGGGTTAGATTAGAGGAGAAAGAGAAATAGATTCTACCTCAGTGGAGTTGAATAATTTCTAAAAGATTTAGCACAAAAGAACTGGGCCATCCCACACTACGAACACTTAGAAAAATCTAACAATATCGTATTAAATTTTTCCATACACGTTAATACTGGGGTCCATGGCATACATGCAATTATGTCTTATGATATTTTAAGCATAACTATCATAGGAACAAAACTGTAAAAGAAATGTTAAGGATATGCATATCATGGCAAGGTTGAATTACAAATATATTGGAGTGTAAAATATATGACATACATATCATGCGTCATTTTATTTAATTCCTAATATTTGAAACTTTACTGTGCAAGTATAATAAACACTATAATAAAATATCTTAATACAAAACTATTTTTAAAAATAGGAAAAAATAATTAACATTTATTTTTAAGATGAGTTTTCCCACCAATGAACTATTTTATTCAGCTTCATCAGATTTCTTCTGCACACATGTCCCCTCTCCATTCCAAGCCAATATATACTCCAAGCCATAATTCTTACCCTAATCGTCACTGCCACTAGCATCAGCAAAATCTAACGAGTACTCATTATCAGCTAATTTTTAGGAATCCAGAAAATCACACTATGGTCAGGATTTAACAAATTAGTGGGCTGCCATTGTATGGGAAAAAGATAGAGGGTCGTGCCGAGCAGTGGGAGAAGCATGGTAGTTTGTGAATTTCATAAAGCTTCACGAAGGAAGTGAAACTTCCGATGGACTTTGGGTAGTTAGGATTTATACAGAACTCAGGAACGAGAAAAATAGCTCACGGTCGCAGTGTAGCAAGAACCAAGGCACGCTCTTCGTAAGCCCTTTGACTCTGAACAAGTTTTGGGCAATGGGAGATGAGGGGAGAAGAATAAAATATTTCATAAAGGGCAGTGCCTATGGACCTAAACTTGGTATTTGTACTTTATGGTACAGGCAGTGGAGGTCTGAAGGCATTTGAGCAGATAGAATGATACATGAAAGTTTACACTGGGAAAATCAATTTATACATGGTCTGACATTATAGAAGAGGCTATGGTGAACAGCTAAGACAAGGAGAAGTATGTCTCAATGTAACACTACTTTCATACACTTGGCCTTTTCTTGTTCATACTTGTCACATTTTTTGTTTCCACACTTATGATCAGATCACACTTATTTACCGATACCTCTGGCGAGTGAGATAAACGGCAGTTTCACACAGGAATACAAGAGATATTCCAAACACACTATATTTTACATCGCCTCGAGAGAAGTAGACCTTGAGCGATGGGACATTCTGGGTGAAGGAAAATTAAAATGCTGGGAGGGCATCAGAGGAGAAAGGGTTTGAGCTGGTTCTGTACAGGTGTTTTTATCCTTAGTTCTTGACTGCACACACCAAAAAGAAGTAGGAAACAACTTAAGTAATTTAAATTTGACTATAATGCATTGATTTTTGTCACTTATTGATCTTCCCAATAAATATAAATCAATCTTCACTCCCTGAACAGTGCTAGACAGTGTATGGGGTACACATACTGGTTGGTAAAAAAACAGCTTAACTACAATGTACTGCTGATAATTCAGACAGGCACTTGCAGTGACTCAGTAAGAAATTGATTATATAATCTCAATTGCACCTTATATAGTTTCCATGTATCTGTGGAAACAATTCAAATTACTATTTTTTAATCTGTCACCAAACGATTACATTACTATTAAGTCTAAATAGGCTTTGCAAATATTAATTAAATCTGATAATACGTTGAGAATAAGGCAAAAGCATAAGTTACAGTGAAAACAGTATCAGTATGACCTACAACTGGATCAAAAATTAATGATTTGGGTTTATGTTAATAAATGCAATTTCATAAATTCAAGAAGTTTGGGATGTTTTATATTTTTAATTCTTTTCTACACCTAAAAATTGTGTGTATTTAAATTTCATCCTAAGTGCTAACATTTTAAAAAGAGTCTTAATCAATAGCATTATCCCATGTTAATTGACCTGTACGATTGAGTTCCCTGGGGCTTCTGAACAAGAAATGTGGTAACTTAAAGCATCTTGTTTTTTTTTTTTTATACTTTCATTCACTACAATATATTATTCATGTAATATGTACCAGTTACCTTAGCAAACAGTGAGAAATAAGCTTCTCATGGAATTTAAATTGTAATGAGAGGAAACAGATAATAAATACACAGAAAATATAATGACTAAATAAATAATATACCAAATGGGGATAAAAATATGGAGGAAAATAGGAGCTCCGGGGTGGCTCAGTCAGTTAAGTGTGGGATTCTTGATTTCGGTTCAAGTCATGATCTCACAATTCATGAAATCAAGCCCCTGTGTCAGGCTCTGCACTAACAGCATGGAGTCTGCTTGGGATTCTCCCTCTCCCCCTCTCTCTACCCCTCCCCTGCTCTTCCTTTCTCTCTCTCTCTCACGTGCGTGTGTGCAAAATAAATAAATAACCATTAAAAAAATGTCTTCCTTGGTATTCTGCCTACAAAGACAGTTAAGAAACCTCAAAACTTCAGTTAAGTGGATATGAAATGCTCTCTCTGTACAAGACTTTCTTAAATATTTGCTGTTCTGTCTGAATAATAACCATTTATCCCACTTTTCCTAGAAGCATCTTAACAGTCCTTTCGGAAGTAAGCATCCCCAATCCAAAAAGCAGCCCAGGCGAGTAAATCAGCATGGCCTATTATCCCTGGCAACAGAAACTAATGCACAATATACTTATGATACAGGACAGATCAACCAGAATCACTAAGTGTCAGCCCAGATCCTATTGGTAGAACTATTAGAAATGAGCACTTCCATTGCTGAGTTTCCTCATCTTTTAGGATGTAAGCTTGACGTTCCTGATGCTCAACCTGCCACCATGAAAAAAGAGAGCGTTGAAATGAAGCCAAAGAGAGAAAAGCAGATCCAAGAAAGCCCTGGAAATACTGTTTTAGCAGCTGGCCCCAACTATGCCTGAAGCCAATACCTATGGACTTTTCTTTATGAGATCCAACCACTCACCATATTTGCATAAGCTGTTAGGATCTCAATACTTACTTGTAATTTGAAAACTCATGACTAGGGGTGCCTGGGTGGATCAATCTGTTAAGCATCTGACTTTTGCTCAGGTCATGATCTCACAGTTTGTCGGTTCAAGCCCTACATTGGGTTCTGTGCTGATAGCTTGGAGCTTGCTTCAGATTCTGTCTCCCTCTCTCTCTGGCCCTCCCTCGCTCACTCTCTCTCTCTCTCAAAAATAAATAAACACTAAAAAAAAAAAACCCAAAAAACAAACAAAAAAAGAAAACCTAAAACAGAAACAAAAACAACTCATGCCTAATACAATTTATTATGCTGGGTTAAAAAAAAAAGAAAAAGAAAAAGAAAAAGAAAAAGAAAAAGAAAAAGAAAAAAATTTACAAACCCAGTAAGAATGGCTGTTTCACTATCCTATGACCAGATTGTTTTCTACATATTTCTTTGTGATGAATATCATTTGGCTATCTTTGAGTAGCTGAAAATGCTTATGATTTCAGCTTAATATTTTACATGTACTTAAATGTCTAAAAACTTACCTAGAACTGGAAATACACAAAGATGAAACAATTTTCTTATTCTGAACATACAAGTCTTAAGCATACCTTACTCACAAGTGTTTGAAGTATATAGCCAAAATAAAAAAAAAATATACAGAGATACTATAATAAATCTAATATATATATAATGGATCGAAGGGTGATATTTCCCCCATTAGATATAAATACATTGAAGCTATGAATTATGTCCTTTTTCCTCAACCTGCAGCATTAACACTTGTGTTTATAATGTCGGTGCTATGGTATGAATGTGTTCCTACAGTTCATATGCTGAAATCTTAGTGCCCAAAGTAATGGTAGTTGGAGGTAGGGTCTTTGGAAGGTGAACAGGCCATGAGAATAGAACTCTCATCAGTGAGATTAAGGCTCTGATAAAAGAGGTTCCAGAGACATCCCTGGCCCCTTTCTCATGTGAAAATACGATGAGAAGTGTGTAACCCAGCAAAGAGCCCTTGTTCAACCTTTCTGGAACTCTGGCCTCCTATTTCCAGCCTCCACAACTATGAGAAATAAATTTGTTGTTCCCAAGCTACCCAGTCTGTGGCATTTTGTTGTAGCAGCCTGAACAGGCTTGAACAGTTGGTATTCACTGAATAAAGTTCTTATAATTTCCTACCTGCCTGCAGGTGTCTTCTCTGAGCAACTCTTAAAAACACGTAAGATTTTTACCATTGTTACCTCTCACTCAATTAGTACATTTACCTGCTAATATGTGATTTTTCATTTACATCTGGAAGAGTTTGAAATACTCCTCAACAAGGCGTTTACAATAATGCAATGATGGTTTTGAAATAAAGTATTCTGTGATCTGGCATCTAAAAAAAAAAGGACAAAAAGATTCTTAGAAAAAGAAACAAAATATAACTCAATATATTGAGATTGTGTGTGTGTGCGTGTATTTCCTTCCTTCTGATGCCTCATTCTCTCTATAACAAAATAATCTCCACACTCAATACTACCATCTGATTCTAGCAACACTGTAAGACCTTTGCAGCGTCTCCACACAGAGCTATGTCAACACAGCCGCACGGATCCAGAAGCATCAGCCATCTCCTGAGGCAGCTGCTATAATTCCCAATCACGCTCCCCTCCCCACTTTAAAACCTAGATCTAACCCAACAGTCAGGCTAAAAGTTGGAAACACAACCGTCTGAAGAAATGCAAACATGTATCTTTAATTCTATTAACTGGCAAGCATGGCTGCAATGGGTTATGCTTTGGCACGTGGGGTCGGGTAAACGTAGTTACGAGGTCTAGTTTTCATGAAGTGGATATATTAGTGAGCTGGCCAGAGCCACCTCTTGGGTTTCGCAGACATTTTTGAAAGTCTCATTAAAATGTTTTTCAGGTGCTTGGCATCATTATTTATCCCTCATGGTTTATAGACACACAAATCCCAGGCCAGGGAAATCTTCTCCTTCACCCTACCTCCCGCATCCCCTCTCCACCAATGCAGGCCTCTGAAGGAGAAGGCAGAGCTGTGCCAAGCACTGGTGTAGGTAACCGAGCCCACGCCACCAAGCAGTTCAGAAAGGCACGAGCTCGTGGGCTTCCTCTGCTTCTACAAGAGAACAACGAGCAAATGCATCTGCGGGAACTCTCCTGCCCGCCGGGCGCTCAGCTAGGAGTCCCAGAATATCAGACACGATTACATTCGAATGTAAGTACAAAAAGTCATTTTGACTCGAATATAAATGATCTCAGCTGCCATGTTGTATTACCCAGTCTACTGCTTCTCTTCATTAGCCGTGATAATTGAGCAAGGACTCTGCATGTGCTTAAAAATTGTATGATTAATGGCATATTTACCTATCTGGCTCGGAAGCTCCCTCTATCAAAGGAATGTTTTCCACATGCCATTATCATCATCATCTTCAAACACAACGTGTTCAAGTCATGCTTCTAGGGTCTGGAGACGGAAACTATTACGGAATGTCTTGACGGGTCCGGCACTTAACCGCTGTTGTCTTGTGGGCACAGTGTCAGCCCTCATTAATAAGAAATAAGAATTAATGCTACTGAGTGAGAGAGAAGAAATGTAAATTGCTCTTTCCTTTCTGAAATTACATCTCATTTATATTCTTCTCACCTATCTTAATGTTAGTCTATAGGCTTCCTTTATCAGGATATGAGATTTAGAGTGTAGAGTTTGTGATTTTTTTTCTATTAAATTATTTTTCAAGTGCTATCATTAAAATGAGGAGCCAAAATAGCCCGCCAGAGACGGAGCTGAGTGAGGGAAGAGAGAGTTGACGCAGGGAAAAAAAAATCCTATCTGTGTCTGACAGTGTAGTTCTACAAAGTACATTCACAGCATTTGGCCTATCTTGCATCAAATTCACCCAAAAGTTATCCAATGTATAATTAATGATGCGACCCTATGTGCAGCACATTAACACCTTCGCTAACTTAAATCTGTAACTTATAGGTGAAAGTAAACAGCATAAGTTATATGCCTAATTAGCATATGAGACCACTCAGAAGAAAAACATACAAAAAGTGAAATGTCACATTTTCTTTCCTCTCATACTTTGTATTTTGAGAATTTTAAAAAGCACTAACTGCAGTAACACTTGGAAAAAGTCATGCCTGATGGGACAGCTTTTTTTTATGTTTATTAAAAGAAAAAGAGCCTTTGTTAATGTGCTTTCCTTATTACTTTAATTTTGTGTTGGCAGATCCCCACTCACAGACCCCTGTAGACTTACTGGTCCTGGAAAAAAGCTTTCTTCTTTGGTCCCCTGAGTAGGCTAGTGACAACTGAAAACACGCAGGTAGAACTAACACACAAGGGCTGTTTCGGAACCAATTTTCTGCGGTGGCAGAGATGCGCAGGCAGGTTCATTTACGCCGTTTGTTCCAACGAGCCTTTGCTACAGAGCCACTAACCCCACTCACGGAAAACACTAGAGATCATTAGGGAATCCTTTGGGGAGACAATTTCATTTTCATCTTGTTTCACTTCCCCTTAGTCTTCTGAAAGTAGCATTTACATGCTGTCGACTCAAATTTATAACAAGAAAATAAAATTTACATCATTCAGAAAGTCAGTGAGTTCTCATTTCTTTGGCAAAAAAAAAAAAATCACCCGTTTCCACAATTAAATTCAGACCAGAATTAAAAGCACTCCAGCATCCTAATAAACGCCAGGGTGGTGGACATCGACAAAATCATCAACAGCCTTATGAAAGGACTGCCCATAAATATATTAGTGGTATTAAAGGTCTGTTGTTATTTGATATTCACAAAATGCCCCCATGAGGTCAAGATTCAACCATCATACAACTGAAGAAACCAAGCTCAGACACGATAAATAGTTTGTCAAAGTTACACAGTGGGTGAAAGAGCGAGAATTCAAACGTACGTGAGCTCAAAGTCCAGGTTTCTTCCCATCATAACTACAGTGTATTGAGAAACAGCTAGCATAATGGACAGCGTTTCTACCTGATACTTCCAGCTACAACAAATCAGGAGAAAAATCTATATGTTATAAAAATTCACATTTATATCTCGAAGTTAAAGAAAAAGATCATCTTCTTCTTAGGAGAAAATTTAACTTTCTCTCTTTACAGTAATTTAATTTTAACAAACAGTTATCAGCTATTTGTCTAGGTTTAAGTAAAATAAGAAACCAACAATTGCGAGGACAATTTGAAGCTTAGAAAAGAGAGAAGACAGAAACCCCAAATATTATCATTCGTAAATTAAAAACAATCACAGAGGAATGTGATACAATTGTGACATTAAATTGTAGAAATAGTTGCTTGATTGTACTTTTATTAATATCTAACATGATGCAGTATAGATGGTCTTACATACTAGTAGGGTCACCCACTTTCCATGAGAAGCCTGTACCATTTTGTATTCTCGGACAATAGTGGCAGACACAAGGATGCTCAAAATCTCCAGCAGAAACCAAGCTTTTAGTAACCTTGTACGTGCACACACACACACACACACACACACACACACCAAACAAAAGAGGACAGAAACCTCACTGTACATTCACCAATGTATAAAGTTAGGAATTCAAAGATGTGGATTATAAACTCAACTCCCTCACTTACTAACAATGGGACCTCCGTGTGTAAACACACTGATGAACTGAGTACATAACACCAAGATCACAAACACCGGTGTCGAAGAAGGTAAAACTCATGGGGGCATTCTATAATTATAAAAACTATTCGATGGCTAACATTAACAACTCAGGCAGCAACAGACGTTGGCGAGGATGCAGAAAAAGATCTTTTTTGCATTGCTGGTGGGAATGCAAACTGGTGCAGCCACTCTGGAAAAAAGGATGGAGACACCACAAAAATTACCAATAGAACTACCCTATGACCCAGCAATTGTACTGCTAGGTATTTATCTAAGAGATACAGGTGTGCTGTTCTGAAGGGGCACATGCATCCCAATGATTATAGAAGCGCTATCAACAATAGCCAAAGTATGGAAAGAGCCCCAATGTCCATTGATAGATGAATGGATAAAGAAGATGTGGTATATATATATATGATGGGGTATTACTCGGCAATCAACAAGAATGAAATCTTGCCATTTGCAACTACGTGGATGGAACTACAGGGTATTATGCTAAGCGAAATTAGTCAGTCAGAGAAAGACAAATTTCATATGACTTCACTCATATGAGGACTTTAAGATACAAAGCAGATGAACAAAAGGGAAGAGAAATAAAAAATAACATAAAAACAGGGAGGGGGACAAAAACATAAGAGACTCTTAAATATGGAGAACAAACAGAGGGTTACTGGAGGGGTTGTGGGAGGGGGGATGGGCCAAATGGGTAAGGGGCCTTAAGGAATCTACTCCTGAAATCATTGTTGCACTAAATGCTAATCAACTTCGATGTAAATTAAAAAAAATAAATTAAAGTTCAAAAAAATAAAAAGATAAAAAATAAAAACTATTCAAATGCAATTATTAGTGTCATGGATGCTACGTATTTCTGAAATTTCTGCTGCAATACTGTTGCCAAAACAGCTGGCTACCAGGAGGAACACCTTCAGGCCCTAAGCCACACATCCAGAATGTTTGCGTCCATGTAGAGGGAGTTTGCACAATTGGATGATTGCCCTGCCTGGCTGGCAGCTTAACTCTATCATTGCACTTTGAGAAATCATTCATAAATGACTCTTCTTTTTTTTCAACGTTTTTTTTTTTTTTTTTGATTTATTTTTGGGACAGAGAGAGACAGAGCATGAACGGGGGAGGGGCAGAGAGAGAGAGGGAGACACAGAATCGGAAACAGGCTCCAGGCTCCGAGCCATCGGCCCAGAGCCCGACGCGGGGCTCGAACTCACGGACCGCGAGATCGTGACCTGGCTGAAGTCGGACGCTTAGCCGACTGCGCCACCCAGGCGCCCCCATAAATGACTCTTCTTGATGGAAGGTACACAATGAGATGAAAGCATATACTTCGAATTCATGAGAGGTACAATAACACCCTCACTACTAATAAAGGTAAAAGAAAAAAAAATCAGATGGAAGGGGAGATATTTAGGTTAAAAAAAAATAGTGTAAACAGATGGGAAATCTAAAATAGCACTGTTTTATTTACTTAAAATTTTTTTAACATTTATTCATTTTTGAGAGACAGAGACAGAGCATGAGTGGAGGAGGGGGGGAGAGAGAGAAAGAGAGAAAGAGAGAGACAGAATCTGAAGCAGGCTCCAAGCTCTGAGCTGCCAGTGCAGAGCCTGATGTGGGGCTCGAACTCACAGGTCGTGACGTCATGATCCGAGCCGAACTCGATGCTCAACCAACTGTACCACCCAGGCGCCCCTAAAATAGCACCATTTTTATCATCACCAACATCATCATCATCATCATCATCATCATCATCATCATCATCATCTCTCATCAGAATTTTGGAATGAGGATCTTCTGTTTAAGAAACCCCCACCACCAACACCTCTTATTTGTTTTTATTCTTTTTCACTTTCCAAAAAATAGCCTATTTTTCTCCCCCTGAAAGAGGTCATAAAATATTGAGCTCTATCTGACTATTCTATTGGGTTTCAATTCCTTCACATTCTCCCACACTTACGTATTAATGTATTAAATGCTTTCAGTTTGGGAACTTTTTTGTAGATAATCTACATATCTGTACTTTCAACCCATTTCCTACCTTCCAGTGTCATCCAACAAAAATTCCTTTTTAAGCTGCTTAACAGAAAATCTAAGATGTTTACACTCCCCCCCCCCCCCCCCCCCCCCCCCCCCCCCGCCCCTGAGCAGGTCTGAAAAGACGTGAGTTTTCAGACTGAGCCACAGCTCCACCTCCTGGAGGTGCATGTCACTAGCAGCAACCAAAGGCTCCCAGGCATCCCGGACGCTTCAAGGGCTCATCCGCAGTCTGCGTGTAAAAGACCTTTTGTGCCCCACTCACTATTGAAGATTGCTCTGCACTCAATTAGAATGAGAACAACACATCTCTTAAAAACCTTTAGTTACTGGGGAAGATGAGTTCGCTCCAGCACAAGGAAAAGCAAGCCCATGGCTTGCAAGAAACCCAATCCATGAGTGCAGGCTCCAGGGACCAGAGGGCTAGGCGGCACAGCCAGATGAAAACAAATAATAATAAAAAAAGAAAAATCCCTTAGTGACATACCAAAAATGATAGCTTACTTTCTTAAGTTTGTATTTTGGAAAAATTCCAGAACTTCATTTAGGGTGACTTTACATGTTCAGTATGAAATGAGAACTTGTACGTGATCCCTGGTTCCTGTTTACTATTTTCCATAAAGTATTTTGCTAGGTGAGCATCTGTTTTTCTATTTCCATGTTAGAAAAACAAGGCTTGTTAACGCAAACTTCACTTCTAATTTTGTATATTTGTGTATCTCTATCAAGTTTAAATGTACCCACTGGATACAAGTGGACAAGTGGAGTGTATGTAAAGTTTGAGTCGCTCAGGTTTTGTCCTCTAGCCTTTTAGGTTTACTTCCTGTACCCTAACTATTTTGTTGGCACGTTGAAATTTAGAAGAATGTAATTTATGTTATCCAGTATGGCTCAGCTGTTTATTACAGATTATTCCAAAGATCTGATTAATCAAGATTAGCAAGAAGTTGAGAATTCCTTATGCTCTACTTAATAAGCTTCTCTATTTTTCCGTACTAAGTACTCTCTAGAGGCTGAACACGCACTTTCAGTCACTCTGCCTTCTTTAAAACGGTGCTAGAGATTGAGATCAGTTCACTATTTTATCATTTTATAGAAATAATTCCTGATCTGAACGCAAAAAAATCTAAGTAACGACTAAAGGTGGGTAAACTGAAGCTAGCCCTCTGAGATCAATCAAATAAACACAATGCATATTAAAACACAATATCAATTTATTCAGTATGACTGGGAATGTGGCCCTTTGGCAGGATGAATATTGTAAAGAATCTAAAGATTGCTATATTTAATTGTTAAGGAAGGAAACATATATAGACTATACTTAATGTTAAAAGTGGCTTGACCATGATATTATCTCACTTTGATGCTTCAGAAAGAATATTTAGGGTGAATAAACACCAAGTATCCCTGTCAAGTACTGAAGAAATAGAAGGTTGAATAAATTATACTAACTTTGTCCTGGAATCAGGATCTATTCCTTTAAAATATTTCTGGATATCTGGAAATCTGTGTTTGTTATATGTCTCTTTTTGATGAAAGTAAAGAAGAAAAAGCAAGTGTAAATCTGATTATTTCTTATGGGCTGCATGGATTTCTGATAAAACGAAAATTTTCTTCATAGTGAAAGTATATACCCGAAGTCTCCTCATCTTATGTGTGCCTTTACTTGATTAACGTGCTTCATTCGATGGCTATAAAGGAGCACACATTTTAGATTAGAGTTTTCTGTGGGCTTTTTGACGATTGGCTTGCAGCCAAAGCACTTAATCCTGCTATTCAGGATATATTGTAGAAAACCATATAACTGCACCTAAGAGTCTTTAATTGCTAATTGTTCCTAATAACTGTTTAGTATATAATGCAAACAATAATACATGATGTCAGTTTGAATTTCAAACTGTTGTTATTCAATCCCAAGTTTCTGCTGTGTTATGTTCTCTTCCTGCGGTTAATGATGTCTGAAAAACCCTCAATGGAGTCACAATCCTGGCTTGGGTAAGGGGCAAGGTTTGTATTAAAAGAATAACAATGAAAAATAGAAAATAGAGGTTTAAGGAATAGCCTTCTATATGTCTGAGTACAATATCGAGTACTGTATAAAAAGAAATGAATGGCTACTTTTGTGCTTCCGATTACAATACACATCTCAGTAACCATTCGGAGATTAACTGCACTGTGGATTATCAGTGGAATTTGGAATCCTTTTCTTCATTTTCACCTGCATCCAGAGTTCCGTTATGCTCTGGGAATCACTTTCTCTAGGTCTTATTCTTAAAGGGCTGAGACAAGCTTTCATTATTTCTGGGGAACTCTCTCACACAGATGCTCATTGATCCATTCTTCCTTCTACTCATGCTGGCTTAAGCAAGAACATGGAAACCTTCTTGTAATAGGCGATGGTATAAATGTGATGGGGCCAAGCTCTGGCTAGCTAATAGTCTTTCAAGTACTTCTTCCTCTGTTCTGTCTGTACTTTCAGTTAGATTCCCAGCACTTGGGGCTTAAATGTCCTCTAGCCCTTTAGAAGCTGGCATCTAACTGCCTCTTCATGCTGCCAAATGGCTGAGTGTTTTCTTCATTGACTTGGCTTCTGCCAGATTCTGGAATAGACAGTAAGGAGGATGAGAGAGACTAGGGAAGTATAAAACTTACTCAGAGAAGGAAGAGAGCAGATCTGGGAGTCAGGGAGTGAGTAAAGGGAGAGTACAGAAAAGCCGAGAAAAAAAAAGAAAGAAAAAGAAAAACTGTAGATTGGGCAGGGTTCAGAGAAACAGGAGTGGGGTGTTGGTAGGGGTGAGGTTTGCTTATGTCTGAGGAATATTTAACAGAAGTCTCTACATACATGTGTGTACTCCCTGTATGTGTTGACACATACAAAACAACGTTTCCTCCTTCCCCACCGCCTTCGGTCACAAAACCACAACAGAGTATTTGGTTCATCGCTCCCATTCCACATTGCTTCTTATTATATAATTTTGATAGATTGTAAAATGGTCCCAATCCCTTCCTTTCCATTGTTTCTGTGCCTTTTGCTTTGGGATTTAGAATCTCTTCCCATCAGTGCACAAATGCGATTTCTTGCCCTCGAATCTGATCTGCCTGGTGACTTGTTTTAGCCCATGCAATGTGATGGAAGTGATGTCAGGAAGCTCCTTGCATGCTTCTACTGGCCCTCTTGGAACCCTGCCCAGCTGCCATATGAACAAGCCTGGCTAACCTGCTGGAGGACGAGAGACCATGTGGAGCAGAGACGAGTGCTCCTAGCAGAGGTGATCTTGGACTAGCCAGCTGCCAGTCAACCTGGCTGCAGACTCGGGATGCGTGAGTGAACACAGTTTAACACAGAAGAACTACCCAGCTGTGCCCAATTTCCTGACCGGCAGTCTTAAGGGTTAAGTAAATACATGTTAAGGGTTTTGGGGTGATTTCATATGCACCAAAGGCTAACTGTTGCAATAGCCAACTTACATTTCTTGGTTAGCTTAGTAATTTTTGTGTAGCGATAAGTACATTAAGTATTAAATATGTATTTGATATTCACATTTTTCTTACAATCTCCTTCTATAAATCTCCCAAGAAGCTCCCATGAACACCTGGCTGTATTAATCATATTCATGGTTCAAGATACAGAATGGTTTGAGAGATATTAATCTATAATTCCTGCGCTTAAAAAAAAAAAAAAAAAACTTCCATTAAGAGTATGTCTATACCACAGCATTAAGTCAATTCTTCATTTATTTGTTCACTATAGGCAGCCATGTAATAAAATATAAATCCTGAGGTCTTAAATCCTAGCAAGGTATTTTAAGAGTTGGATTTTCAGAAGATGATACACACATGGGGAAAAGAGTTACCGATGCAGATAATCAAGATAGAATAGTTCTAACTCTAGTGAGTTTCTACCTACCCCCATTCATAAAAGAACCAGAACCTCTGAGAGAAGTATTTAGATTGTTCATCTCCTATAATCGCACACAGATCTATTTTCATCTCATCTGTATTCTTCATGGCACCTAAATAATTTCAGGATTCAATAACTACTCAAAAAATTATTAGTTCACCAACATCAGGCAGTCAAGCAGTTTATCCATCATCAGAAAGGCTCTTGACTTCAATGACTCTGGTAATATACAGAGATGGTAATGACATTACCTAATTCTGTCATGCACAATTAATTTGATTTTTTCCTCTATGATTAAAATGGAAATTACTCACAACTTAGAATTGCTGTTAAATAAAAGGCTACAAATTCCACCTGAGTTTCAGAAATTATACCATAAGCTTAGGAGTGGAGAAACTTGGTAGAGTTTCCTTCAGTTGGAAAAAAAGGTAGAAACATTGGTTTTGAATAGAAACAGTAATATTACGTGGAGAGAATTGTACTAAATTCCAAAGGTCTCTGTTTCTCCAAGGATTTAGGCAGGAAATAGATGGCAAGCTTGCACTGAGTAGTTGAGTAATTGAGGAGGGTGAAAGCACTATTTGCCAACTTGTGGACACGGAAGAACTCTGAGATTAGCAAGAGTAGGGAGCATTACTGGACCCACAGGCCTGTGGAATAAAGGGAGGGGGCCGTCACTGTATCCCAAAAGAACTTTTGACAGAGGCCTACCTAACAGGAACCTTGGGATTTGTAATCAGTCAACATGAGGTGATCCGTCAGGAAGGAAAGGGTATATCCCAGCCTCATTCTCCTTCCATCCTTTCCTCTGTCAGGGCCACAAATTGGGTCCGCTCAACAAGAAACCAAGTGAATATGTGCTTGACAACTACATTCATTCAACACAGCCACCTGAAACATCAAGCGCGGTGAGGGAGAATGTGCAGAGGGACAGACGGGTGGTGTTCGTCACACTTCCTTCACAAAGAATAAGCGCCAAGAAGGTATTTTTAATGAGTGTTTAATTCTCTTGAGAATTGTGGCATATCTAACGTATCTAGGACGGTGGGGAACTCCTGTTATATAAGTTTTCATTTATGCTTGTGGCAGGAAGAGAATGATAAAAAATTGGAAATGACCGGAAACATTCAAAACAGAGTGGTATGCAAATACTTAGATCATCTCTGGTCAATTGTCAATGTTCTTAGTGTCTTTATTATCATGTATTTAGTTCTTTGACATTCTACTCAACATCATTGTGGTTTATTTTATTTCATTATTAGGATTTTTATTTTTTATTTATTTATTTATTTTTTTTTTTGAGAGAGAGAGAGAGAGAGAGAGAGAGAGAGTAAGCACTAGCAGGGGAGGGGCAGAGAGAGAGAGGGAGACAGAGAATCCCAAGCAGGCTGCACGCTGTCAGCACAGAGCCCCATGTGGGGCTCAATCCCACAAACCGTGAGATCATGACTTGAGCTGAAATCAAGAATCAGATGCTTAACCAACTGAGCCACCCAGGTGCTCCTTTTCTAAACTCATGTTTACTGGAGTAAAACTACTTTTTCTGTTGTAGAAATTGATAGAGCTATTCCAATGCATGAAAGACAATGAGTCAAATTGTTGTGGGTATCATTTTGGTTCTGCCTCTAACAAATTGCTAACTTCAGGCAAATTGATAAGCTTTTTGTTTTTTGTTTTTTTTTTCCTAAATATCTTCATCCATATGGTGAATGTAGTAACAGTGTCTACCTCACAGAGCTGTTGTGAAGATTAGAAGAATTCTTACAAGTGTAGTATTTAAACCTGTGTGTGGCACCTCATAAGCACCCTCAAAATGTTACCTAGTAGTCGTAGCAATGAGGAGACATTGCTTCCAAATTTTACCAATTGGTTTCTTTTTCTTTTTTTTTTTTTTTCCCTATGACGATCCAACAGGATATCTTGAGATATCTTGCTACTTGGTAAGACTCTTCATGTGACTAGGCACTAGACAACGTGAACTACCCTTGCTAAACCCTTAGCCAGGCATGAGTCAGACAGGGATGAAGCTTAGAAAAGACAGAGCTGTTTAATCTGGAGCTTTACATGATGTTCAGAACAGATTTTACTACTTAGCATGGTTTGACAAGCGGGATAGAACGATCCAGTGCCATGTGTGGAAGCAGACTTCTGCAGAAGCAGAGTTCACAGTGTGCCCGAATTCTTTATTTAAAGTATCCACAGACAGTAAAAAGACACACCCATTTGAAAATCCTAGATTTACAAATCTATTCCCAATCAGAGTACAGGGTTTGTGTATTTCAAACTCAGTGTTGTAACTATTCCCTGGGTGTTCTGACAACCGGTTGGACTTCATCTAAACCCTCTCCCTCAGGTCAAGTTCCAGCCCAGCTCGTTTCAGATGCTCTCTGACTCCTGCAGACCAAACATCCTCCTTGATATAAATAGATTATTAGCTTTCTTTGTTTGCAGGTAATCAAATACTATATGGAGTGAAAGAAATGTGCTAAAGACAGATAATCAGCTAATTGAAGCTTTCTTCACCAAATAATAGAAGAAATTCAAAGAATATTGATAGAGGGAAAGAAAGGAGGGGAAGTGAACAAGTACTTTATTGGAATTAGAATTCTCCATTTGAAGGCGATTGTAAGAACATTATCAACTTGTTTTTGGATCAGCTGCACTTCTTGCCAAAATCAGAGATAATTGAGAGGACTCTATGGAATTCTCACTCAGGCATTAATGTGAATTTTTATGTTCTTTGCAAGTCTCCTTTGAGCTGCAGTCAACTCCTCCAAGATAGAAACCCACAAACTACCTCTTGCCCCCTGTTGATTTTTCTACTTCACCATCTAGTCCATCACTAAAGAAAATAATGCCTTTCATCTACTAAATGAATTTGATGAAACCATTGAGAGCTTTGCTGTTACCACTGTCAGCCATGGGTCTTTTTAATTGCCTAAAGTACTGACAGCACAAAGAAGAAGAGAAACACATTCTGAAAGCTGGAAAGAAAGAGTAAAGGAAAATCAAAGCAAGAACAGATATGCAAGGGAAGAGGGCCTGGGAGAGAGGGGTGAGGGTGGGGGAAGCTGGACACATTGCTATCTCCAAATCTGAATACATTCAGTCAACACTAATCCTTGCTGAAGAATAAGAATAAAGGACTCCTCCTTCCTGCCCCAACAGCAGATTTCACCCATACAGCACTATGGCCAACTGTTAAAGTTATAATGGCCATTCTATTTGTATGCATGTATAAATAACTATTCAATTCTTTTGACAAATCTACAAGGTAGGTACTATTCTTGCCCCATTCTACTACAGATTAGGAAACTGAGACACAGAACAGTTAAATAATTGGCCAAAGTCATGTCATCCACCTAGGGTAATAACCTCTTAACCATACTTTAGAGTCTTCATAAGAGTTATACCACACTATGAATTCAGGCAGTGGTATTTGAGTATTCACTATGTATGTGATCACTTAGAGTGGCTGCTGCAAAATACATACACACACACACACACACACACACACACACACACACACACACACACAAGCATACATACAAATAAACCCCTCCACCCCCACCCTGAAGACAACAGCCTTATTATCTCAGATGGAAATGTTGTAGGTAAACATGAGAGGAAATGAGAACCATCACAAAGTAACATATGAACAGTATGAACAGATTTCATATCATGTCACCATAAGAAAAGCAATACACAGCAACAGGTTGATTATGTGGAAATTACCGGAGGAGGTAAATTTTACATTAAAATCTTGAAAATATTCTAAAAGAAGTAGTGATCTTTAGAAAGTTAAAGCAGAGGAACTGGAAATTCACAGATAGAAGAGAGACCATATTTCAGGTGTAATCCTAGGAGAAATTCTCATATATTAGCCAGCTTTCTCTCTTTTAATTATTTAAATTTACATAAATAGGTTAACATTTCTGAACCTCAGCTTCCTCATCCATAACATGAAAATCCACATTGCAGATATGATCATACTTTATACACAGAGTTTGTTGTAGGGATTCGGTGGTAGACATAAAGCCCTTAGAATCTCACCAGGTAAAGCAGCTCAATAAAAGGAAATGCCACAGTTACCAAAGGAAGAAAAAAGTGGGCTTGAGTCACACGGGTTCATCTTCCTAAAACATGAAATGTACTGGTCTGGAATACTTTGAAACACAAATTTATAGCATGTGTGGCAACAAATAAACACAAGGATCACCTACTCCAACCATCCATCTGAGCTGTGAGTCCTGTCCTCTCTTCAGCAAGATTTCACCTAACAAGGTACCTTCACTCGTTCATTTAACAAACATTAATGGAGCGCCCTCTATCTTTTCAACCAGGTCCTGTCCTGGAAGTTTAGGATGCAAAGGCAGGAAAGACCAAATAGTTATCTGCCTTCATAGGCTTACAATCTAGGTACCTGCAAGCCAGACATTTAAAAAGTAACTCTGGGGCACCTGGGTGGCTCAGTTGGTTAAGAGTCTGACTCTTGTTTTTACTCAGGTCATGATCTCAGCGTTTGTGAGTTCAAGCCCCGCTGACAGCATGGAGCTTGCTTCAGATTCTCTCTCTCCCTCTTTCTCTGTCCTTCCCCTGCTCATGCTCTCTGTCCTTCTCAAAATAAATAAATAAAGTTTTAAAAAAAAAGTAATTCCTGTTGTGCCAAGTTAGTGAAGGAGACTTAGTGTATATTAGCATCCTAATGAGACAAACCTAACCAAATCCTGGAAGACTTTCTTCAGGAAAAGAATTGTCTACTGAGACCTGAATGATTGTGAAGGTTTTAATGAGGAAAAGTATGTTTCAGGCTGAAGAAACAACACAATAATGTGGGAGGGTGAATATCTTAGAACTGCTGAGCAACTGGAAGGAGACCAGCAAATCTGAATGAAAGTGAACACAGAGGAAAAATGGCGAAAGATGAGACCAGAGAAATTATTGAGGGATCACCCATTCAAGGCTCTCTAGGAATAGTGACCATATGTCTTAGATAGGTTGGGACATGCCTAAGTTATACTAGCTGTCGTGGTATAGTAAAAATTACTCCTTTTACTCTCCAATGTGTCCGGGAATGAGTGATAAATGATATGATTACCCTAACTCAAGAGCATGTTAAAGGCTTGGGACTTAGTTATCCTAAGGTACTAAAGTATTCTCTGGAGATTCTAAGGCTTGACTTATGAAAGAACCACGTTAGGGCACCTGGGTGGATGAGTCACTTAAGTGTCTGACTTTACCTCAGGTCATGATTTCATGGTTTCTGGGATCCTGCCCAGCATTGGGCTCTGAGTTGACAGTGTGGAGTGTGCTTGGGATTCTGTCTCCCTCCCTTTCTCTCTACCCCTCTCCTGCTTGCACTTTCTCTCTTCTTCAAAATAAATAAATAAATAAACTTAAAAAATAAAAAAAAGATCACTTAGGGTTGCAATGTGGCAAAAAAAAAAAATTGGGCAGAGGCAGGAGTGGATGAAGGAAAGAACAGGCTTAAAAACGATTTCTGACATTCATGGGGCTTAGTGGGTGATTAGAGAGATAGAAGAAATTTTTTGTTTCACATTTTAGCTACCAACTGTGCTACCTGCCCATAGTAGAAATATGAGGAGAGGAACAGGTTTGTGATAAGATCCATGAGCCTGACTCTGGCCATGTGCATGAACTGCCAATAAAGCCGTTTATTCCCTCAGACTGGAGATACAGATTATACATATTTTCTATATGCCCAATACACAAAGGAGGTATCTGTGGAAAGTTGTAGATATACACTGAAGGGTCAACATAAAAATGCTAACTGAAGTCGTGGGAATGAAGGAAATAACCCAAGTGGAGAATAAAGAATGAGACAGAAAGATGATTAGGACAGGGTCTGAGGAATACGTACATTTCATAAAGTACTTAAAGGTAGAGTTACACAAGGAGATTGAGGTCAAGGGTCCAGAGGAGGGAAAGAAAAATGCGATAACATGGAAAACCAGGGTGTCAAGGAGGGAGTGGTCAAAGGTGAATGTCCAAATACAAGGACAAAATATGAACAGAGAAGCATCATGGGACATTCCATGTAATGGTAGAAGCGGAGGCTGAGTGGGATGGTGTGAGCACAGGGTACAAGGTGAGGGCAAGGAACACACTCAACTCTATAGAAGAGAATGGTGGGGAAAAAAAATCCAAACAGAATGTTATTTGCATGGAGACTTAGGTCAAGTGAAGACCTTCTGATAGGTCGTTTATGATTAAGTGCAAATGGAAAAATGCCCTAGAAAGGCAAAAGCTGAAGATGCACAGAGGAGATGGGATCACTGAGGGTGCCCATTTATTGAGACAGTGGGTGCGCAAAAATGGGGTGGGGGAACCTTGACCCCTGAAGCAGTGCCTCCTGCACTGTACCAGCAGAGAGGGAAGGAAGGACAGTGCATCAGGATGGTGCACTTGGTGCTTGGGATTTGAAGCCATTTTTTTGTAGGCCTCCACTCCCAGGAAAAATGCTTTCTCCTGAAGCAGAATAATTGATCACAAGAAACAAAACCACCACAATGAAGTCGCTTTGAGTGTCAGTCAGAAAGGGGCCGCGTGCCCTCTGACAGAGCCCGTGCCAAGCAGTGAGCAACTTGAGAGGAGATGTTTCATGTCACCCGTCTTTAGGATCTAGCTCAGTGCCCTGCACACAGTAGGGCTTGGAGGGATTGGTGGCGATGAGCACTAAGAGCCCTGATCATTGACATTCAGTTTGCAGAGGATCCTGGAAGGTCCAAAGATCAGAATTCTTGAAGGAACCAGGCAATTTACAAAGGGTTAGTGGAGAGCCTTTGGCCTTCTAGCTCTAAGCCAACCAGGCTCGGTTCCCAAGGCACTCAGGTATGTTCTCAGAAAGCTTCAACATACCTCCCGTAGCTGTCACCCCATACCACGATTACCAGTTTGCCTGCCCATCACCCTTTCGTGTCCCCAGACTGAGCACCTTGAAAGCAGGGACTTTCCTTGGTGCCATGAATGATACTCATAACTACAATGACCTAATTTAATTCTCTCAACAACATTATAGGTACTAAATTATCCCCATTAAACCCATGAGGGCACGAAGACTCTTATGAAGACATTAAGTAACTAGATCTAAACTCACACAACTTATAAATGAGGGTGTTTGAATTCTAATCCAGGGCTAACTTCAAATTTTGTTGGTCTCTATCAATTACCAGCCCTTATAGTCTTTTGTTATTTTTTTTTCTTTCTTGTTCTTTGTTCATTTTCAGTTTTTTTGGTAAGTTCAATAACTAGCAGCGTCTGGCACAAATGTGACATGGTGACATTACTACATATTTGATAAAACAACAACCAAATAAAGGATGTTCAAGACAGAATCCACCCTGGCCCTCCCTAGGCTCTCACGAACCTCCCCGTCCCCCCAACAGACAATACACAGTAATGATCCAGGAATGTACCATTTAAAACATTTAAAAAATCCAATCAAACTGCATTTCTTTCTACAATGACATGCATTTGGCATAGACGGATCTTTTCAGGTAAGATTCTAGGGATCGATTTTAAAGAGCTAGGTTTTTATACCTAGTGACATGAAAAACATAAAGTAAAGAGCATTACCAGCCTTCTTGGTATTCCTTCCATTGCTGATATTGATAGCAGAACCCGAGCCCTTGCTGGTAATAATTCCCAATAATGGAATGCATAGCCGAAGCTTAAAAAAAAACACCTTTTCTTAAAAATGAGAGACAGAGCAGGATACTGAAATATCACTGCATGATCTTAGGCTTTCGTTCACACTTCTCTCCATTTAATTTATGAAGAGAAAAATTACTGTGATAGATATAAGTTGGCAGTTGTGATCATTAACAGCGAGCTATTGCCCATGGGTATGCAATAAAATGTAGTACATATTGATTCCTTTTAACGCTAACTATTTTGAGGTTGTGATTGAAAATTACTGTTGAATTGCAGATAGCACTAACTGTGCTCCACAAACAATAAATATTGTAAACTGGTTATAAAAGCAGTTAAGGTATTATTATGTTTGTGTCATTAGATTTACTTTACTGACATAAACAGTTCAAAACAACACACATTTATATGTAATGTAAGTACTATCTATTCAACGTACTTTAACAGATAGCACCATGCACAGAGCTTCATGCAAATGAAAGAATGCAGGCTTCTTTCAACTTGACTGAACAACCTCGCTCCTCTGTGAAACTACTTTTCGTATTATTTCGGGGCCACACTTTCAAAATTAACTTCATCGTGCGTTAGAGGAATTGGTCCTCCAAAGAGGGGAAAGAGAGAGAGAGAGAGAGAGAGAGAGAGAGAGAGAGAGGGAGAGAGAAAGCAAAAAGAAGGTGAAAGAAAGGTAGGTTTATTGCCTTTATATACTGTGAAACAGTATAAATTCAGAGTCAAGCATCAAAATGCTTCCAAGCAGACGAGGTCTCTTTAGCAATAGGATGAAATCTACACGAAAGTCGTCCCAACAGCTGTTGGCTAGGCAGCATCAGTCATAACAAGATGGCCCATGGGAGACTCTCAGAGCAGTCATCTTGAGAGGAGCACTCTGGGCCAGGGTCCAGCTCTGCCTGCCACACCCTGTGAGGTTGTGGGGCAAGATCAGAGGCCAGCTTTGTTGTGAACAGCATCTCTGCTAGGAAGATTTCATGGGGAAAATATTCTTTCAGGTGCAGCCTTTCCGGACATCTACAAAGATGCTAAATTCTCAAGTGCACGGAGACAGGGAGAAAGGCTTCCTCAGCGTTTGTTAAAAGTCAACCTATATCCTGAGCTCACATTTAACCCTTCACCTATAAAGACATGCAGTGTTGTTCATCCCACACTCCCGACGGCACTTGAGATACTATCTTAGTCCTCTGCTCTCCTCTGGGCAAAATTCATAACAGGGTGATTTGGGACCAAAATCTTCTCCTTGAGCAGCCTTGCCACGAGGTAGCTTGGGTACCTCCCAAACTGGATTCCCATTTGATATGCCAACATGTCATTCATTTAGCATAACAAACCCCGAAAGTTGTTGACGATTTAAGGGGTGGTACAGCCTTCTTCATTTGAGCAGGGGGATTGATGATGAACATCTCCCTCAGTGAGAAAATACACGTCTCCCCCTACAGAACCCCTCAATTGCCTTAGAGCTTGCCTCTTAAAAATGCAGAAGTGGAAAATTTGGACTCTTATGAACGAACAGAAATGGTAATGTGTGGATGTAATCCATAATTAAAGCTCTCTGAAAGGAAATGCTGGGAAATGATGAAAACATTTGCATAGATAGAACAGCAACACTGATGTATTTTTCCAGTCAGAAGAAGATACTCTACTGAATTAGTCAGGAACTCAAATATAAGCTCCTCAAGTACAAGATCTGGGCTCTGTGCTCTTCATGGCTACACCTCCAACGCCTAGCATTGGACACATAGTGCCAAACACGTAGCAGAGATTTGGAAAAAAGATATTCAAGGAAAAAAAAAACACAGTGTTTTCTAATTTTAGAGGGGAAAAAAAACCCTCAGCACTAAATAATTGTCACCTTTTCCATATGAAATTTGTTGTTTACGGGTATCGCCGCGAAAGCTGATTTGTAGTATGAAGCTCATTTGAGCTGGGTGCCCGTGCATTTTGATATACAGCTTATGAAGACCCCGAGGTCTTCATGTAGGCTGCTCCCTTACCAGCGCCATGTTTTTCCTCAATGAGAATTACTCAATCCCCATTTGCTTCCTGCCAGCTGTTCCATGCTGCTTGACTTCTGAGCTAATGCTGGCTTTCCCACGTTATTACAAAGTATGTTCACTACGTCCTTGAAGCATTTCTTTTGTCCCTATTCAGTCAGAATGCCCATCTTCAGTTGCCCACTTGGAAATTGCTTTGATAACCTGCTGTCAGCCATTCTCTTTACACAACCAACCTATTGAAACTGAATTACCATAAGTATGACTTTCCTACTAGTGTACCGACAGTGCTCTGGGCCCTCATTAATGCAGATCATTTTGCCATTTAATTTAAATATAGCATATGGGGAGAATTGCCTAGGAACTGGATATCATATCAATGACAGGCCTGACCAGAGCTCAAAGAAGTAGAATCCTCTGCAGTCTGCCATGCCCTGAGTTCTCAATTAGAATTTCATGGAAGAAACCAGAATGGTTCCTACCACTGCCAGTCCCTCCTTTTCTCTCTGCTGGTGTTTTTCTAACATATTCTACCCTCTCTAAAACCCTTCTGTCCCCGCTGTCACTTTAACATCCAACAGAGAAGAAGACGGACATGAAACTTAAAAATGCTCAGCATTACAGGTGGTTCTGTAATCAGTCTTCATTCAGTCTTCAGCTGCCCTAGCTTCTTACACTCGAAGAGAAGAGTAAAAGGATCTCATGACCCTTCGAAGTCAAAGTACTCAGCCTGTGCACATTGCTTATGACAATAATTTTACTTCTCATCTCTATTAATTCAGCCATCTATAGATCTTACTTTTATCTCCTTATGTATTTTTTGTGTTATGGTATATGACAAGTTGGGGAAGAGAGTCATAGGATAACATTTAATGCACTAAATATAATATTTAGGGGTGCCTGGGTGGCTCAGGCTGTTAAATGTCTGACTTTGGCTCAGGTCATGATCTCACGGGTCATGGGTCTGAGTTCTGCATTGGACTCTATGTTGAGAGCTCAGAGCTTGGAGCCTGCTTCAGATTCTGGGTCTCCCTCTCTCTCTGCCCTTCCCTCGCTTATGCTCTGTCTGTCTGTCTGTCTCTCTCTCAAAAATAAATGATAAACATTAAAAATTATGTATTTAAGTAGATGCAGAGAGAGAGAGAGAAATTAATGGCAAAGCAATGGATCAGGATTCTGTTGGGAATCAGGGGAGAGAAAAATTAGAGAGGAGGAAAGAAAAGCATATGGTTTCCTGATGTCCACAATCACCTGCTAACCTGTAATAGCAGCCTTCTGGTCTTATTAAGAAGTTAAAGGTGAAAATAACAAATAAAATGAAGATGATCTTGCCTCTTCTCAAATGGGACAGTGTGAAACCCCAGATCAGAGATGTAGATCCTCAGGAATTTTAAATGAAATGTAACACTTTAAACAAAACTTAGACAAAAACCATGGCTATCTAGCATCAGTGGAGAATGTCATTCTACATAAAAACTTGTCACATAATTGAAGGTAAGCATCTTTAAAGCACAACCATTCTTTTCCTTTTAACTGCCTGTGATGGAAATCTTCTTAAAGTGCATGGACATGTCCCAATCTTCTTAAGCAGAGAACACTGAACATAATTTAACCTTTCCTTGCTGCCCTGGGGTTATCACTATGAACATCAGCTACTGCATTTTGCTGTAATATGATGATGCCCTTAGAGACTGAGGAGTGCACATACAAATGTCCAACTTGACACAGAGTGAGTCCGGACTCCTGATCTTTTCGAATTTTAATTTGATTTCATTTTTTAAAAATTATTTCAGGCTTCTAGATATTATTTGCTAGCATCATCAAATGGACTCCAGCTCCAGAAATGCCTTCCACTTGCAATTTGCTGTGGATGGTAAGCCCTACCATCAGACTACGTGTGTATGTATGAACTTAAACACACATAGCACATTTAATGTGTATATATATATATATCTACATGTACATTTACATCTATATCTATATTTATATCTATATTTATATTTATATAAAACTTGGCTCTTCGAGACAGCCTAAAGGGCTCTTATATTCATAATTCCACAGCCTTTAGCATGTGGTTTTGTGGTATATACTTACTCTACTCAGAAAACCTGTTATTTTCTCTACTCTTTCTGATTCTTAACTGTGTTCCACATCATGACTTCTCAAATTTAAAGGAGCACGAGAATCATCTAGGAAATCCTGCTAAAAATCCAGACTCTGACCCCATCAGCCTGGGAGGGGACCCAAGATTCTGTGTTTCTAATAAGCTCCCACGATGGCACTTTGAGTAGCAAGATTTGAGATTTTTTTAGGTAATTAGATAAAGGATCTAGATCAGGATTCAGCAAACTACTGCCCTCAGCCAAATCCAGCCTACCATGCATTTTTATACAGCCTGTGAGCTAAGAATATTTTTCCCATTTTTACATGTTTTGGAAAAAATGAAGAGAAGAATGATAGTTTGTGACACATGACAATTCTACGGATTTCAAGTTTTAGAGTCCACAAATGAAGTTTTATTGGAACACTTTATTGGAATGTGGCCACACTCGTTTGTTTAGATATCATGTGTGGCTTCTGCTTCTAAAGCTGCTACCACACAGCTGAGCAGTTGCAGCAGAGATGGTGTTGCCTGAAGAGCCTAAAATATTGATTCTCTAGCCCTTTCCAGAAACAGTTTGCAACCCATCATCTGGATGATGGCACCTCATATTTGAAAAATACTTACATTTACAGGTGTTTTTGTTTTCTTTGGTCCTGTTAGTAGGTGCTAGAGATTCTATTAATGCAGGACGGCCCTGTACAGTTGAGCAGATTGCTTCCTGCTCAATGATGCCCAGGGGGGAGGAGACTTCTTTAAAATCACACAAGGTAGCATAGAGGCTACAAAAGGCCCATCAGCGATGACAAATAACTCGCTCCAATTGACATGGCTGATAAGACACACCCGGCTAGAGCATAAAGTCAAGCCTCTTTCAACTATTACAAAGGTAATGTGCTAGCAGAATTTCTGTAGTGATATTTCCAATTTTTCCCTTCAATTGTTTTTTTTTTTCAAAATTACTGCCACTCTAATCATTTAGATATAAATGATGTCCTCTTATTCTAATGGCAAAAACATTTTTTTAAAATAATAAAGTAGACCCTAAACCATCTCAACTAATATTTTCTGCCAAAGTTTTAAAATACAAATAAAAATGGAAACAGCAGAATTCACACTTGTTGAGAAACATCTATTCATCTTTTAGATTCAAATAAGATTTATTGCCTTTCTCTCAAATGCTTATTTGATATAAAACAGATTCTATTAAAACCCTAAACCCTGCTTCTTGGATTTAAAGGGCAGCTTTCAAAATAATAGTAAATCTTGGGCTCATCACTTGTTATTGTTAGTATGAAAGAGATTTCAGATCAATTGAAAATATTTGTTTAAATTAGTTTTTAATTATTTAAAAATATTTCTTAACAGTTTATATGGTCTAATAGAATATTTTCTCTTCCATTCTGTGATTTATATAATTTAAACACTATGGTTTTACAAATAAGAATGAACCATGGGAATAACATCATTTCTTTATTAAATTTATGGAAGTAGTTCTGACTTTATGTCAGCCAGGAATGTTCTGGAATTAGTTTCTTTCATTTCCCACTAGCAGAACTAAGAAAACAAGGGAATCCTCAGCTTCAGAAAGGAAGTATGTAGGCAATGCAAATCCTCTCTTATTTCATGCAAATCTCTCTACTCTCCTTTAAAGTTTCATATCAGCTTTACCCTCCTTTTGGATGACACGTTAAAATTTATTTGAAATGTGAATATAAAGAAAGCTAAAATCAGAGCACAGAGAGGCTAAAGGTCTGGCCAATCAAAACGTATTTTAAAAAGTACACTATTGGCAATGTGTTGACAGCCAAATTATTTGTTAGTGAAAATTTTTGTTGTTGGAAATGAGCTGGAAATGTTTCCAGCATTCTCCTATGAATGAGTACTGCAGAATTACCTTAAGGAACTAGTTTTTCACTTAAATGCAGTCAAATACCTATATGTAGGGCCTGTTTCACTTGTACTCGTTTCTCACGGACTCGTTTCTAATGCGTAAGATGCTCTTGATATCCTGCTAGAATTTGACCTGAGTAACTGGCATCAGCACTTCTGAATCTCAAAATCTGCTATATTTTGGCATAATAATACTTCTAAAAGATATGCATTTTATTTCTTCATTAGATTCCTGTTGCTTTTGAAATTTGCATCTTTATTCACTTCTTACAGAAAACCAAGGGCTAATGCCTGAATGTGGTCTCTCTTGGGCTTTTCCACCACTTCTATGCCCAAGTACTTCTGTTCCCAGGGAACTAATTCCTCTGCCTGAAATTTCCATCCTTCTCTTTTTCACACTCGATTCTATCCTGGTTCAAACACTCTATGCTCATGTGGTTGAGACAGATAAATTCTTTACCGAAGTATTTTCTTTCTCCTCCTGGGTATACTGCTAGATGACCAATTAACTCTTGTCATGTTACTAAATTCTGGCCAAAGTAATATGGACAGAAGTGACATAGTCATTTTCAAGCCTATTGACCCTCTGTTCTCCCCCGCCTACCTCCAAAATATATCCCATTTACTTTTTATCTCAACCATATCTGTTGGCTGAATGGAAAGAACCAGAACCTGAAGGAGGGCATGGCTACAACATGGAAGGAGCCTGAGTCCTTATGTCACCACTTAGAAGAAAGTTGCCCAGGAGAGACATTCTTCCAAGAATACCCGTCCTGGACTGTTGTGCAAATAAAAATAAAAATTATTGAGATAAGAAAGACAGTGAGACTATAGTAGTACCTCTTGGTGGATTAAAATGACAAACATTATTATCTCATATTTTCTGTGGGTCAGGAGTTCAGACATGACTTAGCTGAGTGCCCGTGGCTCATGGAGTCTTGTGAAATTCAAACTATAAGGCAGGGCTGTGGACTTATTTGAAGCTTCACTTGGTGGAAGGGGGAGGGTGGCATTTGCTTCCAAGGTCATTCATGTGGCTGTGGGCATGTCTTGGTCCTTTGCTTTGTGGGCCTCTCCACAGGACTGCCTCATGACATAGCAGCTCACTTCACCCAGAGCAAGCATTGAGAGAGAATGAGAGAGAGTGAGCGAGCGAGCGAGCGAGTTCCCGACAGAAATAAATCTTTTTTGAAACTTAATCTGAGAAGTTCCATTCCTGCAATGTTCTATTTGTTAGAAGGGTTTTGCAAGATGTGCATACTAAGGTGAGGATCACTGGAAACCATCTTGGAAATCTAGCTCCCATGTTATATATGTTTCCCTGATTATCCCTCTTTTCTGGAACAGAATTGATCACAACCTTTGCCTTATTGGGCTATGGAAGGAAGTCCAAAGATGCCATGTATGAACGGGGAGAATGCATCTTATATGCAAAATACCAACCCAAGAGTTCAAAGTGGCTGAAATTCAGCCCATGTTTGTGAGTCTTAAACTTACCAAGACACTACACAGGCTAGAGATGAATTAAATGGTGAAATTCTCACTAAACTTTAAATAGAAAAAACAGTTTCAGGGCAATCATTTGTCCCTTTCTGTCTGACACATTGTACTATGACCTGCACTTGGCATTAACACAATACATATTACTTGATCAAAAACAAAAGCATACTTGAAGACACAATGAATGAGTGCTTGACTAATGGATAAATTCTCGTTATTTTATATGGTTACTTCGGGAGCAAAAGTCTTATTTGGGAGGAATTACAAGGAACTGGCTCAAGAAATGCTTGCAAACATCAAGTACTAATTCAGAGCTCCGAGAGCAAAATGTACATGACATATTTTAAAACTCTCAAGTTTTTCAGTGCAGTTCACATATAAAGAACCATTAATTCAAGGGCATTCTGTTTACACACTTTGACTAAAATTGTTGGACCGTAATTTGAAATCATTAAAATTATATTAAAGAAGAACATTCCTCAATAATGTAGAGAATTTTCAGAGATATATTTGCCTCTCATATATGGTTATTTAAGATAATACTCAGATCACATTTTTTTCCCTAATTCACAACAACTTTTATGAATGGATTCAGCCTACTGTACGGGTGATACACAGACTATGGTCAGTTCTAGCCATTTGGATTAACTCCATGGTGATCTATAAGTTGCTTGGTGAATATTATTATGACTGCAAAAGTAACTATCATCTATAAAACTGTATACGTGGGCATGTGTATAACAATGGATTGTGTCTTTCTTTAGTATTCTCTCCATTCACTCTCAGTATTCAAAAGGAGACATTGAACCTCTGTAGAAACATTGATGTTTACAAAGGTCACAGAAAACAGACATTGATGCACTGTCCCAACTACTGAAAATTTCTGGTAGCAGAGATGCAGACTTGGAAAACTTTCTATGTAACTAAGTGTTAAAACACGTTATTGAATTTATAATAGAGCATATTAACAGCATTTTTAATTAAGTAGAATAGATGAAGTTATTGCTAATTTTATTTTCTAAAAACTTAATATTCCCAAACAAGTTTGGTTTTATTTTAGTTGTTGATTTGTAAATATTCACCTATCTTTGACTCTTGAGAAATTCCATTGTGAGAAATTTAGACAAGGATATCATCATTAAAAAAGGCTAGAACTAGGCAAAAATTAAGAAAAAACTTGTACCATTTGGGGAGAGGAAACTCTGAAAATACAGAAACATCTTCTGTACTCTATATCCCTAAATTTATATTTATAATATCATAAATTTGACTCCAAGCAAATTTTTAAAATAATTTTCCTTTAATGCCATTCATATACTAAATAATAAATATTCTTGTAATTGTGCTATTAAGGATCTTAACCACAATACTAATTATGAGGTTATTACCCTTAAGGGCAACATCTGTGTATTTCTACCAAGATGGGAGTGGTAAATTGCCTCGGTTTCTTTTTAAAAAGGTAGGGTTTTGAGATAATGGCGGTAGTTCATTAATCTTTGATTCTGACACATAATACAAGCTTATAAGTATTTTCTGAATAAATGAGTGAATGAATGAAAAGAAAAAGGAATGGAATGAAAGGGAAAGAGATGAGTGAGGGACTCTGTAGGGAATCCAAACTGGTCTGGATTAAATAAGGTCTGTGAGCCAATCGCACGTGAGATGATTTGGACAAAGATTCCAGTAGTCTGAGTGCTTTACTTTTTAAAAAACTTTTACTTTTAACACACTCTCACCTAAAAGAAAAATAATAAAAATCTACTATCTCCAAAAGTCAATTCCATCAGTTACCAGGTAGGAAGCACTATTCTTCCAAACATTATGTAGAGTGTATTAGATTGAGCATTTTTCATATGCATAAACTATATTTCCCATGAACATTACCACCTCTCAATACATTATGTATTTCTGATGATCAATAAATAATGAAGAGTAACAATAACAACAACATCAACAAAGTCCCTGGGGACAGCGAGGTTTGCACTCAGGCAAAGTTCTGAGCAAACACATGGTTTCTGCCTTGTGCCCTGAAAGCAAGCTCCGTTGCCTTCTATAGAACCACTAAAGGCAGTAAATCCCCAAGCAATTGGCCTTCCATCAAAAACAGTCTGTATCCGGTCTCGGGGAGTTCACAATGAGGGACTTTTGGCAACGGCGTCTCAGTTGATCACTTCTGTAATGGGGCAATTATAGTCAGAGAGGTTGTCTGTGATGTCACCCAAGCCCTCTTTTCTACACAGCTGTGCAGACCATCAACTCAAATTGTACCAAGAAGTCAACTGGGAGCCTATTCAGAATATGGGGTATTTATTGGCTGAGGATGAGGAAAGCCTATTTGCTCAACCACAGTGGAATTTATCTTTGTCGGCACTGGGCACGGACATTCGAGCATGTGCAAATAGCAGCACCGCTCCCGCCAAGCAGGCTGTTCTGGGCTCTCCTCTGACCCCACTCTCTTGGGCCCTGTCTGTCACTCCCGTCTCAGAGCAGCCTGCTGCAGGGGTTCCCTCTGTACCTTCTCTGACTCCGTGAACTTGCACATACCAACTTCTCAACTTCTGTGACTGCTCAAATGAAGTTTTCAGAATTTTGATATTTAATCAATATATAAGGATAAAAAGATTGGAAGTAGTGGCGAGGGCCCAGCTGACAGGAGCCAGCATAATATTTTTAATAGAGGTCTTCTTGACTTTCCTTGATAACCTTTGGCCACCTGAGGGACAACTGAGATTTGGTAGTGAGACTTCCCCAGAGCCAGAGACTGGCACGGTGGGGGGAGCCGATGAGGTAAAAGTTTAGGAGAGTATTTAATGCATTCTCGTGATGCCTGCCCATATGTCACAGCTGTTCAAGGAGTTTAGGGGAAGGAGGGCACAAGCGATGGCCTGCGAACAAATGGAGGCTCAAATGAATGGAGACTGTGATAGAGATAAAGAGTGGGTTTGTGGGTGAGGAAGTCAGAAAGGTTTGGGGACAGAGGTTGCGATTAGAGAAGGAGAATCAAACCTTGAATTCTGGAAGTAATTTGGCCATGGATGGTTAGTAGTCCTAAGTTTGTTTGACTCTCCACTCTTCTAACTCATAAGAAACAGGTGACATGGATTTCAAGTAATGAAGCTGGATGCATCAAAGAACAGTGGGCATCAAAGAACATTTCCTTAATCTGCATGTATGGAGGGGCTGTGGGGACCAAACAATAGGGAAAAATCAGACTTCGCCGATGTGAAGAAATAGAATCTCCAAGAACAGGCTCAAGTTCGCCATACAGCTCCTAAGAAAACACGTCCGGCTCTTATGAAATGTGTGCAACTATTTGATTGATACCAGATTGAGCATTACTTTATTATGAGAGGTCACAATCAATCTACAAATGTTAATGTTTGTGTTTTATTTCTGAAAGAAAAAATAGTTAAGTATTTTACATAAGCGGATGGAGGCAGAAGTTACAGAAGGAGAGTCGTACCCAAAAAAAGAAAGAGGCTATCACCATCAGGTGAGGGGAGAGGGAGGAAAAACAATCTGGAAAGCAGACATATGACAGGACAGGAGGACTTTGTCTGCAGCGTGTTGAGATATGTTCCTGGGGCCATGTTAGCACAGCACACAAGTGTGAGTGTGACATGTTTCTAGTTGTCCGGAGTCAGTATAGAGCTTTGGGCCCACGAAGATCTGAATGTGTGCAGTACGGGAGGATTTCAGGGGTCACTTTAATGAACGGAGGGTCACTGAAGGGGGTGGAAGTGAAACTGCCATCTTCTAAGTGCCACACGATGAGAGGGGCAGCAAGCAGGAACGGCTGTGCTGGAGAGGAGGGTAGAAATGATCTGGAAGTGACAAAGCAGAGTGATAAGAGACCACTCGCAAGCCTTCCCACTCCCTGATTTCTCATAGTGGTTGCAGCTCAGGTATGTGTGTGGCTCCAAAAAGACCAGATGTGGGAGCTCAACCCCTTTTGTCTGGAGTGGCAAATTAGGGGGAAGCAAAGCTCAGAATGAGGCCCAAGAGAGGAAGGATTCGTTTTTCATCTTTGCTTTATCCTACTAGCTTGGTCTTGTGAACTCTTTTAATCCCTATGGTTCCTTATTCTCCTAATCTATGTCAATTTCAAAAATATTTCAGCAGGATTTTGTAGATATTTTCTTCTGAGTACACTGAATAAGAATGAGACCTCTAATAAAGTATAATGATGTATTTAGTAGCCATAGAAGTTAAGTATGATAAATGCTTTCAAATAACCTCTCTCAATGGATCAGAAAGATGGAAAACGGATCTCTTAATTATTGATATCCAATGAAACGAACAAACTAAATCCAACAATGAAAACAAAAACATTATATTTGAAACATTTATTTCTAAAGTTCATTGAACACTTATTTGAATAAAAGAGTTAACTGTGACATATGTGCTGGGTATCATCTGCAAATGCCTCACATTATATCTTTGTTGTCGGAACTGACTCCATGCAGTTAAAGTATGATTTCTGTCTTTTTCAAGTAATCGATGTGTACAGTAAAGAAAAGCACATTTTTTAAAAGTTTATTTATTGGGGTGCCTGGGTGGCTCAGTGGGTTAAGTGTCGGACTTCGGCTTAGGTCACGATCGCCTGGTTCCTGGGTTTGAACCCTGAGTTGGGCTCTGTGCTGACTGCTCAGAGCCTAGATCTGGCTTCGGATTCTGTGTCTCCCTCTCTCTTTGTGCTTCCCCTACTCATGCTGTGATTCTCTCTCTCTCCCTCTCTCAAAAATAAATAAACATTTAAAAAAGAGTTTATTCATTTATTTTGAGAGAGGGAGAGAGAGAGAGGAGAGGAGGCGCAGAGAGAGAAGGAGAGAGAATCCTAAGCAGGCTCCACACTGCCACCACAGAGCACAATGTGGGGCTTGAACTCACGAAACTATGAGATCGTGACCTGAGCAGAAACCAAGAGGCAGACACTTAGCTGACTGAAGTCACCCACGTGCTCCAAGAAAAGCATATTTTGATGCATTCCGTATAGATAATAACATCTTGTTATTTTCCAGACTCTTTCTATAAAATATGAACACCAAAATGATAACAACTGGAAAACTCTGGGATTATTTTCTAAATCTAAAACACCTTAGAATTTCAGTTACTCTCTTATTTTTACTGATGAGAAAGTCTGAAACGAGGCTTTACCAACAACCACATAGTTGAAAGCACAAGACTGAAATCTGGGTTTCTCAGCCCCACAGGCCAGGGTTATTTCAGCTAAACTATTGATATAAAGTCTAAGTTATTTATTGTCAATGGCCCTTATTGAGGAGAAGAAAACAAAATGCATTTGATAAGGCAAAATGCACTCATAGGGAACTCTAACTTTTTCTGTAACTCGTAGGAAACTCTGACTTTTTCTGTGGGAAGTGCCTGGTTATTCTTTCAATCCCATATTTCCACTCAGAATGTAAAAAAAAAGAGGCATCGATCTCCTCTGACTTCCTTAAGTTTTAGACATTCAGCAAGGCACTGATAATGTGAAAACATCATTTAGGTAAACCAGGGAGTCAATTTCAGCCTTAATTCTTAAATTACAAAAAAGTCCACAAAACAGGAGGAATCAATCCCAAGCTTATATTTAATCACCAAAAGGGGGAAAAAGTAAGCTGATTCATTTCAGGAGAATAATAAACACAATTATTAACATTACTTCTAATTTGAATTGTCATTTAAAAGCTAATCTAATAATCGCTTTTTGAAATTTTCTAACCCTCACCCAGAGACAGTGGTGCATGTTCACAGAGCATCGGTGGATGTTCATAATTTCTTTAATTACTGAAAAGACATGGGCTATATTCCTAACACTGCACCAGGATGACAGCTAAAGAGCAGATCTGTGATTAAATTGCTCCCTTAAAATGAATGTGGGTTTTGTGAACTTTTCTACCTTTCTGTAATGGCTTATTTATGATGATAAGTAGTAAACATTCAATCCCTCCTGCAGGAAATTGTGCATCCATGTGCTGAAATATGCATTGTAGTTGAAAGTAAGGATGTGACTGAGTAAAGAGAAATCAGAATTCTCAAGAACATACCTTCTTTGAAGACATTAACATTATTTATGTAGAGGTGTCCCTTCATTAAATTTATAAAATGCTGCATCATTCCAAATAATTCACTATGCATAATTCTTTTCAGTATACCCAACTACTTTTAAGTGGTTATGTATTTATTTTGAGAGAGAGAGAGAGGGAAGGAGGGAGGGGGAGAGGGGGGAGGGGGGATAGAGAGAGGGGGAGACAGAGAGAGAGAGAGAATCCCAATCAGGCTCTGCATTCACTGCAGAGCCTGACGTGGGACTTGATCCAACGAACAGTGAGATCCTGACCTGAGCCAAAATCAAGAGTTGGAGGCTTAACCAACTGAGCCACCCAGGCACCCCAACTATTTTCCAACTATTAATGTATTACCATCAGCGAGTCCTTAAAGAACATAGAAAGGACATCTGGGTTTTGAAGTAGCTCAAGAAGAGAACACAAGTATCTATGTTTCTACAAATCCCTGATGCTGTTTTAACTGAGCTTATTATTTCCAGTTTTAATAACGTTAATCGTGTTATGAGATTAATGTTAAGAATGCTCACCTGTTTAACATTCATTTGTATTGCTTAAACGTGACCGAAACATAATTACTGACGTAGGCAAAAAAAATTGACCAAAAACACTCTAAATTCAAACAAACATGAGGATGTTAATAAGTGCAACCTCCATATCCAACTCACCAGTCAAATCCTTCTAGTTTTTTTTTCTTCCAGAACATATCCAAAAGAGGACTACGTCTTGCTGCCTCCACTACCGCAGCCGTAGCTCAAACCACTACTATCTTTTTCCCAAACTATTAGCAGAGCGATTCTCCACATGGCAAAAGGAGTGAGAGCTCACTTGTCTTAGTTTGTGAACATACGCTGTTCAATTATCAGGGATTTTGCTAGCCAGTTGATAAACACGGCAATTACTAAAAATCAAATAGTATGCACTTTTTTAATCAAGTTGCACTAAAAACAAAACAGTTACTCAAAATTCACCACTTCATTAGTATAGTAGTATATTTGAATATTAACCAAGCTCTTAAGATGATTAATGTCAGTATGGTGTGAATCGTATACAAAAATGGGCTACTGAGAATCTCGCCCCAACTCCATATCCAGTGATGTCACATTGATAGCTTAACATCAGCCATGATGGTGAACTTACGCCATTGATATTGGAAAATGCTGCAAGTTACGATTTGACCCACAGTTCTGTTGATGATCTGGATCGAATCAAAGTAATGGGAAAATAATAATATAGCCTATGTTTATAACAACGACAAAAAATTAAAGAAAAAAGTCCTCCCAAAGCTGCAAAATATTATGTTTCAGCAAAACGGCTCTCATAATAGCTGAAAGAGCAAAGTTCCAACATGCGTCTTTGTTGTTTGAATTTCATCTCACTCATTACCGTAAATAAAAATATCAGCTAACATTCATGACAGAATGACATGTCTTCTGAGCACCTATTGTATTCCCAGAATGTAACAGGAGCTCACAACGTATCTCTTGAATGAATTGATTAATGTAGCCTAACATCTCCTCACTCCCTCTCCTCCCTCATTTCCTCACTGAGGCCAGTAGTATTGATTATCATTGTGACAAAGGAATCAGGTTGAATGATGGAGTCCTGCAAATGCCGGAGCCACCAAGGACCTGGCCAGACACCTCAAGGCCTTTGTCACCTATCATTTCTGCACTTCCTGCACGACAATACCACTGCCCCCAAACCATCATCTCAGGGCATTTCTAGCAACTCACTGGAGAACTTACCACGAAAGACGAAAATGAACCCGAAAGGAGCACTGTTACCAGAAAACTTTTGGGGACCTTCCAAATATGATGATTGTATATCTCCTTTAACACTTAAAAATCATAAATGCAAGTCTGTGGTGCAGATGCTATTAAATTGTGGATGCCAATTAAAGTTGAATGGTTAATCTTCACTAAAAAAGAAGTGCTTCATATACCATGCAAAATTATCTGCCACAGCATTAACAAAAACCGATTAGTTAACTAGCTAAACAGATTAAATACAGACTTTCAAGTTTATGGGGAAATGAAAAGGCCTTAACTTTAATAGTATGGAATATTCTTTTATTTAAATTTTACGACTCTTCATCCAGTTTCATTTAAAATGTCAAAATTGTAATGGTAGTGACATTCATTTTATAATAGTGTTTGAAACATATGCAGTAAAAGGGGTTGTAATAATAATACTACAAATTACATGCTTATTTTTCCAGATCATACCTAATAGACTGTAATATCATTTTCAGTCACAGTTCACCGGAGTTAAATTTAAAGCATAATATTAAAGTCAAGGTTCCTTCACATCTAATTAGACATTAGAAACCAATGTGGCCAGGTCTGCATTCTGTTAAATGTATGCAAATAACCCCTCAGAGGCAATAGAACCATTTAACAAGGTAAAAGTAACCCACTCTAAAGGTATACAATAAATTACTGTAAATTTACCTTCAGTATTGTGCAATATGACATCTCAGTTGCTGTAGGACACGCTGAAGCATAAATTGTAGCCGGCTTGTCTCATATCGCAAAATATTCAGGACAAACATAGAATATTTTATGCTTAGAAGCCTAACTTCTGGAAATTATGCCAGGAGTGAGGCAGTTCAACAAAGCACCTATCATTGGGGTATGGATAGCACCACTGCATATCTTGGCAGAGTCATTTATTTTCAGGAGCAGCGGGGAAACATTAAAAAGAATGCATTTTGTTCATTCTTTGAAAAATCATATAAATACGTCTTAGCTATAGACTGTATTTACAGGTGAGAACTGGATTTTTTTTTTTTTTTTTTTTTTTGTGGTGGTGGAAGGTTTTGTTTTGTTTTGTTTTCCTTAAGCCCATCCCCACGAATGGTTTTGCTGTATTCATTCACAGAAATGTATGAAGTATTTCCCTGAAGTTCCATCACAGAAGATCATAGTTAGCTTTTTCTCTACTTCTGCTTTTCATCATCTTGTTAAAAAAAAAAATGGCATTGGGAAGTAAAGGTGATTTTACATTTGCTGGCCTGCCATACAGATTGGCATGCTGACTGACATTTTCCAGACAAAGCCTTTTGATTGGCTCTCCATGGACCAATCAGAGTCATGGCCTGTCTTTAATGGCCCTTTAGCCACATAGGGGCCAGCAACACAGTGTTACTTGAAAAAGCTTTTATTGAATATTTCTGTAGTAATCCAAACACAAAGAAAATCATCTTTTCTCTTAACCATTATGTAGGTAGACACTGAAATCACTGTAATAAGGACTTGGTAAATATAAATTTTTAGAGAGTACAAAAAAATCAGTACCCTCATCTCACGTATTACATTAGACCTTTTTAACATAGAACTTTGGGTTTTGTTTATAAACTGCAAATGTAATCACTTGAAAGTAAAGAGCTTAAATAGTGGTCATCCACTCTCCTGGTGCCAAGTTTTGAATGTATCAACATTTTCAGTCTTCTGTAAATCAATTGGTGACAGAGGAACTTGTTTCTAGATGCCTATCATCATAAAATTGGGTCAATAGAAAGGTTTGGGCACCCATTGGCCATGATTCCTTTATAGCTGAAAACCAAAACTAAAACCAAACAATTGATATTTCTGTAGCCATTCACCCACCAAGGCAAATCCTGCCCACAGAATATCCCAGATTCTTCATATCTATTATACTTGGTATAGTGACAGATCCAGTTTTAAACACATTGTTCAGAACAGGAGGTTGACCTTGGTGGATAGGAATTTGGTACTTTAATGAGGTAAATTTCCTATCATAGCTACAATTGGCTTAGCTAGAGACAGAGAGAGAGAGAGAGAGAGAGAGAGAGAGAGAGAGAGAGAGAGTTTTGCTAAACCAAATACAATACAATTGCTAATACAATTGAAAATAATTCCAACTATAACTTATGTTAACTAAAGATCTTTACCATTTTTCAAAGTATCTAAGAGAAAACATGGAATGTAACTTTATATTTTGCCCATTGAAATGAGTGAAAGAACTATAAAACAAACAACAATACACAAAAAAACAACTAATTACTGCTATTACTCATCAGTGGGGATTTCCATGCTAACAAGGATTTGGGCAAGGATTCCTACACTAGGTAAAATAGTACTCTCCATATCACTTCTGCTTCCATTGGGTCTTGATTTTTGTTTTAGAACAACCAATGTAACAAATGAATTCATTTTAGGATTTATATTTCGCCTGGAAAATTACTGCCGGATAGATGTAGGAAGTAAAAGTGCTATGGATAAGATTTAAAGAGAGAGCTACCTTTGCAAAAAATATTTAGTTCTGCATATCTAAGCACTTTCAACTTGCTAGCATTCTGGCACATCATCACTTCTCCAAAAGAACAAGGATACTAACATTAACATTTGCTCTAACACCTGATGAGCTGGACATGTGGGGAGCCTTAGAATCTATTTACTATTCCAGGATAATATATGGAAGCCTGGGTATAAAAGAAACAGTGAAAAAGGATGCCTGATTCCTAGTGAGTATGATGAGTAAAGCAGAAAAGAGTCTGAAGAAAAAGGAGTTATAATAATTGCCAAAACTGCACCTGTACAATTCATTTTGTATAATAGACCCAGATAAATAGGCAATATTTTCCCAACGGAGGATACTGCTTTTCAAAGCTGTTGATAAGAACTGAGAGACAATTGTGATGTTGCTTAAATTTAATGTATTGGTCAGAATACCAAAATACAGCTGATTCTGCAATATTCATACAGGGCAGAAATAAGAAAACTCCCTGGTTCCTGATCCCCATTCCTATTCTACCAGTAACTGATGCTGCCCACCCAGTATGACTTAGCACCAAGGAGAGAACATAGGACCTGGGCAGTTACTATTATCTCTCTGGATCGGTTTCTTTATTTTAAAAGAAAGAGGAAGAACCTAGCTATGGTTTGAGGTCGTCTTTTGTTTTAACACCTGATTATTCTAGTAGCTAAGGGATCACTAATTCAAGAAACTGGATCTAAAACAGTAAGGAGCTTCAACAGAGGAATCTGGGCCACAGTAATGTGGCCTCTTTAGATAATATTTTTGTAAAGAATTTTAAAAGAGATTTCTATGAATGGCTTAGGAAAAAAAAAACAAAGAGCTGTTATTGGCTATTGACAAGAGCTTGTTTTTTGGTTTTTTTTTTTGTTTTTTTTTTTACATTACCTTTGTATTCATTTTTTGATCGTGTGGAGGACCAGCTATAGAGTAAGTATAGATAAATTTCACTGCAATTCCCAAACCGTATTTTAGACTATAGTTGCAACATTTTTCTCTGCAAAATCTTTTTCAGAGCTGATAACATGTGGAACAATGGATTGATTTTAAGGCACAGCTCTTTGTTTTCCAGGGCCCTCCCTCTGGCAGAGCAGCCAAAGAGCCCCGTGGAGGGGTGGGGGAAGGGATGACAAGCAAGGAGCTCACACCTTTCATAATGGCTTGTGAACAATCAAGAGCTGATGGTATTAGTGAAAGGTTATTATTTGAATTAATCATACAAGTTTAAAACAACTTGGCATTTCAAAATGTTTCTAGGTAGGCGTAGTTTCCAAACTGCAACTGCCACGGAGTGTAGTACTTGGCATGCTGGGAGGGGTGTGAGTCTGCGTGTGGAGGGAAGGAGGTGGGTGAGTGTCTGGAATGCAGCCTCTGTCGTCCTTTAAGGGAGAGTCAACAGGGACCTGGGCAGCTCTGCACAACTTCATGCTCCCTTCTACTCCATGATTTAGGAGCGGGGAAGGAAAGGAGAGGAGAGAGGGAAGAGAAGATAAAGGAGGAACAGAAGGATGGAGAGAGACAGAAGGAGAGAGGAGGAGAGGTACCCCTGAGATCTGACTGTAATTCTGCGCGAACTAGTGATCCAAGCAAACCACTTGCTTTGTTTTGGTGACAGTAAAGGAAAAATGCAATGACATTAAAGCTTGAAAGGGCGGACAATAGTAGGTGAGGCGGGTGAAATATAAACGCACCTTATCAGGGCACCTGAGTGGCTCAGTCGGTTACGCATCCGGCTCATGATTTTGGCTCAGGTCGTGATCTCACCGTTTCTGAGATCAAGCCCTGAATCAGGCTCCATGTTCAACACAAAGCCTGCTTGGGATTCCTTCTCCCTCTCTCTCTCTGCCCCTCCCCTCGTTCATGTTCTCTCTCTTAAAATAAATAAACATTTAAAAAATAAATGCACCTTCTCTCTCTCTTAGAGGCTGGGTAATGGTTTAATGGAACAAACATTAATTGAGTACCCAATGGGAAACAGGCACTGTTTTGATCTATACACTAACCGAGGTCTAGGGAATGGAAAGATGGATACGACAGTCTCTGACACCGAGGACCTTATACTCTAGAGGTGGAGACAAATATTTTAACAAACCATTTTGATAAATTATGGAACCTGTTATCATAGAGTCGGCCTAGGTTGAAGTAGAGGTGTGCGGGAGATCTTTAGCCTAGACCTGGGAGCCTATGCTGGAGCTGAGCCTTTCAGACTGAGTACACAGACAGTAATGGTGTTGGCAACAAACTAAGCACCAAGGGCACAGGCTCAGGGGGGTGAGGAAAGTGTGCTGAGCGCCTCCTGGCCACTGGAGCGCGATGTAGGTTACAGCTAGTGTTGGGACCAGGGCTGGAGGGGTCAACAGAGCCATTTCATGCACGCCTTACAAAGGGGTTTACACTCGATCCTTTACTGATTGGAGCACATTCAAGTGTGCTAGTTACAATGCTATATGCACATTTTAGCTTCTGTAAACCTAGTTTAGAACAACCATTCTGGGGAGACGGAAGCAATAAAGATTTTCAGAGCAAAGACAGACATTATACCTTGCGCCTCATTCAGACCATTCTAAGAGCTCACCAGCCCTGGAATACCCACCAGTCTGCTCTTACCTCCCTTTCGTTCCCCTTACTTTCCAAAACAGTGAGGTGTCACCATTGGTAGTTATAAATGGTTTGCCCAGCATGTTCAATATCAAATGCTAAAGAGGATACAGAAATTGTAACCAAGGGGTCAGTGATGAATCACCACAATTAGAAATGCGTGCATGTAAACTTGGATTTGTGTGTTTTGGTCCCTAAATTAAATAAACTAGAGAATTGAAAGTAAAGTTAATACTTTAGATGCACTTCATTAGGCAGGGATATTAATGACAAGGAGTATAGTTGTTTTTTGGTTTATACGCTTAATCACAAAATTTTGAGATGGAAGCATAATTGCGTTAATGCTTTTTTTGTACATAGGCCTTGATTTTAGTGTTTTTAGTAAAGGTACATTAATGTCACCAGCCCTCCAGTTACTGTCTGATAAGTCCATGAATAATAATAAAAAAAAGGTAATGATAGTTTGACAGTCCTATATTTTAGAGTCGATGGAGTCATCTATTGTGATGAATTTACAATTTCTTAGAACATTTTAAAATGAAATAACTCAAAGAGAGCAATATTAAATATGTAACTTCAGTTGTTTTCCAAGGCACTGAAAGGGAATGAATTCCTAGAAAGCTTAAAATGACTGTGCATTTCTGGGGCATTGCATATTTAAGGAACAATCATTTCTAGAATGTTACTATGTGTGTGTGTTTTCTTGCAACATATACTTTAAAAAGGAAAATATATCAGTTGTGACATATACTGTAATATGAAGAAATGACTATTTGGTTTAGCAATTTAAAATGTACTAGCAAATGTGGTGGAAGAAAAGGAATCCCCAGAAATGCAAATTCTTGAAAATGTCAAATATTTCTGAACTCAGTTTGAGAAGTAACTTTTTAAATGATTTTAAAGTCTACAAAACTTCTCAGGAACATGTACCAAGGCTGGAGAAAGAGGAGCTCTCTTCAATATGCCTTTTACAGGTTCTATTAGGCTGGCTTCCTTTCTGCCTCTATAATAGTTCTCAGTCAACCGATCCATATTTATTTTGCACCTTGATTATCTACAAACCAGAATGAACAACGTTGGCTGAAGGCAGACAGAAAAACATTTGCCGTGACTCAGATGTTTATTTACACAATTAAAAAGGCTACACGTTATGTACACATTCTTAATTTAAATCTGATGGACAGATTGTTTTTTTAATTGAATGTTCATAAATGTACACTTAACACAGTTAAGATGGGACCAGTATCTTTGTGTTGAGTGGATGAAATAACTTTCTAATTTGTGCAGTTCATAACCCCTTGCCTGCCCAGGCATAATGATATTCTAGACAAGAAAAATGATCAGAATATTAGGATGTCAAAAGGCTTAGGCTGTCATTATATCACAAAAATTAAAACATCTTCACTTAAACTCGTGTCTGTCACACGATTCTTGATGGAGTTGCCCTCACTATTTCCACTGGGATAAGGCTGATCCTTTTTATTTTGCCACAAATACCACTTCTAGGAGGTTTTACCGCATTGGCTTAAAGCTGGTACACGCCTCCTAGGTATCTCTTTACAGGAAAGCTCTTTAGGAAGGAGGTGGGCTTGTTGTTGTTGTTGTTGTTGTTGTTGTTTTTGTTGTTTTTCTGGTTTTGTTCTTTTTTTTTTTTTTTTTTTTTTTTTTTTTTTTTACATTTCATCACCAGTTTTGTTTTGCTTAAAACAGCAATAGGAATAGTAGAAGTCCCTGCAGCCTGCAGCCGATGTGATTATGCGTAGTCACCTGCGGTGGCTGGTGCAGAACGTCCATCCACTTTCTGCTTCCAGAATGGAATCTGACTGGGTCTACAGATTTTGCTGACTTTGAAATGGCCACTTGGGGCCACACAGCATATTTAAAGATAATTCGAGTAGCATTGCTAAATGCTTCTTTCACACGGCCAGAGAAAACTGTCCCTTAGCATTTCTCCCCGTGTTGCCCATGACCTTCTTCTATTATGTGTTATATAATACGGCAAAGAATATTAAAAATATGGACTAAAACATATGAAGATAAGGTGGTAATTAGACACGGACACACATACAGCCATCCCCCATTTTCCAAAGGGAAATACATTGCAAGACTCCGCGTGCATGCCTGAAACGACAGATAGTACCAGATCCTATATAGGTTGTTTTCTTCCTATACATACACACCTATGATAAAGTTAGCTTACAGATTAGGCACAGTAAGACATTAACAACAATAATAATGAAACAGGACAATTATAACAATATACTGTAAGGAAAGTTATGTGAATGTGATCTCTCTTGCACACTCTTAAAATACCTTATTGTCCGGTACTCACCCTACTTCTATGATGTGAGGTGATAAATGCCTACACGTGGAGATGACGTAAACGGCACTGGCCTTGTAGAAGCAGAGTCTTCTGCTCCCATTCCGCAGTTGATTGTACGCGGAACTGAAATCGTGGAAAACCACAGACAGGAAAGACTACGATACGTGCACTCAAACATTTGACTGGTGACTACAAGTAATTACCTTGAAAGATATGGGCTCTTACAGGGATTATGCACCCAGCGCTTCTGGTTTTCATATTTATAACATAAAAAGAGGCCTAGTAAATCTTCACATAAACTTTGAAAGGCATAATCAGAAAAACTGTAAGAACAGATTATTTTTATTTACCTTCCGTCTGTTCAGGGTTCTTTGTTTCGTGATTAAATCCCATGTTGACATTGGAAAGGAAAAAAAAAAAAACTTTCTGTTTACTATCACGGAATATTAGTCCCATGTTCTCAGGCAGCAATGACAGTACTTTAAAACTGATTTATAAATCTATCTCAAATGTGTCCGACTCCACCAAAGACAAGTGACCTTTTAAAATAACCATCAAATTCTGAGTTGGAGAGTTGGTGCAAATGTTCTACAGCTGTTAGGTCTTTCTGTCCTGTCTTCAAGTCTTCATGAGTTATGACTTTGTAGAAGGCATATGATTAGCACTGGGGATGTATAAAGGTGACTGATATCACTATGTATACAAATATTGACTAAGCATTAGTGTTTTGGTATAAAATTGAGGAAATCCGTGTTGACAATCGCAGCTCAAACCAAGCAATTAACCTAATTTCAATTATCAAGGAAATATTTAGTATTCTTTTTTCATCTGAAATTGGATTTCAGAGAAACAGGAACCAGTGTCCTATGGGCTACTGCAGAAACACAATCACAAGACAGAAACATCAGACCTCTTTATTTTGACTCCCTTGATATATGCCCACTGAGTTTTACAGACATCTCTCATCGCAATGTAATTATCATTGCAAACTTTTTTAGAATCCGGGTCAAAATGTGGATAGCTTAAAAGAGCTAGCCTCTAGGTGTGATGATGACTGAGAAAATTAAGTAAGCCATTTTAGAATTTTTACTATTAAATAAATCTGTACATAGTAAAGATTTCATATTTGGAAAATCAAGGAAAGAATTTATCAATCTAACTAAAATCTTACCCAGGCAATCGCTATTTTGGTCACGGTCGCAGTTGATCTGTGTTACACATTAAGTCTACTTTGCATATTACTTTTTTGTGGGATTGGAAGTTATAGGCTAAAACACAAGGACATTTTGCTGGGATTTTGCTATGACTGTTCTCTCTCTCTCAATAATAGAATAATGGTAATTTGGGTTGACATTTCAAAACATAATAAAAGGCATTCTTTTGCTCAGTGTATTATAGGACAGATACAACAGTTTCTCACTAATGCCGTGAATGTCTGATTGCAATTATTGTCTGCCACTTTTCTTCCACAAAATGGTTTTTAGTTTACATTTATCTATTATAAATATACACCTAGAAAAAGAATTTTAGCTTTTTGTTGTCATTTTTATTGTTATTTTGAATACATCCTAAGCTAATGAAGTTACTTCCCCAGGGTAAAATGGAGCTAGAAGGCATAACTGACTTTGCATTTTTCAATGTTTATTGATTTATTTTGGTGGGGGGCTGAGAGCATGAGCAGTAGAGGGACACACAGAGAGGGAGAGAGAGAATCCCAAGAGGGTCCATGCTGTCAGTGCAGAGCCCTATGCGGGGCTCAAACTCAAAACCTGTGAGATTATGACCTGGGCCAAAACCAAGAGTCAGCTGCTTAACCGACTGAGCCACCCAGTCGCCTCGTTCCATTTTCTATAATGTAGGAAAGAGCAAATATCTACATTTTGAATAGTATTAGAGTTTTGCAATAATCAGGAAGAATATTTATACTAAAATCATAATGCCATAATAATTGATAATACTTACAAAACCAAAGAGTTAAACTGATTCACTACATATATGTTATTTAATCCATCTCACATGCCAAACATAGAGTATAGGATATGATTCTTGTTTGCAATCTTACTATGGTTCAGGAGTAAATCGAGGTGGGTGTGCATATTCAACGAATTTTAACCTCTACACCGGTATCCTCTTACATGGGTGTAGTCAGATTCTGGTTGTTACTGAAGTTGCTCCATCAATAAAGTCACTAAGTAACGCACTCCAGTTTAAGATCACAATTCCTGGACTTTAAAGTTCAATCATTTGACCACTCCCACCACGACCATTCTCCAACTGTGTCAAGACCCCAGCGCGCAAAATCACTACCTGTACCCTGGGTGTCGGTTGCCTTCCTGACTTTGCTGTTCCCTCTATCCAGGCGATACTCTATTACCTAATCAATAAGCCTTTTGCCAATGACCTAAATAAGCTTCCTTGCTCCCTCTTATCATTGCATGGTGATTTCTCACACTTGGATGAACCCAAATACCCCTTTTCTCCATGCCTGCCTCCAGGCGTCTGAGTTCAAGTGGAGAAGCTCACACAAAACAAATTATGGACAATTTATTAACAGTTCAGAATTACCAAATCCACCAGGATTGGTATTCAGATGAAGTCAGGACACCCAGACTTCATTATACTGTCACTGCTGCTTAAGAATCCTACTGCATTTTTCTGCTCATTTCCCATTTCAGATCTTGTTGACTCTCCCCCAAGCTGTGATTACATCATCTCCTTGACTCATCACTCCCAGCAGCTGTTCAGGCCACCAAAGTCCTGGAGAAAATAGAAGCCATCAGATGGGAAATCATTCAGCTTCCTACTGTCAAAAGTCTAGTTGCATTTGTAACCATTTTTCCACTCATTTTCTCCAGTAATGATAAAAAAAGGTAGACATCCTCCAGGGTAAGGTCAGTCAACAGCCCTCTGAATCCATCCCACCTCACCTACTCAGGAAACTTCTACTATTCATTACCTCCTCTACCACCTGTATCTTCACCCTTTTGTATGTTGGGATCTTCCCATAAACATAACAAAAGTACTCGTCTCTTTCTGAAACCCCCTCCCTCATATTCTACCTCACATCCTGTCTCCTTTCTCTATTTATGGCAATACTTTTATGTTAGATACATTTTCTCACCTTCCACTTCCTGTTCAGTTTACTCCAATCTGGCCCCTGCCTTCATCACTGTACTGTAATGGCTGTCACAGAATGATCCAAAAAGGCTCCTATCACTAAAATCATTGGTTGTTTCTCACACAACATCACATTTTTTTTAACCTAAACTCTACCCTCATTGTGGGGCTCAAACTCATAACCCCAAAACCAAGAGTCACATGCTATGACAACCGAGCTAGCCAGGCACCCCACTCTTCATCACATTTAGATTTTCAGGACTTTGACAGTCTCTCTGTCTGTCTGTCTGCCTCTCTCATTCCTTTCTTCTCCAGAATTTTAGTTTCTTTTTCTTTGCTGGTTTGTGTTTCTCCATCTTGCTAGCTGATTCATTTTTGTCTGCGTGGATTATGCTCCTCAAAGTTGTAGTTCTAAATACACATAGGTGCACATAGCCTTCTTTCCTTTCACATGTATTTCCTTTGGACAAGTATACACCTGCCCATGGCTTAAATTGCCATCTGTACCCAGATGACTCCAAACTGAAGTCACAGGCACGGATTTTCCTCTGAGTTCCAGATCCACATATATACCTATTTGACATCTCCACTTATATATTAAAAAAATTTTTCAAACTTAGCACATCCAAAATGGTCTTGATGATTTTCTCACTAACATCAATTCTTCAGTGGCACCAGTCTCAGTGCATCTAACTTACTGTACTCATACGCTGGGAAAGGAGTCAACAGACACCCAAGTCTAATTCATCAAAATAACTGTTTATCACTAAATGCCCTGAAGTCAAAGGCCCCTTCCACTGCCATCAATAATCCCAAATCCTAATCATATTCACAGAATGATATGCTTAATATGATCATTTCAGGAGGTCTATATGAATTCATTACGGCTTTTATTCAATGAATTCTCCACAATACAGATGCACATATATTTTTAACACACAATGTTAGTCTTCAATAACTCCTTTTTTTTTTTTTTTTAGAGAATCATATATTTAATATGGCCCATGAGGCACTAAATGATCTGGCTCTGACTCCCATTTTAACATCAGATAGAACCTCTTTCCTATTGCTTTCCACATGCCAGAAAATTGGCCTTCTGGTCCTCCAACTGTTCATTCTTTTTTTTTTTCCTTTCTTTTTTTTTTTTTGTTTTGTTTTGTTTTGTTTTGTTTCCTGGACTTTGCACATATTGCTTCCTCATCTGGATTATTTCTCTCATCCCACTTTTCCCTAATTAACTCCTTCGAAGTTTAGACATAACATTGTCACTTGAGACTTATCTTTCTATTCTTTCCTACTCTGATCTCCAAACTGGTTCAGATATTCTTGATTATTCCATGGCACCATTCCCTATGTAGATAGATAGATAGATTATATATATGATAAATAGATATAGATACAGATACAGACATAAATATAAGTAAAGATATAGATGATACAGATACAGATATATAGATACACAGATAAAGATATACACGCACATACATACTCTAATTCACTAAAATGTTGATTCAGGGAGTAAAGTGGTTGCAAATATTTTGATCACAATTACGACCCCGTGTCTAGGGCTGGTGCAAAATATGGAATATAGAGTTGTTGACTGAATGAGTGGATGGATAAATTGACAGGGGTAGACTGATATTGATTGGTAGATAATGATACTTAATGTGCGTTTTCATGTGTATATTAAATATTCTTATTTTTGATAAATATTGAGCACTTTTGGTTTAATTTGGTAATAAATTCTTAAACATGTTTGTCCTTTACCTCTAAAGCTGGTCCTGGAAGATAAGAACATATTGAGTAACTTCCCAGAGCTTAGCACTGAGTTTATTTCATAAGGGGTAGTCAGTAAATGTTTGACGAATAGATAGCAATGGGTAAAAGAGGAGGTAGTTTCTAATATTAAAAACAAATAAACAAACAAAATAATTCAGTGGACAGTCAGTTGAATTTGTAGAGGTGGAGTGAGAGTAGAGAAAGAAGGGTCACTACTCTTCTGCTTAATACAATGAAAGTGAACAAACAGGAGGGGCTTAACATATTCAAGATTATAGTTTGTTTCACACTAATAGTCTTCACTCAAGATTGCTATTCTCCAATAATGTTGAAAGAAAAAATAAACAATATTAAATGAGAGTGTATTTTTGAGAGAGGTAGAGGGAGGATGGATTCTTGACATAAGGGTCTGGTTACTGTTGGGTATTGTAGGATCTCTTTCTCTGAAGACTGTTAAGAATTGATGACAGTTTAAGTATAGTTCTGCCTGGAGCCATAGGAACTAATTGGATGACCCTTCTACTTATCAGTTTCCACTGTGAAGAGTGCTACAGAATTCTCCCTGGAGATGGCCCATAGCAACTAGGACGAAATAGTTACTTGTCCGGGAACTTCAATAATCAAATGCCATGAAATGCATTCCAAAGAAGAGCTTGTTATTTATCACTAATATTTGAAGAATCTGGAAATATTTACTTTAGATAATTTAATCATCCTTTATAGCATGTATTAAGCTGTCATTAGAATTACAGCTATTCCAGTCCTTAGTTCGACATGAGACACTCAACTATTTGTGGAGTGGCCACGGGGTATTTATCATGGCATTAGATGCTTGGAATTAGTAGTCGCTCCTTCAGAATTTTTCAATTAGCAGGGCAGGTAAAACCAGTAAAAATAAAATCTTTACAGACATATAGGTAAAAGTAGTACTATGGAGAAGCGGAATCATGGGGGGAGTGAATGTGAAATTCTGTCGGCACCATGAACAATGGGAAATATTTGTGGAAAAAGTAATGAGGAAAAGGCTTGGAAGCTATAGAGAGGGGAAATGATATGTTTGTCAGAGAGAAGGGGGAATTTAGTTACCGTACTTGGAAAGGCTTCTAAGACATCTATTTCCAAGAGTGGGAGAGGAGAGCGTATTAGCAGACAACAAGCTGATGGATGGGATTAGTGGGAATGGAGGGTGCAGATTTGGTTTATATGCATTCAGGAAATAAACTGATCCTTTGGGAGGTCTGTCTGGGATACTTTAACACATGCATCTAGTATCCTTGGCTAGGTTACAGCCACTGTTCCCACGAGCACTGTTCCGCCCAATACTGCTTATGTCAGAGCTTCTGTATTGGCATAAGATCAGATTCAGGAGAATCCAAAACCTGGGCTTATAGGTCTGTTCAGCCACCATATTCTGTTTTAGCTGTGTGACTTGAGGTAAGTTACCTAAATTTTCCAGGCTTCAGTGTCCTCATCCATGAAGTAAAGGTGTTGAACTAGACAGAGGTTTTCAACGGAAGCAGTAATGCCCGGGGGTGGGGGTGGGGGTGGGGGGGCTTTTGAAAATTTGCGGATATACAGTTCTTGGTATAACCGTGTTTGGGAGTGCTATAATCACCTAGCAGGTGAAAGCCCGGAATGCTATAGACCTGGCAATGCACGTGACACTGGGGATGGAGGAAAAAGCCTCACATTGGGTAGGACATCCTAGTGTAGATTTTCAACAGCGAACTCCTGTTTGTAATTGCCCAAGCCCATAACTTTGGTTGATTATGAACACAGAATACTTTTTTGTGAAGTTTTACTATGCATAGATATTTCCAGGAGTGCAACGAGTGTATAATAGAAGACTGCACTCTCTTGTTTAGACTTTTACTAAAGCTGCTCACCATTTTAGACAAGCGTAACATCAATGGTAATGTTGCTCATGATATTTGAGCGATACATTTATACGATTGCACTTATAGCTGTGCCTCGTAACTGTGCTCCTGCGGAGCTGTAAGATGGAATGAATTGGTGATGTCTTCTCTTGTAGTGGCACATGAATGAATATTTGCATACTGACATATTAATCCATTACAAATGTCCTTCATTTCTCCCTTATATTACTGAATTACACTGTTGTTGTTGTTGTTGTTGTTGTTGTTTGAAATGACGATTACACCCAAGTTCTATTTTCTATGAATTCCATTTCACAGCATTTTTGTACAAAAATGTTTGGTATAAAAGGGAGCTTTCAGTCTAATAGGGGTGAGAACCAGTGGACTGGACAATCTCAAATAACTTTAAGCTCTCAAATCCATGGGTTTATAAGTTTTACTTTGATCTGCAAGGAAGAAGAAACTCTTAAATGATTTTCACTTGTGATATTCAATTCGGCGTCTAAATTCTAGAGGAGAAGGAGATTAACTGAAGCAGACTATATATTTATTTTACCATCTTTCCACTTAGTTCAACTGAGATGAGAGATGGATGTATAATTGGGAGATCAACACTAGTTGACCATCCACTTCACATCAGGTACTAATAAGAGCTCCACAGAAATGAGAGAATATGTGTTGCCCTAAGGACGTCTTTTAGAAACAGACTTCACTCACAGACAGCAGATTTCATTTTAAGGAAGAACTGTACTTTTGTTCTAAAAAGTTAAAATGTTTCCTATTATACGAACATTCTGTTTAATATCAGAAGAGGAAGTAGAAAGCTATAGCATAATGATCTTTCAAAGCACATGCTACACTTCATTATTCTCACTGCTTTGACATCTGGATAATTCCCCTCTCCATTGCCTCCCGTACGCACACACATAGACACCAATCATTAAAGTAATTAAGTCAGGCAAGACCATACCCCCTCTATGGGGATGATGTTGAAAGGTTTTCTAAATACGATGGCATACAAATATTTTAGTAGTATAATCAATAAGTTCCATTCTATAGGGCTTTTTAATTTGCACATGTCACTCCTTGAGAGTAAAGCACAATACAGTTGGGCTTTTACAGTCAAATGGCTCAATTTTTGTTTCATATTTCACCTCTGAAATATGACCATGTACTAAAACGAAACCTACAGGGCAGAAAGGCATTTTCCCGTTTCGCAAATGAACCAGAAGCGTGAGCGTTTGCCAGGACCTCTAGCAGCTCTGTGCTAGGCATTTCTTATCCCCCCGTTAATGTGACCTTCAGATGACAGAACTGGATCAAGAATAACGCATGTTGATGGTACTTGTAAAAGTAACGGAGCTGCTGGAATAATGATGAAACTTGAATACATAGCAGGTGCCGTGGGCGGGACAACAGGAGCTAAAGTTTTCACTCTAAATGTTGCCCTTAGTGGTGTGTAACTCGCAAAAATTATTTGACATCTGTTTTCCAATGATTCAAATAACACAGTATCATTGCAGCAAAAGAGCCACTACAATTGAAGGAAAAGTATAAGAGCCTAATAATGCTGGTTCATGGTATGGTGCCATCACTCACTTCCCTGTCACTTACTCACATATACTCACTGACTCTCTATGCAAAATAATGTTAGTTGCTAAGAACGATAAAACAGGATGGCCGTTGAGGAGGGCACCTGTTGGGAGGAGCACTGGGTGTTGTAATGGAAACCAATTTGACAATAAATTTCATTAAAAAAAAAAACAGGATACAAAGCTTTATTTACATTCCCAAAGAGCTTCTGTTGAGTCTAAGGAGACTGAAATATTCAGAGGAATGTATGCTTACTCCTTTTCATCTCCACATTTGTCCACTGAGCAAGGAAAGATGACTTCAGTATTTGGAATGAAGCCTTCCAAGAAGCCTTCTGGGAAGAGGTAGCCCTTGAACTAGACCAGGAGAGAAGATTTATTCCAGCAAATGGCATTCCATTAAGATAGAATTCTGTAAAATCAGGACCTCCAAAATGTCTTCTGGAGAGTAAGGAATGATTCTATTTGATGCTTTGGTAGTGTATTAGAAAAGACCAGATGTTAGGCTGATGACAATGCAGAGAGGGATGGAGAAAGGATTACAGATTTGGCTTGTATTTAGTAAGTAACTAAAATCTAATAAAGCGTGTGCTCACAGAAGATTTTTAGAAAGACAAATTAGCATGGCAAATAGGACACTTCTGTTCTCAAGTCTGTGCTCTGGGATTAGTAGCTGAATAATTCTGTTATTTGGTCACATCCTAATCATTCCCCAAACCTGAGTAAACCAACAATCATCCCATATTCTCTCTCCCTCTCTCTCACTCTGTTACTTGCCCCTCCGTAAAAGACTATAGCTTTGGAAAGGACTCTATTATTACCTGAGAGATTCACATGCTTAATGACAATTTCAAGCAAAATTCAACCCTGATTCTACCTTTCTACTCACAACTTACTGAATCAAGCATGATCAATTCACAGTTTTTCCAGAGGCTTCTGAGTGGCCAGCAGTAAGAGCTCTGCCTCACAGGGTCCAGAAGGACCAGATGACCAAGCAGATTCTCTCTTCGAGTGGTTTCAATAGGAACACTTACAGTTAATGGGCAGCTGGGGGCAGAGAAGCTAGAAAAGAGAGAATGAGGTCAGCAGAGGAAGGGACAGAATATTTATGTATTTATGTTATTTTTTATTTACTTTTGAGAGAGAGAGAGAGAGAGAGAGAGAGAGAGAGAGAGAGAGAGAGAGAGAGAGAATGAGCAAGGTAGGGGCAGAAAGATTCACAGAATCTGAAAGCAGGCTCCAAGCTCTGAGCTGTCAGCACAGAGCCCGGCGCTGGGCTCGAACTCACAGACCATGAGATGATGACCTGAGCCAAAGTCAGATGCTTAACTGACTGAGCCACCCCAGTGCCCCAGAATGCTTAAATACACAGAAATGGAGAGGCAGAGGGAAAGAGGAGACAGAAGTTGGAGGGGGGGCAGGAGTGGAATGATCCACTAGGATAATCCAGTAGGTCTGACTGGCATCCATTGCAAGGCCCGCCTACAAGGTCAGCCCTTGACTGGCATCCGGACACTTGGATTCTGAGAGGGTTCCCACCACCCAAACGCTCAAGAGTCAAGAGTGCTCACTGTGTAAACAAGACAGTTGATGCTGAACACGTGCTATCCTTCTGGGAGTTGGGAATCTCGGTATGGCTCTGGCAGCGGCTGCCTGTGCGAACATCCTCCAGTAAAATCTGTAGCTCCGAGTCCCTATGAGCTTCTCTGGCAGATGACATTTCACACATGTTGTTGCAACTCATTGCTGGGAGAACCGAGTGTGTCCCCTGGGACTTTTCTGGGAAAGGACCCCTGGGAAGCCTGTGCCTCGTTCTCTTTAGATGTCACCCTGTGCACCTTTCCCTTTGCCAATGTTGCTTTGTACACTTTGCTCTAATAAATCATGTCTGTGTGTGTGACCATAGTCTGAGTCCCATGAGTGCCAGTCAGACACTGTATTTGGGGGTGCTCTTGGGGCCCCCGACACACAGAACTGTTACAGTCAGGTATAAATCAATAGGGAAACATCCATTTGCATATGTCTGTAGTTGAGGGGAAAAAAAGCATAATAAAAACAGATTTGGATGCCAATAACTGGTGCTTGGTGACAAAATATTGCTTAGAGATTTGTGGTATCCTGAGTAATTCTGAGTGACTTTCAGTCTTATTTGGGGCTTCATGAAGACCACGTAGGGATTGAAATCTGACTTTTTTTGTTGTTTACAATAAACCCCTATTACTTAAGATAAGCCAAACATGGCTCTAATGCTTTCCTAAAAGATTATAACAAATGCCCAAAGCAAATCATATAGTAGGTAAAGTGATTGTGTGACCAATGTAGGTTTTCCAATGTTAATACAGCTTTTGGTGCTGTCTGGCAAAGGTAATGTGTTTCTCTCTCTCTCTCTCTCTCTCTCTCTCTCTCTCTCTCTCTCTCTGTGTGTGTGTGTGTGTGTGTGTGTGTGTGTGTGTTTGTGTGTTTGTTGTTGTTACTTTTTGTTTGTTTGTTTGGTTTTGGTTTTTTCCCCATCCTTATTCAACAACATTTTGCCTTATGATGGCACCTTCTAACTTTAAGCTTGAACCCTGTTCCTATGATTCTTGGCAGAGGAGCTTGATCTCCTTAAAGAAAATGAAACAGGGGCACCTGGGTGGCTCAGTTAAGTGTTTGACTCTTAGTTTAGGCTCAGGTCATGATCTCATGGTTCGTGAGTTCAAGCCCCGTGTTGGGCTCTGTACTGACAGTGCAGAGTCAGCTTGGGATTTTCTCTCTCCTCTCTCTGCCCCTCCCTCGCTCGTCCTCTCCCTGTTTCTCAAAATAAACAAATAAATAAACTTTAAAAAAAAGAATAAAAAGAAAATTAAAAAAATAAAATGAAAGCCATTAGAGGGACATCTTCCACCTCCAAAAACCCTAAAGGGGCTCTATCTAACTGTCTCAGATCCAATTCCAGGGGAAAAATTATATCTCTTCCGCTCCAGGTGAAACTGAGGACTTAATTTCTACGCTGATCTCCCTCTTCTCCTCTCGTCTAAGTTTTGATTCTCTCCATTATTCCCTCTTCCCCAATAGCTTTTGTCCGTCCTCTCTACAGCATCTTTCTTCCATGTACACAAAACATTCAAGGCTTTTTCACCCTAAAACAACAAAACGATAAAATGGACAAACAAAAAGGACACTCTTCATTTGACTCAAGCTATTACTCTACAGAATTTTTGAGAAGAGGCTCATACTCAGTCTTTACTGACTTAAATCTTACTCCTTTCTTGGCTTTTGCCCCACAGTTTTATTCAAAGACCCACTGAATTTTGTAATCCAGTCCAATGGCTTCTTTCAGTCTCAGTGAAACCTGTTATGATTCCACGGACTACTTTAATTCTTGAAATTTTCTTTTCCCATCCATCCCCATCCTCATTCTTTCCTTTGTTCTCTCTGCCTTCTCTCACATCCTCAGCAGCTTCCTCTGTCTCTTCTGCTTTGTCTCACCTTGCATTCACTGAGGCCCCTCTTGGTCCTCCTCTCTGCCTACAGGCGCCACCTTTCTGTGCACCTACACTACCCAGAGCACCCTACACCCCCTCTGATGACTTCCAGATTTCTTTATCTCCAGAATATTCTCACTCCCAGGTTCCAGGCCCATCCCTCCAACTATTCCCTGAATGTTTGCACTGTGATCAAAACTTCAGGATAACATGTCTACAATTAGATCCAATATTTGGCTCCTAAGATGTATTCCAACTCCTTTATTTTTGATTTAATTACCGATATAACATCTACACTTTTCTAGGCTAGAAAATGAGAATATATATTCTCAACCTCTTCCTCTTTCTCACGTACAGCCAAACAAATCCCCGAATCCTAAAAGCACCCCTGTTCCAATCCTGGAAAGGTCTCTCCAACTTGCTACTCTTTTCATTGTTCCTGGCGCGTCCTTACCGTATGTCCTAACCGTTATTTACTTAGGAAATTGCAGAAGATTTCTTTCCTACCCTTCTCGCCACTCTCACTATAACCCTCTCTCTACAAAATCATCAGAGTTAGTATCCTAGAAAAGTCACCTGGAGCTTGAGCTTTCGAATGAAACCATGTAAGTTTGAATCCTGACACTATCACTGTCTTGCCACGTCACCTTGGGCAAATGTACCCAACTCTGTGTGTATCTTTACTGATAGAACTGAATATTAGTACTGGCTACAAAGACCAAATGGGTTAACAAACATAAGGCGTTTACAACTGCGTCAGGCACGTAGTGAGTGATCAATAACTATTATATTCACCCATAATATCACATGATATTCTTTATCCGAAAAGCTGTTACATCTCTTTTGATACCAAAAAAAAGATGCCACATCTGAATGAAGCTTACTGTGATTATCACAAAAAGAGTAGCTGCTTCCTTATCTAGCATCTTAAGATACATGAGCTGATGTTGTTTGCACAGAGTACCCCACACCATAAACCACGGCACACATCTTCTCCAATAGAATGCAAACTGTAGATCCGACTCTGTATTCTCAGAATTAATGAATGACTGAATGAGTGAAAGCTTTGACGTAGACCATTTTATCGTGGTCCAAATGAAGCATGACATTTTTCTGAAGGCCTTGTGATAGATAAAAGTATCAAAGGCAACTTAAGATTAAACAAACACATAACAAATCAGAATGTAGAAACGATCCCGTGAGTATTTAGAATGAATACACAGGCCTTCTCTCAACCTTTGGGAATTTACGCTGTTAAGTACAGACGTTTCCAAAACCAATGTTAAAACTACAACTGAAATACCAATGTAAATAAATGTTTATTGAGTACCTACTGAGTGCAAGGTGACTCAAAAGATTTTTCTCACAGTACTAAAAATACAGTTGGATGAAAAAAACAAGAAATAAAACTTGAATAAAAGGCAAAGAGTGATAAAATAATTGCCTTAAGAATGCTCTCAGGGGGGTGCTTAGGTGATTCAGTCTGTTAAGCATGTGACTTCGGCTCAGGTCGTGATCTCACGGTTTGTGAGTTTGAACCCCCCTTTAGGCTCTGTGCTGACAGCTCAGAGCCTGGAGCCTGCTTAGGATTCTGTGTCTCCCTCTCTGTCTCTGCACCTCCCCTGCTCGCACTGTTTCTCTCTCTCTTTCTCAAAAATAAACAAATATTTAAAAAATTTTAAAATAACAATGCTCTCAGACTCAGAGAAAGAGTGGAAGGATAGATCAGTACTGAGAAGAAACATCAGGTCCTGCGTATTTCATAGAAGAGTCTGATGTTTGCTGAAGGTTTGGAGAATAAGTTTGAAAAGAACAGAAGCAGATGATAAAAAATGGCGTCCCAGAAGGAGAAAAGAACACATTAAAGAGATATTAGTATAACATGCTTACCATGTTTAAGTCCTACCAGGGGTTTGGTGAGGTAGGAGAAAAGGCTTGCTGTGAATATTCAGAAAAGAAGGTAAAAGAATGATGGTGTTATATCGGGGACATCAATCTGGGAGCAGGTAAGAAATATTATCAGGTATCGTACCTGGAGCATCCTTGCATATGATTCACTTTGGAGCCACCATAATTGATGACTGGAAGAAAATTTACTGAACATAATCTGTAATGATACTCCCTAAACTTGAAGGCAAAAGAAGGTTGGCTAAGAGAAAAACAGTTTAGATATTTTGGGGTTGTGCTTTAGAGCACAAGATTGACAAGAGACAATTTCACTGAAAATAGAATGGGCACTGATATTTAAGCAAAGCATTCAAAATTACATCCCACTGACGGAAGAAAGGCAGGCACTAAAAACACAAACTCATAACATGAAATGCTCACAGGGATAGTTAGCACTACCCTCCAAGGGGCTGGTTTATTCTGTCGGCCTCGCAAATTTACAGTCAGTGCTTCCAAGCAGTAAATTCATTAAAACCAGGAAATTGCTTAATTAGTTTAAAGTGACAAACACTTCTAAAAATAAATGTTTGAACTACATGGATTCCAAACAAATTTATCACAATCAGAACTGGTACAGTACACCTATAATGACTACAAAATTAATTCGCAATAATAACATTGTATGTTTTGTGGTCTTTGCCCCCTTTTAAAAAAGAACCTACTTCTTTAAAAGGCTGTTGAGTTTGTACTCATCCTCACTCCCTATGGTTGTATCATTCTGAGAGCATGAAGACTTATTTCCAACCTGCTTTGTCTGTTTCTTTCTTGACCGAATATGTTTAGAGATGCGAGTGTGGATTATGAAACCACAGGGATGCTGTAGTGTGTTTTAGGAACCTGAGACCGCCTGGTCCAATTGCAACGTGTTAACATTACCCAAACTCAACACTTTTTCTTAATGTGTATAAAAATCTACACACTTAAGGTTCATTATGGGCTACTTGGCCAGAGAAATTCACACCTTATTAATGTACTAAATAGAGGGTAGTTGTGTTATTCCCATGGACATTTGTTTTTGAAAATTAAAAAGCACGTGAGTATGAAATAGTGAAATGTTATTACCTTCGAGGATCTCCCCCCTACTGAAGCCTTCTGTTCTCCTGCCATAACAACCCACACCTTTCAAAAGAGCTTGACCTTACCAGCATCCTTTCAATTGGATTTGAAGTAGCAAATATAGCCAATGAGATGCTGATTCAAGTCTCTCTTGGTACACAAATAATGACTGAGGCCAGTCTAGAGTAGAGGAGACGATGATATCCTAATGCTAAGAATAACAGAAGTCTAGCATAAATGCAATTAGTATATTCAATTTAGTCTTCCCCAGAAGGTTTAGAGAGAGAGAAAAAAAAAAGTGTTGTGTCTTAGAAGACTCCTAATTTGTCTCAAATTTAAGATACCATTTTTACGTTCTTCTAGGATCACCACTGGGAAGCAGAGCACGGCCAAAGGAGAGGACAGGAAGCCATGAGGTTGTAACAATTTGCTTCCATTCCCATCCCCAGAAGTGTTTCCAGTGAGAGGTTGCTAGCACAGATCTTGTCTGATAGTGCCTGTTTGTGAAAGGTACTGAACAACAGCCACACCAATAATTTGTGCAACATAAATACCCAGTGGATTATATCCACATCATATTAATAGGATGCCATACAATTTAAACCTTACAGCAGTTTGTGTAATACTTCAAGTATTGAGTTTTAACTTGGGGATATATTGAACAGTCACTTCAATGATTCACTTGCACACAACATACATGCTTTAAAAAAGATATTGTCCTAATTGGGTTCTAAATAGTTATTTTAATATGTACATTAATTGTTTTCAAATTATAATTGTGTTCCTAAAATGGCATGCATTGTCCACATAAATACCAAAGAAATTCATTATGATCACTGTAATTTCAATGAACACAAAGTGAATTAATGGTGATTGGCATACATATAAGAAGAAAATGTGTTACTCACTAATTGAAGTTTCCTAACTGGAGTTCATTTTGTACTTAATTTATAACAATACAATTCACAATAAGTTTTATTATTTATTAAAAGTTTTTGAGAGTTTGGTTGCCATGAAGCTTTCAGAGGGTTACTTTCTTGACACTGAATTTCAGAGAACACACGTATATACCAAATTTGTAAACTCACCAAGAATCTCTTAGCAAATATAAAGAATTACTTAGGAAAAACTATTCCTCTTGGAATTATTTTTTATGCTCTATGGAAACAAGGAAAGACAAATAAATAGAACATGTTAGCAGCTCTCAATTTTAGAAAAAAATTATATATTTACTTACCAGGAATCTAGAAGTCAAAAGAATGACAGTCCATGGCCAGCCTGCAAATTAACAACAATAAAACCTGAGACAATATTATCTTACTCAGACCACTTAATCGAACAAGACATAAAAATAGGATTGTATGATTTATGACTCCATAACATATAGTTATAGCATTGATGATGCTAAATAATAATGGTGACTTAATATAATTCTTGTGTCCAAAGATTAACTGGGGCACACCATAAATCTTTTTTTTCTCTCATTTTTTAAAGTACCGTTCTTCCATACACTAAGCAGTTCAAGCTGTCAATTTGCTCATGCGCATGCTGAGAAAAACAACTAGAGGATTCATATAATAATTGAGAAGAAAAACGTAGAATTGTATTCTGAACTAGCATGGACACATATTCAGAAATTCAATTAAGATCATAGGAAAAATGGGGAGGCTGTCGGTTGGGTGTCTGACTCTTGATTTCAGCTCAGGTCATGATCTCACAGTTCATCGGTTCGAGCCCCGCGTCAGGCTCTGTGCTGCATCAGGGGGGAACTTTCTCCCCCCCTCTCTCTCTGCCCCTTCCCCACTCATGCTTGCTCTCTTTCTCTCTCTCAAAATAAATAACAGACTTAAAAATTTTTAAAAAGCAGTCATAGGAAAAATGACTGGTGTCATCACTGTGGTTTTCCAGCCAATTTTTACAAGTCATTGTATCTGGATTTGTCTACAGCCTCTCAACAACCGTGGACTGATGGCGCCTTTGTAGTGTGGGTTGGTGTAAGCCACTGGGGTGTTGCATTGATGTTAGCTCTGCTGTTCTGACTCTCCACCCAGATGCTTCAATTTTGCTTCAGTGACTCAGAGCGGAGTCTGAATGCTTCAAACCACGGGTAAAAAGAGTTATGATTCACGCAGTTAGAGTTGCAGTGAACCAGCATCGCCTGTACTGATTTGCAATCCTAGAACTGGTGGGAAAACAGCAAGGTGGTCTTGAGTGGGCTTTCAGACGGCTAAGGGCAAAACGAAGCATGCATGAATTCAGGTGTTCTCTTTCGCTTGCTCTCTTCATCTTTTCTTTTCTATGCTAAATGGCTCAGTGTACAGTAACTTTTTGATAAAAGATAGAAATTCTATGAAAGGTTTGGTATTTTCATAACAGACAATCTTCTGCCGAGATGTTGTCTATTAGCCATTTGAATGTGTCTATGCTTACACAGGTACAATGTTCATACCCTTATGTTGACCTAAATATATCATCAGAAGATTTAACATTGGGTTGTATTAAATCTTGTGTCTCTTTTATCCATGGAAGTTCCTATGAATGTGCTATACACAAAGCAGAACCGCAGATCTTTAATCCAGGAGGAGTCTCCAACAATAAGATGAGCTTTAAAATGGATTGCAGCTTTTGTGCCAGCTGTGTGTCAAGATACTTGACAGAGTTAAGTAATACAATTGCAAAGTTAAATAACAGAAGGGAGAGGCATCAAGAGGCAAAGAAAAGATAGAAAATTCGTGTTTTCAGATGAGATCTGTGAGGAGGAGGGGCGTCGTCTGAGTAGGGAGACATAAGAACCCTCTACAGCTAAAAGAAGCTGAAGAGAAATTGATTTGGAAAGAATAGGGGCCTAATCATGGTGTTGAATAGCGCATTCAACAATGAGCCTGATTCTTGGAAATGCTGATCCGAAGGTGGGGCCAATAACTCCGAGAATGACACATGCTGTAATTTCCTAAGAAATAGAGCTACTCCTTACCCCTAATGAGAACAGTCTCCACGGCACAGTTTCAGAAGTGATGTCTCGAGTAGTAAAATCGAGGCAAGAGGTGAATTGAGAATCTGAAGGATACATGAAAGAAATACAATTTCAAGAGAACAATGAAAACAATGGGAACATGCCAGAGATTGGACACAGTACCATGTCAGAACATGCGGATAATATGACTGCCTGTCTCTGGTGGAAGGCAGCTTGACTGAGCTTCATATTGTGCAATTAAAAAGTCCCTGAGCTAGGGTGACGATAAAAAAAACAAAAACAAAAAAACCCAAAAAACTTGCAAGTGTAGACAATCTGAAACTACTGCAAAAATAAGGAAAGGGTGACTCAGTGTCAGCATATGCTTTAACGAGTATCGGGTAGAAAGTTCATAGATCTCAGTGGCATCACTTTTGACACAAAACCTTGGCTTTTACCACCAGATGTAATGGTGATCTGAAACAGCAACCCAGAGCATAAGGCAGGTAGGTGAGTGGTGCAGTGCCCCACGCGCTGAGGGTGTCCCCACGCTCCGGGTGACTGGTGGGGGTGGGGAGGGGTAGGCGTGAATGGCCACGGAACTCTCAGCTCTACATGCCAGAACATGTCATCAGCCCTCCTGTAACTTGTTATAAGTTTCTTGTTCTCAGGAGTTGTACTTCCAATTTCCCATCACACCATCTCTTGCCCTCTTTTGGCTTCCTTTCTCTATGCCTTCTGTAGACGTTTCTAGCAGCCTGTCTATAGAGTTGGACCGACCAATCTCTTCAGAATAAACCTTAGCTTTTCTCAGTGTATTCTGTTTCTGCATGCTAAGAAGATAAGTACTGCTTCTTGATTTTGTTCATTACACCACCTTCTCACTGGCCCAAACCCTCTAAACACCCTTCTCTGGCAAGCCCCCCTACATACACATGTCTCTTCTCTTCTGACCAGTCTGCTAAACCATAGAGAAGGAGAGAAAGGAGATATAGCCTATGTGTGGAGACCCTACTTAAATAAATCATCCTCGGCCAATACTGAAAATTATATACACATACACACACATATACACACATACACATACATATATAATACACACACACACACACACACACACACACACACACGCCTTGAATCAAACATACTCCAGGACTCCACTTTAAATTTTATTATTCTAGAATGAGGCACTTGGAAATTAGTCTATCTAAGTTTACATTTTGTTCCAGAATTATATCACCTAACCTTTTGGCATGTAAGAAGTGATTGAGTAGGAACATTTGTGTAACTGAGAAAAGAGCACGATAATCATTCTGAGGTCTGTTATTTGTCTCAATTGCTTATATTGTTTCCATTTCTTAAAATTAACAGAACGGTGTCTGGCATCGACCAAACATAGCTCTGACAAACAGGAAGACTTGACTGAAAGAAGCTGGCGTGTGGATCAAGCACGGAATTCATCAGGGGCAACAATATTTCATAATGTGCAAAATGCACGTATTTCATTGAGATGGCATAATGCAGCCTGACTCCTGTGTTTTGTGCCCATAACTCCTTTGCCTTAATTTTCAATTTTCAATTATTCTTCTTAGATTCCAGCCTCCTGTGCTATCCCTTCACACTATGGGCCTTTACAGAGTATCCTTCCCCACCCCTATTGTACTTAGGTAGTGGGTTTACCATTCATTCATTCACTCATTCATTTATTCATTCACCTTTGCATGAAACTTTGAATTAGGCAAGTGAGGTTGATAAAGGGCACAGTGATATTTTCCGTTTAAATAATAAGTTTGTAATCAAATTATAAATCCCAGGGTATTTTCTCAAGAGAAGTTAAAAAAGGACAGACTATGATTGCATTCCAAATACATTATATAGAGCTATAGAAGTTAAGAGAAAGTAGGGACCATTGAGATTTAGACTAGTCTACCCATTCAAGCAATACAGACTATATCTAGCACTGTTCCAGATGCTGGGTATATTGAAGTTTAAAAAAAAAAAAAGAAAGAAAAAAAATGTATAGCTTTCAGTTGAAGGGACATATGTATAATGTTAGATACAGAACACTTTTTCCTTGGATAAATACCAAGGAAAAAAAAATAATGCAGGTGAGGGTAATAAAAATAGGTGGGGAGAAGTTTCCATTTTAGATGAAATGGTTAGGAAAGTTCTCATTGAGAAGATAGTATTTGAATAAAGAATACAAAGTGAGAGAGTGAGCCACACGAATATCTGAGGTAAGAACACAGAAAGACCTTGAGATGAAACATGTCTGCAATATTAAAAAAAAAAAAAAATCTAGAAGGTCAATGAGTAAACAAGGAGAGATGAGTAGAAAAGTTTGTAGAGTACTGAGTCCAAGATTATCAAGAGGCATACAGGTTATAGAGACAATGCTAGCTTTTGCTCAAAACCAGATGTCTTTGGAAAGTGTTAAATAGAAAGTGACATGTTCTGAGGGGATTACTCTACATGATGTTTTGAGAATACTTTGCTGTAAGGGAAGAAAGGACAGAATGAAGAAACTATTCTATTAGTCCAAGAAAGAGCTGATGGTGGCTTGGAGTAGGGCGATAGCCACAGAGTGATTAGAAGTTTTAAGATTTTAGAGGTATTCAGAAGGTGGAACCTAAATATTCTACTGACTCACTGGATATGGGTTGAGAGTATAAGAGGTATTAAGGAAGAAGTCAATTTTTTTTTTTAATTTAAGCCATTAAAAAACTAGAAAGGTGGAGATACCTCCAACTGAATCAAAGTAGACTGAATGAGGAGTAGGTTGGGTGAGGGAGTAGTGGTGAAGTTCAAATATTAATTTTGCCTATTTTAAGTTTTTTAACTAAATAGTGAAGTAAAGATGTCAAGTACACAGCTAGACACACAAATGTGGATTCCAAGAAACGCTTAGGAATGAAATATAAATTTGGGAGTCATTGGCATCTAGAACCCATGATCCTGGATAAAATCAACAAGAAAGAATGTAGACTGAAAAAGAATAGAGATCTTGAGATTGAGCTGAATAAGCACCCAGTATCTCACATTAGAAAGAAAAGGAATAATCAAAGAGATCTAAAGAAAGGTCATTCAGAGAGGCACTATAAGCCAAGTGAAGGAAGTGTTTTAAAGAGGTATGAGCGATCCAAAATGTCAAATGCTGCTGATAAGTAAAATGAGGACTGAGAAGAGTCTCTTCTATTTAGTAAGGTAAATATTGCCACCAAAGTGTGTTTTCTCTTCTTTGTAAACTCAATACTGAGACTTGAACAGACTTGTGGTTATAGAAGTAAAAGACTTTCCTGTTCAGGAGTTTTTCTCACTATAGACTACCTGGTTCTGTTTAGGGCACTACTGAACCTAAGACTATTTTAATTGGCATAATGGTGGCAAAAATCTTACTGAGATTGGCAAAAGATAAACTGATAAAAGATTAATTAGAATCAGCCAATATAAATACTTAACAAGTATAGATTTTATGTATATGGAAACCCAGATGAGGGAAATAAGGTCAAAGTAGATATTATAAAATGGAAGAAATAACAACTGATCTTGAAACTGATAGTGATGAACCTGCACAGGGAGAAACACTTATGAAAAAGCAGTAAGAAGAATTGGTAAGTTATATACTTGAGTAAAAGAGAGGATATAATTTTGCATATCCTTCAATTAGGAGCTTGGATCTCTAGAAACAGGAAGAAAATATCACACAAGGGAGTAAATGACAGTAGGTGAAAAATGGCACAATGGGAGCTTATGTAAATTCTCTTACTACTTTCGTTTTCTCCCTGAAATAGAAAAAAAAAATAAAGGTCAATGATAACTTAGGAGAAAATAAACCTTGATATGTGGGGTGAGAATAACAACAAAAGAGAGGAGTTCATTATAATGGGAAAGCAGAAGACGAAAGTCTACATGGACAAGGCATATCCAGGAAACATTGAAAAGTGAAGTTTACTTGGTCTGCAATTCTTACTGGAGAATAGCAAGAAGTAAGGTAGATAAATAAAGCTTAGGTTTATAAAGGGTAATTGAAGAGCAGCATGGATTTCCAGTGTGGGAACTATTAACAGAATAGTTTTGGAAGCAAAATATCTGGTCCTAGGCTCGGCTTTGTTACCAGTTTCCATATGATTTCTCTGAAGCTGGCTGGATAAAATGAACTTCAAAGTCATTTTCAGCTTTGCAATTCTACGATGTTACTGAAATTACTCTCTAGCAATAGGAAATTACTCTGTTTTTTGTTTTTGTTTTTGTTTTTTTGTTTTTTTTTTTTTGAGGAGTGTTGTATGTGTATTGTAATTGTTATTTGTTCCAGCACCATTCATTCTCCTTCTGGTGGAATCATCCTCCTTTTCTACTGGGGGATCCTCCTCTTCTACCCTCAGTTGGTGAAGTTCACAAGGGAAAATGGCGTCCCTCAGCTCTAGAGGAGAGTGTGTGACCCACATTGGCCATTCGGTACTTCTATTTCTCTTGCTATGGTTGTGTCAGGAATACGCATATGAATGAAACCGGGACAACAAGGCCCAATCTGGGATTTGGGGTGAAATTAGTGGAAACAGAAGTTCTCTTTCTGCTGAAACTGAACTGGGTGAGAACTTAACCTGAGATTTCAGTAGTCATCTAGCTATCACAGGGAAGATATGGAAATTGAGCTTACAAGAAACCTAGATAAGGAAGGAGTCAATTTTTTAAAATTCTTTTTAATGTTTTTATTTATTTTTGAAGGAGAGAGACAGAGCATGAGTGGGGGGAGGAGCAGAGAGAGAGGCAGACACAGAATTAGAAGCAGGCTCCAGGCTTTAAGCTGTCAGCACAGAGCCCGATGCGGGTCTCGAACCCACAAACTGTGAGATCATGACCTGAGCCAAAGTCGGACGCTTAACTGACTGAGCAACCCAGGCGCCCCAGAAGGAGTCAAATTTTTGATGGTATCACTTGAACACCTGCATCCAGATGCTTCGTACGCCCAATCTCTCTCTGAGCCTCCCAAAACTACTGCCTTCCCATTTTTTTTCTTTTGCTTAAGCCAATTTGAGTGAGGATTCTATCACTTTTAGCCATAAGAATTCTAATTAAAACAAAATGACAGAAAAATGGTTTCAATAAATAATCCAGCATGTAGAATGGAAAGGAGGAGGTCAGGATAGATGGAGAGATCTGATAGAAGGATCACAATAATCCAGGCACAGAGGGACAGGGTCCCCTAAGAGATGTGGCTGCAAGAAAAGGAGCTACATTGTAGAAATGTTGAAATGATTCCAGGACTGGATATAGGACGTATCACAGATGACTTAGAGCTTTGAATTTGTGTGAATGGAAGAAGTGTCAGTAGCAAGGAGAATCAAGTTCTGAAGAAAACGCCAGACAACCGTTGAAATCCAGGAGGGAATCTATGCGGGAATAGCTATGGTATAGTATGGCATCCATGACCAGTGGTCCAAGAAAACCACTCTTAGCTACTTCGCAAATTAGGTAAGATCAGATATACAGAATCATCTTTTCAGGCTCTCCATGGATTCTAAAGAAGAAAGATAGAGAAGAGAAGGGAAGGCGGAGGAATAAACCTTTTACCAACTTTCAACATTCTTAAGATAACTGGCATTTAAACATGCTTATTGCCATAGAAATACAAACTCCTATACTTCCTTAGGCTTAAAAAAGTGTCAAAAAGGAGTATCACCCTCTTCCAGCAACTTCTCCAATATGACCTAGGAACAGCTCATGTCCACAAAGATCACTTTGATCAGGTTACTATCCTATACACTCAAAATGGGTCTTCAATATCTATCTGAAATAAATCAGATGGAGAAAGACAAATACTATATGTTCTCTCTTCTATGTGAAATAAATAATAAAGAAAGAAACGAATCAAGTTCATGGATACGGAGAACAGATTATTGATTAACAGTGGCTGGGGGAGGGGTGCGGGTTGGAGTGGAATGGGCGAACTGTTGTTTTGTTTTTGTTTTTAGTTGAAGTAAACTGACTTAAAAAATGGAGTGTCCTTAAGAAAAAAAATAAATCAACTCAAGTCCCAACTCATCTGTCTGGCTTTGAGGGAACTTGTGGTATGGCCTCATTTTGCCTTTAAAGCGTCCCGTCTCATATTACCACCTGCTCCAGTCCTTTCCATCTCTTTGCGCCCCTGAAATGACAAAGTTACTCAACACCCTCGGCTTGGTTTCCTACCTGGAGAGGAATCCACGAATCCAGGGATCCAGGAATCCACCTGGAACCAGTGGTGGTTCCAGAGTGCCGGGTATGACGCCCGCTCTGCCAATTCCTGGGGGTATTATTTCATTTCTCTCTGACTTAATTTCCTTGTCTTCAGAATAGGTATAATAAAAGTAACCACTATGGCAGGGAATGACAATTAAATGACAATACACACATACGCAAACCTAAAATCCTGCTGTTCCCACAGCAAATGTTATGCAATCACACGTTACTAATATTTTGTTTCTTCTCTTTGCCTTGCTTCATTCAACCCAACAAGGCTCACCTCCTGTGTTTACTCAGTTCTGTTCCCTTACTACTCTAAAATCATTAGAAAGGCACTCTCTGAGGATGTGAGTGGCACGTTATTTTATGTAGTGTAATCTTTCTCTGCATCCACCCAACGTAATTTGTGAAATCCCTGTGGACGGGCCCTCCTATGAAACTTCGGTGTTTCTGGAATGCCCTTCTTCTTTCTCATTTTACACTGTATATTTGGTACAAAGCATTAGAAGGGAGGATTCTTTCCTAAGAAGGAGGACAGAAATCCATAGGAGTTCAGGCTAGGGATTAGGGTTAGGTTTCCCAGTGAATCTGGGTGCAGGAACTTTCACGCCTCCTGCCCCCATGAGCATGTCCGAGATTGTGCCAAAGCTTGGTCCTCACATCTGGAGGAAGCTGAAAATTAAGACGGAATCAGGGACTGAGGCAACAGTGACAGTGTTCGGGAATGATACAAGCCTGCTCTGGGGCAGCTCAAACCTGGAAGGGCTGCCAGGAGTGTAGTCTCTAGAGTGGGACCAGCAGGAGGTGCCAAGAACATTTGGGCAGCTGTGTAAAGTGGTCTGTGCCATTTTATGTGGATTATGCGCCTTGTAAAACCTGGGTTCAGATGTGCTTCATCCTAATGGACAGTGTCAGCTTTCCATCCTAATGTCCTAAGTCAGCATCGCTAGAAACTGCTGTTACTTATTCTAGGGGAATGACATGGGAAAGAAGTTGGCCACAAGGCATTTATGAGCATCACCTCCTCTATCCCCTGTATTGTAATATGAAATGTAACATACAGTTACAAAAATAGCAAAGCACTTGACCAACTATGTTCCTTCAGTGTTTGCATATCTGTTACTGATAAGTATGGAAGAAAGTCCAAAATGTGCAGAAAAGATTCACTGAATGATTGGTGTCAGATCAGAAATTCTCACTTCCCTTAAGCAATCTTTAAAAAAAGATTCTCCCTCCCATTTGGGGGAGATGTCCAGGATATAAATTTATAGTTTCTGTATTTTTGGACAGCTTAATGTAAGACAATCATAGTATACTGGAAAGTATACTAGCCATATTTTAGAAGAGGAAAGTTTGAATCCTAATTCTGCAGAACACTAGCTGGGGGTCCTTTTGTGCGTCAACCTATCGGTCTTAGTCTCGGTTCCTCATCTGTAAAATGCAGTTCCTATAACTTACTACATGCACATGTGAAGGTTGAACAAGGTAATAAACATGAAAAACTAAATACTGCAAATTGCTGTTCAAACATGCAGCATAATTATGTCCCAATAATTAGGAAACACGTTTCTTTTCCTGCTGAAACCTAGTGGTTTCCACCCTACCTTGTAAATACAATAGCTTTTTTTTTTTTTTTTACGTTTATTTATTTTTGAGACAGAGAGAGACAGAGCATGAACGGGGGAGGGGCAGAGAGAGAGGGAGACACAGAATCGGAAGCAGGCTCCAGGCTCTGAGCCATCAGCCCAGAGCCTGACGCGGGGCTCGAACTCACGGACCGCGAGATCATGACCTGAGCCGAAGTCGGACGCTTAACCGACTGAGCCACCCAGGTGCCCCTACAATAGCTTTTAAAATAACTTTTCAGAAGTAGATTAAATAGGCCACTATTTTCTGTGGGAGAATATAGCATAGTGGATAAAAAAATTATAGGGAGACAATAGTTGGAAGCGTGGAAGGAGACAGACTAAGCGTCAAATCTCAGCTCTACTATGATTACTAGATGGCTTTGGGCAAGTTACTTACCCCAACATTCACTGACAGAACAGTAATAGTACAGATTCTGGGTTGTTGTGACTGAGAAGGAGGTAATCTATGTAAAATGGTTAGAGTCGTATCTGCTGAGTGGTACCATTTACTTTTACAGGTGAGAGGTCAGGGATGCTCTAGAAACCAATCCTCATGGAAACAGACATGTACATGAAGCCAACTGGAGACCAACTGGTTTGAGATCATTTTAAGTCTTTAGGTATTCTTCATAAAACCCAACTATGTTGAGCATTCACGAAACACCAACAAATTAAAAGGGATTTATTTCCTCACTTCTTCCAAATATGGATAAAAGCCCTTGGTTCGGTAGCAGGAAGGAGGATTAAGAAGATAGGGAGCATAAGCAGACATAGGAAGGGTGCTGCACAGAAAGGCTCTGAGTAAGGGTAAGCAAATCACTCATAGGAGGTGGAGGCAGGGAGAGGTAGGCATGTGGGGAAGAAAAAGAAAAATGTCCAAAGGGGAAATGAGAGTTGATAATCAACTGCAAAATGACTTATTCTGAATGAGTTAAAATAGTATCAAAACAATAATCTGCAGGTAGACAAATGCACCCTATTTTGTAGATAATTGGGTATATAAAACTCTGCTAGTGAAAGCGAAAAAATGGGGGAACCATTGTTTGCTGTATTAAACGTACACCATGTTATAAAAACCGGATTAACCTTAGGGTGCTTTTAAGATCTCCGTAGCTTATTACAAATAAAATTCAATGGCCAAAACTGTATATGCATACACACTTTCTAATAATGTTTGCTACTGAAAATAAGTGATATTATTAGTTTTCCATTAATCCAAGAGTCACAGAAAATAGTTCTGTTGAACTGTATGTCTCTCAGATACTTCATTGGCTTCTCTTCCTCCAAACGTGAAAAGAACACTGCATGTGGTGATAAAATAGCTGAACAATTAGCACTTTACATTTGGTAAGCCTCACTATTCTAACCTGAAAGACATGCCTATTAAAGTATCTTGTAATCGTTTCACCAGTTCATTTTGAAATCACATGATACTTAGCAAAGCAACTTATAGAGCGTTGTGGTGGTAGGTTGTGCTGCAATAGCCAACAGGAAGGAACAGTGCAAGAGCTATTTTGTTTTAAATTTTTTCAATATTTATTTTTGAGACAGAGACAGAGCATGAACAGGGGAGGGTCAGAGACAGAGGGAGACACAGAATCTGAAATAGGCTCCAGGCTCTGAGCGGTCAGCACAGAGCCTGATGCGGGGCTCGAACTCACGGACCGTGAGATCATGACCTGAGCCAAAGTAGGATGATCAACCGACCGAGCCACCCAGGCACCCCCAGAGCTATATTTGACTTGGGGCAGATCGCTTGATCTTGATACAGGCTCTTTTCTTTATTAACTATCTGCAAATTACTTTTATACATAACAACCCGAAAGGAGTTTTGTGAAGTTTATCAAGGTAATATTTATAAACTTCCCTGAAATCCCCAGCTGAAAGACAAAATGTCATGTAATATTACTTGTCTAAAAATGAGACCTTTTGTAAGCCTTCATTATAATTTTAAATTCACTTCTATTAAGGAATGTGAATCAATCAAATATAATGAGCAATGACTATTTGCACATTATTAGTTCTTGAGAGCCAAGAACTGAGCCATACACTTCTTTTTTCTTCTTCTACAGCATATAGCTCTTAAAATTGTTGATGACAGGGCGCTTGGGTGGCTCAGTTGGCTAGGCATCCTGCTCTTGGTTTCAGCTCAGGTCACAATCTTGTGGTTTGGTGGGTTCGAGCCCCACATCAGGCTTTGCAGTAGCAGCATGGACCCTCCTTGGGATTCTCTCTCTCTCCCTCTTTCTCAGACTCTCCCCCTCTCTGCCTCCCCCCACCCGTGCTGTCTCTGTCTCTCAAAATAAGTAAACTTTTTAAAAAATTGTTAATGGTGACAGTGAATATTATTAGGACACTAGTGGTAGCAATTGCAATAATAATATGATAATGATCTGGATCATGGCCTACACCACTAATCTTTTTGGGCATTATTAAGCGGGAGGTGGGGGTGTCATTCATGGTTTCCTGATAGGGTTCAAGGCACAGGTCAGCACCAAGAATAAGTTAGCATTAGACTTGGCTATGTTCAAAGAAGCCAGTATCTGAAGAAGGAGCACAGACAGTAAGACTAGGTGACAAAAAGTCACTTGTACAAGCATCAGAATCCTCATCTATCCTGTGTGGTGACTGAATTAATTACTCTGTTAGTCAATTAATTAAGTTTACTTATTTATTTCACCTTCACAACTGATGGTGCAGGAGGCCTGCCCTAATTCTGCTCTTGAGGTATAATGCCCAGGAGGTTCAAGTTTCCAGCCCTTGTTAATAAAGTCTATTTTTATTACTAAGTACAATTACCTTATTTAAGATCCAGGGGTATCCAGTTCAAAACAGAGTTACCTATGATAGTTGTTTTTGTATTTTTTTAGAAACCTCCATTCTGTTTTCCATAGGAGATGTGCCAATTTACATTCTCACCAATAGTACACAAGTGCTCTATTTTCTCCATATCCTCGCCAATATAGGTTCTTATCTTTTGGATATTAGCCATTGTCACATCACAGGTGTGAGGTGGTATCTCATTGGGGTTTTGATTTCCATTTCCCTGATGATGAGTGATGCTGAATACTTTTTCATGTACCTATTGGCCCTTTGTAGACTGTCTGGAAAAATGTATATTCAGGTCATTTGCCCATTTTTTTTGATTGGATAGTTTTGGGTTTTTTTGTTTTTTGTTTTTGCTATTGAGTTGTAGAAGTGCTTTATATATTTTGGGTATTAATCCTTCATCTGATATACGGTTTGCAAATATTTTCTATTTCATAAGTTGCCTTTTCATTCTATTGATAGTTTCTTTTGCTCTGCAGGAATTTTCAATATTTAGATTGTGTAGTAGAATGAACGTATGATTTACTGTCCAAACCAAGGCACTTTGAAGAGTGCAAAGGGGTATGAGTATCAGGGTTGCCAAAGCAATAGATATACTGTCCTGGGTCCAACAATTATGTATGGTTACCTTGATTACATGTCTTTCGATGGCAGGAGAAAGTGAGCCCTTTGCTACTCTCTCCCAGTGTTAAATGAAAGTGGATTTTATTTATGTTCTTGAATAATTCTTTCTAAATGGACTTCATAATAATTGAATCACATTTTAACTGCACCAAAGGATCTTGCTATTTAAAGGAACTGTATGGCCATTCCTATTGCAAATTGCATAACGGTAAGTGATTATCCCCACCCCAAATTTCTCTTTCATAAGCACTGTTCTATTACCTAGTTCTCAGCAAATCTATATAGTACTTAGTGCCCTCATAGCTGTGCAAAGGATATATATTAACTAATTTTGTGACAGAATGTTTGTAATCGTCCTTTACCCTTTCCATTCTCTAACATCCCAAATCTCATCTACCAGTAAATCTAGTTGGACATTCCTTTAAAATATATCCTGAATCTATTTCCCACCTCCCAAAACCAAGGGACCATTACCTCTCACTTTGTCGACTCCAACAGCCTATCATTCTGCCTCACCTGCAGACTCTTCTTCAGAGATTATTTTGATCACAGATCACATCAACATTCCTACTTGAAACTATCGCATTGAGAGTAAATTACAAAGTTATTACTAGAGTCCATAAGGTTTTACCTAACCTGACCCTGGCTGTATACCTCTCAGACTGCACTTCCTCTCCTTCCTGTTCACTAAAGCCAGTCCAGAATGACTCAAGCACACTGAGCATGTACCCACCTTAGTGCCTTTGCACCCGGTATCCTCCTTATGCTTGCACAGCTCACACCTTTGGCTTTATTTCTCCCCTCAAATCTCAACTCTTCCGAGAAAGCCCCTTAGGCCATTCTATCTCAGAGTTACATCTCCCACTCCCTCCCCTGCTTTATTTCCTTCATTGTACTTACTCACCTTTGATGTAGTAGTATGCAGATTTGTTTATCTTCTGGTTTTCTAAATAGGACACAACTTACATCAAGATAGAGGATTCTTTTTTTTTTTTTTACTCTTTCTGAAGCATTTACATACAGTAAGCACCCAATTCTAATTTGTTGGAGGAATATATAAACAAATGAATATGTGTAAATGTTTACGTATTAGGTCAAATCTCAAATTGAAAAATTCAAAACCAAGATGTAGCATTCAGTCAAATCTCTTTCTCATTCTACCTTTTGCATTCTAAATGGGAGAAAGGTGAGAAAAAGGTCAAACAAGAAAGTGGAGTTGTAAACCAGTGAATGCAGAAGGCTGAAGGCAAGAAATAAGAAACTACAATTTGTTGTAATGCTTTAAGGAATCAGACGGTTCTCACCCAATGCGTTGTTTTTTTAAAGAGTTGAAATCTCTGCTTTTCAGCTCTGATTAAAAGATGGGCTTTCTGCCATGCCCTGAAGTTCACCAGATTAGTTCTTTGTTGGCTAATGGAAGGCAAGGCCGTCCATGAGAGAGGGCCCTCCTTGGAAGAGCCCGTCTCTGGTTCGCTGTAGATGGCAGCTGAGAAATACAGGAGCAGTCCTCCAGCTGATCACAATCGCCCTGAAGTTGCCCAGGGAGGAGGCTGATCTCTAAGTGGTGAAGGCCCAACCATTTAGTGCTTTATAGACCATAGACTATTGCACTCAGAAGCAAATAGGCAGGCGGTACTGACTGCAAAGTACCGATGGAATGTGTTCCCGCAGCTCAATCCACACAGTAGTCAAACGACCCCCCATCCCGCCCTCGCTGTAGCTTCTGGATATCTTCCAAGGGAGAACAAGTTGCTTAACCCGAACAACAGTGTGAAGTTACAAAGCCCGGCGTCGCTTTCTGAGCTAGAGGTGTTCTTACTTCAGGGCCAGTCTTGGGATGGGAATCATGGAGGTTCATACCATTTAGAAATTCGTTTTAATCACGATGCCTCCCTGCCAAACAGTAAAGTTATTGATAATGCTGTAAACCTTCCAAATAAATTTGGACAGTTTTGTCTTTTGAAAAATCCGAAAAAAACAGAAATGCAGTTGCTGTTATCTGAACATCTGAACAGAGTTTTCAAAAGACCTTGACAGACGGTTTTTACTAAAAATCCGGTGAAGCTTCCTTTTTAAAATTTCCAAAAGTATATCATATCTTTCTAAATAATACGGGGTTTTTATAGTTTGCCTATATATTTTGTATCTATATTATTCTTTTTTTAAAAAAATAATGTTTATTTTTGAGAGAGAAAGAGAGACAGAGCATGAGTGGAGTAAAGGCAGAGAGAGAGGGACACACAGAATTCAAAGTAGGCTCCAGGCTCTGAACTGTCAGCACAGAGCCTGACGTGGGGCTCGAACCCATGAGCCGTGAGATCATGACCTGAGCTGAAGTCGGACGCTCAACCGACTCAGCCACCCAGGTGGCCCCTCTGTATTATTCTATCTACGGCAGTGAGGACCACTTGGTGCTGTGGTAATATAAGCATGACTATAGCAGTTCATTAAAACGGATTCACTTTCCCTTTAATTTTTGAAAAGTTCGAAATGATGCCCTACGAAACTGGGCTGATGAGAAGGGTCTGTTTTCATCCAGTCCCCAGTGCCCTGTTCCTCAAGTTTGGAAATATCAGAATCTACATGTAGCAATAATATCTTCCATGATCTCATGCTTTCTGTGCATAGGCTGCTTCTGCATATATTATTTCACTTACTACACACTTGATCATCACAGCAGCTTTGGTACCCTTATCCTCAGTTTGCAAAAGAGGATATCAAGACTCAGGGAATTTAAGTCACGTGGCCAAGATGTCCGATCAGTGGCAGACCTGGGACCGGGTTGCACATCTAGTGCACAGGGCACGGCGCTAGACTGCTGTCTGGTCTCCTCACTGTTCTGTGTCACCTCATTGCCATTGTCCACGGTGGCTCCACACATGGTTTCCCCAGCAGGGCACCTATGTAGGAGCAATGCTGTATCTTACAGACCCCGGCTTTTCTCTTATAATCAATTTATAAATGGCCTCAGGGTGCCTGACCAGCTCAGTGGGTTAAGTGCCCTACTCTTCATTTCTGCTCAGGTCGTGATCTCACGGTTCCTAAGATCGAACCCTGCGTGGGGCTCTGTGCTGACAGCATGGGGCCTGCTTGGGATTCTCTTTCTCCATCTCTCTCTGTCCCTCCCCTGCTCACACTCTCTCTTTCTCTCTCTCTTTCTCTCAAAATAAATAATAAACTTAAAAAAAATGGCCTCAAATCAGAACACAGATTAAATTGTCCGAAGATATATAACATTAGAGTTTTTTTTTTTAAACTCTGAAATATGAAGAATATTTTCTAAATACATTCCTACCTATCTCTAAAATTATTAATAAAACAAATAGTAAGGCATAAGCAATAAGATTACTTTTAGCATAGCTCTAAACAAGTAAACATCTAAGTGCAACAAAGATTCAATGGTTTAAGCAAGCACATTCTTATTTCACGAATAACCTAGCTTTATCAATAAAATATTTGTATCTGAGTTTTTTAGATGCATTACTTTAGGGAATAACCCTCCAGAGCTCCATGGTCCCATGTGGCCATCAGTAACCACAGGGAGCTCTCAAGCACTCCAAATCCAGAAGTGCTATGAATATAAAACACACACCAACATTTGGAACTTTGTACAGAAGAAGAATGTAAAATATCTCATTAGTAATTTATATGTATTGAAATAATACTTTAGATGTCTTGAGTTAAGTAATACGTATTAATAAACTTAGTTTCACCTGTTTCTTTTTACTTGTTAAAAAGGAGCTGAACTAGGGAGTATTACGTTAAGTGAAATATGTCAAGCAAAGAAAGACAAATACCATATGATTTCACTCATATGTGGAATTAAAAACGAACGAACAAACAAACAAGCAAAGGGAAAAGAGAAGGGGGGGGCAAACCAAGAAACAGATTCTTAACTATAGAGAACAAACTGACGGTCACCAGAGGGGGTGTGGGTGGGGGCTGGGGGAGATAGGTGATGGGGAATAAGGAGTGCCCCCGGGGAGGATGACTTATGGAAGTGTTGAACCACTATACTGCACACCTGAAACTAACATCACACTGTATGTTAACTGACTGAAATTGAAATTAAAAACTTGAAGACAATGGAATAAAATGACATAAAAAGCAGCTCCGAGGAAAGTGAAAACTACACATGTGATATACCGTGTTTCCATATGGCAACGTTGCTCTAGCAGATATCAAACACATGACTTTCGTTCTTGCTAGAGGATGAGGTTTCCGTATGTGAAACAGCTAGAGGTGGGAGGGTATATCTCTCTAAGTAACAAGTGATTGGTAGAAAAGAAATAGAGTCTCTGAATAAGCTCAAAGGAGGAGAAAATCAGCGTGTCTAGACTACGTGATGTTAAGGCCTGCCCGTGAGCCTTCGGACGCGCTTCATAAGTCAAAGGGAGAGGGCAGAAGTGCTGTCGGGGTCCAGGTAAGGGAAGACAAAGGTGAAAAGATGGTGAGACAACGAAAAGCTGACTTTTCTACGAGCACAGAAAGGATAATTCCTAATAAGAAATTCGGTATTTTTTTTCTGATTTTCTCTTAAATTATTACTCAAATGTTGGCAAGTTAAATATGCAACAGTGTAGGAAGCAATTTGACCTACGCTTTCCACTCCCGAAAAGAAACCATGTTTATTAGCCATAGCTGGAATTCTCTCTGCCTGTTACTCTTCTGAGTTCAATTCCCCCTTTATTTCTACAAAATCACCCAATCTGAAACATCTTTGCAAATCATTACGGGCTTTCGGTGCTATATGGCTCATCATTCCATGCATTTATCAACATTTCTGCAAGTAGAGAGATAACCCAAGGACCCAAAAAATTAACACTTATAAATTAATCACCGATTCGAGCTTGGGTTATGAAATCAATCAGAAAAAGAAGTCATTTTTTTTTAACTTAAATGAAAAAAGACATACCCAGATGAGGTGTAACTGATAATCTGGCTTGTTTCAGTACGAAAATGTGCTAGAACCGTATGTCAAAGAGAACACCAGAAACATAATCCATAACGCAGGTTTTGTTTTTAAATTTGGAATCAAAATGGTAGAGTGAGAGCTGGGCTTTATTCCACTCTGAGAAAGTTGCCTAATTTATAGAAAAGACCAAAGTAACGAAGTTGTTTCTGGGTTATTGCCCTCTTAATCTTGGATATTAATTCAGGTAATGCACCACTACCACCATCTTCTATTTAATTATTTTTATTTATGTACCATTAAGCTCCATTTTCTTTACTTTCGGAGTATAAAAAAAGGACAAACCCGGGGTATTTGGGCAGGTGCCATGGCCTCATTTACAATCCTCACAAGACCGTTTTCTTGGTGGAGAATACAAATGACGGCCTGTGACATTCTTTAAAAGCAGTTTTCACTTCTTTAATTAGGAGTTTCAGGCAGGACCTTCTACTTGAACCCTTCACATTTTCACACACTCCTGCCTCACTTCCTGGCTGCTTCTCCCTAAATATGTGCTGAGTACATTCTTGATTTGCAAGAAAGCTGCTTTTGGGCTTTTCCTAGTCTGCTATAACCCCTAGGTAATTACAAAGTCTCTCTCTGCAACAATAGGTGAACCCAGGAGGAATTCGGGAGCTGCGCCTCACATGTAAAATGGTACTTGGACATCTCAGCAGAATTTGCTTCCCAGGGGCCCCCAACTTAGAAAACAGTCCTGTTAGAAATGCCAAAACAGAGGAGCTCAAAGGTTATGATGACAATAACGTTGTGTCAGTGGAAAACAGCGGTTAAACAAAGTAGGGCACACCATCTTTCAGTGGAATGTTTCCTGTAACAGTGGAGAAACTCTGTAAGAGGTTCAGAAATTCCAAACTACTTAGCACTCCACATACAACAATTTCTCACCTTAATACATTTCAAGCTGTGGGGAATTTCTCCTTTCCTTCCTTCTCTTTGCTTTCCTGTAATTACTTGTATACTTTTTCTCTCTCTTTTCCTCTTTCCCTCCAGTCACTGACATGAAAACCGTATCAGAAATTCCTTAACACCACAAACTGAAGAACATCAAAATAATATTTGGGTTAATCACTCTACGTTTGGCTATTTGCAGTTTATCTTGTTACTACATGACAGTCATTAGACATAATTATTGATTTGGGTTAGAGTTTTACAGCGTAGGTGTGCTTTTTGCTTTTGTTTTCTGTAAATTACAACAAAACATGCAATTCACAGTTATATTTGAGGAATTCACATTAATATTTGAGTAAGTTTTTTAAGTTCTCACTCACCAAGATACTTTAAATGCCCCTGCCCGGTTTTATTCCAATGGCAAATCCACGATACATTTCCCACAGTTTTCATGGAAATCAGTTATTGAGATATAATATGTAGGGTGTGAAAAATGTGTCACTTGCTCTGTGACACTAAGGTAAATTTAAAATCGTTCCGTAATATAATAAAGGGACTGCCCTAATCAAGAGAGTGGAAAGCTAAGAAATGCTATTTCATGCTTTTTATATATGCATTTTTTTAAATCTTCTCAATTAGGCTGTGAATTTTTGAGGAACTGATTACTGCTCTTTTCTGACCCATCCTGCCCAACATCTATGCACTGAGCCTCATGTAAGATAGCTACCCATTTCATGCTTTCTAATAACAGTAGTAATATCACATCAATGTCATTTCTAGGTCATTTGGAAAACCATACAGAAAAATGACAAAATCAAACTTTTTAAAGGGTAGCAGATAGGTGGTCAGGAATAAACATTGCTGAGGGGTTTATGGAAATGCTTTGCTTCTGCTTCACTGTGGGATGAAGTAAACATGCAGAGTTTTAGACAGATCGTGCGTGGAGACAGAATTCAACTACATCTTACAGTCTCAATAATCTTTGACAGATAAACAACACGTCAATAATACCCAAAAGAGTATCGAACTACATGAGCACATACAGGGTTGGAGAGCTAGGTCTCATGTGGTCCTTTAAAATCCCCAGAACTTCCAGGCTACCATGAAAGATTTTTCAAGGAATCAGAAAATAAACTGCGGGATGGGCACTATAAGTCCTAGGCTGATGTGTGTTTAGAATTTACCCAGATTGTAGATTCTAAGATTAAAGAAGATCTAAGGTATAGTCCCTATATGAAGGGAGAGGAAGTAAAGGCCAGTGACGGGATATCCATCAGTGATGGGATATCCCACAGTGACGGGATATCTGTAGGGATTTCCATCCCTACAGACGGATATGTCCGTGTTCACCAGATATGAAGAAAACGATATGGGCATAAATCTCAAGCAAACACAGAGCTGAGGAAAGAGTTAAATGTCATGATTAAACATGGAGTAATATAATGTAAACAGCAAATCAGAACGATTCACTAAAAGCACTTATACACTCAACCCAACCGGTTTTCAATAAACCATTCAAGAGGGGGAAACGTACAAAGATATGTTTCCATTGGCAAATGCTTGTTAAATCTCCTAAAGTAAGTTTTTGCCTTACCTCCTGCTTCTAAAGTACTCAGCTCAATCCAATAAAGTGGTTGAGGTGGGAAAAAAAAAATCAGCTCCTTAGGTCTTTGTAAACATTTCACTTTTATTTTTAGGGGGGAAAAAGATTATTTTTCAAAAACTGCAGGTGTGAGGAAAGTAATATTGAAAGTCTCCTGTGCACTGTTTCATACCTTTACCCCATCAGAGAACCCTTGGACTAAAACAAATTGGAGGAATAACACAAACCTTATAGCTTCGGATACTCAAAAGCTTATTATAGCTGAAAATGAGTAAAATATTACAGCAACCAGGCCTATTATGATAGAGAACAGATCTACCTTGCGCTCAAATGTGAAAGTCATCCCATTATAGCCCCCAGAGGCAAGCAGATGTGTGCTCTGGCCTTCTACATGGGCTCCCATTTAACCCACACTTTAAAATATCACCGTGTCAATTTTTAATTAAAATTGCTAGTTACAACAATTAAAATTTTTGTGAGAAAAAAATCTTGAAATAATATGGAGAAATAAATTGCAGTCACTATACCTTCAACTGTAAAGGTCACAGTCTCTCCCGAAATCTAATTCAATTTTACACACTAAACGCTATTCCTATACTTAGCCTTCCCCAAACAGGTAGTGAGATAGACTCTCAGTTTACCAGAAATACAAAACAAATATCTAGTGCTAGGTTTTAAAATGAACTCATGTACAAACGATATTTTTTTTCAGACTGTCTACAAGATGAAAAGTAATTGGAACCCGTACGCAAATGTGGATCTGGGTATTTGGGGCAGCTAGGCTCCCAGATGAAATACAACCTTAAGATCCTTTTTCTAACTCCTGTACAGATGTTATCTTTGACTCCACAAGGATAATTTCCAGGTTTCAGAAAGAAATGTCTCTCTTTGGTACATTTCTTACACATACAAACATACCCACACATACTTTGCCTGACATAAGCATAGAGATAATGATAGGAAATGAAGCCATTTACTCCTCAAGATTACCTAGTCTGTGGTAGGTACTATAAGGAAAATAAAAGTAGTAAAGAGCCACACTCAAGATTAGACCTTAAAAAAAAAAAAAGTCTAAGTCAGTGGATTGCTAATGTTGCTCTTGGTTTTTTGTTTGTTTGTTTGATTTATGAGGGTCTTCCATCCATCTTCATTCTTGATCTCTTATTGAATCGAATTTTGTTATAAAGCCTACTCAACATATTCCAATAACAAAGTAACAGAGGTTCTACTAGTCTCCTTTATAAAGCTTACTTTCCAATAATTTATTTTTTGTAGAGTTTTCCTTCACTGGGGTCTTTCAAGGTTTTCAAAATTGTTTTGCACATGAACATGAAATTGGATCTTGGACCGATATGAACAGTTTTCCTAATTGTGTCATGTTATTTCCTGCAGGTTGCTAGAGGTCAAAGAATGGTGGAATTGGGAGTAAATTCTCAATATTTCAGGTTGAGATGAGGAAGTGGAGGCTTAAAGGAACTAAATGATTGTCTTAAAGTTATGAACAGAACTGAAAATACTTTTCAGTATTCTTTTGAATCACCAGGCCATGTTTATTCTTCTATATCATACCTCTGTTTATGGCAATATTTCAAAGAAACACAATATATAATTTTATCATTGCTTAATTTGATGATAAAGCTGTATTTACATTAAGCAATTATTCCTTCCATGTGCCGGGGTAGATGCTATGCTATGCGCCCCTTTGTTACAGTTTTCCCTGACGCGCACAAAACCATCTCTCTAATAACCAAAAAGAAACTGATCTTTAACATTAGCTTTGATTGAAAACAAGAAGAAATACAGCACTGCAATCACCATAAATCATTTCTTGAATATTTTACTAAATTAATATCATCTACAAACTCACTTAGCACCAAACCTCATCTACATCATTGATAAAGTCATGAAGGGTAAGAAATCCGACACAACACTGGAACTGCACAGTTGCCACCTTATAAAGTCATAGAAATACTTGGATCTCTTTGTTTACCCCGTCACCTACTATGTCATTGGGATAAAACTATGCAGTTGCCTATTTATTTGACAAAATTTTCCTTGGTATTCACTTGCCTCAAGTGACTGATTTACTCCCAGGAAACTGAGAAACCAGGGAGTAACAGGGACAGTGAAGGTAGCTGTCCCTACTAATACAGATCTCGGGGATGCAGTATGGGCTTGGAAGACATAAACAGGGTGAAAGGTCAGAGCCAGAGACTTGTGTCTCCGCATTTCAGCCAAGACTTCAAGTGGAATAGGGATATTGAGTCAGGACCAAGGGGTTGAAGATCAATGGAAAACTGGCTTGTTACAGGGAAAGAAGGATATCTGAGCACGTCCTTAAGACACATGAATCTGTGGTGAGTCTTTCTCGTGTTTCTAGGACAGGTTGGTGGGACACTGGACTCATTTGAAGCCTCTGGGAAGGCTACTGGGGAAACAAAGAAGAGTAAGACACTGGTTACTGTTGAGTGGTCAAGGGAAGAAAGTGTGGGGAGATATTCCGTAAGCAAATGGTGATAGTGTGAGGTATGTGCTGGTAGATATATGTGTGACAGTATGGATGCATAGAAGAGGAGTGAAAAATTGTGCCAAGGAGTATCAGTTTCCATTACCACTGGAAAAAATTACCACCAATGTAGTGGATTGAAACAACACAACTTTATTATCTTACAATTCTGGAGGTTAGAAGTCAGAAATAGATCTTACTGGGATTAAAAAAAAAATCAAGGTGTTAACACAAGTGCATTCCTTTTGGAAACTCTGATAATCTGTTTCCATGCCATTTGCAACTTCTAGGGGCTGTTCGTGTTTCTTGGTGTGTGGCCCCCTTCCATCATCAAAGCCAGCAATAGCTGTTTGAGCATTTCTCGTATCATATCACTCTGACGAGGCACTCCTGCCTCCCTCTTGCACTTATAAGGACTCTGGTGATTGCAATGGGCCCAAACAGATAACCCAGGATTATCTCCCTATCTCAGGATCCTTAATTGCATCACATCTACAAAGTCCCTTTTGCCAGTGAAGGTTCTGGGGATTAGGATGAAGACATCTTTGGGGGTAGGGACAATATTCTTCTAGTCACAGTGTCAGAGGAAATGAACGTGACCTGAGAAAATTTCTAATGAGATGGTGGTGGTGGAGTCTCACAGGATGAGCAGGAGATTTCCAAAGAGGTAACGAACATGATGGAGACAGGGCGAAGATGGAATCTGGGCAGAGAGGGCCCCATACAAAACGTAGACAAAAGTCTTTTCATCCATTGCTTTCTTGTTAAATATACAATCTGCCACATAAGCAAACTGTTCTGGTGTTCCTAGTCATTGCACTCACTGCCGGATTTGCTACTCTCCTGGAGATTTCCACAGATTAATATCATATTTCTGTAACTAGCTGAACGCCGAGGTTAAACTAGCCAACCTATTCAAAAGGCTCACTCTTCTTCCCTTTCTCTTTCAAAACACATACAATATTTTCCCTTGTTCAGAGCTCAAACATCTTTTCATCATTCACGAGGACTAAATGCCAGAATTACAAATACTGCCGAAATCCGACCTGCCTCCTCCTTAAATCAACAAGGTTCTCTGTCATCTGGTCCTGCTGAGTGGATACAATCTATTTACATTTACTTTTCGTCCAAAGAGTCAACATTCTTCAGTCGAGGGCGGCGATATGTGGAAGCACATCAGAAACAAATAACAAGATGAGGGGCACGATTTGGCAAGCCCGGGGTCCTCCTTTCCGATCATTAACAACGAACCGTGAACAAACAACTGCCTTCGTTACACAGCCGAGGTGTAGGGACCTTCTCGTCAACCCCATGCCTCAGCCACACTCACAGAGGCCAAGGACTGTCCTGAAACGGAATCATTATGGCTCTGGGGAGTACCGGTAAAGCTGCCTCCGGCGCGTAACCCCGAACCACTAATCATGCTCCAGTCCGAGACTGATCTGAGATGTCTAGATGGTTCTAGGTTAGATTAGGTTGGCTCAATTTTTCTCCGACGGTTCAGCAAGATATCTGAATCTGAGAGTTACACAGAGCTTTGTTATCATTTAGGGGTCTCAGATCAAGCTAGATAATTGCAATGTTCCCCTATGAGAGTTGATATTTTGTGACAGACTCAAACCTGTCTATTCTTAAATATCCCTCAGGTATGAGCAAGCCACAAATTTAACTAAACCTCAAAGGTAATGTAACTAACCTCAAGGGAGGAACAGTGACAATGAGGTTGGGGTGGAGTCCAAATCCTTCCTATTAAACATTACTTTTCATAGACTGTGGTTTAATGTTTTTATTGCAGAAAAAAAAATCTACTTGATATATAGTATTTAAGAATATCTTTATGTTACCTTTATATAATAACATATTTCTGTTTCTTTTGTGCTTTGTCCCCCTAAATATGTCCCTACACTCTTGTGCTATTTTTTTTTTTTTTTCGATCTTTCCTCGGTGACCTAGCCTAATTTCCAAGGATAGCTGCACTCCCCCTTGCTTTTTCAGATTGCTTATTGCCCTGATTTTTGCAAAGTTTGTGTTTTTCTATTGTTTTGGGTTTTTTCTACGCACTAAGGATTTGGGCTATAGAAGTTTCCCTAAGGAAGCACAGTCCCGTTAGGAATTGTTTAACAAATCATCCAGAAAAGATGGCAAAACGTAGCATATGATTGTTTACATCTCCTCACCATTCAAGGCAGTGTCAAGGAAGGATTGAGGAAGGCTAGATATTTAAGCAACAGCCAGGGGCGCCTGGGTGGCTCAGTCGGTTGAGCATCCGACTTCGGCTCAGGTCATGATCTCACAGTCCGTGAGTTCGAGCCCCGCGTTGGGGTCTGTGCTGACAGCTGGGAGCCTGGAGCCTGCTTCGGATTCTGTGTCTCCCTCTCTCTCTACCCCTCCCCCGCTCAAGCTCTGTCTGTCTGTCTCTCTCTCTCTGTCAAAAATAAATAAAAATTAAAGAGAAAAAAATTTATTTAAGCAACAACCAGTATTTAAGTTGTTCCTGTCACAGGCCAAGTACTGTGATGACAGCGAGGGATCGAAGTATGAGATGAGAGTGAGAGTTTTAGGTATGAGTGAGATATGGTTCTTGCCACAAAGGAAAAAAAAAAAGCCCAGAAAGGACAGAGATATGCAAATAGTTATAATGCAATGTGATAAGTGCTTTTACAAATGTATGAACTAACTCCTTTGGGAGCACAGATAAAGGAGCAATTAATTCAGCCTGAAGGAGTTCAGGGAAGCTTCAGATAAGAGGTCACATTTCAACTGGGCCTTGAAAGAAGAGTAGGACTTCACCAGGGATTTAGGGATATTGAAAGAGATAGAAGGAGAAGAGGAAAAGTAGGTAACAAGTAGAAGGATCAGCGTAAACAGGGGTTCACGGAAGTTCATGGCTCAGTCCCTGGAACACGTTCAGTTCCAATCAATATGCGTGAATGAATGACTCATGAATGAATAAATGCTTGAAGATTTGGCTGTCAACCTACTACTCTCTTGTGTTCAAAGTGTGGTCATTTGGGGGTAAAAACAGACTGTAATTGTGGCTGGTTGCATAATACCCATGGTGAATATTAGCCGGCATTCCTCCGCTACCGTTACCGTGACTGGGCGTACAGGCCCTCCAAGAAAATCTCACCCTTTCCCCTCCCTTTTTTTGACAAGTAATGAGTGGAGGCCAAGGAAAGGAATTGCAACTGTAGTATTCCTTAGCTTACCACTGTGGCCCCTTTCTGTACCACGTGGCCGCTCAAGTGCAAGGGTTTAAGAACTAGATTTATAGCCAAATGGTTAATAACTAGCTAAACAGGGAAGAGTGGGCGGAGCATGTCAGGTAGAACAGGAAGTAAACATTCCTCTGAGAAGAGAACTTGCAAAATCGCAGTGATGGGTGGAATGAAGAGGAGAAGTGCTCCAGAGGGCTTAACCAAAAAAGCCAGACTCCGCTTTTCCTTGGCACACAAGGTGAAAATGCAGGTCTAAGAGGGATGAGAAAATGTAAAGCGGTTTAACTAGGAGTTTGATCTGAGAAGATTTGGGTTTAAAAATAAAAATCACTCTGCCTCAGGAAGGCCTGTGGATTTGGAAATATGTGTGTGAGTGGTATTCTGATGGATACTGAGTCAGGAATCTATGGCCCTTGTTCAAGATGTGCTGATAGCTTGGAGTAGGTAATGGCAGTGGAGTTGAAGACAAATGGACACATTCGAGGAAGATTTAGAAGGTAACATAGAAATTGTAAGCCAAATTTTACAAATTTAAGTATTTTAAACATTTGCAGAGAAATATGTAAATCAGTCCAATTAGGGTATTCATTGGTTCCTGCATTTTTCAACAAATATCTACTGAGCACTAATTACGAGTCAAGCAAAACAGGCCAACACACCAAAGACACAGCTAAAGCCACATAAACAAGATCCTTGATCTAATGGAATTTATAGTCTGGTGGGTAGAGAAGCAATAAACAAAATAACTCTATGAGCAATCGTTTCAAAAGGGGTGTTGAAAGAGAAGACATCTGTGGCCACCTGATTACAAGAGGCCAACCATCTAGGAACAGACCAAATATATTCTCATTGTTGAGTTACATTTCCTACTAGATCTTATCATCTTGCTAATCTCTCCCTTTTTTGAAGATTCAAACACTTTTTTCAAATATTTGTCTATGTTCCCCATTCTCAGAATTTCAAAAATCAAGAAGAAAAATATATACTAAATGGTTCTCAATACCACTACATAAATCCTTTCTAAAATCCATTTGAACAGATTCATGTATAAAGCTGATTAAAGCTTCATTATCTATTTCCTTTAGAAAAGAAAAGCTGAATAACAGTTGAGCAGACATTTAATTGCTGATACATATAATGAGAAGTCGTTCTCCAAAGTGTTATATTTGTAAACTATAGTTCTGTCAATTTTTAGTACTTTGCTTTGAGTTATTCATTTGAGCCTTTTAAAAAGTTATTCTAGGTGAAAATCTTAATAGTAATTAGAATTGCTTTATGTGTGAAATATAAAAAAGGTAGATGTGTAAGTAACTTTCTACACACCTAGGTCTATAGAGATATGTCTTTATATATGGATATGACATTTTTGTTTAGGAAGTAGCAAATAGTATCTTAAAATACAATCAAATTGCTTGGGCTACTTCTATTATGGTATCTGTGATGTTCATTCTAATTTTCCATGTTCTTGTAGAGAAAGAATCTGAAATCTTAAGGGAAAAAGAAAACATACAAATGCTATTACAGTACACATTTTCGAGCAGCAGGAAGTCAGTAGTAAGTGTCAGAGATTGATCAGGATTGTGTTCTATATATAAACAACTGCCATCAGGTGTGCCCCTGTACGAGGTCATCCGTGCACCCAAGCAGTAATTTGAGCAATTTAGAATTTCAGGCAGCCTAGAGAGGGAATAAATTATTGAAAAGTTTAACTTCAAGTGTAAAATGAATCTTTATGGCAGATTTCTCAAAGAAACAGATTCTGTCCTTTCATATTAAATTAGATTTGTTTGTTGAATCAAATTTGTTTTTAATAATTTATTTACACACACACACACACACAAATATGTTGATGTACCATTAGTTGTACAGAAGTAGGAAGTGACCCTAAAGTGGAGAATAGATGCATACATATATGTGGCATTTTCTACCTACATCAATCCATAAATTACATCTTTAAAAAAAGGAAGGGCTTTATTGCCAAAGAGTTTTACCCAAACTTTGCTTTTGTTTTGCATACTGTTGAAATGAAACCAAAGCCAGTAATAAAGATATAGGTACCAAATAAAAATATGGGTACGGGGAGACTGGGTAGCACAGTTGGTTAAGGGTCTGACCTTGGCTCAGGTCATAACCTCTCAGTTGGTGAGTTCAAGCCCCACATGGGGCTCTCTGCTGTCAGCATAGAGCCTCCTTCAGATCCTCTGTCCCCTCTCTCCCTCTGCCTCCCCCTCAAAAATAGATAAACATTAAAAAAATGTATATGGGTTCTCAGTTCTTATTTCTGACTGCTACTCTAAATCATACTGACTCTCTTATTGAAAAAAAAATAGTTAAGAATTCATTCTAGAATCCAGAATCTCAACAGATTACATTTTTATTAGTTTGGAATCTACTTTAATCAAATGGAACATTCTTCATGTTAGAGAATGGACACTATGGCAGAACGTGCCGGTCTTCAGACACATTCTTTTCTTTTCCCTTTTGACTAAGGCTCCAAAGACCTCTACTATATAACTATATGTCAAACCACCCTTGGAAAATGGGCACATGATGAAGCTGCTGTTACTGGAATGTAAGTGGAAGTGACGTGTACCACTGAGAGGATGCACTCGTAAAGAGAACAGGCTTGTCCTGAACCCGCTTGTCCTCACTGGCTGGGATGCAGAGATGCCTTATCTGGAGCAGCGACAGCCATCTCGAACCCAGAGTCAAAAGCCATGTGCTCCTGTTGGACCTTCATTGTTACACAAGAGCCTGATCAACTCTTACCTTGTTTAAATAACTCTGTCCGGGGAGCTATGTAGTCTATAGCGTATAGCGTATAGCGTATATACCTCTGTATCAACATCCATCTATTCCTGGTGTATCCCAACTTTAAAACTCTTACTATTTTATAATTCACGGAATGATCATTGTGAATATTAATTTTGAAGCGTATCCATGAATCGTTAAATTTGTTATGTTTTTTTTAGAGACTCGGCTCTCAAATGCAAATGAATGCTCTCTTGTTTTAAAGTTGAAATGTACTCTCGCTAGGTAAAGTTTTGGGTGACATTGGAAATGCTAGAAGCACACATATGGTTCCATGATACGAATGAGATTTCACTTCTGAAGAGGGTGTTTGTGACGTTCAGTTTGCCAGTGCATCACAGGACAGTTATGAAACCATGAGTCACCTCAAAGGGTCATTACAGGTCCACACGTGCAAGCTGGAACTAATCAGGGGAGGAACAGAATTGATCAAGAAGAGATGTGACCATGATCCAAAGTAAACGTAAGCAATTTGTATTTGAAAAATGCTACACTGCCATCCTGACTTTTGGAAGTCATATTGTGATCTAGATAAGAAAAACTCACTCCCCTTATTTGCTTTTAAGATTGAAAACTCAGTAAGGGTATGGACCACATCTATTTTATTTACCTCTGTATTCCCAGTGCTTAATGCAGAGTCTAGGTCAAAGGGATTTAGTATGTTTGTTGAACGACTCAATTAACGTCACTTTTCTAAAGCAATATTTCATGTTGGAATTCATCCTGTCTTTGTTCTGCAAATTGGCATCAAAAGAGAATATGAGAGTACAGAAGCATACCCAAAACATTCTGAGGCTTCGAATGTGATGCCAAAGCTAATTTGCAAGAATGATAGGAGGGGAGATGTAAATAATTCTGCAGACAAAACAGCATGTAAAGAATTACCTGTACCAGCAAGTATCGTACTAGTTGACCCTAGGAAGACATTGAATCTGCATATTTAAATATAAAGATAATCTAATGACCCCACAATCCCACTCTTAGGTAAATACCCACCCAGACTGAAAAGAGGTACTCAAGCTTGTATGTACCTGTGTTCATAGCAGCATTACTCACCATAGCCCAAAGGTGGAAACGGCCCAAAGACCCATGAATGGATGAATGAACTGTGGTATAGTGCATACAAATACAATGGAGTATTATTTAGCCACAGAAAGGAATAAAGTATGGATACATGATGCACTATGGATGAACCTTGAAAACATTACGCTAAATAAAAGAAGCTAGACAGAAAAGGTCATATGTTGTATGATTTCACTTATATGAATGATTCAGAATAGATAAATCCATATGACAATAATACAGATTAATGGTTGCCAGGGGCTTTAAAGAACAGAGAGAAACCTCTTAGGTAAGGGGTTTTACTCTGGAGTGACAGCAATATTTTAGAACTAGATAAGCATCATGATTGCGCAACACTGTTACTCTACAGAACACCACTTAATTGTTCATTTTAAAGTGGTTAATGTTAGGTTATGTGAATTTCATCACAACAGGTTATCTTTAGAGAAAATAAGCTAGGCCTTAGAGCTTCATCAATCACTCTCGAAGGACTTTTTCATCAGCATTACAGCAATGCTACCATTATTCCTGGATGTTATGATGTTTTTCTGAATGTATTCATGTTACAATAATTGGTCCGTTCCAAAGCCAGACTTTCGCAATTAAAACATTCAGTGTCTTTAAGTGTGGTATTGGAAAACCAATCATTTCAGGCACTATGGAGGAGAGGTAGTTGAATGCGGTAGAGCTAATAACCATTCAGGGTCCCTGTCCTGGAGATCATACTGGGTGGCCCGCATGGCCAGCACCCAGAACAGGGCTTGCTGTGGATGAGGTCCTGCCCGCATGTGAGCAGAGCTCTGCTCTCTCCCGCACTATGCAGGTTGACTGTGTCCTCTGCCCCTTAGAGGCGTGGGAAGGTTCCCTCTGGATGGTTTTCACATGAAGGAATCGGAAGATTCTGCTCACTTTCAAAGAAGGAGGCAGCTCATGAATTTTCATCACATGCACAGATGCAGATACGGGTCAAGGGGAGTTTGGCTGAGTGTCGGAGGCAGGCTCAACACCTCCAACTCCCTGAGGGGCAGAGTCGGAAAAGGGGGCACTTGTAAGTTTTACATTTTCAGTAAAGCTGTCAAAATGAATTAAGCATAGTGGGAAGAGGGAAGCGATGTCTTTGAGCTGAAACTTAAAAATAAACAATTCTAGGTGTCGTTAATACAATTACACAATTACAAGTAGTTTTACCGAACTGTAATGTACACGGGAAAAGGTAAGCTCGTTATTAAAGACATTGTCTACATCATTTATCTCTGAGTCACTTGCAAATAAGAAGAGTGATTTCTGGTGGGGTGCCCTGATGACCAACACAGCTGTGGATGGTGATCACATTATCCAGATGATTACTTTATGAGAGTATTGACCGTAGAGTCTGCAGTGCAAATACAGTGATCCCGATTACAGCAACAATAATAATAGGTTATACTGCTTGAACGCCTACTATGTCAAACGCTTTGATTTCATAAAATAGAATCAAATAAGCATCCTTTTTTTGCATGACATAGTGGGTAATTGCATAGACTCTGGAACCAATCCTACCTCCAACGTTAATCACTATGCCTCAACCTCCTCATCTATAAACCAGGAATAACAGTTATACCCACACCTTAAAGGGTTCATGTGAAGATTAAATGAGAGGATGTATGCAGAACACGTAGAAGGGTGTCCTGCATAGCAAGCACCATATAAGGGCTAGATACTGCCTTTATCTCTGAATAGAAGCCCTGCTGATTAATTTGCTAAATTTTGCTCAGCATAAAATCAGTAAATGGAGTAAGATGTGGGTAGTTTTGAGACACCCAGAGTTTTGGCATCAATCCTTTGTACAAGTTGTAGCAATGAACTTGCTGTTTTTGGTGGTGCCCCTTGGATGACCCAATCCTTCTCACGCCTCGCTGCTAAAGTGCACAGAGCAGCTCACAAGAATAGTGATGAAGTAGTCATTTTTGATTAAAAGGACACTGACCAAAACAACCCTCCAGAAAAGCAGATTCCCCCATGGTTTCGATGAGGTGTATTGTTTTATTTATTTCTTTACTTACTTACTTATTTATTTTCAAGTGCAGATAGCATCCCCACAAATTTTCATTTTGGCCTCCGGCACATGCATGCTATTTGAAAGCAATATTGCACATGTGCTGGCTGTTAGCATGACATTCTTTGGGGACTGCTTCACACAAATTAGGTGAGAACTTATCTTTGTAAAAGAATGTCTGTCACTGACAATTACGCTGATGCCCAGCCAATGCCCACAGTGCAAATACAGAACGTCAACATGTATTTCTCAAGTTTTATGTTTCAAGGAGGAAACATCCGGCTCAGATGGAAAAAACAGCTTGGTCATCCAACCGCCACACTTGCGCCCCCATTAAAAATGGTGGAGTCTGGACTCCATGAGTTAGCCTAAGTCACATCCAAAGAAAGAGGTAAACCAGCCGCGATACAGTGCTACAAAATGTGTCACTGCTTCAGCGAAAGAGGGCCTTGTTCTTAATGTATTTAGACACCAAATCAAATCATGTAGTACGAGAGACCAGATACTTTTTTTTTTTTTTTTTTTTTTTGATTTAGCAGTCTTTTTTGTGGCTTTGGAAAGGCTTGCTTTTGTGCTGAGCTGTTCAACGGAATTTCTTTTTTAAGAAGATAACCAGGACATTCAGGCTCACATACCAGCTTTCCGCAAACTCTTCTATGGAATATTTTAACATACATAAGCAACCTTGAAATGTGTGCTTAGGGTTTTGAGTTGAATATGAAAGCCAAAACTCAAAGTGATGTTTAGTTTATTGTTATGCACAGTGACACTTGTTATGTGTTTCCTGAAAACTTGATATGGACCTTGGCCTTTAGAATTTAAGGTTAATATTTTTAAATCATAGCCCTGGTAGCAAATATTTTAAATAAAACCATCAACATCCCATTATATTTGACATTCCCCTTGTAATTTCTCACACAATTTTTGAAGCTACAATGTGCCATACGCAATGTACCACATAAATGTTTACTTACTGAAAAACTAAAATGATATGTAGAACAATATTTTGAAAGGGATTATGAAGTTTTAAAATATTGCTTTTAATGTTCATTAATGCAATCCTGTCAAAATCTGGCTAAATCAATGGAATGGAAGAGAATTCAGGATGAAACCATGCTCGTTAAGACTCAGACTAGAATAAAATGTAAATACTGTTCTGCCTTGTTTTCTCTTTCTAGTCCTGGTGAATGTGATCATCAGCTCTGCTGAGCTAAGAGAAAGGGAGCAGTTCACCCTCTATCTCCCCACCCAGCCCCTAGTTCTCGGCCAGTATTATTTCGGTCATGCCAGTAACCTGTTTCACTGCAGGTACAAGATAAAGCAATTTCCTCAGCTACCATCAAAGACTGTCTGCAGGGTATGGGATAACAGATCTCATCCTAAGATCATTTTGGCAATTCTACTCCCACTCATGCAGTAAAAATCCCAGCTAGCAGCTAATAGCAGCTAATAGTTATGGAGCACTTACTATATGCTAAGTGTTTGCTTGTATTATTTCATCCGATCTTTGTACAATGAGCAATTCCACTCTACTTCCACAGTGAAATGAGGCTATATTACAGCTATCGGCAGCTTGTATTTATTGAGTATTTACTATGTGCTAAGTACACAGCTTGCATTATCTCATTTAATCTTCACACCAGACCATGGTCTTGTAATCATAGACTATTTTAGTTCACTGTGACTGGGAGATAAAGGTCACTTGTATACTTTTCTTGGCCTCAGGTATGCATGGCTCATAGTAGGCTGTGATTTGAAAATGAGATGGCTAAGGAGAAGATGAGGAAGAAATAAAAGGAGGGAAGGGGTGAATAAAGAAGGAAGAAAAACTCATTTATTGACTTGCTTACTAGATCCTGGCTTCATTTTGTTTAATTCCCACGGTAACCATTAAGGTAGGTATGTTCATCTCTCCCGTGGTGAAAGTGAGAAAAGTGATGCTTGTCAATGTTAAATAATTCTGGGAAGTCAATATGAAATGCAGGTGAGTTATCCAACATCGGATGTGTTCACGTCCCAAGTTCGCATGCTTCACCGATCCATGCTGCCGTTGCCCAACACCTGTGGGAACGAGCAGAGCCGTGGACCTTGCTGGAAGACAAGAAGCATGGCTGGTTCCACAAGATCCTGTGCTGGTGAGAAGCAACGGGAAGAAGAAGAAGAACCTTTTAATGGAGAAGCCATGTTTGGGGCACAGAATTCTCAGGAGTGGGTAGCTACATATCACCCTGCAACTCATCTCACAAGACCCAGCTTTGTATAACGTTGGTAATTGGCTTGACTTCCCAAGCCCAAGAGAAGGTGAATACCATGCACGACATAATGGCATCTCCTTTTCCTCTGTCTCCATTTGTATTATGTTCAACATTGTTATTTTTGTACCTGCCTTAATTGAGTTTTTTTTTTTTTTAAGGAAAATGGGAAGTGGTTGGGAATGAGAAGCGAATCATAGTATATAAATACAGTATATCATAGTGTCCTTGGCTATTTAGTTTAAGTGCTTTCCCCAGACTTTAAGCATCTTGAGGTCAGGGACTTAGTTTATTTACTGATGAATCCCCAGGACTCTTCACAGGGCCTGGATGGACTCCTATATATATGTGTTAGGATATCTAATTAGTACTTGGGCAGAAAACATGAATAGACACTTCTCTAAAGAAGACATCCAGATGGCCAACAGGCACATGAAAAGATGCTCAACATCGCTTCTCATCAGGGAAATAGAAATCAAAACCACACTCAGATATCACCTCACACCAGTCAGAGTGGCCAAAATGAACAAATCAGGAGACTATAGATGCTGGCGATGATGTGGAGAAACAGGAACCCTCTTGCACTGTTGGTGGGAATGCAAACTGGTGCAGCCACTCTGGAAAACAGTGTGGAGGTTCCTCAAAAAATTAAAAATAGACCTACCCTATGCCCCAGAAATAGCACTGCTAGGAATTTACCCAAGGAATACAGGAGTACTGATGCATAGGGGCACTTGTACCCCAATGTTTATAGCAGCACTCTCAACAATAGCCAAATTATGGAAAGAGCCTAAATGTCCATCAACTGATGAATGGATAAAGACATTGTGGCTTATATACACAATGGAGTACTACGTGGCAATGAGAAAGAATGAAATATGGCCCTTTGTAGCGACATGGATGGAACTGGAGAGTGTTATGCTAAGTGAAATAAGCCATACAGAGAAAGACAGATACCATATGGTTTCACTCTTATGTGGATCCTGAGAAGCTTAACAGAAACCCATGGGGGAGGGGAAGGAAAAAAAAAAAAAAAAGAGGTTAGAGTGGAAGAGAGCCAAAGCATAAGAGACTCTTAAAAACTGAGAACAAACTGAGGGTTGATGGGGGGTGGGAGGGAAGGGAGGGTGGGTGATGGAAAAAAAAAGGATATCTAATTAGTACTAATCAGGTTTAACACAAATGTACTCTACAGAAAGACAAAGAGAGACTAGCTATTGGCCTAAGACATGAGATACCCTGGGGGCGGGGATGGGGATACTATTTCTTCATACACTTTGCTTCATGCCTTGGGCTGAATTTTTGCAATACCTCTCTCCCCACCTCTCTGATGCTGTCTCCTATTCTTCAAACCCCAACTGTAAGAAGGTGAACTTTGAGACAGATCTGTCCTTGACACTTTGTCACTGGGTATTTCAGAGGTGAGTATGGCTCACTGCTGCCTTTATTCCATGATTCAAAGGCCAAGTTGCAAGTCATTTAAAATCTGGCATCATTTTTTATTTTACACCCAAATCATAAAAAGATTGCTTAACTTTGAGCTGGCTGTAGTGTTGTCTACATAATCATCTCAGAAGATTTAAAGCACCATAGGAAGCTGATAAATTGTTTTTAAAGCTAAGCATAGGCATCGTCTAATGTAGATTGCATCGATTCTGTTAAAACATCCACCATGAAACACTTAAAAAGGTGATTGCTTTTCACCCTTAAGCCCCGAGTAGCTGCCCTTAATAGTAAGTAAAATCAGAAACTGTTAAAAGTAAGCAGTATGTTTATGAAGGCTAAGGAATATTCGAGAGCAATATTTAAATATTTTTAAAATATGTCTGATGCAGAAGAAAAGATTTCACTTTCTCTTTAGAGTTACTGAGGCGCAAGATAAGAGTAGCAAAGTTCACCCGGCCATGTATATTTCACGGCAAACATGTCATTTTAGACATCTTTCAAAATGTATCTGGAATATGGAAAGCAATCCCACTGAGCTATTGTTTGGCATAGCTCATTGACGTATTTATGTTTGTAAAATCAATCAGATCAGAGCAACGATGAGGATTGTTTTTGTTTTTGTTTTGTTTTCTCCTTATTTGAGTGAACAGAGTCTCAATATCTTTTAGTAAAAATGAAAATAAAAGACCCAGGCAATACATTCTGCCTACTATTTTGTCCTTAAAATTCAAACAAAAAGAAAATAAAGAAATCTTGAGAATAATTTAGGGTCTCATCTTCAAAAGAAGACTGGAATACATAGCCAATCTGTTAAAATATAAAATATAAAGATATTGATACATATTCCAGAAGCTGCGTTCCAGGACCAGGTTCTCACCTTAAATGCTATATGAACTTTCAGGAAGTCTAAAGCTACCAGAAACTCAAGTGTCCCTTCTAAAACAAGGGTAACACATAGCCCTCTGCTTCCCAGAATGGTTATAAGGATCAAATATCATAAATGGCATGCATTAAAGCACTTTAAAGAAAAAGAACATTTCATGGATAAATGTTATTTTGTAACAATGTAACAATCGTCATTATTTAATTAAAACAAGCTATTGTCTTGGAAATTCAATACACTATGAACCTGTTTTCCCCATTTATTATATTCTTATTCTTTGCACTCTGAGGAGAAGAGGCATACGTGTTTGAAATGACATTTTTAGAAAATTGCACTGGAATTAAATGTATCTTACGCTCTCCCTCCACCTGTAGCGGAATGGGGTGAATGTTAAGCTTAACAAAAGCAGGCTTTCTTTTAAAATTAGAATCTCCAAGGAATAGATTTTTACAATAGTTACAATTCTGAGCCAAGATATGAATTTAATAATATAGGGGCCAAAAGAAAAGGAAGAATATTTGAATCACTATGCAGGAGAACTCACAGAAGAGTCTGTTGTAAAACAATGATCAGACGGGAGAATTGTCTCCAGGCAGTAAAGAGTCACATCCAACTATACCTTCCAAAAGTTTCCCAAAGTTCTGTTTCTTTACTTTCTTAAACATCTTCTGGTATATCAATTCCAGCAATATTTTGGCAGCCTAAAATTACACCATTCTGACCTTCACATTAGTATTCAACAGCACTGATGAAAGAATGACAGCTTCTCCATCCTAGTGGGTGATCTTGCAAGCTTTTACCTTCATGACTATGGAGTTTCTGTCAAATATGCTTCCAGCTGAATGATCACATTCTTTTGAATTATGAAGTGGCTGCAGACTGTGCTAATTGGGTCCGCACTGATGTCACTGATAAGGATTAAACAGCCCGGATTGTCTTAAGGTCACAAATGCATGTAATTTTGTTACCCATGTATATTTACCCCACTTAGCAGATTCTATAACTACAGCCATGCAGAACTGTGTTATTTAATTAAAATCATCATTAAAGACATCAAGGATGAATTAGAGGCAAATCAGAAAGAGATGACTGTCATAGCGAAAAGCAATTAAAATGAAAGGTGAAATATTGTGATAATTTTGTAGTATTTACGAAGTGTGAAGAGTATGCTTGGGAGGGCGGAAAATGTTGAAGAAGTTTCCATCTTGGCCCAGAAGAACTGAGCCGTAAATGCAATGTAACACAAAGCACACGTCCGGCCACAAAAATCTCATGAAATAATGCCTTGAACCAATGTGGCTGTTTCCTTTTGTGCATTACAAAGACTTTTCTACAGTTAAAGAGTCTTTAGGGGTGCCTTGGTGGCCGGCTCTGATGAGTGTCTGACTTTGGCTCAGGTCGTGATCTTGTGGTTCATGAGTCTGAGCCCCGTGTTGGGCTCTGTGCGGACAACTCAGAGCCTGGAGCCTGCTTCAGAGTCTGTGTCTCCCTCTCTCTTTGCCCCTCCCCTGCTAGCGCTCTCTCTCGCTCTCTCTCTCTCTCTCTGTCTCTCAAAAAATAAATGCATAAAAATAAATAAATATATAAAGACTTTAAACAGTAAGCTCCTAAAAGGCAGGGACAGAAGTAGAAGGGTTTTGATCTGTAGTCAGTACAGTGTCATTTGTGACAGGGGTGCTTATTAATTACTATTTGTGTAGACATAACAGCCAGTGGGAGATTCTACAGGGCAGTTATGAACATCTACATGCAGTTCAGTGTTCTTTAACCACAGAATTATACCGATATTTTAATGGGTACAATTTGAAGACTTAAAATTAGTAAATTATTAAGATGAGGTCCTAAGCTAGTAAAAATAAGAGTATAATAAACTACCCGACCTTATTAATAAACAAATTTGCCTGAGTTGCTCTATGAATTTAAAATAAATATGTTGCATACTTCATGAAAAAATTGTGTCATGAGGGGCGCCTTGGTGGCTCAGTCGGTTAAGCGGCCGACTTTGGCTCAGGTCATGATCTCACGGTCGGTGAGTTCGAGCCCCGCATCGGGCTCTGTGCTGACAGCTCGGAGCCTGGAGCCTGTTTCAGATTCTGTGTCTCCCTTTCTCTGACCCTCCCCCGTTCATGCTCTGTCTCTCTCTGTATCAAAAATAAATAAACGTTAAAAAAAAATTTTTTTTTTAAATAAAAAAATAAAAAAAAATTGTGTCATGAAATATTTCATACAGAGAGAGCACAGATATTGATATTTCCAAATCTCAGTTTACAGAGCAATATCCCAATTTTAAAAGTACTGCCATTTTGCCACATTTGCTTTAAAAAAAATACAGAAAAAAACAATTACGGCGGCTTTACGTGCTCTGGTCACTTATTCCCTGCCGTCAAGGGGTAACCTCTTTCTTCAATTTCTCTGTCCTTTTGTCCATGTTTTCATACTTATATATTTTTTGTATTCTCCACAAACAATACACAGGATTTTAAGTGTTTTATAATTTATGCAAATTATGTTATAGTTGCATGGCCTGCAACTTTCTTTTTTTACTCAATGTTCATTTTAAAATTGTCAGTATGAATATTTTTAGCTCTAGTTCATTCATTTTAGATCTTTTATGGTATCCTGATCACTTATTATTCATTCATCCAGTTAATGAAGTATTTATTGAGCATCTATTACATCCCAGGCAGCTATCTAAGGCAAGAAGGACATAGTAGTGAAGTGAACAGACAGACAGGTTGGCTGCCGAAGCTTATTCCCTCACGGTTCACATTCCAGGCAGTGGATCCTTTCTTTTAGGGACCTTTCCAAGTTTTTCTTCTTATGAACAGTGCCACAGTGAATAACCGTAAACATTACCAACTTGTATATGTGTTTGAGAGGAGAAGTAAAAGAAATGGAATATCAGTTTCATAGGTTCAATTTTACCGCATAATCCAAATAGTTTTGAAACCCAAATTGTTCTGTCAATGTCACACACCCACCGGGACTACAAGCCACTCCTGTTTACTCCACGTCTCGCTGCACTGACCTTGTCAAACTTCACTTTTGCCTCCAGATGGATCTGTAATCGTATTTTTGCATTTGATTTTCCTGACTACACAAGAGGCTCAGCATCTTATAATCCCAGGTCACCCTTCGTTTCTGTCTCATGGATTATCTGTTCTACTTTATTATCTGTGTATCGGGTTAATTGTCTTTTTCTGATTGATTTTTAGGCATGCCAATGTACTCTGGAAATGAACTTATTGTTGGCCAGATAGGTTGTTTCTGTCCCAGTGTGTGGCTCACATTTTTCACTTTCTTAAAACATACCTTTTGTCTTGAAAAAACATTTTAAGATAATAATATTTACCACTACTGCTTGTTATTGTCTGTGTTATTTCACCCCTTTTAAGGAAATTACCACTTTGTCAATGCCATAAAGACGTTCTGCTATATTTTCTAAGTGTTTTAAAAGTTGATTTTTCACGTTGTATTTTCAATTCATCTAGAATAAACTTTTGTGTTTGAGGGCAGAGGCTAGCTCTATTTTACTTCTCCATGTTTGTAGCTATGGTAGTAACTACAGTTGTTTCCCAATATGCTAGCTGTCTCATTTCTGGGCTCCCCGATCTGTATGGCACTAGGCGTGCCCATGTGACTTGCTTCGGCCAACGGACAATAACTAAAAGAACATGTATGTAATTTAACGTAGGCAAATCGGATCTGGAAAATTAGGAGGGAATTGGCCCTCAGCCAGGGCTCCCTCTGAGCAAAACCACAAAGTGGGTGCAACTTTTTTGATGTACTCGCCTGTCTCTTTAACTGTCCTCAGTCATCCTTCGTCTCTGTTGTTTCCAGGCCCCTCCAACCCCACCTGGAGTGAAGGCCCAACACCTGCCTCGTACAGACAAGATTCTAGTGTCTTCACTTAGGCCTTCACCCACCACCCCACATCAAAGCAAACAAGAGAAATCTATCCTAAGATCCATTCTCCAAAGAACACTCAAGTTTCCCATCTGAAACCACTGGATAGGAAAATGACTAAGAAATTAAGTGTTGTGTTTTTTTTTGTTTGTTTGTTTGTTTTAGCTTTGTTTTCTTCTTTTTCCCCAACAGTGAGTTCACATTGATAGGATATTTGCATTAGGATAAACCATAATAGAATAAAGAAGTCTTCAAAAGTCCCAGGAAATACATTTTTAGAGATCTGAATTTAAGCAACCTTGGTTTTTAAAACAGTTCTTCCAGGGGCACCTGGGTGGCTCTGTCGGTTAATTGTCTGACTTTGGCTCAGGTCATGATCTCATGGTTCGTGAGTTTAAGCCCCAAGTCAGGCTCTATGCTGACAGCTCAGAGCCTGAAGCCTGTTTAGATTCTGTCTCTCTCTCTCTCTCTCTGCCCCTCCCCTGCTCATGCTCTGTCTCAAAATTAAATAAACATTAAAAAAAATTAAAAACAGTTCTGCCACTTACTAGCTGTGTGATTTTGGATAAGTTGCTTCATCACCCCAAACCTCAGTGCCCTCATTTGTGCCAGAAAATGATACTTATATGATAGTGCTGACATGGGAATTAAAAGCAACATTGTATACTCTGAATGCCTACTATGGTGCCTGGCACACAGTAAGCACTGATCAATGAGACTATTATTACTGTTATAATTACTATCATACAGAATCTGAAGCAGGCTCCAGGCTCTGAGCTGTCAGCACAGAGCCTGATGCGGGGCTTGAACCCACCAACCACGAGATCATGACCTGAGCCCAAGTTGGACACCTAACCGACTGAGCCACCCAGGCGCCCCCCAAAAAGCATTTTCATTTTAATTTTTTAGAAATTATTCTTCTCACTTAAAAAATACCAAATAAATTTTCCTTTTGTGATTTCTTGTAGAATGAAAGGCACCATATACAAACAATTTCCTTTTAATTTCATAAGTTCTCGGCAATCAGATTACTTTTAAAGCTTCTAAATTGTTAAAGAATAATCGAGATGTATTTATTAGAAATTGAAATGAGGACAGTTGAAATAAAAGTCCATAAAAGATGGAAGAATGTCCTAGTGATTAAAGGACTGAAGGATTAAACTCACCCTATAAACCAGTTAAGGTGTTGGTTGTTCAGATATCATTATTTCATGAATTATTAATTCATTTCCAACTAAGAAAAGTATGAAACTTAATTAATTTTTAAAAATATTTTATGATGCCATTATTAGTGGAAGTGTGGCTCAATATTATTATCACTTTAATCATTCAATATGATTGCAGCCTCCCTTTAGTTAGTTTGGACACAATTTTCAAAATAACTTTCAGAGTATGTTTTCATATACTGGTCTGTGTCCAATAAGAAATAAACGCATGAGTCCTGAAAAGCATCGATATCTCCATGTGAGTGCTATGCAAAGTTCATTTCACCAACTATTTAAGCCTGAACTTGACTCGTAAGCATTTGTGTGTGAATCTTTCACCTATAAAAGTGTCTTAGCTGACAAATATAAAAAGCCCACAGATCATATTTTTATACTGCTATACTATTTTTAAGTACACAAAGTGCTTTCTTAGGTATTATAGTTAGTCTTGGCAAAACCTTTTGAGGTAAGAAGGAAGATGGGATACCCCATTCTATGAGTGAAAAACTGAGATTCAGTGATTTGTACTAAGATCTAGGGCTGGTAAGTAGTATTAGGATGAGAACTCACTTTTCACTGCTTCTTCAAGCAGCTTTACTTCAGAGCACAGATCGCCGTGCATTACCGCTATGGCAATTTAATACATGAAAATATAAACGTGCACGTGTGTGTATATTCTCTTCACCTATGAGAACTGTGAGCAAAACGAATACCACGTTAAATATTTATACAATGATTTTGCATGTTTTAAGGCACTGTATAAGTAATTCATTAAGACTAATTTGGAATCATCAGCCAACACAAGGAAACTAAGAGGATGGATTGCTAAATCAGAAAGAAGTTGGGGTTAAAAGTTAAATTTTAGTTCTGGTTCTTACTTGAATATGCTCTTGGCCTTAATTAACGTGGACTGAAAAGAGGCTAGCTTCTGAGTCTTTTTAACCTAAGTTTATATTTTGGGACATGCAGAAATTAACCTTTGTTTTTCAACAGAGTAAAAAGGAGTCCAAGAGTCTTCTGTTGAGCCAGAGTCCATTTGAGTTAATAGTTATTATCTGTGTTATACTGGAACAAGATAAAACAAAATAAAACAAAACTTTCAATCTGAAAGATCAGAGAAGCTTAATATAGCACCAAATCATCCCTTGCTAAGAGATTCCAGATGGTAGGGGAATAGGGCTGCAGAGGAAGCTGGGTAAAGTGTATTGCCCCGAAAGTAACCATAGTTAATATTAACAGCATGACAATGGCATTGCTTTCACTAAAAATGCTAATAATCTGAAAGCTTTGAATGGCTATACAATAGACTTTAAGTACAATCTTCACTTGTATTGGAATCATTTTGATCATGGCAAACGTTAATTCCACTATGTCTCTTTTTCTTTTATTTACGTAAAATAGTTACATATACAAATTATATTCTGTGGGCTAAAGAACCATAGTTGCAAAGGTTGTAGGATTCTCTTAAGTATGAAAATAGTCTTCACAAAATATTCGCTTTTTTCTCTAAAAAATAACCAGCATTTAGTTCTCCTCATTATCTCAATGAATCAGCTTGATGACTGGACAATTTGTCAATGACATGATTGCAAGTTTAAAATTGTGATCATATCTGAAATTGGGAAGTGATGCTTTTAATACACGATTTTTAAATTCAGCTCCTTCGGAGATTGGATTGATATGGGAAGGGACCCAGATGTACCTATCGTTGAAATTATACAGGGAAGACTCTATCCTTGCACTGATGGAAACAGAAATAGCTGAAGAACTATATAAGAGAGTTCTAATTTATAAATATGTTTTGGAAGGTTCATTTTTAAATAAAATACTGTAAAAATCTCTTCTGTATCCCAATCATCAAAGAATGCCAATTAGATGTCAAAGAACTGAAAACAAAGTAAATGTATTAAATTCCGGGATAGTGCAAGCTTTCACCGGAGTGAGCGCTCACTAATTTGGTGAGCATATGGGCCCATTTCAAAGGCTACATACGCTGCCCATGGCTGACTCCCATCTACTCATGTCTGCCCAAGACTTGATTTGGGAAGGCCTGCTGACTCTCCTTACCATGCTTTTCTCCCTCCTGCAGTACAAATATTTGTCATCTTATTACCAACGGAATTTGCTCTTCACAGAGTGGCAATTATTACACCACTAAGAGGCTTGTTTAAAATATTGTGTTTAGTGCAGTTTTTCCAAGGTCAAGTTGCCGTGATAAGTGGGTAGGGTATGTGGGATCAATCTGAATGCTATTGAGAAGACTGCCATACTCAGAGGTGAAAGTAATCAGCATCCCCATTCATGTTCCTTTATCACAGTGACACAAGACCACTCCTTAAAGCACATCTCCAGCTTTTGTTTTTCAGTGAAAGAAAGAGCTTCATACTTGCTCAGAGGCTGCTTTCCAAGCACAAGGGCAGTGAGAGAGAAGACCTAACAGTGAAGAAGAGGACAAAGAGAATCCAACTCGCAGTCTGGACAGAGATGTTTCAAGGTACGGAGAAGGTCATATCAAAAAGGACAAGAAATGAAGAGATTCAAGGAGGCGGAAAGGCATCGTCAGGGAACTGAGAAAGGGAAATCATTCCGGCAGCCACATCCTGGAGAGAGATGATAGGAGGGGAAGCCAGGGAGCAGACGCGATCCGTATCCAACTGCCATTCAGTAATTTTTATAAGGCAGAACTCACTAACGTGGAAGCAACACAGGGTGCACAAGCAGAGCCTGGCAATTTCATGATTTCTTTTTATTTAAAGAATAGCTCCAAATTCCTTCTGGATGAACGCTAATTTTATCACGAGCTTTGGCAATAAGTTTAACCCACATAGTCAATGCATTGCAAATTCATTAACAGGCTATTTCAAAGGAGCAACTGCTACCAGCTTTGGACTTAGGAAAAAAACAAAACAAAACAAAAAAAGATCATAGAAATAAATATTCTCCTTTAGTGTGTCTGGGAAAATCATTTTTATAAACTATGAGATACTTCTGACCAAACTAGAAAAGAAAACAAACAAACAAACAAAAAGCATGTGGCAGCGGCTACATAAAGGCCAGTTGAGCATATAATATTCTGCAGGAGGACAAGAACAGTATAGCATAGGGGTTCAGAGCACGGGCTGCCCCCTGGTTAGAGTCCAATCTGCTCACTATTTCAGTTGCTTAAATGTAAAATGAAGCTAATGATAGGCATCAGTTATGTCACTGTGACAATTACATAAATTAGTACCAATATAGCACTTGGAACTACATCCAGATCTCGGTAACACTGAGTACTATCTATTGGCCATGAATAACCTTATAATCCTGGGGCGTCTGGGTGGCTCAGCTGGAGAAGCATCTGGCTCTTGATTTTGGCTCAGGTCACAATCTCACGGTTTGTGGGTTCAAGCTCCACAGCTGGCTCCAGAGCTGGTAGTGCAGAGTCTGCTCGGGATTCTCTCTCCCCTTCTTTCTTACCTCTCCCCGACTCACGCTGTCTCTGTCTCTCTCAAAATAAATAAAGTTGAAAAAAATAACCTTAGAGTCCAAATCATGTGATTTGGTATCAACTCTGTTTCCTACCAGCACCAATGAGCAAATTTATGCACACACACATACACACACACACACACGTATGTAATATATGTATGTCTCTGCATGTGTGTATATACACAATAAAATGCATGATCACCACTCGTAAAACTCTCGTTCTATTATTCCGAAAATGCCATTGTTTTGAATGGGGATTGTACATATATTTCATGTCGTGGTTGACTATATCATCTTTTTCTTTTGATGACTAAAATACTAAAAATCCCTTGCCCAACTCATTCATTATCAGTTTTCAGAGCAATATGAAAGGCCACACTCCCAATTGCTGAGCAAGTTCTTGGTATGAGAACAGTAAATTTAAATAGCACAATGTGGATAGCATAGATAAAAGGAAGAACATTGCTGCAGGCCATCTTAATTCACTTTTTCCTTTGAATTAAACCCTTGAGTCAGAAAGCAGAAGACGGGATGGTTGGGAAACTCTTCGTTGTAATGTCAACCAGTTAAAAGGGCCACATGCAGAATTCCTGCATGAAACTCGAGAAATCTTTATGGGTGCTACTCAAAACTGGTGGCTAGAATTCTGATTGGCGTTTCAGTCACTGAGGTGGTACCTGATAAAATCCAGGGGCTTCTGCTGGGTAGTAGCTAGTACGTAGTGAACATAACAACTTTCCCAGCGACCTTATACTCTATTCAGTTGAATCGGCTGGCATTGTGTCTGTTAATTTTCTCGTTCTACCATAGTCTCTGATATTGGTGTTGGCCACATGGTAGCAATTGAAAACATTCCTGATGTTAAGCCATGCTATTGTCAGGATCTCGAGGTAAACAGCCACTCCAGGAGTCTGGGTGAACCTTATAAATGCTTGGTGGGCTTTGTCTAGGTATGTAAGACACAATGAAATAAGGTACGAAGCTCCGTATGAATTATACAAGAGATGTTATAAATCTCGAATGGAGAAATGAAGCATATTGGTAATATCTAGAAGAGAGCCCAAGGAGGGTGTGGAAGAGAAAACATAATTTAGAAGGAACAAGAAGGAACTCATAGAAATGATATGCCGCGATGTCATCCAGAGTTAACCAGAGCCAGGCAACAGTTAGGCAGAGCGTATCCAAATAATCCAATGTACCTATTTTATCTTCTCAAGATGTAAGGAAATAAAACGAGGTCTATTAATGTGCATCAAAAAGTAGAATGTATGGAAGGCTCTATTACAGAATTCCAGAGGTTGGCAAAGTATGAAACTAAGCAACAGAGAGGGTTTTCCATAGCCGCATCCTCCTATCTGCTTCTCCTACACGCTGGCTCACATTTAATCATGGAAGACAGAGTAGTGCCTTCTCTGATGAACTGTGGCCCCACGGAACTGATAGCGGATGGCAGCCGTGACCGTGATGGCTCCAGTCTCATTCTGTCACAGACTGTCTTTATAAGCCAGGCATGTCAGCACCATAAACTGATGAGGTAAGTAGTGATTAAGGCTAAGTGGATCTTGTTAATTCAGCAACACTTTAAAATAATTGAACATGAATAAAATGGCAAATTATAATCAAAGTCCTTTGGGAGTACATTTGAAAGCTACATAATGCAACATTGGTTCATCATGACTAATACTATTATAATTAATATCAAACGATGTAATAATGATGGGCTTCTCTAAGTTTGAATTTTCATGCCAGCGAAGAGGTGCCCTGGCATTTGACATTGGAGTGAGGGGTGGAGACAAAGGAGACGGAGAATGAAAGCAATCATTTTGTACTGCAATCTTTTCAACTCGGCATTTTCCTATTGAATTGCTTTGCTGCCTTATTCAGTTTTTGGATCAGGACATTTTCCATTATGCCTTGGTGTTCAAAAAACAGAGACAATGGTAATAGTCTCCTGAAGTGAATTCTAAGGTTTTAAAGCCCAACGTGTACAGGAGGCAATAACATGTTTGCTTTAAGAGCTTTTGAGATGTAAGTAGTGACCTCTGTGTTTCCAATAATGCCTGATAATTGAATGTAGACACTGCATATTGGAAAATAAGGTACTTGTAAGGCAAGGATCATATTCAACTGGCCCTTGTAATTGAGGGGCACAGTTTATCTGAGATTGTGAGCCCTGCCTCAAAGAACCTCAATAATCATAAGCAGTGGGGGATTAGCACTTACCATAGTGAGGGCAGTGCAATTCTTACAGCAGGTCACACAGAACAGAAATAAAGAAACAAACTGAAGCAGAGGATGTTCACATGACATGAGCCCTGGGAAAAGGGATGGGGACGCCAAATTCCTGAACCTGGAATGAAAACCTGTGATGGTATTTTCAGCGCAATTTTGAGACTGATTATAATCTAAGAAATAGCTGGTAGAACAGAGGAGCGGAGAAGTACAGATTAGAAAGAAATGAAATTTAAAAATTTAAATTAAATTTAAATGAAATTTAAAAAAATCACAGGTAAAAGTAAAGCCAAGCAGACATCGTGAAACGGAGGACGGCCAGGCTGTGTGACACCCGTTTCTCTCTTCTCTCTCAAAGGGGCTGATTCTGTCTGGCTAGAGAAGACTGAAGATTGCTTAAGTTCTTCAAAGTAGAAAACTGACAGTCCACAATGATTTGTTTGTTTAATGACTATGATTTACCACTTCCCCGTGAGTCATTTATTACTGTGACACATTGAGGTCAAGAGGAGTGGGTTCTCAGTTCAAATACAGGTCTCTGTCCTTTTGTGAACTACAGCCATAGATCTATCCCGTTCAGCAATTTTAAACCTCAAGACATTACTAGGAGTTTCAGTTGTGTGTCTCATATTCCATCCACATCCTTTCTGCTGAATGTACTTTATATTTTACATTGCGATGGTGTGTCAAACGGTTCAGCTTTCATTTAAACAGAATGGCTGCCGTTGTGTGTGGGAACACTTTCAAACAACTGAAAGAAAAGACAAAGCTGTCGTCTCTATTTTCCAATCTCATAAACCAATCAACAGAGGTGGGTGCTATCTGCAAGTCCCATTTACCTGGCATCGGGGGAAAAAAAAATCCTAAATATAAAGAATGAAATGTCGTGGTGGATTTTACAAGAGTTTAAATTCTGCTTTGTAACTGGACTGGGTGAGAAGCTTTACAAATGACAATTTGAACTTTCGCTTGTATCTTCTTTTCTTGAGTGCTCTTTTCAGCTCTGGAGGTAATCACTATGACCCCAGATCATTCCTCCAGATTCTTTTGATTGTCTAAACTCCAGTGTCTTTACTAGTTTTTATGGGATCTTTGACCTCCTCGGCAGTGTCCTCAGTTAATTGGACCATAGTTTTGAGCTGTTAGCTTGACACCATAGGTGGTTGTGCTTTTAAGAAACATAATGTCATGTTCCTTTCAGGTGCAGTTATGAATTCATATTCTGCCTTAGTAAAACCTCAGGAGAAACTTATCTAAGCAAACACTGTGGACTAGCTAAGGACAGCAAGGAACTTTCCATGGTCATAGCTGAGTAAGTATAACCCTTCGTAAGAGCCCAACTGAAAATAAAATGCTATGCATGACACTGAAAATTATATCCTTATATTAAATTTCAAAGGTAGATAATGAGAAATAAAGGCATGATCTCTAGCATGTTATGATGTTTTAGCATATTAGATAATATTCCAAAACATGGTTATGTGTTTTGTCTTGTGTTTTATGGGTATTTTTTTAAGTAACATTTTCAAACAATTACTAAATTAGAATCCTCTTATATAGTAATACAAAATGAATAGATATCATTCAGATAAAATATTAAGAACTTTATTTTTTAATTTAAATAAATTTTATTTTTGAGAGGGAGAGGAAGGGAATGAGCAGGGCAGCAGCAGAGACAAAGGGAGACACAGAATTTGAAGCAGGCTCTAGGCTCTGAGCTGTCAGCACAGAGCCTGGCATGGGGCTTGAGCTCACGAACTGTGAGATCATGACCTGAGCCACAGTCGGACAATTAACTGACTCAACCACCCAGGCGCCCCTAGATAAAATATTCAGAACTTTAGAGGAGAAAGGTATCCATGTCCCAAAATGTTCCAACAAGAATGAGACCAGTTTATATTTCAACAATTATCTGTATATGAATCATTTCATCTGATATTGCCTGCAATGGGCCAAAACTGCACCCATGATTTCTAGAGGGAAAGAACTCCAGGCCTGGGGAGAAGGCATACCCACTGGTCACAAATGACACTGGAGAATATGGAATTTCGTCCAAGTCAAGTGGTCTTTCTAGACATTTACATACTCAAATGCAAAACCAAGTGCTAGGTCATGCAGTCACATCAAAGCAGTCTGTTAAAAAATGTTCTTCACGTTCCAACTTACGTCATTCCTTCTACCCCTTAGGGGGAATATAGATCATCAAAAGAGTTAATTTCTTCCTTCCTTCTTCCCTCCCCTCTTTCCTTCCTTCCTCCTTTTTTTTTCTCCCTCAGACACCTACAGAATTAAACAAAATTATAGGTATAGAAAGGATCTCAGAGACAAGATAATCCATCACTGTTATTGTACAGATGAGAAATGGAGGCCAAATAGGATTAGCTGCTTGCTCAAAATTCCACAGGTAATAAGACTCAGAATTTGAATATGTCTCTCCTGCCTTCTGGTACATTGTCTTTTCTTTTATTTATTTATTTATTTTTTAATTTTTTTTTTAACGTTTATTTATATTTGAGACAGACAGAGCATGAACGGGGGAGGGTCAGAGAGAGGGAGACACAGAATCTGAAACAGGCTCCAGGCTCTGAGCTGTCAGCACAGAGCCCGACGCGGGGCTTGAACTCACGGACCGCGAGATCATGACCTGAGCCAAAGTCGGCCGCTTAACCGACTGAGCCACCCAGGCGCCCCCATTGTCTTTTCTTTTAAACCACACTATCTGGTATATTTGATTTCTCACAGGGTTCCCAATGTTTATTACTAGAAGGAACACTCTAAGCCACACTTTGTGCCATTAATTAGTCAAGCATTTTCCTCAAAAGTCCCTTTGATATATACTCTCCATAATTGCATTCCCAGCCCACAACTTCTGAGATAACTGTTATTACAGGATGTCTATGGAAAGGTTGGTGACCAGCTTTTGATTTCAATCACCCATCTAATCAATATTTTATAAATATTTATTGAGCACTGACTGTGTATCAGGCACTATCCTAAATACTGAGTTGGAGCAATGGACAAAAACCATTGTCATGTATCAAATACATTTTTTAATGTTTATTTCTTTTGAGAGAGAGAGAATGTGTGAATGGGGGAAGATGGAGAGGGAGAGAGAGAATCTCAAGCAGGCTCCATGCTGGCAGTGCAGATCCCCCACAACGCAGGGCTCAGTCTCACCAATGATGAGATCATGACCTGAGCCAAAATCATGCGTCGTGTGTTTAACCAACTGAGCCACCCAGGCACTCCATGATCATATATTCTTAAAGGGAGATAACACACAAGTTAATAAAGAAGGAAGGGAGGAAGGAAGGAGGAAAGGAAGGAAGGAAGGAAGGCAGGCAGGCAGTAGGGAAGGAGGAAAAGAAGGAAGGAAGTGGGGGAGGAAGGAGGGAAAGAGTGAGTCAGTTAAATGGTGGTAACTTGATAATTCTATGGAGAAAAATAAAGCCAGGCAGGACATTAGGGAGCACAGGAAGTAGGGTTACTATTTAATATAGGTGCCCAGAGAAAGCCTCAATGATAGCTATTTGAAAAGATAGCTGAAGAACAAAAGAATCATACAAAGATCTGAGGGAAGGGTGCTCTAAGTAAAAGGAAATAAAAGGCGTGAGACAGGGATGTGCTTAGCATATTTTAAGAGTGCTCTAGGATGCCAGTAAGACAGAAGCCAAGAGAATGAGAAGAAATGTAGAGGGTTTGGTGAGAAATATACATTGGAGAGAGAAGGTATATGGGTAGAAATACGGCTGGGAATCTTATAGATCATAGAAAGCACTTTAGTTCTGATCACTATGAGTTAGTTTGTAGAAATGCAAAAGAAGCAAAAGTCTAATTAAATGGCTATTGCAATCCAGTAAAAGTTGACAGTAGCTTGGAAAAGGGAAATAGAGATGGGGTATCTACAAGTGGTGGGGTACCGACTCCCTTTTGAAGAAAGAACGAACGGGACACGCTGTTGGTTTGAATCTGGATGCGTGAAGACAGTCAAAGAGATGCCCATAGACTTCCAACCAGATGCAGCAAGTAGGCTGTGGAATATATGAATGTGGGGTTCAGGAGAGTTTTAGACCATAGACATAAATAAAGTTGGGGGTCATCACGTGTACATGTAATTTAAAGTCATGAGATTGGACACTATCCCATAGAAGGACTCAACACAGAGAAGACATCTAAAGAGACACTCCAGAGTATAGACATCAAGGAGATGAGGAGGAAACGGCAAAGTAAACAGAGAATGAATGGCTCCCAGGTGGGAGGGAAACCATGAAAGAGTGGTATCTGGGGTACCAACAAGGTTAAGAAGAGGAAGTGACCAAGTACGTACCGGTTATCGCTGACAGAATGAGGAAGGTGACAACAGTGTGTTGCAAAGCCAGTTTTGCAAAGGGTGTGAGTGATCCTATCTAACACTGCCTGGAAAGGTTTGGCGAAGCGATGGAAGCAAAGCCTGCCATTCTGTGTATTCAGGAGAAAAGGGGAGCAGAGGGATGGAAGCAGGCATGGGACACGTTACCTCTGATACACACCCTGCTTAAGGCGGGCGAGGAAGCCTTCTTGAAGGTGAGACTAAACGAGTTTCAAGACTTTGAACCAAAACTTGACAGGTAAACATCCCGATGGCAATAATGCTTCACGTAAATTGAGACGCTTGAGGAAAACTTTACTGGTGGAAAGGACAAACCATGCCATGTGACGGCACCTCGGTGAACTCGGCGGTAATGGAGATAAAGCGTGGATATGGAAGTGGCAATTGAAATTAAGTAATGAAAGCAGAGACTGGGAAGACTATTCTGGAGATTTGTTTGGCAGTATTCGTTACCTTCGATACAGAGCAGGAGACGAGGAGGACCTCTTCAACCTGACTGTGTGAATGTTTTGGTGGTGCCATTAATGGGTGCAACAAACAGGACCTCCTAAACGAGGAATCTGGGGTCAGAACTAGATTTTCCCGCAGCCTGTGGTACCATACATTCTCTCTCCTGTCCCTTGTTTTTGCTCTCACTCTTGACTTGAATTTCTCATCATAGGAGGAGTTAGAGTCTGAGACCCTCTTAGCTAGTAATCCACAAGTTCAGGTACAATGATAAAGATTTCAGCCTTAGCCTATTAATTTTTTTAAGTTGTTTTTCTTTGCTTCTTTGTTTTTTGAGAAGGAAGGCACAGCATGAGAACGGAAGGGGAAAGAGAGAAGGACACACAGAATCCGTGGCAGGCTCCAGGCTCTGTGCTGTCAGCAGGGCCCAACATGGGACTCGAACCCACGAGCCATGAGATCACGACCTGAGCCGGAGTCGGATGCTTGGCCAACTGAGCCACCCAGGCATTCTAAGTCTTAGCCTATTGAGTCTGAGGCGTTGTGGAGAGATCTTCAGGCGAACGTTCAGAGGGCATATGGAAAAGGGCTAAGAAGAACTTGGAAGAGTGGCCAAAACTTAAATAACTGAGGATCAAGCAGCTAGAGTATAGAAGGATCTAATCTGGCTCCTGGCTGTGGGGGAGAAGCTACTTACAGTGGAGGCTTTCTGGAGCTAGAAAGGGGTTTATGCCTGGCAGGCAGAAGCAGCCTGTGAGCCTCCAGTGGCGTTCAGCCATGTTTCCCTTCCAAGGTTTACACTGTGTAACAGCGTATACAGTCATTCGGCTCCCCCCTGAGAAGCATAGCCTCGGCTTCTCCGTGCACACTTCTACAAAAGCCGAAGCTCATACACGTTTGAGAATTAGGCTGAAGTGTTTATAAAAGACGTTTTTCTCCCCAAATATGGAGGTTCAGCGGCCTCCTGTCTTATTCCTTTCTCAGTCTGTGCGAATCCGTGTCAGATCTTTCCGCGAACTCTAGCGGGGAACATGTCCTTGGAGCCATGATGCCTGGAACAGAGTTGGTGCCTGACAAATATTTGTAGTCCCCTGGCCAGATTGTTCAGAGGGGATGGATACTGAGATTAGAGAAATGTGCTGCTTCCTCACATGCTTTAGGTAGGAGCCTGGAAATATATGAACAGCAACAACAGAAGCAAATAGAGAGGGACAACTCCCTATTTCTACACGTTATGCTTCCTAGGAAAAAAACATATAAAAGTCAAATAATAGATACATAGGTCCACAGACTACAAAAAGGTCCTTTTTGGTAAAGTAAAATACGCACACTCAAATTTATTTCCTAATGTGAGGTCCTCTTTAGATATAATTTCAGTGTTGATCTATTGTGTTGTGGGGACTTCCTGAAACTGTTCTCCCCACGCCACTCAATCCCGCCTTTGAGTCCCACTGTCGTCCACGTGAGGTCCAAGGAGAGGCTGAGCACAAAGGCTTACCCCTTTTGGCACACCTAAACATTTCTACCTTTGTTTCTACGACATTGTATTTATAAAAATAGCTATCCCTTCTGTTAGCATTCAGCTTTTCTTTTTTTTAAAATATTTTAACGTTTATTCATCTTTTAAGAGACAGAGAGAGACACAGCGCACAAAAGGGGAGACACAGATGCAAAACAGGCTCCAGGCTCTGAGCTGTCAGCACAGAGCCCGACGCAGGGCTCGAACTCACGAACCGTGAGACCACGACCTGAGCCGAAGTCGGAAGCTTAACCGACTGAGCCACCCAGGCGCCCCTAGCATCCAGCTTTTCTTATTTCTGCTCTCCACTCTTACATCTGAATACAGACAAAACGTAACTACGTTGTCAAGCAGCACATACAAGATATTATATAGAGGAATATGGATGTGCTGGTGAAATGGGGTGGTGGGTGGCAGGCACCCACCAGAGATACTGAAATGATTGTTTCTCAGTTCACGAACAAATTCCAATCATGCACAAGAAATGCAACTGAGTGGGTGGCGGTGGGGAGTCTAAAGTGCACAAGTGCTTCTAAGGGTAAATTATGAAAGTTTGGGTCTACTTGTGAAATGCAGCGCATTTGACCTTTATGTATCTTGTGCAGTTAGAAGATTGAGGCAAGGTACTAACATTTGCTGCATACTTAACTGGGCAGTGGGCATTATACATAGTGGACATACACGTACGTATTACATAATGAAACATATACACACATATATCTAACCACACACACACACACAATCTCATTTATTCTCTTCACTGTGATGTATTAAAATTTCCAATTTTCAAATGAAAAACAAAAAACAAACAAACGGAAAGTTCAAAAGCATTAGTAACACGCCCCTGTCACACAGGCTATCCACGGCGATCTGGGGGATCAGTACCCTGACTATCCACGGTCATTCAGGAGATTAGTACTCTGACAATCCGCGGCGATCTGGGGGATCAGTACTCTGTCACAGGCACTGCCAGCTTCGGGGTATTTTGGGTGATCTATAACATAACCGTAAAGCACTAAGAATTTGCTACAGGAGTTCTTGTCTTCAGGCACTTTGATCCTTGGGATTTTGTCATGCTGTAGCGATTTCCTGGCAGGGGAGAACAATTAGGTTCCCGTGAAATGCCCTGGCATCTCTCCATCCCCCATGAATGGAGCAGGACATAAGCCCCTCCACAACCATCACCAAAGACATACTGGGTTTAAGGCTAATATCTTATTTTAATAGTTAATTCTGGAAACCCACCAAGAGCAGGCATCATTTGAATTTGGCACGATTTCATAGATGCTTGTTCCTCATAATTTCATTATTCTCCAGATGTTAACATATTTTTCTGCGATGCTAATTTTTCTTTTGCCAATTATCTCTGTCAGAATTGTAAGACGATTCTCTTTTGGATTATTTATTTGCACATTTCTTCTACTAAAACGTAAGTTCCACGAGGGTACAGATGTGCGTTTTGCTTAGTGATTATAAATTCCGAGTCTTAAACCAGTGCCTGGCATAGAGCATGTGCCCAGAAAGTGCCATTTAAGGGAATACATAAGTAAAAATTGTACCCATAATTTTCCTGTCGCATGGATGCTATTAAAGCCAATGCTTAAAAATACTGACAGTATTAGATGATAAAAAAAAAAAAAAGAAGCAAAGTCACTTCTTATGATTCCATGTGTAGATTATCTAGTGGAAAGTTTGAATCCCGGAGTAATGGACTTCTTGGATCTTATCCCCGACTGGCTCTCAGGACCATCCTGTGTGCTGGGCTCAGAGAAAGCTAAACATTTTTTAAAGCAACAATGTCTAGGAAATGATTGAGGCTAAAAATAGTCCTATATATTTTCAATTAAAAATAGCACTCTGAATAATCCACTCTTTATTATCTATTTCACCTCTCCAGTCCGTGTGCTTCATTAACTGACAATTTGTTATCTCTATTTTTAATCACCCCATACAAGATGGAATTAATTTTTCCTAAGCCTTCTTTCATTTTCTTGGCTCAAACACCTAAATTCTTAATGATTTAAAAATATGGTTCCTTTTGGTAGTTTTTCTGTCTTTAGAGGTGAGTTTTGGAAGACTAGGAGGCATTTTTTGTTCCTCTCGTTGAAGTCTGCAACTGTCCTTTCCCTTTGCATATGAGCAACGGCAACCCACATGATACTGGGCACAGAGTGTTTGAGCTCCGTCCAGAGCTGCTGCCTGGGGGGCGGTAAATGATATTATGCGAAGTGTTATGGTGCTGTGGAAATAGGGAATTCATTTCCAATTCAGACCCCAAGCAGGAAGAGGCTTCTCCCTGCCACAGGGGGTTTCAAACCCTCACAAATAGAGTGTGCGTGCCAACTGGGCCAGCGGGGGAAGAGAGGGCAGCCACCGGGGTGGAGGACGTGGCGTCTGTGCCCAACACTCAGATTAGCGGACTGTGCCACAGAGCAGGGCGGTTGCTGGAAAGGTCGACAGCCTAATCCTTTGGTACACAAACCTCTTTGAACAAACCACGAGCAGAGATCGAAGTTTCCTGAATCAGGAAGCGGTCACCTGAACACAGATCTCAGACTGGAAGCAAGGATGCAGAAGGGAAACCCGTCTGAAGCTTCCTTCTTGTGGCGAACCGAAGACACGTGAAATAACCCAACGGGCATCCTTTGGGTGCTGCAGGTACCGGTCCCTATTTGGAGTAGAAAGTTGGCAGTGAAATAACCCCTGTGAGCTCTATATATGTAAATTCCTGGATGGGATAGAATGAGCCCTACTTCACCCGCCACATCAAGAACACCTGTCCAGAATGGTCAAATGTACATAGGCAAAAGGTTTCTTGAGCATCGTTTTCTAGATCAGCCTGTCTCCAACTTTAATGTGCAGGGGAATCACCGGGGGATCCTGTGTGATGCAACTTCAGATTCAGTACACCTAAGGTACGGCTGGAAATACTGCATCTCCCATTTCCCATGAGCTCCCAGGCGATGCAGATGCGGCCAGCGCACGGACCACTCCTTGAATGACAAGGCTCTAGATTGCGCGATCTCGTACCCAAGTACAAATATGAGGCTGCTGATTGTAACTCCCTGTACATTTTTACTTTGCCAGGGAATGACTCCTCTCAAGCCACCCGTGGGCGCTCCTCATTAACTGGTGGTTGTTGGTGTTGCTTTGAGTGGGAGTCCCCCCTACTCCTATAGTCTGAAACGGAGTCTTACTAACACCCAAGAAGGTTTCTGTTCGCACTGACGGGGTGTTTGCTTTCGCCCTTTTAAAATAAACGTTGAGATCGTTGGTTTGGAGGAAACAAAGGAAGTCACGTGACTTGCAGTTCCTGGTGGTATCTTGAAGATGGCTGTTCTGTTTCTCAAGCAAGGAGGAGGAGAATAACATATGGATATATTGCCGGGCTGCCCATGCTTCTCCTGAATTGCCAGACCACGTTATAAGGTGCAGCAGATGGCCAGAGCAGCGGGGACGTGCCAAATGATGCACTCCAGAGCCCCTCTACAAGGTGCTCGCTCTGGTAGCAGAGCAGAGCTCAAGAATATGCTTACGGCCTTTCACAAAGACAAATTATCTGGTAGCTCTTCAGATGGTGCTATCAAAATCATCGTAGAGGGTGGATGATTTACCTCTGCGATGCACTGGCAATTCAACGTTGTATTAGGGAGGAGGGAAAAAACTTCACGGAAGTCTTCAGAATATGAACTTTCTTTCCTGAGTTTGGGCAAAAAGTGCTATTCTCTGATGATTTCATCCATCAAAACAGAAAAGGAGCCCTATTTGCTGTTGTCAGTGACATCCCCCCTCCCTCTCCAGCCTCATCTTCGTCCAGTGTCCTCTGGAAGGCTTTTCTGTTCTGGACAGCAAGACAGCACCTCTATCGTGACTTGTCTCTTTCGGCTACCATGATTTTCCTCTTAAGTGTTGTACCTTTCCATCCTGTTCTGTCCTGCCTTTGTGAAGTATTTAAGTCCTACTCATTCTTTAGGACACACGCCATGCACCAACCCCTCCTGAAGATCTTCCTTAGTCTTTCCAACCAAAGTTAATATCACCTCCCTCCGCTCCACACGTCTTGTCAGATCTAGACATTTGGCAAGTTAAGAGTGTCTCTTTATTACAATTCATCTTTTTCTTATTTGATTTTTCAAATGAGCAAGATTTGTTTTTCTTATTTAACCTATAGGCTTCTTACAAACAGCGAATGTTCTTAGGATGTTGAAATCTATGACAGTGGATAAATGCATTCATACTTAGGTTTTAGGTTTTAAAGTCAATCGTGTAGATGGTACACCCAAAGGTCCAGCCCACCGAATCCTTGCTCAGAACTCAAGTGCTCATGGATACGTCACCAAAGATAATAGCGGAGACGCCAAGGCTAACATCCATATTCTCTTTGCTCACAACAATGAAACAAGGACATACCCTTCCTCTCTTCTGCTGTAGCCATTCTATTTGCTTCTTGTTCTATGGAGTGGATACAGGGTTATCTGTGTTTACTCCTGAGGGTAGCTGAGGCCACTCAGTCTCATGTCCCACATTCTTATGACTATTCAGGAGATTCACTCTTCTAAGAATTATATAACTTGGGTCTTGATTTGTGTAGTGTACATTTGATTGATCTATCTATCCGTCTATCTATCTATCGTCTATCCATTTAGTTAGTTACCACAATAATGCTACAGAAAGTCATTATTTTGTTTTGAATCAAATTTGAAATCCTTCCTTGGAATGAGCCCCCAGTCAGTTCAAGCCAATTGGCTTAATATCTCAATCACCCAGTCATCCTACACAAGCCTTTTCCAAACTGTGCCATATTCTTGGAATGCTCTCTCTTTCTGTCTGCCAAGTTATCTCTCTTTCATCATCCAAATAGCTCATACAATCCCACCTCCTCTTCACCGTCTTCCAGAACTATTTGGAAAAGGTCTAATAGCTTCTCTCTGCACCATTCGGTGTGAGCATCAGCCACTTAAGGCTCTCTCACTCTTCACTGCTCTACTAATGTACTTATTCTTGAAATGGACACCAAGTATGTACATTGTTGTGCACTGTTGAACAGTCTTTTTTTTTGGGGGGGGTTCTTTTTGTTTGTTTTGTTTTATCTTTGTATATGCTGTCTTTAAATCCAGGTATTTTTAGTCTCATGATCTACTTTTGACAAATTCTACAGAAATAAGACGACAACTAAAGCCCTCTACAACGGTGCCTAGTGTAACATTATGTAGAAACAGATACTTAATACATAAGGAGATTTCTCAGATTTGATTTTTTTTCATGTACAAAGAATATGGAACATATTTAATATTTCACAAATCCACCAGGACCTGCCAGAAGAACTCTTTTAGCCTTGGGCAAGGATGGCGATTTCCATGGGGGTTCATTTCTCAGATGACAGTGCAGTTGCTGCGTTGGTGGTAACTGTAGGCAGTACAAAGGGGAATTAATAAGATGCTCTCAGTGCTGAGGGACAAGATCACAAAAGGTCATTCTCTGAGAGGGGAAACAAGTAGGGACACTGAATCCCTTCTTCTGGGAAGTTTGAGGAAAGTGCCGCTAGCAAGAAGTGGGAAACCCCCTTAGACTTGCAAGCGCCGCTCATAGAGTGGATGCTCGATGTGGATTTATCAGATGAAAAAAGGAATCAGAATTTCAAAGAACCATGATGTAAATGACAATCTACCTGTCACATTCCACACAATCTAGCTGAGGAAATCACTCGCTAAATTTGGGGTCGGAAGGGAAGGGGTGACAGTCTGCAAGTTTACAAAATGGAGGACCAAGGAGGAATAGGAAGTGTCTGTGTTTATCCAGCAGTAATCAAAAAAAAAAAAAAATCCCGATTATCAGCAGGTCCAGCTACATAATTTTCAGGGCCCAAAACAAAATGAAAATGGAGAGGCATCCATTTTCAAAATTACTAAGAATTTCAAGATGGCAAGAGCAGAGGAAGAACTAAGCACGAGTCCTTCTAAGCACAGGACCCTGTGAGACCGACCACCCATGTTTCCTGTGCAGTGGACATACCCCTGTCCAATGAGCATGAGTAGTGTGTCTACAGATTTTGAGCACATTTAAGTCACTGGGCTAACCCAAAATCTGGACACTATCTCTCCCTTCATAACAAATCTTTGCTTAGACAAAATACAGTTTGGTTATAAGCTCAGGTTTGTTTGTTTGTTTATTTATTTATTTATTCACACACACACACACACACACACACACACACACACACACACACAGAATATTCCAAACAGGCGTCACACTGTCAGGGCATAGCCTGACATGGGGCTTGAACTCACGGAACTGTGAGATCAGTACTTGAGCCAAAATCAAAAGTTGAACTCTTAACCAACTGAGCCATCCAGATGCCACATAAGCTCCGTTTTATAAATGATTTTATACCATACAGGGTGATCCCTTGGCAAGAAGAGTTCAGATTTATCCAATCTGCTACCTGTTTCCACTTCTGTATCAGTCATTTGAGATTTTAATGAGCATACTTCTTTCGCCTTTGTCTCTGACCTCTTTATAGTTGGAAGATACTGCGAGAAAACACTGGAACTTCCTGTCTTTACATTTGTTTTTTTTTTTTTTTTTTTTTTTAATCAGTAAAATGGAGATGATGAATCTCATGTCTCAGGCTAATCATGTCTCCTGAAGTCACGTACGTGCATTTCCTGGCATATGCTAGCCTCTCACTTCTTTCCTTCCTACCTTCCTTTTAGGCCTCTGATTCTCCAAACTCATGGCCACTGCACACGAGTCCATCCACTGGGCCTGGATAAGTAACCAAGTTTCTGGTTGTGCAATACTGAGGGTCTGCCCTTAACCCTGATGATCAGTCTGTGAGGAATTCATTTATGCAGTCAGCTGTCCACTTCCTCTCACTGACATCCCATAGGCTGCAATAAATGCTCTGCAGGAAAGTCTGCAGACCTTGTAGCCGGGGAAGAAGAAGATGGGAGAAAAGAACCAGAGCCCAAGACATGTCTATCTTGTGCCTCATTATCTGGGCACTAGCAACGTCAGTCTACTCACAACCTGTGTTATCGCAGGGAGGAGACCCAGATGAGAGAACAGTGGGAACTGGGCGAGAAGAGGCATAGAGAGAGATGGAAAACAGATCCAGCACTTTGACAAGCTGGATGCAAAGCTGCTCTCGTCTATTTGATCAAAGTGGGGGAAAAAACACTTTTGTCAAACTGTCTGCTTTGTTTTCGGGCAACGCCACTCTCGCACATCATTTGCCTCTTTGCATTAATGCGCTGTCTACATTTTTTATTCACTGTCAGATAATCAGTGTCCAAAGCATTTTTTTCCTACTACAGATTTATTTAAATGTGCCCAACTCTTAAGCAGTCAGCTTACAGCAACTACTATAATCTCTTCTTCTTTACTCATAACCAAAGACACATATCACACAAAGAATAACAAAAGTACGAGAAGGATTAGGAGAATGTGGTGCCTCCGTGAACAAAGTACAGCTGGCATTGTGCTTTAAAAATAATGGCTTTTCTGTCTCATGGGCAAGGAGAAATAACTTTTCCACCACATAATAAATTTATTAGCCTTTCCGACCTCATCATTCCTACCTTAACTTAGATACAGCATCAAAGACAAGAACATCTGTTTGACAGTAATATTTTCCAATCCGGCTTTTTACCATTCACCGCTGCTTGGTTTTCCAAAGTTACTGCATGAGCGCCACCTGGTGGTATGTTTGTTAGTTGCTCAGTGTGACCGCGTAAATCTAGAGGATGCTAGTTTGAGACTTTCACTGTGGAAGGACTTGAGAATAGGCAAATGTTTTGAAAGAGCAACCACGAACGGGCAACCTATGACACGCACTTGAAGCAATACATTTTATCCTTTAACCACTGACTAAATATAGCTTTTCCGGGTTGGCACACCTTGCTCCTTCTTCCTAAACGGTGTTTTCCCTGTTCCTTCTCGTTCCAGCTGATTTCCCACCCATGCATGTCTAACTCTTTCAAGCTGCGGCTCATCATTTAGTTGTTCCAGAAAGCCTCTCTTAGTGCTCATGTCAGTCAAGGTCCCTGTAGAAACAGATGGCACACTAAAATTGGATCATCTGAGCGAGTTTAATTTAAAATCTACTGACAAACAAGTGGGTAGAGGGTAGGAAAGCCACCATGATGGTGAAGAATACAAAAACAGTAACAGAGGCCTCTACTGCCCTCGTTGTGAAGGTGCAAGCAGACAGTGGGCTGTGTAAGAGGTGGGCGTGAGGGAGGTGTGACCTCAGTGGAAGGGTTTCATCTTCCCATTTCCTACAGGTGCCCCTCATTGGCCAACTTCAACATCAAACCATAGTGAGGGCAACCGTCCAAGTTCACCAAGTGTGGGGGCGGGTGCATATAGGGAGGGGGAAGCAAGGTGAGGAGGTGGGGCCAGCAGAAGGGTGCCTGCAGCCTGCGCTCTTCCCCATAGTCCCGGGCATCGGCTATACAAAAATACATTTATAGACAGAAGACTGAAAGGTTAACTACAGGGAGATAAACAGTTATACTGACGGACTCAATGATGAGCTCACACAAGATTTTCCACTGAGTGTAACGTCCTCTTGCTTCTCAGGTGGACAGGGCATCGACCCATCTGAAGCTACCTCTACCCCCTTCATTTCATGTGCTCCAAATCAGCGTTTTTCTTGTCTCGAGATGTGGCAGTGTGGTGTGTTAATAGCAGCTCTGTTTCCGGTTCTGCTCTTAATGGCCCATTATAATTTATCACTTAGAATGGACCAGAAGTTGGAGGATTCAATATGATAAATTCATGTTAATTAATATCTGCCATATCTGGTCTCTCAGTTTTTGAGGGGACCTCTGAATTTAAAGTGTCCATTCTCCCTCTCCTTCTCTCTCTTTCAAAATGAGCGTAGCTTTGGAGGATGCACTGGCCAATTAAGTGGAAGAAAGTCCCAACAAGCTTTAAGTTCCAAATCATGAACGAGCCGTCTGGTGTTTGGGGAGGGTTTCACTTGCCGGTTGGCATATCAGTCCCTAAGAGAAAAGAACCTGACAGATTAACAACACGTGGGTGTCACAGACATGCTGAGGCGTACCTGTGGGACATTGCCAAGTTAGAAGAAAGGGACTACACCCAAGCTTTTGAGAACGTCTTTGTGGACATTCACATATTTCTCAGAGCAGCTCATGCGATCTTGACACAAGGCAGTAACCTGAACGATAGAATTTTATCAAAACTATTGTCTGTTTCCAAATTTGTGTGCGATGATAAAAATATCCAGGTAGAAAAACAACTTAAAACAGAATACAACTCAGAAATTATTAACCTGTCTTTTAAGTACTTCATAAATCAAAAGATTATTAGGTCAGGATTCTGACCTTTGATTCTGTAGAATATTGAAATCATACCTCTCACAGCGTACATGAAGAACACATGCCCTGAGACAGAGGCTAAGCAGTTGCAAATTTAAAACCACAATCTAGATCTTAAGAGAGGTCTCCACCCAGTGCTGGGAATATTAAAGCAAAATAGAACTTTATTGCGTGTCAGAGTGATTTCTTAAAAACCAACCTGAACATGTAGCTGGTATTGTTCTTTCTTTCTTTCTTTCTTTCTTTCTTTCTTTCTTTCTTTCTTTCTTTCTCTCCCTCCCTCCCTCCCTCCCTTCCTCTCTCTCTCTCTCTCTCTGTCTTTCTTTCTTTTTCTTTTTTCCAGCCATAAGAAAACCAGTAAGGCAAACAATTTCCTTCCTGCCTTTCTCTTCAGCCCTCCTTCTTCCCTAGTAACAGTGAGAAGGTCAAAATACCTGGTAGTTTTGTGGTTCAGAGTCAGAAGAGAATAAGCTTGTATTCTCCAAAAATAGACAGCTTATGAGGTGTAATTGATCTGAATAGTTTGGAATCCAGGTAAAGGGGATGTTGGGGAACCAGGAGAGAGGGGGAGGTGAGGGAGGCACACAAGTGTTCGGGGGTCCTTCGGGCTCAGAGACCTGAACCCATTCTTGATCCCTTTACTTGCAATGTCGAGAGCTCAGATGGGGATGGGACTGTGAGTCCTTGGGACTGAGGAACCTTATCAAAGTTGTCATTACTGACCCTGGCAGGAGTGGTGGGGGCTGGGGTAGTGGGCGGGTGGTGGTGATTCTGTCAGTAAAACTGTCTGCCTGCACAAGGATCAAAAAGCCACCAGGTACCTAGTTTTGTGCCCTTTGCTCTTCTGGACTGCCTCGGCCCCAGAGTCATAATGCAGTCTGAGGGCGGGAGAGGGCACCCCAAATTGACTGATATTGGACTTCTTGTCAACCTCGATGACAGCAGCCTCACAGTGGATTTAATCTGACTTAGAAAAATAAAGAAAGGTGACATTTCTTGCACTCTGAGTACCACGGAGCGGGTTGTACCTGTTGAAAGTGTAAATTTTCTGTTGGTATCATCTAATAGTTATTTTGATGGGTAAGGGCTGAGAGCTTAGTGCTAAGGAGATCATTCTATCCACCAACTTTTATTTTTAGAAAGCGTATCTTTGAAAGCTAAATATTTCTCACTGTACCATTTTTTTTCCGGTCCACCTAAAAAGAGGGAAAAAATGGAATTTCACAATTGTTTTTGTAGTAACATAAGCTCTTCAGGGCATAGGGCTTGTGAACTGAATTGCAGCCCAGCATGAAATTTTACAGCTGAATTATGAACCCCTGCCAATAAAAGTTTACAGCAGAACAGCCAGGCTTTTCTAGCTTTAGGAGAAGAGGTGGAGAAAACACACATGCTCTAACAGATACTAGTATCGTGGAAATACGGCATTAATGATTGCAACTATTTGAGGATTCAGAATTCAAATGTGAGCACGGAGTTAATTAGAAACACTTGAAAGATACGTCATTTATCACCCGAGTCACGCGACCCTTATTTACTTTGTATAAATGTAAACTCAAAATGATTTGACATCTCTTTCACTTTCATAATTAAATTAGAAGATTTGAGAATTCACAGGTTTTGAAATGAAGCTACTATTGACTTCAAATGATCCCCATTAAGAGGAAAAGTAATAGAATGAATAAATTCACTCGACATACCATGATGCCGTATCATTAATTTCCCTCCCGGACAACTCACTGCCTACTGAATACATTTATACCAGAATTACCCATGAATCAATACTGCAAAAGTATCCGAGGGGTATAGTTTTTGCTTTTACCACAGAAATATATAATTGCCTACAACCTATTTCGGTTATTGTTGTAGGGCGGGGTGGACAGGAAAGCTGAATAGAGCCCCTAAATAAAATACACTTGCTCAACGATGACGACGAGGACAAAGTGCTCTTTTTTTTTTCTTTTAACTAATTGAAAGTAATTTTTTAAAAGCCCTAAAATACAATCTTTATGACTGTAGTGCAGATCTTTGATTGGAATCACCTAAACAGAAGTGTGCTTTAATCTATCCAGCCTCCTCACCGTCAACCTACCCCCCACCTCTTTGGTCACCTGATGGCAACGGGCTAAGTGTATGAGTCCACTAATAATCCACTGAGAAGGAAAACCTTCGTATCATCAGTTCAATTTGTTCGACCTCCAGGGCACGCAGAAATCATGCTCTGGAAAACAGACTAGGGAGGGACCTATGAACAGAGAGACTGTGAACTTAAGTGTTGGCTCGGCCTGCCCTTTGGGCAACGGAGTCTAGGGAGTGACCAAAGGACCATTCCCTCAGCCTCCTCCCCAGCTCAGTAGGAATTACCACACACCGTGACGGAGACGTATGGACTCACAGTATCAGCTAAAAGAGACTTAAGTCGTTAAAGGGATGTTGGGAGGATGTGGATGAAGTGTTCCAGGACGGCACTTGTAGACGTAAAAGGCAGAGGGGTGTATCAACACTGTTTGTTTTTCTTTAGGGAAGATCCGCCATTACTATGAACTATAATAACCAGAATAATTTATTTCATAAACTGGAAATAATAACCACCATTAACAAATGATATATTTTCCCTACATTCCACTGGACACAGTCTTGTTTTCTCAGGCTGGCAAGGAGCACGTATGCATGCATCCATTCATCCGTTTACTGATCAACCAGTGATTTAGCCTCTACGTATCAAACACGGTGCTGGGCACTATCCTGGTAAATGAACTCATCTGTACCCTTAGGGAGCTCACAGTCAGGTGGGAGAAACCAAGTCAGCAAAGCGACATACCTTCGAAGGAATTACAGGGTGAAACAGGACTACTTTGGAATATATGTGATTAAAACGAGGGAGGAAAGGATAGAAGGCTTCTTGGAAAAGGTGACACTTGGTTAAACCTTAAAAGTTCCATGATGAGAGGCCCAGGGGCAGAGGAAACAGCAAAGCTTTCAGGAAACTGTAAACAGGGATCAAATGGCAAACGTGGAGAAGGGGGCGGGTACAGCCTGCCAGAGTCACATCAAGGAGTTTAGATCTCCTGCTAAAGGCGGTGGAGATCTGCCTAGTAACTAGATTTGCATTCCACAAAGATCATTCTAAAGAGGAAGGGGAATGGGTTACAAGGGAGGAAGGAAGCTAGGAAATACCATTTGCTTGTTTTCCTAGTTTATACAAGCATGTATTATTTCGACTTTTTAAATTTTAAAGTTGAGAATCTGGTTACAGTGGCCATGAGAACGCCCCTCTCAGATCTCTAACTCCAGGAGGGCTGGAGTCTAGGACAGAGCACAACCTCCCCTGATGGCCAACTTTGACTCAGAACAGCTTTGCTAAACTTTCAATAGACCTCAGAAACCTCCTCCTCTCTCTTTACCTCTGGGTCAGACTTACATTACAGTCCCAAAACTCAATGTGTCCCCAAATAAAGTCTTCTCACATATTATTCCTTCTTGGCATCTGCTTCTCAGAAGACTCAGACTAATACACTGACATAGTATGATCTACCAAATAAAAACTCCTTACATAAATACAAAATTGTGAATTACTTGAGATTACGAGTCTTATTAATTCTCATTTGTATCCCAGTGCCCGACACAAACAACCTGTCAGTTTTGCAAGAATATAAAGGGAAGAATAACTTAGTTCAGAGTTGATCATGCAACAGTATGTTTTCTCTTATAGTTCAAGGTGATATATCAACCATGCTATTTTTTTTAATGAATGCAACAAAAACCTTGAAAAGTGATGCCCTAATTTGCAATCACTATAAAGGTTAACAGAAGTCTTCTTGTCCAATGCGATTGAGCCAATGCTGTAGTTGTTTAACTTTAAAAAGCCTGATAAGTTGCACCTGGGTGGCTCAGCTGGTTAAGTGTCTGACTTCAGCTCAGGTCATGATCTAGCGGTTCATGAGTTCAAGCCTGGTTATCGGACTCTGCCGTCAGAGCAGAGCTCACTTTGGATCCCAGGCCCACCCCCACCCCTCTACTCCCCCACTGCTCATGTGCTCTATCTAAAAAATGAATAAACATTTATTAAAAAATACAATAAAAATAAAGAGCCAGTTAAAAAGGAGAAATCATAAAAATGACCCACACGTTAGCTTCATATCTCAAAACACGTGGATACACATTTGTCACTGTTTCTAGTCCACAGCTTTTCTGTGAGCGGGGTTCACTGAAGGCCTGCATAAAACACAGCTTTAAAAAAACTACCTATTATGTCTGCTTGTGATTCCATTAAAGTTGAATTATAGATTCAAACTCGGAATAAATTCTGTCAGATTCGTATGATTTTCCTGAATATCTGATAGTTGTCTTGCCTGTACCTAATAAATAGGTATATAATATAGGTATTGAGTTTGCATATGTATGAGTGTGCCTTAGCTTGGCCAGAGAGGTGCTCCATTTTCCTTGACTTATTTCCATCTGGAACAAAATCAGTTACATTCAACCCCACTGATCCCTTTTCTCTCTCCATAGCAGGAGCAAAGGTACCAGTTGAGCTCAGGTGAAGCACCCGAACGTGCTTGGATCAGATGATTTCTTTCTTATGAACCCAACCTGTCCTCATGACAGATACATTGCTGCCTCTTCAGGAGAATGAGTTTTCCACCTCTAGGGGAAGGTTTTCAGTTGCCCAGAGCTACCTATGATGGTACAAGTTTGGCAGTGAAATTCTGGAAGGATACATTGCAAAACAGGTTGCAATGTCACCATTAGGTTGCAGGTTCCAATTTTCATTCTATCAGTAACATGGATTGTTTATATGTGAGACCAGTGATTCCAACTTGGTTTTTTCCCCTATCAGAAATTCCTTCCGACATGCTGTTTTCCTAAAAATTAGGCTTGTGTAAACCATTTGAACTTTTTTTTTTAAGGTATCAGAAGAATTTTTACACAATTTCTTCACATCTTCATCAATGTTTTGGATTCCATCCCATGCCATCCCTTCCAGGACTTAACCCCTCAACTTTTTGACCTTTATCATTTTGAATCTTTTCTCCTCTATAGACTCTATCCCTGGGAATTTCAAATATATTCTTCCAACTCTTGAAAAATTTCCATTGATCCTGCTATGCCTTTTGGTTGGCACCTTCCAATCTCCGTTTTTCTTTACTGATTAGCATGGTGAACTTGCTAAAAGCCCACTGTCTCCCCCGACATTCCTGAGGTTGCTCTGCTGAATGACCTGCTTGACAAGCAGGTCTTTTTCTCATTACTCATTCCCTCTAATCTTCCTGGAATATGGTTTGAAATCATCTCATTATTAATGCCCTCAAACTCCTTGTTGGAAAGGTTATTTCTTTTTGAATGAGAGAGAGAGAGCACGGGCACACATGGGGGAGGGACAGAGAGAGAGAGGGAAACAGAGAATCCCAAGCAGGCTCTGTGCTAACAGCGGGGGCAGGGCTCTATCTCGGGAACCTTGAAAATATGACCCGATCCAAAGTCAGACACTTAACCAACTGAGCCATCCAGGCACCTCCCTTCTCCTTTTGACCAGGATTTGAGTTGTTTTGTATTTTCCACTCCTGTTCTTCCTCTTCTCTGTCTGTGATCTATGCCTTCCACCTACCAAGAGGAACCAGCTACAGTCTATAGTGAATCAGAGCACAGATGCTTCAGTAGGACTCACTGCGGCCAATGCAGTGGTCTGATGGCTTTGGACAAAGCACTCACTCCTTATTTGAACAACGGGGATAAGACTAGCTCTTGCCTCGTGTCTATCATGACGATTAAGGTAGCCAGTATATTTAAAGAGCTTTATATGCTCTTTGATGCACAGTGAATATTCCCTGAATATGGCTGGCTAAATAAAAGCTGACTTTTTTTTTCTTAGTTTATTCTTTATTCTTCAGGGTAGCTCTTCAATTACCTAAAATGTAACGACAATAACAAAAAATTCCTGGTTTCCAGGACTTCTATATTCATCTTTCTTTGTTCTTTATATCTAAGTTTGAGTTATCCAATTTATAATCTTACCATGTTTCTAATTACCTTGAAAACATACCCACTTCAATATTGTCTTTATCTCTGTTTTTGTCCTAAACCCTTATTTTGATCTTTTTGCCCAACTTTCACTCAGTAACAGAAGCATGTGAAAAATGAAAATATTTCTACTCTCCAGTTGCTTTTCCAATCCTTCTCCAGTCTTGTTTTGAGCTCTTTATTTTTTGCCCCTTTAATGCCGTGATAGCCTGTTAATTGATCTTCTTCACCAAATGCATTCGCTTCAATCTGATTGGTATTTATGGAGGGGGCATGCATTGTTCAGGGCCCCTGGGAGGCATCTGTGAACCAGACAGATGGGCTCCCCACTTCATGGATCCTCTGGCCAGTGCCATGTCCCCCCTCTGGCCCTACATGGCAGTAGCCTGAAGCTCTTTTGTCCAGGCTCCATTTGCTTTTCGGTACCAAGTTTAAAAACTCGTCCTAGGAACTGTGGTAAAATGCGGAGTGAAAAGCACCAGCCACTATCACCATCACGCGTTAGCTCTCAGTCATCATCCTACCCTGAGGTTTTTCTCATGTTATACACACAAGAGCACATGGCTCTTCCTTTGCAGCTTTTACTTCCCTAACTCAACCTTGCAGGATTCCATTCTCTCTGACCTTACCTCGTCCGTCCAATCTTCTCAAGCTTGTTCATGTATCCACCACTTCTCAAGCCCGTTCTCACATGCCACACTTTCTTCTTTCTCACTTCAACCCAAAAAGTCTCCACCTCCAGATGGTCTCACCCAACCATGAGGTCGCTGTAGAATGCTCTGATATACTGTGGAGCATAGCAGAATTGTCTGGGAATGTCAGCTGAGTCCGAAGCCGACTACAAAATGATCTGGTCTGATGACCTAGTCTATCACTCACTTCAGGCTAAGGCGGTAAGGAGACTGACCACGGATTAGGGGAACAGGGGTGTTCTCTGGAGGGAGGTGTTCAAATACTGTACATACCACCCGACTTCATGAACGTAGTTAAGTGAGGGTGGGTAGAGATGTTCGTTCCACCATAGCAAGTCAAATGAGAGGGTCCTTCAAGAATACCAAGCAGATAACTGGCAGTGTTTGTCAGGAGAAACAGCTACACTCCCATCCCCAGCAAGTCTGCTGCTGACCTAGAGATGTCTGCTTTCCCCCGAAGAAGGGGCCGGAACAGAGCTCAGAGGAGAGAATTTGAGAGCTTGCCCTGTTTTCCCACAAGCATGTGGGGTAGAGGCCAGTGCTCCCTGGAAATGCCTGCCCAGACAAAAGGTTTGCCGGAGTTCTCTCTGTTGGCACAATACAAAGAAAGGTTTGGGAGGGGGTGGCCCACACTTCCCAGATTTATCAAGCTGAAGTGAACGCCATGGAGGGGAGTTAGAATTGAGTTGTCCTCAGAGGGACTTGTTAAAAAAGAACCCCTCAGAAGTTGGAAACCCCAAGTTAAAAGGCCTACATGGGGTGAACCACACACAGGGACCAGCCAGAGTGGTTATGGCCCACACCAGAGAACAGAGAGGAGGGAGGTCACCGCTGCCTCTTTCCTCCCCCATCTTCAGCAATGAAGGAGCCACAGGAAGTGAAAAGATCAGGAAAAACAGAAGAACATGACAAAGAAAAGTCAGCCATAGTATCTGTGCCCAGTATACATTCCTGAGAGCCTGAGTTTGACCAAATCTGGGGATAGGGAGAAATTTTAAACCAAATGAGAGAGAAGGGCATGCTTTAGATAAGATACAATAATGTTTGTTTAGAACCTAAAGGTGACCAGAAGAACCAAATGACCTGCTTCAGGGTTCCATCCGGGGATAAGGAAGAATGATTCAATACAGAGGGTGTCAGTGGTGAACATAATTAAGCTGTTTCCTGTCTTGTCCCCTCCAGATCCAGCTCACTCAGTAAAATAGATGTTCACAGCTTACCTGACCATTCTATCACTACAACCGAAGAAAACAAAATGTGAAAGGGAAAAAACAGACCCTCCGCGGCTTCTTTTGAAGTCTCTTTACCCAAGAGCTTAGGAAAGACCCTCTTAGCCATTACTTCAGAATTACTGAAAGATCATTCCCAGAGCTCTATGGGTTAGACTCTAGCTTTCTACACAATGTAAGAAGCACATGTCCCCTCTCCCAGCAAAGTTCTTTCCAGGCAGCAGGTTGCCACAGCCAAGAGGATTCAAACACCCCATCCTTCTCATCCCCTTGAAGATGCCTTCATTGCACATTTGACACAGATCCAGGCCCAACTTGGGTATATGGAAAACAAGAGCCCCTGGTTGCCGATGGAGCACTTTTTGCAAAAAAGTTAATTCATCCTAAAGGCTTTAATGTTGTATTACTGTTATTTTTTTTTTTTTTTAATTTTCAAACCTGAGAAAATTTAATCCTTGACAAGGTGCCAAAGGAGTTTTGTTAGAGAACAAATCCATGCAAATTAGAAGAGGAAATCTCCTATGCTCTCTACCTTCTCTATGAGTATTTGTCACCCTCCCTTGGAAATGGATGTATTTAGTCACAAGTTAATTTATTTCTTTCAAATCTTGTACCTCCAGGTGGATTGTTACTCCCAAAAGCCTGGGAGAAAGCTTTTGGTTTTGCCTTTCCTTGGTTTCTGCTTTTTGGTTATATAGTTCTCCATAGAGTTTTACACTTTATACATATTTTCTAATTTCCATTTTTACTTCTATAAATGATTCCCTAGGAGTTTATCCCAGCCCACCTGTTTCCTTTTTCTTCTTTTTATTACAGTCTGCCTCCCCCCCAACCAAGAAAGACTCAAAATACATTATTTCTATTTATGCTCCTTTAATTTTGAACCAAGTTGCACAAATGAACTCAGGCATGCCTGTTCCAATCTATCAACTTAATTCAGGCAAAGGGAGACTGAATTTTTGCTATGCATTTCCTTCAGCGTTAGGTCAAGAAGACCTGTGCATTTCGGCCATTTAATCTGCTCTTCTCTTGACCTCTGTCAGGAAAGACATCTTGTTCTTTTAGACTGGTCTATATGCCAACCTATGAGTAGATTCACTCACTATGAGAGAAGCTTTAAAATAATCAGTCTGTCTTTCTCTCATCACATATGGACACAAATTTTTGAACAGCATAACCTAGATGGTCAAAAAAAATAAGGTCCATCAAGATGAAGAAAGTGGCATCTTCCAGGTTCAACATTTTGGGTGGGAGTACTCAATTTTTGTTATTTTGGAGACACACTATTGCATATATTAGAGAAACAGGTAAGAGGCCATGAGGTCTGAGGAAATCAGTTAAGCTGAAGAGATGTTTTTGGAATGGTCTATCTCTGTGGTGAGCGAAGACAAATGATGATTACTTCTGAGTCACTTTCGATAGTACTGCGATACTGTTGGACGGTATTCACAGTTTAAGAATTAACAGCACCATCACCAGGACCTCTCATCACCAGGACACACAGATACACACACTACGAATAGACACTTGCTTATTTCTAGCTGTTATGGAAGACACTCCTTAAACCCACTAATGCCATTGTAATGAGGTGCCTACTAAGAGATAGGACCTGTATTCTAAGATTCTCTCATATGCTCCTGAAAATAAGCATCCTCAGAGGCGATATAGCAGACAAAGCATGGAGGGTGTGCCAAGCTCCACACGAGATAATATGGGGTGGTACTGTTAGGGGCTCAGTAATTGTGTCCCCGCCAAAAAAAATTCATATGCTGAGCCCCTAAACTCCATATGACAGTATCAGGAAGAGGGACCTTTGGGGGTAATTAGGATTGGATGAAGTCATGAGGGTGGAGCCCCAATAATGGGCTTAGTGCCTGCCTAAGAATCACTGGAGTGCTTTCTTCTATTCTCCACCATGTGAGGATAGAAGGAGGCCATCTGTAACCTGGAAGAGGGTTATCAGAACCCGACCATGCTGGCACGCTGATCTCAGACTTCCAGGCTTCAGAACCGTGAGAAATGAATTTGTTGTTTATAAGCCACTCTATCTATGCTTTGTTTATTATAGCATAAAGGAGGTCTCACTGGCTGGGTGAACATATGCGGGGAGGGGATAGCAAGAGGTAGTAGACTGTGGAAGGACAATGAGAAGAGGTTTGAGGAAGGCATGCTAAATAAGAGGCTCTGTGAACACCTCCTTCATCTCAGCTCTGACACACATTTCTGAGGGCCAGACAGAAGAGTTTGCTAAGCCTGAAAGTAGCAGAAGAAGATCTCAGAACCTAGAAGGATCAGATCATGAAAGAAAGAAAGAAAGAAAGAAAGAAAGAAAGAAAGAAAGAAAGAAAGAAAGAAAGAAAGAAAGAAAGAATAACAACAAAAATATCCCTATTCTGACAGAGCTTAAATTCTAGTAAAGGAGGAAATAGTAAAATAAGTAATATTATTTAATATCATTAAATAGTAAATAAGAAAATCGTAGTTGTTATTTAGTAAACCTAGTCAATTACATTGCAGAGAGAGGAGAGAGAGAGGAGAGAGAGGAGGGAGAGAGAGAGAGAAAGAGAGAGACACACACACACAGAGAGAGAGAGAGAGAGAGAGATCAGGGTGAGGGAGGTTGGAGTTTCTGAGAAGGGAGACAGGTGGAAATTTTACACAAGGTAGGCAGGTTGGGTCTCTCTGAGAAGAAAGCCCTGCAGACTTGAAGGAGAGAAAGGAGTTGGCCATGCAGGGGTTTGGGAGGTGTCCCCACAGGAGATACAGTCACTACACAGGCCTAAGGCAGGAGCATACATGGCCTTTGGAAGGCACGAGACATTCCTGAATAGGGTGACAAGGAGACAACAGGAAGTTCAGCTTCTCTACAAGTATTCGGCATTATTTATTCCATTGTTGGTTCCACTCCTTTCTGTACCCTCAACTTCTTCCTGTCAAGTGGGCACTTTCCATCAATTTAAAACTAGTATTTTGAACATCTTAATAGTCATCGCTTTACCCCACACCCCCTTCTAGTTTGTGACAGAACTCACCACCTCCTTCAGAACTACGTCTCTCAAAGCTTGATCAACATACAATGCATCTTCTACACCGGACTCCAGTCCAACCCAGTCCACACTCCCAACTGGCCTCCATGATTCTTCCCTACATTGCCAATGAACTCCAGGTTTCTAAACCCAGTGCAAACTCCTGCTTTCAATATACTTGACCTGCCAAAAGAACCTCCTATCTTTTTAAAAACTTTTCTCTTGCCTTTTGGGACACTATGTTGTTCTTGTTCTTGTCATACTCTTAGACCACTACGTCTGGGCTCATTTTTTCCCCATCCTCCTCCTGAATTCAATCATGGGCAAATGGAGTTCTTCACAATCTAAGCCTGGATCCTCTCCTCTTTTTACCTGGCATGCTCCTCCAGGGCATTATTTCAACTCCAGGGGCTTCAAATCCCATCTGTATACCTGTCACCCACCTACATATTTTCACCCCAGAATTCTCCTCTGAGCCACAGGTATGCACATGCAAATGCTTCCTTGAGATCTCTATATGGCAGCTCACAGATGCCTTAAAAAGATTTCACAGGGCTGGGGCACCTGGTGGCTCAGTTGGTTAAGCCACTGACTACTCTTGATTTCCACTCTGGCCATGATCTTGAGGTTGGATCCTCACGCTGGGCTCTGCTATCAACAGAGCCTCCTTTGGATCCTCTGTCCTCTTCCTCCTCCTCCTTCTCTCTCTCTCTCTCTCTCTCTCTCTCAAAAAAAAAAAAAAAGAAAAAGAAAAAAAAAAGATTTTACAAGGCCAAGTATCTGAACCACCCTCCCCCAAATACCTACCCCAAATCTATTATATTCCTGGGCTCTGCATTTCAGTAAATGGCACCTTCATGAAACTATTTGCACAAACCGAAAATCAAGGAGTCACCATCATTCATACTTGACTCTCCATCACCAACCATATTCAGTCCATTTAAAAAGATCATTTGATTAATTTTCTAAAACACACGTTTCCCATCAGTCTACTTCACCACCCACACCCTGCCCCCCTGCCCACCACACAGCTTTAAACAAATTCCAAGTCTCTGCCATCTCTCACCCTCAAATAACGTGAGATCCTTTCACTTATCTTACTTACCCCCTTGGTTCTTCTCCATCCATTCTCTATACAGGCATTCAGGTTACACACACACACACACACACACACACACACACACACACACACACTATTTTAGACAGACAGAGAGAGAGCATGAGTGGGAGAGACAGACAGAGGGAGAGAGATTGAAAATGTCAAGCAGGGTCCACACTTAGCCTAATGCAGGGCTCATCCCAGGGTTCTCAGATCATGACCTGAGCCGAAATCAAGAGTCCGGTGTTCAGCCTACTGAGCCAGCCAGGCACCCCACAAGTCATATTTTTAAGACATAAAATGCCTTACAGTCCCTCCTCTCCTTAAAACCCTTTGACTGCTTATAAATCCAAAATCTTTAAGTCTACAGACCCTGTATGATCTAGTCCCCTGTCTATTTCCCTGGCTTCATGTACTAGCTATTTGCTTGCTCATTCTCTCACTCTCTTCCTTCCTCCCTCCCTCCTTTCCTTCTGTTCTCCTTCCCTCTCCTGCGTGCTTTCACTCTCACTTTCTCCTTTAATCAAGCACATGGATTTTTTTTCCCCTCACCCAAGAACTATGCTTAAGTTGTTTCCTTTGAGCAAAATGAATCCCTTCTGTCTTTATTTAGTTCCTGTAACTCCTCAGCTAACTCCGCTGGTTCTTCAGGTCTTTCTTAGTACTTTGGATCGTCGATGTGTAAGAAAGTACCCCAAAACTTAGTGGCCTAAAACAAAAACCACTTTCGTTGATTACAGATCATCAATCTGGGCTGAACTTAGCCAGGTGACTCTTAGGCTTGTCTTTGTTCATGTGGCTACATTTAGCCAGTGAGTCCACAGAAGTCTGAAAACTTTCTCTGTCTCTTGTGTCCCTCTCCATGTGCTAATGGCACCCAGTGTCTCCAAGTAGTCTCTTCAATTAAATGCAGCTTAGGGAGTCCAAAGGGGCTAGGACAGAAACAGTAAGTGGCACACTGCCACTTCTAGAACATTCTCTTCTAATTTAAAGGACTACACACAAGGATTTGGATACTTCCATCAACATAACCAGATCATGTCAATCTACTCTAATATAAATTAGCTATTATTTAAAAGGGGGGCACCTAGCCTAACAACAAAGAATAGGAGCAAATCTGAAATTGATTTATTGACTTACAGCTTTCATGCAGAAGAGAAAAGGAAATCCAGTGGTAGCAGTATGCTTTAACCCTTGGGGACTAAAGATTTACCTCAGGGAAAAAAGTGGAGTAATTTTATTGTTCCGTTTACCAACTTTTCCACAAAATCTATAAAGTAGAGCAACCAGCATCAGGCATGTAATTCGCAAAGGTTTACACTCACAAAGGAAAGCTTATTCAATCATTTTCAACTACAATTTAACCAAAGATAAAAAATGTTTGATTAAAGATGGTCTCTTACACAGTTTCAACCGTATCTATTAACCTTCTTTGCTAAAATGAAGGACGGTCGGTGTGTACGTCTAGCAAACAGAGGCGTCAGTAAAACCAAATGTCAAACTTTACTACCAAACGCCAGTAAAGCCAAACGTCATCGGCGTTAGTGGTAGTAGTGTGGGTATTAACATCACTGTCATTATGCCAGTGCCTGGCATATGCTGTGCCTGGCTAGAATCCAGCTTCATGCAATTAAATACACCTATCAGAGAAGCATACAGAATGAAAACAGGGATAAAACCTATTGAGAGAGGTATTTTGTTTTTGAAACAGCTGGATTAATGTTTTCTATATTTCTTTCTTTCTTTTTTCATCTTTTAACGTTTATTTATTATTGAGAGACAGAGAGAGACAGAGCATGAGCAGGGGAGGGGCAGAGAGAGGAGGAGATGCAGCACCCAAAGCAGGCTCCAGGTTCTGAGCTGTCAACACAGAGCCCGACGTGGGGCTCAAACTCACAAATCGCGAGATCATGACCTGAGCTGGATTCAGACGCTTAACCGACTGAGCCACCCGGGCACCCCTGTATTTTCTATATTTCAAGTCATAAGAGATTTCACCATAGCTATTTAGGGTCATTTCTCACGATTCTCAAGGGATTCATGAGTTACTGGTAGAATGCTAACAGACTAAAATCACTACCTGCTCTAACTATACAGTTTCTGTTTGTTTCCTATAGTCAGTTTGGTCTCCCAAAGCATTACTGAGGGGGTCAGAGTTTCTGGACAGTGCAATGACATTTAGAGAATTTGCTTTCCATTTTCACAACTGGAAAACATTTCATGGAGCTCACTGAAGAGTTTGTAGGTTAATAAAATTATCTTTGTAGAGAAGCGATAACACTGTTTTGAAGCAAATGTCACGTTGGTGGGCTAAAGCAATTGTTTGGTCTAAAGTGGTAAAACAATATGTGAATAAAGGAATAAAACAATTTTCTCTTACATCAACTTAAACGAGGTAGGGGTGATATTTCATTATATATTTGTATTTTCACACACTAGATCTTTGAGAATATTTTTCTCTTAATTAGAGAGAAAATAACCATCATGGGAATATAGATTTCAATGCATTCTTCTTTATTAATTGACACTCATTAAATACTTTCTGTCTAAAAGAAGTTCTAACTATACCATAAAAAAATCAAGTAGAGTGGACAGGAGAAAAACTCCTAATAAAAAATTCCCTTTAAGTTTGACATTTGGTTTTACTGACGCCTCTAAATATCTACAGACACTATCTTTAATCAAACATTTTTATCTGCAAAATTGAACTGGAAATTGCTTGTTAATGCCTAGTTAATGGCCCCTTTCTTTCCTAACAGCTAAGAAAAACCTCATTTCAGAATAGAATTAACTAGAAAATGACAATTCTTAGAATTTATAGCTTCTTTCCTTGTTCGTATCCACAGCCATCTAAGCTCTTTTTGATCAAATTGAATAAAAGCAACGTTTGCTTTAAAGTCAATCTAACCTCATTCCACGCATGTATTTAGGCCAGCTTGTACATTATAAAAAGAAAAAAAAAAAGAGCCATTTCTCGCCTTCTTTTCCATTTCCTTAATTATGGAAATCAGGTTTTTCTTGATTCTGTCAGGATATAATGCTTCTTTTTCAATGTGTCAGCTAAAGATACTATATTAAAATGTCATTTAACACTTACAGAAAATAAGTATTTACAAATTATATGGCTCTTTATTGCTTTTCGTGTTTTATTTAACTATGTTTTAAAATAAAATTTTACCTAACACTTTCAAAAGAGTTCACAGGATGCTTGGACATTACAAAATGCCATTCAGTCCATTAGGGACAGGTCCAATCAATATGCATAAAGGCATTTATTAGGTCAGAGTTAAGACAAGAGAGTAAAATGTAAACTATCACACACAAGCACACACCTGCATATCTTTGTGCTTCTAAAACATATTTAATTATTCATAGGGTCTAAAAAAGTCAATTTTTTCCTGCGTATTAGCTCTATTGCCTGCCAGAAGATACTTATTTTTCTCTTCTTACCTCCATTCTGTAACTCTCTCATTGCTTTACCTTACAGCAATCAATAAATCACATTCCAGACATTGGGGCTCAAGTCCATTCTGGAATAACCGATGGGGTTCTGTCCCTCTGGAAAGTTTGCTTTGTGATATATTAAGTGTAGAGTTACTGGTGGTGAAATATAACAAATGGGTTTTACAAAGTTTCCTGTGAACATTCCCTCATGAATCTATTCTTGGTCTTTGCCACATCAGGAAATTAAAAAGGTTTGTCAAAAGTGAGTTTAAAGTTTTTATTTTTACCCTATAAATGTACGTCTCAGAGAATTTGTAATGAATTGCAAAATCCTAAGAGGAAAGGAGTTATGTTTGCATATGTCTGTGTGTTGTACTCAATGAGGCAGTGTGATCAAATGGAAAAAAAAAAAAAAGGTAAGATTTTGGAATGAAAACAATATGGATTGGAATCCAAGCTCAACCATTGGGTAAGTCACTTTGCTTCTTTGAGCATTTGTTTCCTCATATGTAAAGTGGAAATAATAATATAAACTTCTTGCGATATGGCTACCCAGGTATCTTTATTTTTATTTTTCTAATGTTTATTTATTTATTTTGAAAGAGTGCCACATGAGTAGGGGAGTTGTAGAGAGAGAGAGAGGGTGAGAGAATCTCAAGCAGGTTCCACACTCAGCACAGAGCCTGAGGCAGGACTCGATCTCACAGATCGTGAGATCATGACCTGAGCTGAGATCAAGAGTCAGATGCTTAACTGACTGAGCCACCCAGGTGCCCAATTCACGCATCTTTTAAAAGCTGTCCTTTCACACATCATCTAATTATTTTCTATTCATTGTTCACATCTCACCTTCAATGTCACTTCCTTGGTAAAGATTTCATTAACCCCTCATTGTTCATTCCAGAACCAGTTCATTTTTTGTACTTACATAAGACTATAATTCTTTATGCAGAGATCAGCAGACTACAATTCATGAACCGAATTCAGACTGTCACCTGGTAGTGTAAAGAAAGTTTTATTGGAACATGGCCACACTCAGTCGTTTAGGTATTCCTGTCAATGGCCACTTGGGCACTACAAGTGCAAAGCTGAGTAGTTGCAACAGAAACTTCATGGCAAAGACTGAAATATTTACTATCTGCTCCTTCACAAAATAAGTTTGTTGACCCCTGCTTTAAAGAATTTATTTTAGGGGCACCTGGGTGGCTCAGTCAGTTAAGCGTCCGACATCAGCTCAGTTCATGATCTTGCAGTTCGTGGGTTCGAGTCCCGCTTTGGGCTTTGTGACGACAGCTCAGAGCCTGGAGCCTGCTTAGGATTCTGTGTCTCCTTCTTTCTCTGTCCTCCCCTACCCAGCTTTCACTCTGTCTCTGTCTTTACAAAATAAAAATTAAAAAAAAAAAATTCCATTACTAGCAAGGCAATTAACAAAATTACTCTCTCATTTTGAGGATATAAACTATAAATTCCATTTTAAGGTAGATTGTGTGTGTGTGTGTTTTAAAGTTTGTTTATTTTTGAGAGAGAGAGAGCGAGAGAGCAAGAGAGAGAGTGAGTTTGTGCAAGTAGAGAAGGGGCAGAGAGTGGGGGTGACAGGATCCAAAGCAGGCTCTGCCCTGACAGCAGAGAGCCCGATGTAGAACTTGAACTGATGAACCACAAGATTATGACCCGAGCCAAAGTCTGATTCTTAACTGACTGAGCCACCCAGGTGTCCCAAGGTGGATTCTTTTTCTTGATCTTCACTGGTTCCCCGTCACCAGTCAAGTAAAATGTCAGAATATAGTTACGATTCAATAAATGCCAAATAAATGAAACGAAGACACAAATGAATAAATGTATGAACCAAGAGATAAATTCATCTGATTTTAAAATTACCCTAGTTATATAGTAATGAGCACAACATAAATAAGAGTGGACATTTTCACATGTCATCCATATATCAGGATAAAATTATTACAGACGTACCCTGATTACATGTTATCAATGACATGATTGCACATTCAGCACTGTGTAACCTACACACGATATTTTGAAAGAGGACTTGGTTATGAATGAGTAATTCATGAAGCTCATACATTATGAACTTTATAAAACATGCATAAATTAAATAACCATTTGTCCCATATTAAAATACCTCAGTGACATATGAATAATATGTAGGCAAAGGCTAGAGAACTAATTATGATGGAATTACTTACTTTTTATTCAATTACTTTTGGCGTCACCTCTGCTGCATTTCTGCTTTGTTGTATATTATTGTCCCCCCGCCCATCTCTCTACTTTGCATAAACAATATATCAGAAAGCATTTTACAGTCAATGCCCAGCAGCTCCTGGCCTTGAAGAGCTTATTCGCCTAATTGTGCATCCCTTGTGGATTTTTCATAATACTTTACAGATCTAATTTAAATACTTTTACAAATTCATCAAATACATTCTCCGAGGCACATTTACTCAGCTTACTTTTGAAACTTCTAATGAATTCTCTCGATATGTAATTTTATACTCAGCATCATGATTTGAATTAAATATTATTGAACAAGGTGTTCATTATTGGATGTGAATTATAATTAGAATGATAGGCAACCTTAACTACGATAATAGTTTTATTCAATTTCCTCTGGGACTGCCAGTTTTCAATCCAGTACAAAGACCAATACCCTCTGCTAAAAGTCTGTTATAAGGGTTACAAGTAAATTAAGCAATGTCAGTACGAGCTGCTTAAAAGCTCGGATTAGCAGATACGATTTAACTCTTAAGAGGCAAAGAGCAGGCTGTCACGGTGCTACAAATCACCAGCGCAGGGTAGCTGACCTGCTTTATACGCAATTTAGCATCCTGATATGGAGAGATGACCTAGATTTTCTGAGAACCACATGTGAACCTTGTAAATGATTGCCGTGCCCATCTATTTCACATATGCATCAACAGCAGCACCAAAGGTGGACTGTAAAGAAATGTGAGCCACGGACACACTTTCTACTGAAACACATTCACGCCTTTATCTTATCAAGAGATCTCTCGTGTAGATAAAAAGCTTCTCTTATGGAAGTTGGGATAGAATTACTTCTTTTTTTTCCTTTTCAAATATTTTAAAACATGGTCACTATACTTAGGGTGGAAAATCCATTTATAAATGAAGGGTAAAATCGACTGGAGCAGATGCCACTGATTTATTTCTATTCAGCCGGCATCTTAACAGAAAGTGTCATGACTCTCCAAGAGCACAGTGGTCTTCAGATCATTGAGGCTGGATTGTGAGGGAGACTGTAATCACCTTCAGAAGGACCTATTGTCTCAGTATAAATGACCTAGGATAGTGCCTTACACATAATAGGTGTTCATTAATGTCAACGTCTTTCCTTTTTCATGAATAATTATTCATCGGTCATGGTTGCTCCCTCTGTTATTCTATGTCTTCGTCTATAATTTAATAGCCTCATACTAAATGTACCTTTAACTGGACAACACCTCAAAGTAACATTCACTGGAGACACAATTCAGGATTCAGAAAGAATTCCTGCTAGCATGTCACTCTACAGTTTTTAAATTGGTATTTTTCACATGGAATCCTGGGGACAGTTAGGGTTTCCGTGTACTGGCAGGAACCATGTTCATGACCTAGCCTGCAGAAATGGCTTGAAAAACTAGAATTGGGTCTGCTCATTTGTATTCTGCATCACCTATTTCCTGCAATGTGTCAACCCATAATCAGTTCTACTTCCTTTACCGCAAGTCTCCCTTCTAAAGGACAAGGCAAATCCAACCTGATATCTGCCTCTTTCTCTCTTTCATCCCAATTATCTCCACGTACCTCCATCTATTGTAATCCCTATTTTATACCAGAACTCATATGAAAGCAAAATTACTCTTCATATCCCTACCATACAGAAATAATCCTCCCTTTCCTCATTTTTGATGAACTTGTTTAGATGCCTTAGTACTTGTGTGTGCATTCGATTTCAGGCTACTGCATGTGTGAAGACACAATATGAGTCTTATTAGAAGGAAGGGAATTTGGGGACTAGGTGGAAAATGTCCCATTCCCAACAATTTAAATACAGCATAAATCGTAAAGGTCTAAAATGGTGATGATTAAGTCATGCAACCTTCATCATATTTATTATTGCTTCTCACACTTAGAGGAAAAATTTTCCCCATCTCAAAGATGTAGGTTGACTGGTATAAGAAAAATAAAGACTTCCTTTTAGCACATATCATATCAGACATGACTAATTTGCTTATTTTCATGTACTTCTTTTTCTTGAAGAGAAGGGGGCCCAGCATCTGACCTGGACCCACTTTCTCACCCTCAGAATCTGTGTCTCATCTTGACCGCTGAAGTTAAGGATTTCTTGGGGAAGGCAAATACGTGAAGCTCCCATCCTCCTCGCTGTGTCTTTTTAAAACTCTTTAAAGAGAGAAAAGAAATCCTGAAATTTCTAGCACAATTTCTGTTGCCTGAGTTACCAGAAAAAATAAAACCCCTGCTTTTTTTGTTCACAGCAGGGTCCCCAGATATGTGGCAGACATTCCCCAAAAAAAGAGTGTTTTAGAATTTACAGCAACATGGCAGACTGAGCTGGGGCCGACTCACAATGCATAGACATGTGGGATAAAATATAATAAACATTTATTTCATATACATAGATATACTCAGAGGATAAAAGAAAAATCTCTAAGTGCTAGAAATGAAGGTGGGAACTTTCAGCCAGAGCTATAAGCATAGGAATTGATTCCTCAGGGACAGCAAGGGGTAGAGACGGAAATACGGCTCTAATGGCCAGGAGCTAGATGTTAATGTCCACCAGGTGTAACACTCGTCTCTCTCTGAACGAGACAAGGAGCCGGAAGAGAAACTGCACGAGGTTGAAATCCCAGGAGGTCTTCTTTTAAAGAGGAAAGAGAAATTCCACCTGCACACTAATTGTCCCATATGCCCTGGCTCTAGCTCGCTGGCATTGTACCGCCAGCTATAATCGGGTTGAAACCTACTTTATTACAAACTATGGGGTAAGAGATGCTAAATTGAGAAATCAACATTAAAAAACAAACAAACAAACAAAAAAACCTTGTCTCAAGGGGGTCTGGGTGGCTCAGTTGGTTAAGTGTCTGACTCTGGATTGCTGATTTTGGTTCAGGGCGAGTCCTACATCGGTCTCTATGCTGACAATGTGGAGGCTGCTTGGGATTCTCTCTCTACCCTGCCCACATGTGTGCACATGCGTGCACACATACGCACACACACAGTCTCTCTCCCTCTCTCAAAATAAAACTGAGGGCTTTCCTCCTAAGACCAGGAACATGACAGGGATGTCCACTCTCACCACTGTTAGTCAACGAAGTATCCAAAGTCCTAGCCTCAGCAATCAGACAACAAAAAGAAATGACAGGCATCCAAATTAGCAAGGAGGAAGTCAAACTTTTGCTCTTTCACAGAGGACATGTTACTCTATGTGGAAAACCCAAAGACTCCACCAAAAAACTGCTAGAACTGATACATGAATTCAGCCAAGTCTCAGGATATAATACCAATGTATGGAAATCAGTTGCATGTCTATATACCAGTAATGAAGCATTAGGAAGAAAAATCAAGGAATCAACCCCATTTAAATTTGCACCAAAACCCATAAAATAACTAGGAATAAACATTTAAAAAAAAACCCAAAACAAAACATGGGGTGTCTGGGTGCCTCAGTCGGTTAAGCATCTGACTTCAGCTCAGGTCATGATCTCATCATTCAGGATTCAAGCCCCGCATCAGGCTCTGTGCTGACAGCTCAGAGCCTGGAGCCTGCTTCGGATTCAGTGCTCCTCCCCCCCCCCCCCCCCGCCTCTCCTCTGCTTGCACTATGTCTCTCTCTTTCTCTCTCTCAAAAATAAATGAACATTAAAAAAAGTAAAAAAGAAAACAAAACAATCTTGTCCCAGATGGGTGAAATCACTGGGCTCTTGTGAGAAAGAAACACAGAACTTCTCTGCAGGGACACTACTATAATGAGGGATCTGGACACCTCTGCAGACAAAGAAACTCACTAGAGAGTAGGTAACAAAAAAGTGAACAAAACACAACAAAACAACCAACATTTTAACCGTACAAGTAAACAAATTATCACAGGATAAACAATAAAAATAATTCAGCCTACATGAACTAGAGATGACAATTTAAAAATCATCCAAAATATTTGTGTTTAGAATAACTGCATGTATAGGGTATTAGATTCAATGAAGGCAACTGTAGATTTAAATAGGCAAATTTGAAAAAGAAGCCATTCATAAACGTGAGAAATATGTCAGTTCAATTCACAACTCAATGGATGAGTTCAAAACGCATTAAATAAAATTTTGAAGAGTCACGAATTTGAAGATACCTCCATCAGACTATTCAGAAGAGTGTTCATTTTGACAAAGAAATGGAAAATATGAACTAGACTCATGGAAGTGTGAGGGAAAGTCCGATATACATCTGGCAGGTGTTCTAGATGTGGACTATTATTAGAACTAGAGAGAAGCAATATTCTAGAAGATATTAGCTAAAAATTTCTTATAACTGTATTAAACTGTCTTAAACTGTATTCCTCAGCTTGAATAAACACATCAATCCTGATTACAATTCAGTTTTACAGACATTTGATGAAACTGCCCATCAATTAAGATGAAGAGAAAATGTTTAACAATTTTTTTTAATGTTTTTATTTATTTTTGAAGGCAAGAGAGAGACAGAGCATATGCGGGGGGAGGAAAAGAGAGAGAGGGAGACACAGAATCAGAAGCAGGCTCCAGGCTCTGAGCTGTCAGCACAGAGCCCGATTCGGGGCTCAAACCCACAAACTGTGAGATCATGACCTGAGCCGAAGCCGGCCGCTCAAATGACGGAGTCACCCAGACGCCCCTAAGAGGAAATGTTTAAAGCAGCAAGAAATTTAAAGAGAATATACTCAAAGGAATTAAAAAAAAAAAAAAAAAAAAGGCAGCAGGCTTATCAACAGCAACTCCAGAGTCCAAAAGACAAAAATGCTGGGGTCAACACCACTAGTCATTAGGAAAACGCAAATTCAACCACAATGAGATATCACTTGTGCCTATTAGGAATGGCTAGCATCCAAATGAGAAGAAACAACAAATGCCGGCGATGACTGAGGGGAAAAAGAGAACGCTGGTGGACCACTGATGGGACTATAAGTCATTGTGCATTCGCTATAGAAAACAATATGGAGGTTCCTGAAAACATTTAAAGTAGAACCACCATGTGATCCGGCAATTCCACTTCTGGAAATACATGCCACAAAAATGAAAAATGAAATCACTATGTCAAGGAGAGATCTGCACTCCTACATTCACTACAGCATTTGTTTACAACAGACAAAACATGGAAATAATCTAACTTTCCATCAACCAATGAAGACATGGTGGTATATTTAGTATACTATTCAGCTATAAAGAAAGAAGGAAATTATGCTATTTTTGGCCACATGTATGAACCTTGACGGCACGGTGCTAAGTGAAATAAGACAGAAAGACAAATACTGTATTATCTCCTTGGTATGTGTAATCAAAAACAAATAAACAAAAACTCATAGAAAAAGAGATCAGATTTATGGTTACCAGAAGTGAGGGAATGGATGAAGATGGACAGAAAGTACAAATTTCCACTGATAAGATTATTAATACCGGGGATATCACATACAACATGATGCCCATAGTTAACACAGCAGCATTATATATTTGAAAGTAGCTCATCTAAAAGTTTTCATCATAAGGAAGAAACCTTTATTCTTTCTTTCTTTTTTCTTTTCTCTTTGAGATGATGACTATTCACTAAACTTATGTGGTAATCATTTCACAATATATGTAAGTCATTGGACTTTATACCTTAAACTTAGTGCTACATATCAATTTCATCTCACTAAAACTAAAAGAAATGAAAAAAAAAACTATGTATTACCAAAAAGGATATTACTATAAACACAATGCCATATAAAAGATGAATAAGAGGTTAAAAGAAAAGATACGTAGGGAAAATACCAACTAATAGAAGTTGTAGTAATATTAATAATAAACAAGTCAACTGAAGCAAAAAGACACATTTTGAGCCTTAAGAGGATCATTACTCATTATAAAAAACAAGGTGATTTATATGAAAAATATAACAATCTGATTCTAAGAGCCAGCGCCTCAAAATGTATAGAACAAAATTATCAGAGAAATTGACTAAACCACAAACATAATAATTTTTGAATTTATGGTTGATAGGCTCAGCAGGTAAAAACAAAACTCAGAAAGGTACAGAGATTTGAATAGTACAATTAACAAGCTGATCTACTGGACAGAAGTAGTCTTGTGAGTGACACTTAGAAGGCATATAAGCAGTATGCCTCACATACTATTAAACCCCTCACATACTATTAAAAAAAAAACACAAACAAACAAAACGGAGAATCTCCACGTTTGCCAAAGAATTGCTTACAAACAGATCACACTACCTGCCTACAATGGAATAAAATGTAAAATCAATAACAGAAATTAATCCCCAAATATTTATTCATTTTGAAATTTAAAAATCCCAAACTAAATAATTCATGGTTTAAAAAAAATAACCATAATGAAAAGTAAGTAATATTTAAATGAAGTCAATGGAACACTTCATATCAAAATCCATAAAAATACAACTAAAAGAGATTTATAGTTCAAACGCATCCAATAAAAATATGATAGATTAAAAATAACCAAGCCAAGAATTAAGGTTAAGGGAAGGTTGGTAGTGAACAATAAACTCAATAAAGAGAAAAACATGTCAGAAATTATTTTTTAAAAAAGAGAAAACACTCAGTAATAGATGACAAAAGAAAAAACACCAACTACTAAAAAATAAGAAACTAGAAAAACTTTAGAAATATTTACAAAAGATACATAGAAATAAAATAAAAAATGAGCTTTGTTAATTAAAAATGCAAGGAGGAAATATTATTGTTACAGGAGACATGTAAACACAATGAACAAATTAAACTTTTTTCCATTATGTATGAAAACTTAGAGAAAATGGACAGTTGAATCATTAGTGAAAAATTCTAACCCAAAGAACAATGACTACATAATTTGAAAACTTTCAATACACACACACACACACACACACACACACACACATGCACACACGGTGTCAATTTTATTCATACTATTCCAGAGAATAAAAGGTCAGAGTTATCCAAGTCTTTAAATTTGAAATATTAATACCTATACCACCCAAGAAAATTATAACAAAGAAACAGTACTGATGATTAAGAAAATCTTGAATACTAGCAAGCCAATTCAAAACAGTATTAAAGCTATGCTGAGACAAACTAAGTTTTCTCAGGAAGTCAAGAATTGTTCAACATTCAAAATCTATTAGTGAAAGTAACCCCATTGAAAGAGAGAGGGAGACAAACAGGTAATCATCTAAAGAGATGTAGAAAAATAATTTCATAAAATTCAATATTTTTCTATGATAAATATTAGCAAACAAGGAAACAGAATAAACTTTTTAATTTGATACAGGGATTCTAACAAAACCCGATGTGAAAAGCATGATAATTGGTGAGACCTCTAGAATGGTTCCTATGGCCTCTTTAACATTGGACTGAAGATATTAGATATTGAAAGATATTACAATAAGTCAATAAAATGTAATATTTGTTATGATGATAAAAAGGAAGAAAAATCTTCGTTAATTACATATGATAGTAATATCGTCAATGAAAATATAAGAAAATTCATACTCTTTACTGATAATAGTCTTTAGCACAGTTCCTGGGCACAAAACCATTCCTTTAGACTAATACGGACCTATTAGATAATTTAATATAAAAAAATCCCACTAATAAAAGCGAGAAAATCTCTCTAAAAGAAGAAGAGATACATTTTACATAAGAGGTACAACATATTTATGGAGAAATAATGAGATATTTGAAATACACAGAAAGTTAATTTTTTTTCTCCTGGATGATAATATTAAATATTTAAGATGTCATTGTCATATTACTGTCTATAATTAATGTAACTACAATAAAAATTTTAACAGTGTATGTGTGAGTGTGTGCATGTGCATGTATGATTTGTCAAGCAGATCCTAAAAATCAGTCTTGGAAAGTAAAGGCAAGAAAATACTGAAGAAGGATAAAAAGGGGGGAAAAAGCTGTGTGACATATATTTGTATACACACACATACACACACACACACAGAGATATAGATATATATATACATATATATATATATACACACACACATACATATATACATACACACACACTCTTCGTTTGAATTTTTTGATTATTTAAATTTTCACATTATAAAAATAAATTAATTAAAACCTATGGAATTGGCAAAACGTTAGAAAAAAAAAAAAAAACAGATCAAGAGAAAAAAACCTAAGAGCCCAGAAACATACATATAGTGTATGAAAGTTGGTTTCTGGCAGAAAAAGGGGGTATAGCTCAGGGGTAGAGCATTTGACTGGTTTCTGGCAGAAATGGAACTTCGTAGCAAGAAGTATTCAGTAATTGAGAACTTTGGCTATCCATATAAAACAAGAAAAAAACTGATCCCTAGTTGACAAAATACATAAAAAGTAAGTGTCAAATATCTCAACAGATACTGTGGGCAACCCATCCATATTCCCATGGCATCTAAGCTCAACATATGCCAATATGTCCTATGCAAGCATCTGGATTCTGCTTGTGGTCTTTCACTCACCTCTGGGGGTGAGGGGCAGGCAGATAATTCCTCTGAGGGAACAGCCCAGGGAACATCCCTCAGCCAGTGACAGAAATAAGAAGTGTGACTAAATGGAAATAAATGGTATCCAAAGGGCACTTAAGCCAGTATTTTAAATATTGAATCTACTCATCATTTCTCCTAAGATTTTCTAGGAAAATGGAATGATTTATTTGAATCCCATCCTTTTTCCCTATCTCAGGTTTCTCTGTTAGACTGGAACCCACCCAAACAAACACACAGCTCCCCAGTCTGAAAACCCACACAGAAGTCAACTGATAGGAGCTGTTTGGCTCTTTCTTGGGAGACCAGAATCCAGCGAAATTAGGGATAATTTATATTTAACTCCACAAATACTAAATATGTTCTGAATACAAAGATGTATGGAAGTTCCTTCCCAATCTCCACTGTTGTTTTTCTACGATGCCGGTAGTTGACACATATACAACAAGCAAGACACATATACAACAACCACAGCAAGAGAAAAAACATGAGCACTTTCAAATGATGACACACACAGAATGGTTTTAGAGTGTGGACGGTGGGCTTCTCCTTTTACTACTCAAGTATCATTTTTTCCATGAACAAAATCCAGATATTCGTACAGAGAGTTCCTGCATTCTGGTATTTTAAATACAGGAAATCGATGCCATAGGAGATGTGAACCACAGAGAATCCATACAGCGGCATAACCTGCAGCCACTAAAAACATTACGGCAATGTAAACTGACTGATTTAATGCAGCATGAAATGCAAATTTAAAATGTAATATAAAATGAAAAATTATGAATTTTATATTAATATTCATTTCATTGTGCTGCTAATGGCCATGGTTTCCAGAGTGCAGAAGAGGTCCAGGGTAAACCTCAACCTTCGAGCTGGCACTGAACCTCTAAAATAGTAACTTCCTTCTTCCTTGCTGCAGAGAGACGCCTGAAAGACGTTGGCATAGGTGGTGATGGCTTATTGTTCCAGTTCATCGGACCCAATCACCTTTTCCATTTTTAATTGGTTCACTCATTAATTAAACTTTCGTTTATCGAGTATCTACTATATACCAGACCCCATTCCACATGCTGTATGCCTGCTGTACAGAAGAGAACATAAGTAGAACATGAAGACTATAGTATATTATACACTTGGATAAACATATCAAATTGCAATTAGTGGCATATACTATAATGGGAAAGGATACAATGCATTAAAAGGGATAACGGCGATTTATTTTAAATGGATTACTCAAAGGAGGCTTCACTGAAAAATATTCCAGCCATGAATAAAGACTGAGAAAACTCATTCTAAGCAAAGGGTAGACTAGACCATGCATGAAGGTCCTGAGGCAGGACTGTGCTTGGTAAAAGTGCAGAAATAGTAAGGCATGAAGGGAAGGAGTGGCTAGGTGGCATAGATGGTGAGGAGTGGGGTGGAAATTCTGGAAAGGAAACTGGGGTGCACCTTATGCAAGTCTTTGAAATTAGGCTGTAGGTATTCTAAGTGAAGTCACAAACCATTAAATGAATGATCTTAATCAGGGATATGATTGGTTTCCTGTTTTAGTTTATTTTTTAACGTTTATCTTTGAGAGAGAAAGACAGTGTGAGAGGGCGAGGGATAGAGAGAGAGAGAGGGAGACCCAGAATGTGAAGCAGACTCCAGGCTCTGAGCTGTCAACACTGAGCCCTACGTGGAGCTCAAACCCACACACCGTGAGATCATGACCTGAGCCGGAGTCAGATGCTTAACTGACTGAGCCACCCAGGCGCCTCGGTTTTCTCTTTTAAAAGAGATGTGGCGTGTTGATAATGGGTTGGGAGGACCCAAAAATAAGTGAGGAGACCAATCAGAAAAGTACAAAAGTCCATGGAAGAGATGGGGGCGGCCTGGATTGGGGTGGTGGCAGTAGAAATGGAGATAAAATGACAGGTCTGACATCAAATAATTTGGAAATAGAACCAACTCGACTTCCTCTGAGAATCCCCAAGAATGGATTAGAACTGGAAATTAGAATTAGGAATCGGAACTAGGCAACTCAAGTTAAACAATTAGAATTTGGGAATTAGAATCAGAAAAAGAGAAGTAGAAATCTGTGAGAGGGCACCACTAGTCCACTCCTAATGCGATTCTGGGTAAATAGAAACACACATTCTTACTGGGAATGGGTCACATATTCATTATGACTCTTACTCTCCCTTCATTTCTCATCAGCAGTAAATCAGAGGTAACAGTGAATACTTTCTGAACTTTCATTGAGACCATCATTAAAACCCCTCTTCCCTGTTCTGCATGTAATCATACTTCTTAGCTCTTTTTCCAGATTACATTGCCTTTGAATGCATTGGTTTTCTATAACACTCTTTATTCCTGCTTTGCAAGGCTCACTGCCTTCCATATCCCCACCTTCTAGTCTCCTTTCCTCACAGAAACCATTCAAACCCGGTTCTTCACTGACTGTGTAATACTCAGTTGTGTGGCCATCAGATTGGACTAAACCTAAAGTGAGGCCTACTCAAGTAATTTCTGAATAATCAAAAATCAATTCCAGAAATATTTTTGTTTTTAGTGACTAACAAACTCTTTAAGTTATATTGTTTAGTATCAACAAGAAAAACTTTAAACTCATTGAGTACTAAGTTAAGAAAATCCTTTTTTCAATACCAAGTACGTTTCTAACTTTATCTGAAGGCAATTCCTTTATTCATCTGTTTTATTAATGCTCACCCTGGAATCAAGTGTTCAATAATTCATGCAAAATAATTTTTGCCCGTTACTTTCTTGGTGGATGTATTGACTAGTTATTCTATTAGAATATAATCCCTCATTTGCATATTCTTGACTGAGTAATTATTTAGACATCCTCCCAATAAAATGCATTTGATGTCTTTTGCTAAAACCCCTTAAACAGTAAGATTAGGTTCACATTCTACACCTGAGACCTCCGTTCTTACTCTAGGGGGAAAAAGTATATTAGAAACAGTCCTGAATATTTATTTTAAATTTCTCATATCTTCATACACCAGGGGCTCTAAGTCTTTTATTGCCTAACCTTCACTCCCTAATCAGTAGCATTATGATATGTCCTCAGTCTTTTTTCCTGAAAGAGTCAGTTTCAAAGGTTCGATTATTGGCCTAAAATCTTAATAGACCGTGCTTATATTAAAACGTTTATTCACTTGAGTAATGATTCTACTTAAAACATTTTAAAGCCACATATCATTATTTAAGTACGAAACATGAAAAAAATAAACTTCAGGAGTACTATCAACAATTCTATTGACTCATAAAGTACCACGCTTTCATATCCATAGGATTTTTAATTACAATTGAAATACTTTTCTTTCCTAGCAATGACCCAGAAGCAATTAGCAAGAGTGTAAACACCCCATCAAGCAGGAAAACCGGGTGTTCTGTTGGGAAAACAAAGTTGATGAATCTTCAGCAGTATTTCTCAAAATCAAAGCCCATAAATGCCATTTATTAAAAATATCAATGCACACTTGTGAACTAATATTCCAAAGGTCTGGAGAGGGACTCATGAATCCACCTGGATCACACACACCCTGAGAGATGCTTATTCATATCAACATAAGAGAACGAAGGAGTCAGACCATGCCACTGGACAGGTGTTAAATAGCTATGTAACATGTCACTAGAAAGACGATAGAATTAATCCATTATTTCAAGAGAAGGTTGGGTTGCTGACACAAACAAATTTCTACAGAAATTACTTTTTTTCTTTATTTTAGCCCTTATACAGAATGGAGGGTACCTGTGGAATTATAGTAAAAATGAAAATCTTGTAAAAAAATAAAATGACCGAAGAGTTACCTTAAAATTTGAGGAATATAGCATCAAACACAAAATGACAAACACTTATTTCATCAAATGAGATTAAAACATGGGAAGTCTAATGATAGCTCCCTCTTGAAATTAAGTGGTATTGTCTGTGATGGCACGAAATTCCTGTGATTTAAAGAGTGACAGAGTCACACAGCCACTTGCTGAGAATATTGCCTGTAATTCTACCTCTCTCCTTGCGCGGTGTCATTATTGTGTAATCAAGGCGATATCAAGTTATTTCACTGATGCTTCTTTTCCATTTTTCTGAAATCTGTCCTTTTCTTGCAACGGGTGATGAGCAAAATTCTAAGTGCAGTATCGCTACACCTAAGGACCGTGCTTTCATAGAAGAAAAAGAAAAAGGTATGATGAAACAGTCCCTTTATCCCTGTGTGTATGTGGAAGCAGCAATCTATTTGTAGGGGCCTGGGGACCCTGCAGATGTTCTTTTGTGCCTTAAAATTCAGAGAGCTCTCGCCTACACACAGAATGACTGTTCCTATTTATAAAGGAACAGAACCCCTCTGACACAATAGATGTTTAATAAATATTGGGAGAGTTAACAGAGGGATAAGTGAGATAGGACAGAAATATAAGAATTAGAAAAACAAAGTGAAGTCATAAGTAAATAATTAGGAAACAAAAGAGGGAGTTCTAAAGTCTGCGACCCCCCAAAACCTTTTTAGGTTAGAACAATGGGAGGAATCAGGACAAAACCAGGATGCTCCTAGGTGAATGGCAAAAACAAAGTTTTATTGGAAACAGAAATAGGTCGAAAAGAAGTATGTTGGTGTGTAGGAAAGTAGAAAATTTATGTCCTAAGTTTGACATGATGACATGGCAATATAAAGCTGAAGCTTACGGACAGCTCCCAGGCTGGAAAAAATATTTAAACCTTGTCTGCCAACACATGGGAACCTACCATGTTCCAGGTGCTGTGTTCAGCAGATTCATCTTCGTTCTCTGTCATTAAACCCTTGGACTGGGCTTTTCTCCCCGCTTTACTTACGATAAACTGAGGCTCACTCAGGGCCATGTCGTGATTAGTATGCATGCATCGCAGGCCCGTTCGGAAATTCTTTCTGAACATTTTTGAACAACCAACATAAAACACATGTCTGACTGAGAGCAAGGCCCACTATTCCTCTCCTTTAGCACATGGCCTCTCCCCCACTACTTTCCTGGTAGCATATTTTGGACGGTGGAGTTAACATGGAGTCTCATGGAAAAAGGACTGGCTCTCAGGAGACCAGGGATTAGTTCTGCATGCCCATTACTGGGGGGACACTCTCTGCCATATACTCTGTATTTCCTCGCAGGCATGTCACAAGAGGTGCTGGGAGATCAACAGGAATAACTGTACATTCTCTGAGTTTGTAGGAGAAAGAACAGGGTACAAGATCAAGGTAATTACTCTTTGTGGGTTGTGCCCATTTCTTGCATTATAAACAAACTATATAAAGATAATTCAACGATTTCTGTGTCCTCAGCATCTATGATCCATGAAAGTGCAGGAAGGGGAGTTATTCCCATTTTCTGGCTTTCCAAAGTCATATGCATTTTGCCATGATTTCCTACAGGGAAGCTCTATATAGAATATACTGAAAAAAAATGCTGATGAAAACAAGCTCAGTGTATTTTCCTTCCAGCACTCTTACCACGTCCTTTAGAGCCTTCGTGTCATGCTATGCTGTTTTCCTAACTCTGCAGCTACACACGATCCTCAAATTTGTTCTTTTCCCGCTCTGTCACTCCACTCAGTATATAGGAATTTCTTCCATGTTTGAGAAACTTCCACTCCCCATGTGAACATGCCAATGATAATATACTCTCAAAAACATAATAGTGTTCAAGAATTTATTTCTTTTTCTAAAAAAAAAAAATAACGTTTATTTATTTTTGAGACAGAGAGAGACAGAGCATGAATGGGGGAGGGTCAGCAAGAGAGGGAGACACAGAATCTGAAACAGGCTCCAGACTCTGAGCTGTCAGCACAGAGCCCAATGCGGGGCTCGAACTCACGGACCGCGAGATCGTGACCTGAGCCGAAGTTGGACGCTTAACCGACTGAGCCACTCGGGCACCCTAAGAATATTATTTCTTTATTGAAATGCACTGGGCCGCAATTTTATGTACATAAACAGAAACTTAAGAAAATTTCAGAAACCTATGATTCAAATAGTAGCAACAGATGGCCAAATGTTATATAACCCAGCTCTGGTATACATATCAAACATTAAAAAAAAGTATTTCATGTTTATTTATTTTTAAGAGAGAGACAGAGAGCGAGCTGGGAAGGAACAGAGAGAGAGAGGGAGACACAGAATCCGAAGCAGGCTCCGGGTTCCAAGCTGTCGGCACAGAGCCCGACGCGGGGCTTGAACTCATGGACCACAGATTATGACGTGACCTGAAGTCGGACGCTTAACCAACTGAGCAACCCAGGCGCCCCAAAGTATCAAACGTTTTAACATCCAGTGCTGCCAAAGATGTAGGGAAAGTAGGATTCACACACAGCGCTACTGTGAATTTAAATAAGAAGAGGTGTAACTGCTTTCGGAGTAATCTGGCAGTCCTTACCACACTGAGGATTTATGTACTTCTAGTGGATGTATATACTTAGCCTAAGTATATAAAGATACATGTGGTACTAGGAGTTTCACTATAGACTGTTTAAAAATAGCATAATGTCCACTAATAGAAACTATGGCCACGGAAACTATGTAGTGGGATAGTATGTAACAAATAAGGAATATAAAATGAAATGGAGGGGCACTTGGGTGGCTCAGTCGGTGAAGCATCTGACTTCAGCTCTGGTCATGATCTCACGGTTCGTGGGTTCAAGCCCTGCATCAGCCTCTGTGCTGTCAGTGCAGAGCCTGCTTTGGATCCTCAGTCCCTTTCTCTCTGCCCTTCCCCGGCTTGTACTCTCTGTCTCACTCCAAAATAAATAAACCTAACAAAAATAAAATAAAATAAAATGGAATAATGTCCAGACTATATTATAAAATGAAGAGCAAGGAAACTAGAGAACACATTTTACAGAAAGGAGCCATTTTTAAACATTTCAGATTTCCCTGTATGTGTGTGCATGAACACTTGATTGTATAGACAAAAATGGCTGCATACATACCCATCCAGCCATTAATAGTGCTTACTTCCCGGGAATGTGATTTCTTTGAAAGGCTGGAGTGGGAGATTTCACTGTAGACCTTGTAAACCTCTGTATTATTTAATATTTCCATTGATATGTCTTACTCTTGTAATTACAAAAAACAAAACAAAAACAAAAACAAAAAAAACCCTCAAAACCATACAGGATTTAAATGATGCACATTAACATTCTCACAGATATGAGTTTGAGAAGATCTAAGTCCAAAGATAGATATGTGACAACATGTTGTCTTAAAACATTAGATAAATCACCTGGGTAAGCAAATATGGGCATTTAGAGGCACCTGGGTGTCTCAGTTGGTTGAGGGTCCAAATCTTGGTTTTGGCTCAGGTAATGATCCCAGGGTCTTGGGATTGAGTCCCGCTGTAGGCTCCCCGTTGAGGATGGAACCTGCTTTGGATTCTCTCTCTCCCTCTCCCCTGCTTACACTCTTTCTCTCTCAGAATAAAAACAAAACCAAAACCAAACATGGGCATTTAAAAGTTTGTGCATAACAATGACCTATGATCCCTGAAAGGATCCATGGTCCTCTCTCCTTTCAAAGCCACCTGCTGAATTTACCTTCTAGGGCGGAAAAACATTGTGATACCACAAGGCAGTTTCTCTCTCTTAATGACAGAATAGGGGGTGTTACATTTTCAGAAGATGATCAACTTCACTGTGCTGATGTCTCTGTGTTATATTTCCAGTTTGTCATAACATAAGAGTAGAGTGTTATATTCTTCTTTTTTCCTCTCTCTCTCTCTCTCTCTCCCTTTCTTTTTTTCTCTCTTTTCTAGGAACAAAATAATGGATCGTCTGAATAGAAGTACTAGAACACTTATGCGTTCTTTTTTTTTTTCCAGACTTGAAAAGTAACAAAATTACTTCTTAACACTGTATTTCTTGCAGCATGCAAATAACTGCATCTAAAAATATTAACAAAATAGTCATCAGCCTTATCAACACCTTATTTCTCTGATAAAGTTTAACACAGATTTACTCTACATTAGAAAGCTTACTCAATACCATTGTTTCATGTTGGTCTATATACACATAAACATATTATTTGGCAACAAATCAATTATCCTCAGGCCTCCCTCACTTCCCATTGATTGTCTCACTCCTGGTCCAGGGCCATGATTCTAGGGCTATTTATTAGTTCTAACAGATCGACTGACTGTTAGTTACTTAAATGCTACATCTTGCTGACTGTTGCTTGTTAAGTCGGGTTATTGTAAGTTGATTTTGTAAATGTGGCTTCAAAAAATAAAAGGGAAAACTCATAAAAGGGCTCATGTTTTAAAAACATACAATTGAACATAATTGCAGCAGGTAATTACAAAATGCCTACCTTATGAATCTGAATGGATCGCCTATAATCACATTAATGTGATGGTAGCCTGGACTTATAAGACGCACTTGATGAAGATTTAACATGCTTTCTCACGCCAAACCAACCATGGTATATCTTTTTAAAAATAGAAACGGCAATAGATGCCACTGTAATTTCGCTCTTCTTCTACTTCAATCAGTTTCTACATCATTAAGATTTTCCAGGTAGGGGGTATTATTGTCTCATGCTGGAGGCTTTTAAAGATTTCTTTCTATAGCAGCATCACACCTGGCAACTGCTGAGAGGTGGGTTATGACTTCAAGTTTTGTTCTCATGCCTTTAGGTCTAATAGGACAACTAATAGGTCAGGTGGGATATTCTGAAATGTAATTTTTTAAATTGCTTTAAGTACTTCTGACCAAAACCCATTAACCTTCACACATCTCTACCAGGAAAGCAGAAAAAGGCTCTTGTGAGACGTGGCCATACTGTGCCAGCCAAGTGCTCTCAGCCCTTCGTGGCGGGTCTGTTGCATTTGTGATAATGAGAAAGATGCCCATTGTGGATGCTCACATGTTGCAGATTAGCAACTGAGGAAAAAACTGCATTTAAAAGGCAAGCATATACTTGTTTGTGGGCTTTAATTTGTAACAAATTCAATCTAAGTTTAATTCTAATTTAATTAGCTTATGTAATAGAAAGATTCAAAGTTGTTTTGTTTTGGTTTGGTTTGGTTTTTTTGGTCACTGCCTTCAATTATCTCAGTTTATAAAGTAAATAGCCCTGGTTGAAATTCTAGAAGCAAGCATGATCATTTTGCCAAATATGAATGTGAGATTTAAACATAAGTGAATATGCTATTTCATTTGCATGTTTACTCATACCTGTGGTAGAAATTGATACACGCATCTGACAGATATGAGATATGGAAATCTATATCCTGTTACAATGTACCTGGAAACGCGACACGATCCTCTTTGTACTTCCTTAGTGTCCCTTTATGTAAAGACAAGGAAAACCACCTTCGTCGTATCTACTGCTACTCTTAGCCCAAGTCACTTGGTGGCTAAAGGTTCTGAATTAATTCATAGTAATCACATCATAGATGGAGACACAGTAACCTTTGATGACTAGCTAACAAAGGGAAGCTTTAATTCCAGCATACATGGAACAGAACATAGATAAAATGTCCAATTACACAGAAATTTAGAAGTACTGCTGATTTTTCTCGAAATGGCAAAGGGAATAATCTCAAAATTTAAAGAGGCAATGTTCTAAGTGAAGCAATTTATAGACTGGAAATTTTGTGTGGAAACATAATGTAGACCTCCAAATTATCCTTTGTGATTTATATTTAAAATAATGGTGTGATCCTCAGTCTTCTGAATTGAACCTGCTACCTGACACAAGCTCCTTTAATTAGCTAAGTAGATTTGTAGCCCTGCTTTTATTGGGCGAGTTCCAATTTTATGTCAGTTGGAAACTTGCCAGGATCTAAAATCATTTGAAGAAGCTGAGTTAGTCTCAAAAATATTAATAGGTGCTCTAATACCACATGTAATATTAATACTGTCTAATGCTACATGTGTTCCCTAATACTTTTTTTGTGAACAATTAATGAATATTCATAAAACAGAACTGACACCAATAAACATTGGATGGGAATCTTATTAATGTAAAAGAATCATCTATAAAATAAACTGACCAAACAGCTAAATTGGAATAAATATTTTATCACAAACTGCATTGACACAATATTCTATGTTTTAAAACGTTTATTTGAGAGAGAGAGAGAGAGAGAGAGAGAGAGAGAGAGAGAGAGAGAGAACACACACATGAGCAGGGGAGAGGGGTGGAGGGAGAGACAGAGAAAATCTCAAGCAGGCTACATGCTTATCGTGGAGCCTGACAAGGGGTTCGAGACTACCCTGGGATCATGACCTGAGCCCAAATCAACAGTAGGATGCTCAACTGACCTAACCACCCAGTCGCCCCCTTAATATTCTGTATTTTAAGAAGTCAAAGAACACTTTAGAACTTTGTAGTCTCAGGGTAAGCTCTCAATTGTTAGTATAAATATGTATAACTGGTGATGAAAGACAGTTCTATTTGAAATAATGAAAGAAACTTCCTACCTGTCATAGTTTCTTGTAAGTTCCAGGTTAAGAAATCAGAAGCAGCAAGAACAGACACTATGTAACTAGTCATTCTGGTTCAGTAAGATTCACGCAGCAGGAGTGTTTATATACTCGACCAAACACTTGTTATTAGGCTGTCCTATTTAACTGGTTAATTAAATATTTTTTATGCCAATTTAGAGGATCCCTTTACAAAAGAAATCGGTGTGTGTGTGTGTGTGTGTGTGTGTGTGTGTGTGTGTGTGTCGCTTATTATAATTTTTAAAAGGTAAAAAATACAGACTAGCCCCTAACTCAAAGCATAATTTTACTTCAAATATATTAGCCACATATGTGTTAGGTTTAGAATGATATGTAACCATTTTCTAATGAACTTCTAATATTTCAAAATAATTGAAGAGCATTCACTTCCATTTATTTACTTATTTATTTTAATTTATTTTTATTTGAGAGAGAGCGGGAATGCATGAGCAGGGGAGAGGGACGGAGGGAGGGAGGGAGGGAGGGAGAGAGAGAGAGAGAGAGAGAGAGAGAGAGAGAATCTTAGGCAGTCTCCATGCTTAGCTCAGAGCCCGACTTGGGGGCTCATACCATCACCCTGGGATCATGATCTGAACTGCAAAGAGGCAGGTGCTCAACCAACTGAGCCACCCATGTGCTCTGAATAGTGTTTACTATTAAAGGGTTAGGTTAAAACGGCCTGACTTTATGGTATATAATGGTTAGAAGTTAAATACCACCCTGTAAAGAAATGAAAGATAATGATTCAAAAAAAGTAAATGAAGATTTTCAAGGTAAATGTAAGGGTTAACCACTCAAGCTTGACAACTGTCTCCCAATACTTAGGCTATACGGGCTCTTCTAAAGCAAGGTGGACAATATCCATTATATATCATATATATATATGTTTACTTACGATTATCATATACATATAGGTTTACTTACGATCTCTTACAGTGGGCCGCAAGTGTATTCTAAGCAACATACGTAATTCTTTAAGGTATTTTATTTGTTTTTGTTTTTCTTTTGTTTTTTGTGGGTTTTTTTTGTTGTTGTTTGTTTGTTTTGGTTTGTTTGTTTTTTATCAAATGTTGTCAGGTCAAAGGTGTTAGGGAAAGGACACTAAATTATCTTTTGGAGGGGCGCCTGGGTGTTTCAGTTGGTTAAGCAACCAACTCTTGATTTCTGCTCAGGTCATGAATTGATACTTCTTGAATTCAAGCCCCATGCTGTCAGCGCAGAGCCTGCTTGGGATTCTCTCTCTCTCTCTGCTCCCTCCCCCATTGGTGTTCTTTCTCTATCTCAGAATAAATAAGCATTTACAAAAATAAATTATCTTTTGGAGATTTGTAAGGTCAAGAATATATGAGCTGAGAGAAATCCTTCAACAAAACCAAAACAGAAAAAAAAAAAAAAAAGTGAACAAAAATAATCCCCAAATATAGCAATATTTTTACCATATGGTTTCCAGATTTTTAACTATTCATAGTATCGGTCGGCAGTCCATGATTTGGGGGCAATGCCATTCTACAATAATTTTTCAGAACTCCACAACCAGTTTCTAAGGTTGGTTGGAACTTATTTCATATCTCACGAATGGGGCTCATTTTCTTTGCTCTTTGAGAGGCCACCCTGAATCCATATCCTGACCGCCTTCCATGTGGTTTATGGAGATACCTTTCCCTGACTTCCTGTTTCAGTTTCACTGCCTCTGTATTCACCTTACTAGTACACGGAAGACACTACACTTTGCTCAGCTCCCACATTTTCAAAAATTCTCACACATGCAGAAGTTGAATTCTCAAGTCTGCAATTGTAGATATTTGCAACGCAGCCCATTTTTGTACTATAATCTGCTAGTTACCGCACGAAGACCCTGTTCTAGTAAACCCCATTCTCCGACCACACCAAATGTGTTCCCTCAGCTTCTACAACTGGGCGCGTTTGGCTGCATTTCCTCGAATGTGCCCTTCATCCCAATCTATGTAACCAGTTGTGTGTATGTTTCCCTCAAGTCCTCTCCATGCAAAGAAGCCTCATTAGTCATATTAGTTCGAGGTGCTATCTCCTTCCACTTCATTCTATTAGCACTTGTCAACTTCACCACTCTTAACTGTGAGTCTCAGTTACTATTATAAACTCTATCAGGGTGCCTGGGTGGCTCAGTCGGTTAGGTGTCCAACTTCAGCTCAGGTCATGATGTCCCGGTCTCTGAGTCCAAGGCCTGCGTCGGGCTCTGTGTTGACAGCTCAGAGCCTGGAGCCTGCTTCAAATTCTGTGTCTCCCTCTCCCTCTACTCATGCTCTCTCTAAAAAATATATAAAGATTAAAGGAAAATTCAAAAATTATGTCTACAGCTATCTCTTCATCTGTGTGCCTTTATTCTTCCAATCAATTAGCCCCTTGGAGTCCAGAAATATAAGTTTATTATTATTATTAATGTTAGTTTTTTTGCTGGGGGGCATCTAACATAGTAACTTGCACACAGAAGCTACTTAATAAATAGGTATTGCTGCTTGTACTATTCATTTATTTATTCAGTCACTTACTCCTTGAATCATTCACTAAATATTTATGCGTGTGTGATGCCAAGTCTAGGGCTCAGCACTTTTTATTTAGAGGCATGGTGAGTTTTCAAACTCTAGCATTCTGTTAATCTTGCTGGAGTGTATGCATGTAGACTGCTGGCCGACAGCAGAGGAGAAAACGTGGTCGAAGGGGCCAAGTACTATGAAGGGATGAGGGCAGCAGTCATGAAAGAAGCTATGCAGAGAATATTGGAGAAGCAGCCTTCGGCCTGCAGGTGCACAAAGCATGGATTGGAGACACCCATCTCTTTGTAAAGAGCCATCATTTGCGAGCATTGGCCACACGACACTCAAACTTCTCAGCTAGTGAGGTGAGAATCGGGAATTCAGATGCCAACTAGTCACCAACTACACTGTAATTCTATAGCCACTTAATATTTTTCAAAGGATTTTACATGTATCATTTAATGGAACTTTATATCAACGTCAATAAATCAGAAGGACCTGGAACATTTGGTTGGTCCAATCTTCTATTAGGCGGCTACTCAGGAGTGAAGAACTTAAAACAGAACCCTACTATAATCAGGCTATCCTGATAGCACCAGGGCCATCTGAACACATTTACAGAAACTCATTTTGGGGCATTAACTCCTTCAGGCACAAGATGATCATTTATTTAGTCAACAAAAGTCATATCTTCTTGAAGAGAGAAGTCAGGTAACACAACAACTTAATGGAAGTTCCCAAGGTGCCCACTGTGTATCTTAGAAACCCACAGAATGAACGTCTGAGACAAATTTCGGCAAACTCAGATGACTTGTAAAATCAGTCTTCAATGTTATGCTATGCTTCGAGGACAATGGGAATGCCCCTCAACGTAGCATAAACAATCTCAGCATCATGTGTGTGTTCCTTTAAAGGTAATAGTAATAACGAAAGCAGAGCTGGGAGTCGGGGACTCTAGTTTACAAACACCAGTTTACTGAAGCTGCTTCATACTAATAACTAAGTTCCAAAATGAGTCAAACAGAAATGGAATGCTGAACAATTAAGATTCTCTCCCCATAAGCCCATCTCTATCATTTTATTAAAGGCTACTGGGAAAACCCTTACTGAATAACTAATTCTAAATTATATTCGATGAAAACAAATTAATGTAATAATTTTCTTTCTGAAATTAATTTAAATCTCTGTGGATACTGCAACAGATTTAGTCTTTACTATGCATACAAAAAGTTATGAAAAGCCTTATTGCACTCACTGCTTTAGGCAAAGATTCACTGTTTCACAGTCACTGGTAATGGCCATTATTTCAATTTAAGCAAACCTGCTTTAATCAATCATTTTTGCCTGTTTGGCTCAAATATTTAAAATTCTATGTATTTTTTCAGTACAGATAGCATACTTGCTGAGATGCTGTTGTACGATGTGCACTGTATCCAAAGGCTCTATTTTGTTTCTGGAATTCCTCCCTCATATAGGTTTTCCTCCAGTTTGGTTCTTACCACTGAATTCAAACACAGGAAATGCACTTGCCATGTCTATCAAAAAGTTCAAATGTTGCTTTCAGTTGATTAAATGCAAAATGAATTGTCTGCATCTACAACGAGGCCGTTTCTTTGATGTCATTTACTCACTTTTGCTTCAGCAAGATTTAAACTTTATCTTATATGTGAACATCTAACACTAAAATGGTCTTTTTCTTCCTGATAATCCAAACCATGCAATTAGTAGGATTTAAAATATATATTCAATCCAAAAGCACTTCTGCCAGGGTATAACGAAGTAAATATACTTATAATTACTCTAATAATCACACATATTAATTACATATAAAATTGAGAAAAATGAAATAAAAAGCCACAAGTATTTATGATGGCATGAGAAAAGGAACTTTTAGAAATTAACAAACAAAATTTTGAAAAAGATCATTGAAAGGTGCCTAATGGCCCAAACATGCATGTGCCCTGCAAATATATACCCAGCGTGGGCCCTCTACAGTCAGGGAAGTGGAAAGGAGAACACCCCCTACCTTGCAACTGATCTTAACTCCAGGACAATTTATGTAATTCTGTGTAAAGAATTTGAAGCTCTTACTCTCTGTTTATAAGTACCTGGGTTGTTTGTTTGAGAAGACTGTAGATAAGCCCATTTCTAGATCAAGATAAAACCATGGATGACCTTAGGGTCCTGACTATACTTCCTTACCTGTCTCCTGTTAGGCAGCTCCCCAAGGCTTCTATTAACTAACTACTCCAACCTGGGAAATTCTTCCCAGACTCTGAAAGTATTCGGACCAAGGGTATTGGCCTTCCCCCAGAGAATAAATCTCTGCTGGAATGTCCTGAAAAACTGTCAAGTTAAGGAAGTATGAAAATTCTGTCTCATAAATGGCAATCTCCTAATGGCTCTTCCCTCTTCCTGTTTGCCAGGGACATAGCCAGACCTCAGCTGATGAAAGCTGCAATAAAATATATACAACCAGCACTGGTCTACACATGGAAAATCCTGGGCTGTGGGCTATGACAAGGCTGAAGCCAAAGCTTCTTTCAGGGTAAAAAAGAACTAACAACTATGACACATTCAAACAGGAGTCTGAGGATGTAAGGACACATTAGGGACCCAGAAGACTTTAATAGCACTCAATCACTCCCCACTATATGCTATTATTTACTTGCTCTTTCTGCTTTCTATCTTATCTTATCTTATCTTATCTTATCTTATCTTATCTTATCTTATCTTATCTTCCATTCCTCTTCCCTCTCTCCCTCCCTCCCTTCCTTTTTTCCCCATTGATGTTCTTTTATATTTAGTCACTAATGTTTTCCTTCCTGATTCTAATAATAAAATCTAATATCATGCACTGATTTTCTGAGGCCCACTGTGTTGACTGAAAGGAAGAGAAATGTCTGGCCTCTGAACTGATCTCACAGGGAGCAGCGGAAAAAAAAAATGCAGCATTTGAAGAATCTAATTTTCCTAAAAGAATAATTTAAGCATGAAACACATATGAGCAGGATATTTAAAACAAAATGAAAATCTTATGTTCAAACAGAAATATAAGTTGGGGGGTCAAAGATTGAATGAGTCATTGGAAAACATTATAAATCTGTATTTTGTTGTAAATTAAAACAATAAATTGAGGAACTCTACATCATTTTATGCAATATATATATATATATATATATATATATATATTTAATAACCAACACTATACAAGTACTTTCCATTTGCCATGCCTTACTCAAAGTACTTTTCTGGCTCTAGCCCATGTTATAAATACAATTCGTACAAACCTGTTTACTTTGTGTTACATGGTCTGCATGAAAGCCTTCACTTTTTGTTTAAGAACTTCACCCAAATGGTCAATGCCTGCCTATGACTTTATTGTTTTTTAATTTTTTCATGTTTAGTTATATATTTTGAGAGAGACAGAGAGTGTGCACTCATGAACAGAGGAGGGCAGAGAGAGAGGGAGAGATAAATAATCCCAGCAGCCTCTGCACTGTCAGCACAGAGCCTGACGTGGGCCTCAATCTCACAAACTGTGAGATCATGACCTGAGCCAAAATCAGGAGTCAGACCCTCAACCAACTGAGCCACCCAGGCGTCCGTGCCCACATGACTTTAAAGGTCTTTTACATTATGTGCCCTAATTCAGAACTTAGAATAGCTTGCAACCCATATATTGAAATAAAAATGTGAGCCTAGACAGACAGACAGATACTGACAGATTATTCTGCACTTGGTATAATTTTGAATTTACTTAAGGGAAATATGTGATTGAGAATGACTGTCATATTTTATTCATTCTAGGTTTGACTATTTCTCTTAGTTTCCTGCATATGAATGGAGTTACAAGTCCATTTCATGAACATATGCCCATATATGATGACCCTCCAGAAACTACCAAACCTTATCCTTCTCTGAGTACTAATGGTGGTGTCAGAAGAGTGCCAGGTTTGGGTCTTGACACTGGAAGAGGTCAAGAACTTTCCCTTAGGCACTGGCCTTCTCAGACCTCACTTTCATTTCTACAGCATGCTGTGATAACACTCCCTTCATCTGCTTAGAGAGCTGTTTAAAGGTTAAAGGAGGGTGGAGTTAGCAGGCTTTAATAAAACAGTGACACAAACCAGGGCTTTCTTTTTAAGCTCTTATGGCTTCTTTACATATTTGGCATTGTGTCACTAAAATTACAAAGAGTTTGTGAATAAAATAAATACTGATATATTGTGATTTTCTTAGTGACACGGGGGACTTCTATAATGTCTTCTGCTACATTTGGGAACAAAGTAATAAGTTCCCAAATCTGAAAGAAGACTATGGAGTTTAAATGCACTGCCTGATTATCACCATAAAAGAAATTAATTTCCACACAGGCTTTGGTTCCTCTGATGAAACAAGAGACTATCATCATCATCATCAACATCATCATCATTCTTTAGGTCATTGATGAAATGTTTTATCAATGGTATAGTGATACATTAATGATAATAATTCAGTAAATTAAAATAGATGTGATACAATTTAGTCAGTATGAAACATATAGGATGCAATTTTATTCTAATATATTAGATTCTTCATACCCTAGGAAAATCTCTGGATTACACAAAATTTAATGTGGTATTGCAAGCATCCCTAGGAGAATAATTTAAGCATGAAACCCACCTGAGCAGGACATTCAAAACAAAATTAAAAACTTATGTTAAAATAAAAACTATACCTGGGGGTCAGATTGAGTCAATCCCAATATCATATTTCATATCCTGATATGTATAGTTTGCTGAATTTTTTGTGACACATGATATCTGAAGGATAAACTGAAACATTCAAGGTAACATCCCAAGCCCATACTTTAAGACACAGCTTTTGAGACATTATCTTAATGGTCTGTTACTGTAATGTTCTATTGGTTAAATGGCGACCCTGGGCAGGGCTGGGAACATCCCATTGCACATGGCGGCCAGACAGCAATCATCCCGACTTGGATGGGTCAGTTATAAAATCACAAAAAAATCCAAGAGTCTAGAGGGTGGCGAGGGAGTATCTGATGAAAAAAGAACAGTTCCTTGGTCAACCTAGATTGATGATGGAGGATTATTTTAGACATGATGAAATTATAAACTCTTAAAATAAGTCTGACCTGTCAAGTTTTTCATAGTAGTCTCGATCTTTAGCCAGATAGAAAGTTAGATTAAAAGAAAAAATCTGTTGAAGAGCTCAAGAGAGAAATACACATACTTTAAATATGGAGAGTCCCGCAGCAAGGTACATTATGCTCATGGGGGTGCGTAAAAGTTGGGATATTGATAAAGATGGAAAACAATAGCAGGGCCTCTCTCCCTTAAGAGACACTTATATCCATTAGAAGCTCAAGGTGACTGATGAGAAGTAATATTTCTGCTAACAATCAGATCTAAAGTTACTCCTAACTATGGAATGAGCCAATTTACAACTCTGTATATCTCAGTAATGACTATGTGCTTATTTAACCATAAAATCTATAAAACACACCCACAGAGACAAGCAATTCAGCAGCAATAAAGCTATAGAAATTGTTAGAGGTAGTCGATGAAGTAATGCTGAAGTGGATCCCATTTTTATTCAGGTAAATACTGGACCCATTTGTCTTTGAACTACTTTTTCCAGGCTCTCTTGCAATTATTTCTCACTAAAGAAGACAAATCCCCTTGCTTTAAACCTTGGCTTTAATGACAGTGTTAATCTGAATTCTCAGTACATTGGCTACACTAAAGTTTATTAGGCAATAATGCACAGAGTCACTTCCTCAACCAAAGCTAATATTCTTTGTGTATTTAATTAGATTTGAGAAGCAAAGAAAACTCAGGTAAAAATTGTCAGATTTACTTGAAAAATAAATCCAAACATGACCTAGATTAAATGCAGATAGGGAATAATTGATTGGATGTACTGTGGAAATGTTGAAGCACTTAAAAAGGCATGCCAGTAGGGGTTCCCGGGTGGCTCAGTCAGGTAAGGGTCTGATTTGGGCTCAGGTCATGATCTCGCAGTTTGTGAGTTCGAGCCCCACCCCACGTTGGGCTCTGTGCTGACAGCTCAGAGCCTGGAGTCTGCTTTGGATTCTGTGTCTCCCTCTCTCTCTGCCCCTCCCCTGCTCTCAGTCTGTCTCTCTCTCACTCAAAAATAAAAACATTAAAACAATAATAATAAAAAGCATGCTAGTGAAAAAAGCATTTCCAGTTCATTTATGTTACACCCTGGTAAAGCCAAAACTCGGAACCAGTGCCTTTCACAGTAGAACATTGCACTTTTACTCTTAGGTAAACAGTCCACGGAGACAACCAGAAGATGTTCTCACAGGTGTCAGGGATACAAATGAGTTAAATTATTACCAAAAAGCAAAAGACAGGATGAAAAATTTGCAATTGCAGAGTTTAGTAATAAAATAGTTAAACCGTTCATTTAGAAAGATAAGCCTGTATGAACGCATCCTTCTGTCACCTGAAATGTAATAAACATGAGTTGTTGTTTTTTTCTTTTCAATCCGCAATAGCCAACTCAAAGATTTTCGTTGCTGCTTACAAGATTCCCCAGCCACCTCAAGACACTGCTCATGTTGAAGACGAAGATTAATCAATTAAAGGCTATTAGATGTGATAGAAACTATCACCAACTTCTCATTAAATGCAGTCAAAGCTAAAAGTAGAACTTTCTTTCCTCTGTTTTCCCTCTGAGGTATCATTCTGCTCCTATCGATGTCATAGGCTCTCAGCTCCACTGTATTATCTCCCAATCACGTGTTTTCCACACGATGGGCCTCCTATGCAGTGCATTTTAGTTTACAGTTTTCTTTCTTACATCAGAAACTTCTTAGCTGAATGTGATCATCCAAGCTGGCTTTTGTTTTGGTTGACCATTAACTATCATAAAAGCAATACCGTATGTGGTATTTTCTTTTGTGCTATATAATCTTATTTTCTAGGAGAAAAGGTCAGAATTATGTAAAGAAAATCATGAATAAACTACTTGGTATGTGGGGGCCTTTGTCTTCTTTCTTTTTAAAAACTGAATGGCCTATTTCTTAACTGAATACTGACAGTTTATATTAATTCAAATTATTTCCCAAAGTACTACTAATGCTATGAATACAACAACTACTCCTAGAATTTTGACAAATAATAAAAATAGATTCCTTAAATGAGAGCATAATCAATGATAAGCACTTTTCAAAATGTTTATACATGCAAGGACATTTGATCATCGCAATTCTATGAGTTAAGTACTATGATTAACTCCATTTCGCACATGAAGAAATGGAAACAAATGTTAAGTAACTTGCACACAGCTCACAACTGGAAAAGCTGGCGTTCAAGGCGTTCTTACTGTAAATTTGACAAGCTACCTTTACGTGTGTAACATAAGGATAAATTGTACAAATAAATGCAATAAGCCATTTAAATATTGAAACTGAAAACAAAATTACAATTGAAAATAACAGGACCTAAACCACATAATATTGAAAAGTAAGTTATACGTGACAAATGACAACTTATTATATAAACAAGAAATGGGTAAGTCGCTGGGACCCAAAGAGGTGAAATTATTTTCTTACTATCAGTTAATTAGTAGAAGAAAAAAAGGGATCGACTTGTGCTCAGAGATTGGTTCGTGTTCAATGAAGTATATTACTATTATTACAATGTTTCAAAAAAATTTAATCCCTTTCCAGTAAGTTTTGCTTCAGTTTTGCTTCAACCAACACTTTGCTTACAGTCTCACGAGCCGCCCTGAGGCTGAATCACAGAGCTAAGCCGCAGCCAGATTCTTGACAAACAGAAACGAAGTTATGGAGACATTATTTTTTTTTTTTAACCAAGTGACACAGAACTAACACATGATATACATATAGATTTCAAATATATAGAGAGAGGCAGGCACAAACCCAGAGAGACGTACATAAAACCAGTGCAAATGCACTTAAAATAACATACCTTCAAGGACAATTCTAGTATACCTAAATCAGTAAAACTATCTTTATCCTAAATTATTTCACCTCCCAAATATAAATCAGACCCAAATATAAAGTCTGTTTAAAAATAAGGTCTAATTGGGGCACCGGGGTGGCTCAGTCCGACAAGCGTTTGACTGTGGCTCAAATCATGATCTCACAGTTCGGGAGTTTGAGCCCCACATCAGACTCTGTGCTGACAGTGCAGAGCCTGAAGCCTGCTTTGGATTCTGTGTTTCCCTCTCTCTCTCTCTCTCTCTCTCTCTCTCTGCCCCTCTCCCACTCATGCTCTGTGTCTCTCTGTCTCAAAAATATAAACATTAAAAAATTTTTAAAATAAGATTTTTTTTTATAAATGTGATGGATTTAATTGCATTACTTTGAAGATTTAGATCCAGTTGGCAAATGTATTTTGAAAGTGATTCAGGGTCCCCATCGTAATGAAATTAATCTCTACTAATTGGCACTGCTTACAAAACCCAACATAAAGAGTGGATCTTTGTAAACAGAATACATTCTGGGTATTTAATCCTTCATCATTTCTTATGACACTTACAGATTCATAAACAGACTACAGATTTTGTTCCTAAGTATTAGTTTCCAAAAATGACTATATTAAAAAAAAAAAAAAAAGGCCAAATCACAGAGTTTTTGCCAATTTCTAGTCAAAACAAATTTCAGAGGAAATACAAAGTATTTATCCACAGAATTTAACTGTGACTTTTGGGGAGGCTTTCCGGTAAATTCAATAGAGGTTCTGCAGCTGACACTGCGACAAAATCCAGTTGCTACGCGAAGAGCGCCCACTGGATGCACTGGAAGGGAGGAAGGATGATGGGAAGAAATGTAAGCATTGCTTTAGGAGTTTCAAAGTTGCAAGTAAATGGCAACGTGCTCGTTACAAAGCACCTATTTCCCAACCCCCCCCCCCCCCACACACAATTCATCACTCTCTTTTTCATCTGTTCTTAAGAACCACAGCTCCTTCCGCCTATAGGCCATGACTCCTAGTGAGAGAAGCGCAAGGAGGGGAAATCCTGAGAAGAAAAGCAATTCAGGGTTCCCGATTAACCACAGAAACACTTGACTGAAAGCAAGTTTTATACAGGTGTGTCGTCTTCTATTTTACTTTCTTCTTCACCAACACACCCTAATCTGGCATAAATTTCATTCTAGTGTCAGTATGGTGCTAAAGGGTCGATCAACAGCACTGACAAACGAGGGGATTACAGGAATAGACAGAAACCTGGCCAGGCCCTCCTTTCGGTGTGAAAGTTAGATCAGCACTTCAGTCCTATTATTCCTAATCAAAGATAATTATTAGGTAAGAATTTTTTAAAACCTACTTACTTTGTTCTTTTATTAAACTTATGCTAGTGAATGCTATGTGTATCATGTAATAAATGTGCTGGAACAACTGTGATAGATTTACATTTTGCAGTGGCCCTACTTGGATCTAGTGTCTGTCATTTGCAAGATGACAGGCAGGGATGTGAGTGCAGTCTGTGGGTAAGGAACCGAGCAGAGCAAAGTGGCCCCTCATGCCATTTCAACACCTGAAATACCAAGAATTCGTCTCACTGCGTGTGCATCCGGTTCTTTAATTTTACCTTATACATTGGTAACTCGTAATATTCAATATAGAAATAACTACTGTTTCTAAATATTACCTTTAAGTCACTTTATAGAGGGATAGAGCTATATGACAAGCCACATTACTAACGAGTGTATCTTAGATTTGTGCAAGACTTCAGAATGAAGAAAGAATGTTTTTAACACTCCTTAAATTCACGTGTAACATTACCAATTTAAAGACAAAGAAATACATAAAATAATGTAAATATATATATACACATATACATATATATGTATATATACACATAAATATGTATATATATGTATATATACGTATATATACATAAATATGTATATATACGTATATATACATAAATATGTATATATACATAAATATGTATATATACGTATATACATACTATATATGTATATATAGTATATATACATATGTGTATACATATGTATACATGTATATATACATATGTATATATACATATGTATACATGTATATATACATATGTATATATACACATATTTATACATATTTATATATGTGTATATATATACATGTATATATACAGATTTATATGTGTATATACACATATATAAATATATGTATATATTTATATATACTATGAGAAATTTTAATATCAGACATTCATGTTCCATGTAAATATGTACATAAGAATATTAAGATCTGGAGAAAGAAAAAAAATGCATGTTGAAACCAAGCTTAAAATTTCTATTGTTCCTTGAACTGTTTTTATTTTTTATTTATTTTTTTAATGTTCTTTTTATTTTTGAGAGAGACAGAGTACGAGCGGGGGAGGGTCAGAGAGAGAGGGAGACACAGAATCCAAAGCAGGCTCCAGGCCCTGAGCTGTCAGCACAGAGCCCCACGTGGGGCTCACTTGTGAACTACGAGATCATGACTTAGGCCAAAGGTGGATGCTTAACTGACTCAGCCACCCAAGCAACCCTCCTTGAACTGCTTTAAAAATAGCCCTGCAATCAACATTTAAAGTTACACATTTTAAAAGAGAATCAAATTCAGAATCATAACAACCTACATTTTTAACAATGACTAATTATTTTGGAAGACAACAGCAAAGGAGTTTAGTTTGTAATCATTTAATTTTAAAATCCTGTCAGCTGAGAAAAGACACCTCGCCTGGCCTTAAGAAGAGTGCCAGAAATAATGTCATTATTGTATGTGTTAACTTTACCACCATGATGTTACTGTTCTTTAGCTACATACCTCTTAAAGGCATGGGGAGTTGACTTTCAAACTCCTCCTAAATTTATTTCTTTTTAGTGTTGAAAAGAAGTAGTCTTCATAAGTGAAAGAGTTAGGGGCGCCTGGGTGGCGCAGTCGGTTAAGCGTCCGACTTCAGCCAGGTCACGATCTCGCGGTCCGTGAGTTCGAGCCCCGCGTCAGGCTCTGGGCTGATGGCTTGGAGCCTGGAGCCTGTTTCCGATTCTGTGTCTCCCTCTCTCTCTGCCCCTCCCCCATTCATGCTCTGTCTCTCTCTGTCCCAAAAATAAATAAAAAAATAAAAAAATAAAAAAAAAAAAAAAACGTTGAAAGAGTTGGACAATATTTACCAATCAGAGGACTTTTGAAATTAAAATTCACTGATCCATTACTTCTTCAGGTTCTCATATGATATCCATGAACTATTTCTGAGGATCTTGGAGAAGCACAGGGCACACTTACTCTGCTAAGAGGCTGCTCAGGGATCTGTAGTCCTATCACAGAATGCCACAATTCTAAGAGGTCAGTAATAATAGAGCAGATGGCCCTAAATATGTAAGTAACATGCAGTAAGCATTCAAAAGGAATTCCGACTAGTTTGTGTGTGAGTGTGTGTGTGTGTGTGTGTGCGCACACGTGTGTGTGTGTATGGAAAAAAACATATATATATACATATACAACTATATATGTCATAAGAAGATACATATAATAAATACATACACTTGTACCTATTTATACTATTTTCTGCGTGACAAACCCTCCAGGCTTGAAATACACTGAATAGAGAAGTATGCTCTGTCATGTAGGAATAGATTACAAAAATAATTTCTTAACCTCTCCCTATTTGAATGGTATTCTGATGTCTTAGAGTATCACATCAAAAGAGGGAGAAAGTATTATTTGCACTCATCTAGAGCTAACCATTTGCCATTTTAGGAGTTGACAAAATGTCATACATTTAATATACATTTCGATTTCCCAATTTTGCAGAAATGACAATACTATAACCTTTTGAAATTAACTTTGACCCAAAAATCCTTCTCTTGCAAAAGCTATTGTCAACACTGATTGCTATGAATGTATTACATTTTATACAATCTGTGGATTTGAAACTAAGATCACTCAGAAACATACCCCTAAATATTAATCTGGTAGCCCAAAAACATTTCAAACACTAACACATTTTAATTAAAGCAAATGAGCAGACATCAAATAGAACAGCACACTCCACGATAATTATACATTTAACAGTTTGATTTCTGTTTCTCCTACTTAAACTCTGTTCCTGCAAGTAGTATCCCATAATGCCCATTATAATGAGGTGATTATTCATATTTGCAACAAATGAATCAAGTACTATAGAAGCTGTATAAAATAATATTCAAGTTATAATTTATACATATTTAAAACAGCTGAAGGTGTCTTAAGGTGTAAGGTATACACTACAATAAATGTTAATAAATTATTAATGGTGCATTCTGATAAGAATTAAAGATGGGCTTGATTCAAACAAAATTCCTGCAGGAGAAAACATGCACATTTTATTTAATGATTTAAATTCTGTAGAGAGCACAATTTGATATGCAACACTTCAGAGAATTACAAGCTCTGGAAACAATCATCTTTCATTCTAAATGATAAAAATTAATACAGATGTTATTTTAAATTAAATTTGAAGCATTTTTATAAGCTGAAAAAAGTGATTATGGAAGTTATGAACCTTGTAATCCACCAAAGATGATGATTTAAATTGCAATCAACCTGTCATAGTAATTTTCCTCTTTAAAAATATATGTTAAGAGAGCAATTTTGATTCAGAAAGTCACTTTTCAGGTCTTTGTCATTTTTTTTCCAAATTAAAGCTTGCAAGATTCATCATTTACAGGTCAAAATGTGAAGGTTCATCAAATACTGAAAGTCTTTTGGGGAGAATTAAAGCAACACAACAGAATAAAAGTTAAGGAAAAAAATGTTATACCTCAAAAAGCAAACAACTGGCAAGGCAGGGAAATTAAAAACCCAGTCAAACTAATGGCAAACTATGGCATTTTTCTCTTGTATAGAATACTAGACTGTTACTGTAGACTTGAGTAGGAAAAACATCACTTACCAAATGCAATAAACGCAATTTGCAGATAGGAACATTTTGTTTTATTAGGACACCTAAAATGTTTAGTTACCAGGCAAATATCCCTTAACATATCCATTGATTTGGCTCTGGCTTTACTAAAACTAAAGTAAAACCAGCTATGTACAGCAGAATGTGTTTTTTGGCCACAAGGAGAGCGTGTGCACCTTTATTTAGTCTGATGGGAGTTCCAGGTCATGTCAAAATCCTGTGGCCTCTGTTCTTCAATACAAGGCAATAAAAAATCTCATATTCCTTTCAAACTCCCAGCAGCTGAACCACAGTGAGAAGGAGTCTGAAAGTTAGCATGAAGAAAATTAAACACTGATGTTCAGTGTGAATTCCGCCAAGTGTTTTTTGAAATAGTAAGTAGAATGTAGGGAAGCCAAAGATATTTACAGACAATATGCAAGCTTTCTAGTAAAGAATATTATTACTTCTTATTGGTGTTATACTTTAAACTTACTGCAAGTTATTTTTAGGTACTAGGTCATATGATACGTGGGGTGTTTAAGTTCTAAGCTAAATACGCCATGGCTCCAGGAGCAAATGCTCTAAAATGCAGTGCAAGTTTGACATGTTGGAGCAGAGGAACCACTGTATCGCATTTAACTTCCCTTAAGTCTCTGCAACATGTAAGCAAGAAAACACCGATGGTCTTGATTATTATGTATAGTAAGTTACAGTTAAATAAATTAGGAAGTTCAAAAAAATATTCCTATTTTATTCCAGGTAATTTTTGGATGCTTGCTAGATACTAAAAAGTATTCCATTAAGTAGTTGATTTCATGTGAAGTAACTACATGTAAGTCCATTCAAATTTACTTTGTGAAAGCTTTTTTTTTAAGGAACTATTCTTCCTCCAGTGTTCTAAATTTTTTGCCTTTATAAAAGGGCCACTGATTACCTGGGAATGCAAAAATATATTATGTAAGTATTACTTCGCTATTCTTAATATTTGCCAGAGGGCCTAAATACACAGTAGTCATAGTAATGAAGAAATATTAGCTAAACAAGGCTGTGTGTGATTGCCCCTGACTCAGTTTATAGTTACAGGATATGAAAATAGAAACTGGAACATAAAAGTCACGTCTTCAGCTCTATGGCATTTTGACTCGGTAGGCTGTAGCTTCAGGAAGGGTCTATGAATCTACGTGGGTGTGTGGTATCTGGTGTATATTATGTCTATGAGTCACTGTACTGTTTACAGTTGGGCCAGCCTAAATATTTTGACTGGCCAATGTTCTTTAATCTGTACTAAAAACTTTAAAAACCTATTTAGTCTCTTTAGGCTTTGTTTTACCCCAGTATTTGTTTTATAGATAAAGCTAGGTAGGGTAAAAAAAATATTTTAGAAGTAGAATCTTTCACACAGAATCTGATGAAACATCACAAAAGACAGATTTCCCATAATAAGCTCATCCTAACATTCTATTTTCAGCTACTTTGGCTTAACTATAGAACTTAAATATTAACATTGAAGATGAAAAATATTTTAGGGTAGTGCCTTTTACAACATTGGGCTTAAAAGTGATAATTTTGTATGTATCTGAGAATCACGTTGATTAAGAAAGTCTATCTACTTGCATATGACAACAGTTGAATATTATTTTAATTGTTTACAGGTCTCTATTCATACATATTGTAGTGATTTGTCGCACTGACATTTAAGCATATAATGTCATTGAGTCTTCTGTCTTTAAACTATGCCATTCTGAATTCTTTAACTAACCGTATAAAAATAAATAAGTGGGATGCAATGTAACTTGCCGACACAACTCTGCCACTTATTAGACTTCATTAATAAGGGAGAAGATAAAAGAATATGCCTGTTAAGATATGCAAAGCCACCACAGAGACTGAGAAATTTCTGAATTAAACCAAGTTTCATCTCCCCAAGTGGGGGGGGGGGAGGGCAGCATGAGATCGCTTGGAATAACATACAGAATCAGAGATTAATTATAGCCATATTATAGTTGAAATCTTGGAGTTTGAAAAACACTTTCAATCAGGCATTTTTATTTTGTTAGAACGCCTAAATATTTATTTTTCAGTAAAACCTATACTGTAGATATGCTCTTGATATTAAAAATCATTACGGTAAAGGTAACAGGTTACGATAAAAGTAAATAATTTACTTCTAGAGATCTAAGCGACACTGAATATCTCGGTCGATTTGTTCTTCGTCCTATCTTTATTGCAAAAGATGCATCCTAGTTTTGGGCACATACCTTTAGCCATAATCCTACTCTCTGACAGGGTGAGGGAGCACTGTGTTACCTGGGTTCTTTACTGTATGCCAGCCTTGTTTCACTGACATCTTTCCATAAACATTTATTGAGTGGATACATGAATGGAAACCAGATAGAATGTGGTATAAAAAAGACAAACCAGTATCTGTTTTAAAATATTGTTGATCAGGGGTGCCTGGGTGGATCATTAGGTTAAGCCACAGACTTTTGGTTTCCACTCAGGTCATGATCTCACAGTTTGTGAGATAGAGCCCCGTGTTGGGACCCACACTGACAACGCAGATCCTACTTGGGATTCTCTCTCTCCCCCTTTCTCCCTGCCCCTCCCCCACTTGCGCTCTCTGTTTCTCTCTCAAAATTAAAAAAAAAAAAATGAAGTAAAGTATTATTGATATCTAATAAGTCCAAGACTAGGAACTATGATTTCTAACTGGCTTTTTCATGATAATCATCAAGATTGAAGTGGCTTTGAACTTTCTTAGAAAAGGTAAATTATTATGATGAAAGTAAAGTACTTTGGACTGTGAACACAGACTCCTGAATTTTAGTTTAAGCTGTATATGGTCCTGTGGCCTTGAACATTTTTGCTAAAGTTGCCTGACACTCGATGTCCTTATTCAGAAGAAGGGGGAAGGAGAGAGAGAAGGAAAAGAAGAAGAGGGCAGAAAAAAGAGCAAACAATTATCAGTGTACTTTTGCCCCTAAAACTAAATTTGTATTTGATATGAACTACTTGGATAAATAGCTCCAGAAATAAAGGTGTCAATGAATTCATTGCTTTCTACGTTCAGTAGCAATTTTAAGAAGGCTTACTCTACCCTGAGGCCTGGGTTTAGATCTCTCCTCAACCAAAAGTGAGATTAAGGGTGAGAAACCGATTCCTTAACAATCTGAACTCAAGCTACTATAAATCCTAAGGAACCTACCAGTCCCCTACATACTGTTGCTGCCATCACTGTTAACAGAAGGACGCCCATGAGAGCCTCACACACAGTACTCCACATCTTGGTTTCATGGATGAGATGTGCTGTATGCCCGTCCAGCACACAGAGGACCCATCTAGCTGTAGATCAATCAGTGTTCACAGCAGCTCGGCTTAGCAGTCAGTCAGTCAAATTAAAACCCATGTCAAATTGCTTGTTTAGTTTTATATAGTCAATCTGATTTTAATAACTGACTTGTACTCCAAAAGCATTAACACATCATTATAAAAACAAAAGTAAATGTTCAGAAGCCATTAAAAGGTAATGTTGCACGAGAATGAGAAGCTTCTGATGGTGATTAATACGAAGTCATAACCAATCAGTCCCAGAATTTCCAACCTGTGTGATGCTGAATGCGAGACCTCCTCTGTTGGTTGGTTAGATTTACTCCAAGGTCTTATACAGAAGGAAGATTCTACCTTTTAACACTTCAGATGTCATTTAAATGTATGTACCAAGAACAGCCAATCAGTTGGGGGGAATCGGAAACATAAAATAAACCTTGGCAAGTCTGACTTGAAGAATGGAAAATAGAATGATCTCACATGGATTTGCTATTTATTTATTTATTTATTTATTTATTTAAAAAAAAAATTTTAACGTTTATTTATTTTTGAGACAGAGAGAGACAGAGCATGAACGGGGAGGGGCAGAGAGAGAGGGAGACACAGAACCGGAAGCAGGCTCCAGGCTCTGAGCCATCAGCCCAGAGCCCGATGCGGGGCTCGAACTCACAGACCGCAAGATCGTGACCTGAGCTGAAGTTGCTTAACCGACTGAGCCACCCAGGCGCCCCTGGATTTGCTATATATTTATACCCCAGTGGATTCTCCACATAAAATGAACTTTTAAATCCTTAAAAGAAATGATTACGAATTCATGAGGTTACAAAGTTCCCTATGTCTGCCCCACCTCCCCACATAGCTAGAAGATGCCGTGTCTCACTGTGGTTCGTCAGAAACCGGATTTTACTAAATTCTGTGGCTTGCTCACAGTTCAGTCCTGCCATGCACTTAACTCTCCATTGTAGAAGCATTCTATTTTATTTAAAAAAAATTTTTTTTTAACATTTATTTATTTTTGAGACAGAGAGAGGCAAAGCGTGAACGGGGGAGGGTCAGAGAGAGGGAGACACAGAATCTGAAACAAGGCTCCGGGCTCTGAGCTGTCAGCACAGAGCCCGATGCGGGGCTCGAACTCACGGACCGCGAGATCGTGACCTGAGCCGAAGTCGGCCGCTCAACCGACTGAGCCACCCAGGCGCCCCAAAGCATTCTATTTTATATTAAAAATGAAACAGCTTCTAATAGTAATAATGCAATAAACAAATGCTCTGAGGATTTAGAGGCACTGCTACACTGAGAACCCAAGTCCTTTCGATGTACAACTTTTCATTTACCATGTACCTATTTGTTATTTCAGAACACCTCAGCCTCCTCTGGTAGCATTTTAAAACACGTTTATAATGAAATCCTGAGAAGCAATTCATCAAATTGCAATGTGAATCGGAACAGGTTTCCTAGCACTTTTATTGTGAAAAAAGAAGACCGAGAAGCCAAAATGAGTAGTATTTTACAAAACACATGGAATTGGCTAATATGAAATCAGCTTTCCAGCTAAAGGAATGTCCAAGCTCTTTGAAAACAATGACTTGAGGGCTGGCAGTCACCGGCTAGGCAAATGAGTAGGACCTTGTGTGAGGAGCCACAGTTCACCCAGGGGCCGGGCGGGGACAGTCAAAACAGCTCAACTGGGAGAATGGCAGCCAGCTGGTCTGGGCACTGGGCTATAAAGAAAATCCCAGGATTTCTGAAAGGGTTTGGTTTCTTCCTTAGGTTTCATTATTTATTTAACAAATGTCCAAACGTAGACTACACATCCCTTGGCCACAATTTTCCATAGATTAGCTTTTAATTTTCAGCCAGTGGTCTTACCTACTGTAGGTCTTAATATTGAAAGTAAACAGTGATTCTGATTGGTATGAAATGTTACGGCAATATTTCACACTGGGATCTCTTCCTGCAGATGTTTTCATTTTATTTTCTGTTTACTCAACCTTGCAGGGAAGCCAATATTAGTAACATACATGATATAATTCAAGCTTTTTTTTTTGACTGCAGAAACCATTTGAAAGGATATCAAATTACACTGAAGGTTATGTTTATATAACAAAATTGCACAGCCAGTTTATGCAAAATGAAAGGAAATCATTAGCTTATATGCTTCATGAGTTTCTTGCATAACAACTGTCATTTTTCTTAAAAGTAACAATATGACTATTTATATGTAGAAATAATAAGTAATAGTTGCAAAGGAATTTGATGCTAATGACTAAATCTGGACTTATTTTAAATGCTAAGAGAACAAAAATTTCACCATTTGTGAAATAATCTCATTTAATATAATTGATGTTACTGGCAAATTTATTAACATTTATAGTTGTCTCATATAATATTTGTTCATACTGTAATATTTCTTCAAATTCCAAAGTACAACTTCTACAAAAAATGATGTATGATCCTCTACTGAAAATCCCACCATCCAAAATATAATATCCTATGCCAATGTGTGAAAATACAGAAGAAAAGAATAAAGCGTTTAGTAAGCACATAAACTTTGATTTACATTATGCAAGGAGAATTTTTGTTTGAAAATTACACAGAATAAAAAAAAGTAAAGTTACACAAAATATATTTCTTCTATATTTCATGTTGTAGTTATATTTCAATATAGATGTACAGCTGGTAGAATATTGTGATAATCTGCATAAAAATATATTTACTTTTATTCAGAGAAACAGAAGTAAAATATTTCTTTCCTATTTCATGCTCACAAAGGACAGCCAACATACAGTGTGGATAATCACAGGTGAAACTAGTTCCGAATTGATTTGAAAAGATGACAATGTTCAGAAACCACTTTCAAACTTCACATTTGAAGCAAACCAAGAACAAATATGTATTTTTTCTGCAATTAACTATGAGTGTTAGCATTCGCCTAAATATTTCCTGAATAGTAACAAACAGTTCACAGTTTTTAAGGACTGCTCGTTATTAAACCCACTGTCCAAATGATTTAGAAAGATGTATTTTGACAAGTATGCTAACATACAAAAAACCCTCCGTCCCTTCCACAGAAGTAAATTTTACTCTGTAGTTCCCCTTTCTCCTTCATAATAAAGAGATGAAATACACAAAAATCATTTGAAATGCAAGGAAACAGCATTTAAAAAAAAAAAAAAACCTCTGCACTCTAAATTCTTCATTTATTAACTTTTTCTGTGAGGTTAGATTACGTTTGTAATACTTCAACCCTTATTTACTTGTAAACCTCTATTTAACCACAATCGTTGTTTTCAAAGCACTGTTACAGCATTATATGATTACATTTACGTCATTTTCACACTTTTTCAACACGCACTCAAACATACGCAGAAAGCTAAACAATTTATCAACAGCTTACGCCCATAATGATATAGTGATTACGCCAACTCCATTTTTATCCTGGCTGATATCATCCTGATGCTCTAGTTCAGCCACATACAGGAAAAAAAAAAAGAAAAAAAAGAAAAAAAAAACGCACATGATGTCTTTCTCCATTAGCAAACACTGCACAAAACGGGTTACAGTTTATCTTTGTGAAGATTTCTCTTAGGAGCTTTTAAAAAAGTATGAGCATAGGCAGAAATGCATATAGCTATGATGTCTGAGTTCATATTGTAGCAAGATTCTTTTTAATGTACCTATTAGTGGGAGCTAAACAGTTTGAATGTTGAAAGGAAGGGGCATGCCATTGATGTATAGTCCAACAGTCAATGGAATGCAGAGCTCATTAAATAGAAAACATTTTATATAGCATCTTGCATTACAGATACTTCTGAAACCTTGGTGCTTACATGTTTCCAATGCAACGGTGCTAGTTAAAAATAAAGAATTAAACCTAAATGGGCAACATCTTTACTCTCCTCCATAGAACTCATTAAAATGTAGGCGAACTGGAACTTTGAACTCTGCCTCCATCCAATATGATGAGTTCGTGCAAGGGAGAATTCTGAGTGACTTACAATAGTTACAAATTGCAGACATTTTTAATAAGTGCATATTACCTCCTGAGAGAGGCGATGCCAGTGCAGAATCTGAGGTATCAACAACATCCCTGCCCAAACACCAAGGAAGGGAAGGACTTGTTCAAAGCCGGCCCTAGGGGGAGCAAAGTGGGTTCCTGCCTAGGGCATGCACGCTTTTGGAGAAGGAGTAGAATTCGGGCACTTACTATAGCTGTCTGATTCATCTCTTCACCTACGGCTGTCTTTGCCAAGTTTCCAGCAGGCTGTAAGACTTCGTGCTTACAAGCTGCATCAAGACATCCGGACAGAAGCTAGATATAGGACGCCTCGGGGCAGCCTTGAAGCAGAGTGAAGGTTATTGTGGCTAAATGAATGAAACCACACAGAAAAACTATCGGCAGCTTAGAAAGAGCAAGGTGATTCTTGGTGGTTTCAGGCATAAAATTTTTAGAACAAGTAGTACACAGACATAGGTGTAGATGTCTGTCAAATCCAAGCTGACTTTGTCTACCACGATTGCTGTATTTATTTTGTGCTTAGGGTTCGGCAATGTCAACCTATAAATTTTCTATGACTTAACTATTCATGGATCCTAGTATCCTGCTTCCATGTAATCCAATCAAGAGTGGATCCAACCCAGAACACTTACTAAAATTATAAGCCTGATACCTGACTTTAGTCTGGGGGTGGGGGTGGCGGCGGAGGAAATAGATGTCATTTTGTAAAACTGGATTGGGAATTGCTATATAAATTAATTTCATTTTTAGTATTCCAGAATAAACATAAAAGGAATAAAACAGAATAGCATGCTCTAATGAAAGTCAGCGTGAGATATATTGCCATAGGGAAATACCTTATAATCAAATAAAGAATGTGCAAAGAAAACTTTCTGATAATTAATTCATTTAGTGGCTTAATTTTAATTCTATAGTACCAATTTGATAGGCTTAAGGTAAAACACACACACACACACACACACACACACACACACACACACGCTCACACACGTGCAGGCTACACTTCCTGATTCCCTATTCTGTAGCTCAGAGACCAGGCTTTTGTCAACTTGGAGAAGAAAACCCACTGTGAGTTTATGCAGAGTTGAGGGGCTTGTAAAGCTGTCTTGAAAGAAATTTTGAAACTACCCATTCACAATCCCAGAAACGCAGAATTCTCTCTCTAAAATAGGTGTAGAAATATATTGGAGCTGGCTGCCAGCTCGAGGAAAGCCATTCTCCCCTGGAGCTAAGCATACATTTTTGTGCTTCGAGAGGAAAATGAGAGAGGGGGACAAAAGAAGTGCTATTGTACCTGATCTATAAGGAGTGAGCTCTCTTAAGGCTCAAGGGAGAGTTAAATTTACTATGCTAGGTGTTTTTGTTTTGTTTTTCTTTGTTTCTGTTCTTTTATTTCTCCTCTCAAGTAAATTAGGAATACGGAGGAGTCCATTTTTTTCTTCTTTCTGTCCCTCTCACCACCTTTCCCACACAATCCTTCCCCCCTTCTGATAATTATTATGGTGAAGTGGATAGAAAAGATAACGCAGTTAGATCGGAGACTATGTAAAGTAACCACTTTGGGGTATAATTATTTTTGACAGGGGAAAAATTTGGTAGGGTGTTGAAAATATAAATAATTAGTATCATAGATTACTGATAGAGAAATTCATGTATTTGATATTATGGGTGGAAATTTTAGGGAAAAAAGAGTGGTAAACTATGAATTTTTGGTGAAAATTACTTTTGTTTTTCAAAAAATATAGATCCTAGCAATCACAAAGAAAAAGAGTAAGGACTAAAATTAGCTATAGGTCAGGTGCCATACTTTCTATTTTCCACAATTATTTCATTAATTGCTCATAACAAGTCTTTGAAGTAGGTGATTTTTATTACCTGCATTTTATAGGACTGCGTCGCAAAGAGGTGAAGTAACGTGGCAAGTGGCCTTGAAGCAATTTACATGATGTCATTTTCTGTGATATTTCAAATGGCAGAGGACTGTCACCAGATTATGCACCAGGTTAAAATAAAACACCGGCAACAACAAAAAGATTCACTGGGATTCAAATATTCTTACACATGGGGGGTGCGCCTGGGGGGCTCAGTCAGTTAAGCGTCTGACTTTGGCTCAGGTCATGATCTCAAAGTCCATGAGTTCGAGCCCTGTGTCGGGTTCTGTGCTGACAGCTCAGAGCCTTAAGCCTGCTTCAGATTCTGTGCCTCCCTCTCTCTCTGACCCACCCCTCTTCATGCTCTCTCTCTGTCTCAAAAATAAATAAACATTAAAAAAAATTAAAAAAATATTCTTACACATGGGAGAGAGTAGGAGAAGGCAGGTGTCTCCTTCCTGAAACTGTAAGCAGACATTAGGTAAGGAACGCAATAAACGCATCACTTTTTTTTTTTTTTTAAGAAACATTGATTTAAACTTGTGAGTGCCATTAAAAATATGATTTCTTGTTTTAAAACATGATAGTTTTTTAGAAGCTCAAATTAAGCGGCATCAAATAAAATCGAACAGGGATTCTGTAAGAGATTATAAATGTAAACAGGTAGAAATCTATCTACATATATAAAAAGCTCACATTGCAAATGGTAACCAATTATAGTGGCAGGCACTGCAAATACCAACAATACCTTATGAATAAGTAAAATATCCAAGGGAGAAATACTTGATGCAATCAACGTCTGATAATGAGTAAGAGAGAAAGAGGAGGAGGAGGAAGAGAGGGAAGATAGGAGAATTATGTCTGTGTGTGCACACACATGTGCCCAAGTGACTAGTGCGTTTTCAGTGAAAAGGAGAAACGAAATCTTCAATAAAGGCAGAGAAGTTACCAGAATTAATGGATAATAATTTTAAAAAAACGTAGAAAGGCAGCTATTTAAAACTAACTGATGGAATCAAGTATTTTTTAGTGACTATATGAAGGTACTTGTGAGACATTAGATATTGTGTAACTGAGGCTTTGATTACAACAATATGGAAGCACACATGAAGCTTCACCACACAGTTTTAACTCTTTTACTTCTTTTTAATAAAATAGCAGACCTCCTAAAAACTGAAATAGATCTTTTAAAAAATAGAGCCCACCTACAGCGACCACTATACATTGGAACGATTCTGAAAACTTAGGGGCAAAATATGAGTAAATATAGAAAGATGTCTGTATGTGCCAAATAAATTAACCATGATTCATCGTATTGATTCTGTAGAGCTGCCTTAATATACAGACCGGTGGTCTAAAGATCAATTTAGCTAGAGTGATTACCAATCAGCAATTTGGTAAAAAATAAAATGATTACATACAGATGCATCTGGGCGTCTGTTTTTGTAATTATCAAAAGGGCTCATAACTTAATGATATTCATCAGCCTCTGTTCAGTCCACAGGAGTTATGTTTGTTCTTTAACATCCAAGAGAAACCAGCCAAGTATTTTCACTTTGGCACCAGTCATGGAAAGAGATAATTAATAAACTGACTTGCCCAGCATGTTAAAAACAATGGCCATAAAAAATCCTCAGATCTCTGCTTCTTACCACTTGATTATGTTTTATCATAAAAATGACAATATACAATATTAACTTTATGCAAATCAAAATTCACTAATTATTTTCTACAACTATTATAAATATGACAAAAACTTTGGTGTGGATATACATTATATCATGAGTGCCATTATTAAAACTGTTATCTACATCATCATTTGTCACAAAGCAAAAAGATGCATAGGGACAATTAATTTTTGAGAGTCTGGTTTTCTTTAATAGAGATGTTATGAACCATAAGCTTAATCTTTAAAGATTTTTGAGCCATCATTCCTCTTAATGTCTCGTGTATCCAACAAAATCAAATCAAATCATTTTAAGAAAAGTCCATCGGGACATGGTTGTGTAACATCTTCGAAGGCAATGCTTTATAGAGTGAAGAGTATGGACTTAGCAACCTGGCTTTCTTAGTTTCATCAGGTATAAATAAGAAAAAAATAACATTTCCTTTCCTGAATACAAGACGAAATAAGATAATATGTGCCTCTCATTCATTCAGCATCCAATAAATACTGATTCAATACCGAGCCCATGCCACATACTATTTTCTCTACTGGAGGACACAGTCTGGAACATTGCACAACCCAGCCTCACAAAGCTTATCTTCCAATAGGGAGGGAGAGCAAATATACATATAGAATATATACACAATAGTATAATAATGTAAGGGGCAACTTCAATGAAGGGGTCAGTGATGGGTGGGTATTACCTATTACGTAATGTTTGAGTTCTCTACAAATATTAATACATTGTGTGTTCTTTTATCCCTTCCCTTGAATCTCCCTCTTCCCAGTTTCATAATTGAGACTGAACACATACACACGCACCCACCCCCACACATACAGCGAGCTGGATATCCTGGTTGGTATTATGTCCACATATCTAAATTTTAAGAGTATTTCTCTTAGGCTGTATTTTTCCTTCTGGAAACAAATGCTATTCTACTCCAGTGGTCAAGCATATTGAGGCGGAAGGCCTGCTGTGGTTTTGCATTTTCTGTACCATGTTTACTGCGATTTGCCTCCAATATTCTGGAGGATAAATGTGCGAAACTGATTTCTACAGTTTAATTAAATTTTTCCCAATAATACATAATACACGGGGGTGGGGGGGACAGAAGTTTTACTTCTTCTTTTAAAATTGTATTTTTTTTAATTTTTTTGATGTTTTTATTTATTTTTGAGAAAGAAAGAGACAGAGCACGAGCGGGGAGGGGCAGAGAGAGAGACGCACACAGAATCTGAAGCAGGCTCCAGACTCTGAGCTGTCAGCACAGAGCCTGACGTGGGGCTTGAACTCACGGACCGTGAGATCATGACCTGAGCTGAAGCTGGACGCTTAACCGACTAAGCCACCCAGGCACCCCTGAGAAGTTTTACTTCTTAAACAGTATTTTCTGATCAACTCTCTCCTTTCCCTTAGTGATACTTAACCTTCAAAAAACCACTTCCCCCCCCCGGCCAAAATATTATATGGTTTTAAGGATTTGGTTGGTCAAATAAATCTCATTTATTGGAGTAATCATTTGCCCTTATTTCTATAAAATCACTATACTTTTAAATGTTGATCATGGTTCCTAACCTCCTGATTTTGCCAGTATTGTAAGTCAACACTGATTTGACACAATGATAGGAAAATCCAGGTGACATTCATTCGAAAATTAAATTTTGTGTGTATACATAATTTAGAACCAAGATGGGTATACAGTAAGTGCTCAATAAATCTTAATTCCACCTTTTGTCTCCTACTGAGCTATTGTAATAGCTCCACCTGGGTATTGTACCTCCAGTCTCTCCGGGCTGAATTCCATCTTCCAACTGTCACCGGGTAACCTTTTTCAAATACAAATGCAGACATAACACTTCTTTAAATACTCCTTCATCACTTCATCATGAAGCACAAAGCCCTTGGTTCTAGAGTCCCTTGCAGGTGACACTGTCTCCACTCTTCTCTGTGTCTTCCCAGCATCTCTCTTGCCTCCCTATAGTGCTGATAATATTCCTCTCAAATTATTTTCGTTTGTCTTCCTCATTACCTAAGAGGGGACATATTTCCTTCACCTCAGGAACTTAGTAGGTGTTTAGCAAATATTTGCTAAATGAATGAGCCGTTAATGGTGACTGGACAAAAAACAAAACAACAACAACAAAAACAACAACAACAACAAAAGCCAATGTGCCAAAATACGGGTTGCAGAGCAGACATGAAACCTTTTTAAACAAACAAAAATATTTGTTTTTAATAATCTGTTTAGTTAAATGTCTTTTTTGCATAAACCCACTTGTTCAAACAACATATTTTGCTGAAATAATCAGTTGGTCTGGAAGGGTTTTGCTGTTAAGATACTAGTCTTGATACCTACATGCAGGATTGTTGTTAAGAGAATTGCCATTTTCTTTAAATGTTTACTTATTTTTGAGAGAGAGAGAGAGACAGAGACAGAGAAAGACAGAGCACAAGTGAGGGAGGGGCAGAGAGAGAGGGAGACAAAAAATCTGAAATAAGCTCCAGGCTCTGAGCTGTCATCACAGAGCCCGATGCAGGGCTTGAACTCATGAGCCTGAGCCAAAGTCGGACCTGATCCAAAGTCGGACGCTTTGGATGATCCAAAGTTGATCATGACCTGAGCCAAAGTTGGACGCTTAACCAACTGAGCCACCCAGGCGCCCCAAGAGAATTATCCTTTTGCTTTTCTCACCTCTCCATGTTATCCTAATAGACACACACCCTGTAAAAGTACACATGACATCTTTCTAAACTGTCACTTTTCCTATACCACGTTTTCATTTATTTTACACTTCTTCCTCTCTGAAGACCAAAATTTTCAAACTGGCATCCAAGAGCTCTCCCCAGCTGGCTCAGTCTACAGCTCATGCAACTCTCAGTCTCAGGGTGGTGAATTCAAGCCCCCATTCCCCATGCTGGACACGGAGCCTACTTTGAATAGATAGATAGATAGATAGATAGATAGATAAGATAGATAGATAAGATAGATAGATACATACATACATATAAACATAACACACCTCCGTCCCGCATGTTGCCCTCTTATCTTTTGATTGTAACCTACAGTAATCTGCAATTCCAGAAGGTTGTTACTAGCGACTGGCCGCCCTCAAACATAACCTTGCTATTCTCTGCTCCACGGTTTTACTTATACTCCTCCTCACACGGGTATGGCATGGTAGATGGGAAGACGTACTTCCCATATTTCCCTCCGAGTAAGAAGTTACTGGTCCACAGACAGCCTCTAGATCTCAGCAGCTTAAAGTCAACCTCAACTGGAGAAGGCCAGCTAATCCAAGATGAAGCCCTCCCACCCCTGATGACCAACTGAGCAAGGGCTGAAAGATCCATTCTGGCCTGATTCAGGATGCTCTTATGGAGAACAATGGCTCCAGACTTCCTGGGGGTTGGCTGAGACTTTTCAGCTTGTGTCACAGTTCAGCTTCTCCCTCTGCCCAATCCCGCTTGCTTTGCTCTTGCTTCCCAAGTTTCATTCCTAATACATATCTTGAACTCCAAACTCCATCTCAGCATCTGTTTCCAGAGAATCCAACCGGCAACAAATGGTCTTCCTTATGTTCTCTCCTGCCCGCATCATCCATCATTTCAAGGACACTCAATCATCCATCATTTCATGGCCAACACACACTTTCCAGGTCTCTCTTGACTGATAAGCCCCAAGTTCAACTGATCTCACTCTACTTTTACAGGTACTTGCAACCTTGCCAGTTCTTTTTGAGAAATATTTCCTTTTATACATATTGAACTATCATGTTTGTAGGAATCTTCATCTGACCAACTAGCCTCTTAAAGTCAGGGGTCATCTCATTATTTTTCCTTCTATCCCAAACAGGTAATATAATACTTATCAGGAAGAGCTAAATTACTTAGTGTTTACTAAATGAAAAATTACACATTTTAGATAATACAAACACTAAGGATGTCCTTCACTTTCTGTTAGTCATATTTAAGATAATTTTGTTAATTTGAAAAGGAAAATAAATTCCTGCACACATTTTTCAGTATATATAGTTGGAGTGATGTACTTTTCAGGGAGTTCTGTAACGGAAAACATCTCAAGTTCTTACATTCTTGGTACAGTATTTGCATATAAATTGAGGTGTATTTTTTGAAATCCCACAGCCCGGGGGTAAAATTTAATATCAATTAATGTGAAATCACAACTGGACAATGTAGTAAAATAAAGCCTAAACAAAGGACTAGCAAACACATCAATACTCTAAATTGTATTTGACAGAATCAATTCTCTTTTGTTGTGATGTTGCAGGCCAAACTTTGAGCTTTGCTCAAAGTAAAGTATGTTTTAAGTTACTAGTAAAAAAATTTCAGATGGCTGTCATCATAAATAATAAGGGTATACTTAACTCACAAGTAAATCACCCCCCTCAAAAAGAACAGTTTTTTTTTCCTTTTTCTTTTTCTATGAAAATCTAGGAAGATTAGGGAATATCTCTAGTTAAATGATTCTTACTGAATTCTTTAAAAGCTTTTAGTGAAATCTAGGAATTGTGATACAAACTGACAGAGCACAGATTTACAACTTAAAAAAAAAAGTTTGCAAGAATCCTGGATTCTCCATATACACATGATATTAAACTGAAAACCTAAAAATAACATAAATGTGCATTCCTAGAAACAAAAGCCTACAGCTTTGTCCATGTGTGTGTCTGTTGATTAGAACAGAACTGCACTCCAGCTGTGCAAAATTTCTCTTATACTTTTTTAAGTTTATTTATTTATTTTGAGGGAGGGGGAAGGGCAGAGAGAGGGAGACAGAATCCTAAGCAGGCTCCATACCCTCAGCGCAGAGCCAGACTTGGGGCTCAACCTCATGAAAGAGGAGATCATGACCTGAGCCGAAATCAAGAGAGCTGGTGGCTTAACCAACTGAGCCACCCAGCTGCCCCTCTTTTATAATTTTTGATTTGAAACACATACACTCTCTCTCTCTCTCTCTCTGTCCTTGAAATTCTTAATAATCCTGCCTCTGATTGCATGTTGTTGAGAAAATGTTAACTTTTTAGCTTTTGTCTTTTTAACTCTTGCTTTTCTCCTCATTGCAAGTTAGAATAGTGTGATATTTGTATCAAAGCTCCTTCCCTTTTAAGGGTAATAAACTACTATATAACTTTAATCCTTTGGATACTACTTTCTTGCATGATAGGTTGATTTTTGTCTGAAATATATAGTTTGCAGATAACCTAAGTGTTCATTTCTTTTTATGTAATACTTTAAGGTAAGACGAACTTAAAAATGGGTTTAATGGGATAGCTGATTAGCTGATGGCCTTTCTATGGGAGAAATGCATTTGTACCGGCTATCACTTAGGTGCACAGAAAATAAAAGCTTGGATTTGGAGTCTTAAATCTGATGAAAAGCCCACCTCAGACAATCTTTTGAGTGCAGAGAAGAAAAATTCTTTGTTCTCCCTTGACACTTTGTCTTTGGGAAAGGAGCAGAGGTCTAGAAACAGGCTAAAAGAATAAATAAATATATTTGATATATTATTCTGTGTAAGAGACTCTCCAAAGATGGATATTTTTTGTTATCTTCACAAACAGTATCCCATGTTTTCTAAAATTCTTTACCAGAACATTGTAGTCCAGGGGAAGAGGAATTTCCCCTGAGATAAGAGCAAACACACTCTTTGAAAGTAATCCCAGGTATGAGGATTAGAAAGATAACTTGAAGTTTCATTTCTTTTATCTTATCACATCTTTGCTCCCTCACAGAACCATAAGTGCTAAGTTCTGTTTAAAAGACCGCCACACCGGATCTGCACAGGCTGAAGCAAAAATTGTCCCCAACTTGTTATGGGCAGTAGGGAAAGAGAAACTGTCCCTTACTAACTTTTGAAAAGTCTATGATATAGGTGACCGCAAAGTTCCATCTCTAGACAATGTACTTAAACTTGGTAAGAACAAGCCATAGCAAATTTGAAATGAGGACTTCCAATGCTTTACCAGAGCAATGATACACTTTCATGTAAAATGCACCGAGGTCATGCAATGCAACAGCGACAAGTATAATTCTAGCACTACATTTCAACAGTGACAAGAATTTTCCAGTGCATAACACTTTTAGCATTGGGTATGAGACATAAGGGCTAAAGGACACATCTCATGTTTTGTGCTTAGCACTTTCTTTTTGAAGAGAGCAGCAATTAGGTGTCACAGAAAGACTTCAGTTATAAAATAGGTAATGCAGAGGATTACAATGTATAGCATAAGGAATACAGTTAAGAATGTGTAACAACGTGGTTTGGGGACAGATTTGATGATAGATTCATCATGGTCATCACTCTGTGATGCACATAAATGTTGAATCACTATGTCCTACACCTGAAACTACCACATTGTATGTCAATTACTCTTCAATGAAAATAAATATATAAACAAATGGCTGAGCTGTATGCTACATAAATCATATCTCAATAAAGCCATTTAAATAAAATTAATAAAATAAAAAAAGATAGATTAAAACTTAAAAAAGAAGATGGGTGGAAACCAGAGCTCTAAGTCTGGGTGGAGAGCTTCTCTTTAAGAAAAGGGATGCTGACTCTATGGTTGGTTTTGTTTTATTTTGCATTTTTAGTGCTCAAATAAATTAATATACATAAAGTAATTCAATAATGTTTAAAAAGAAAAGTTAATGTATAATGATGCAGTAGAGTGGTTCATGAAAGACATGGCATGGTACATATCTTGAAAACACAAAAGAAAGGAATTAAAAGAAGAGAATTGAATGCTGACTATAAGATTTCATCGAGGAAAAAAATTTATGAACAGAAATTGACATAAATCAACTGCTTTTAAAAGGATCTAAGATGTTCTTTTGTCAAGTTTACTACATTACAAATGTGGTACAGTATAACATTATTAATTTAGATGAAACAAATTTTAATATTTTTGACTGTTTTATAAGATCTAGGTTGACATAAATGTGTTTCAAAAAAATGTGTTTACTATCTATGAGGGAAAGGCTAAAAAAGAGAAAAAAACTGAACAAGATTTTAAGAATTGCATGAAAGGAAGAGAACTTGTCCAGTACTAGGGAACCTTGATTCTATTAACTAGAGATAGGAAATGGGGTACATTTGTCTTGGACCCCATTTGGAGCGTTTCATTACTAAGTCACCAAAATAACCTCACTGGTACAATGACTTTACTTGTAAGGTAGCTCCATGGCATAGACCGAAGGACATTATTACAGCAAGGCTCCTAACAAATCATTCATATCCATTTCCTTTAATAATCGATTAGGAGACTATAGTACAGTGAAAAAACAGTGTTTCTTTTAAGCTCTTCTATAATTCAGATTTTATCAATGTGGACTAACCCTGTGGTCAATTAAATCTGCAGTAGTACAGTTTTTATGTTTCTTGAATATAGTGGACTTGAAAGCAAATATTTTATGATATGTTAATCACACAAGGAATTTTACTAGCAATATTTAGTGGAGCATAAAGGCACCTAAGGCTTTATCTATTTGCACAGTAGCAGAATGGATCTAAGAACGATTCCAACCATAACTCTTAGTCAAACACATTAGCACAGTCCATTTACATAGTAGAATGCTCAGCAGAGACCTGAAAATATTCTTTAAAGTTACTATTAGAATTTTTCTACAAAATGTCCTTCTGTGTAAAAATGCCAAGTCTGAACTGACAATTAAAAATCGTAAGTGGCTCTAACGTGCTTGCAATCTGAAGATAATCTGATTTGTAACTGGACCAAGGTTCTGGTCCCTCCTCCCGCCTGCCCCCATCCAAATCCTGAGAACTAATTCACAATAAATGAAATCTTGTTATTTCCTCCCCCAAACTATTGAACTATACATTTTAAAACATCAATATACTCTCAAAAGAGTCAAAAGTGGCCTCACTATCTTAGTTTAGAACGCCGACAGAAAAAACACGAGTGATGAAAGGTATCATGTGGCCAATGAGACTGCAAGGGATCCATGCAATGTACACATGCATACCTCAGAGATGAAAAAAGAATTTATTCCTCTCATCTATAGCCTATGGACACCCTCATTCCAGCTATGGTTATTTATTTTGCTTCCTGGTTCTTCCCCCGACCCCAACTTCATACAATTAGAATTTAAGATCATTTCCTAATATCTGGGTGATTATTTTATTAAAATCAAAAAAGTTTTTTTTTCCCCAAAACGTGCATGTTGTGATGCATAATTAAGCAGTTGAATGTGACTTTTACCTGATAAGGTTACTATGGTATCAAAATTTAAATCAATGCCATAATTCATAGCATATTATGTGATTACCCACCGGCCTCCGGTAATCTTCTGTTATGTTTATAGATGTCCTGATATAAAGTTTTCAATGAGGGGCGCCTGGGTGGCTCAGTCAGTTGATCATCCAACTTCAGCTCATTATCTCACAGTTCTTGGATTCAAGCTCTGCATCAGGCTCTGTGAGGACAGCCCAGGGCCTGGAGCCTGCTTCCGGATTCTGTGTGTGTGTCTCTCTCTGTCCCTCCCCTACTCATGTTCTGTCTCCCAAAAATAAATAAATTTCAAAAAAAAATTTTTAAGATTTCAATGATTTTTAATCAATATGTTGAATTAAAGTAATTTAATTATTGCTTTTATTAATATAAATATCATATATACATATATATGTATATGCATGTAGGTACATATATACACATACATTCATATATATGTGTGTGTGTGTGTGTGCGTGTGTGTGTATATATATATATATATATACACACACACGCACACATACACACATGCACCTTGGCACCATTTGGTTCACTGCTGACTATGATTTCAAACTGGAAAAGCTTTGAGAAAATAATATTTAAAGGAGAACATCATGTTCCATGAATTTAAAGATCAAATTGTATTCCATCGAGTGTTACTTAGATAATAAGGAGCATAACATGAGAAATATACCATGCAGCGTATTATCAAAATCTTAGAAAAAAAGAAAAGATTTCTATCTAATATGTTAATATAATATAAATCCTTTTTTCTTAAATATTGTATTTTTGGGGAAATAGTATACACTTGTAAGAGAAGCATTACATCACACTGAAGAAAAAAGGAGAAAAAGCTAGGAACTGGTTAAATCTTACCTTAAACATGTCTTTATTTTTCATCATATACTTTTCTTATTAGAAAAAAAAAAAAAGTTATTTTTACTCCCTTGAAATTGCCTTCTGTTTAAAGAAAATCTCCTGAGAGGTGTAGACAGAACTTCAACATCAGAGTCAATTTCTGCTTAATTCAGAGGAATGGAGAGGGTAGGGCATGGTGAGGAACAGTGCTTCAAAAGGAGCCAAAGCATGAAACAAAGTCACCTTGGTAGCTTATAGAGCACTTGCCTCAGGGATTGAAGTTTTATTGAAAATTCCTATTTTCCATGGACACTGTAAGCTATGCCATCATTACCTATAGGTGGGTAGAGCTTTGAGTAATGGATATATTCCTGCCTGCTTTACCCCCATTGTTCTGTACGCCCCCATTGTTCTAATTGGTGATCAAAACAAGCCCATTGAATTTTCTGAGAAAGCACATGGAGAAGAAATGTGGATACTTAGCTTCAAGGCTTAAATTAGTGTTTAGATTGTCCACAAATTACAACTCCATTTTACACATCAATTTCATCATTAATTAAATACTGTTGCTACTATACTGTGCGTGTTTGAGAATTCTGTCATTTCGTACACAACCAATTCACCTTTCAAATCTTCTCTAAATGGTGGGCTAAAACATTATTAGAATAGTCTAAGAAAGCAAAGTAGGAGTTATATATCAATTGCCTCTGAAAGTGAACCTTTAACTGTATAATTTTCCTAGGTGCACAGAATGTTTTCACATCGTTTATATATGCTCCAGTCTGTTCCTATCAATGCTGTTTAAGAACTTTATCTCATCCCTCCTATATTACTTCCATGATTCCCTTCTTTGAATTTGTCTTGTCTCTTCTCATTGCCCTCCTCTCTCTTTCCACAAAGCCCTACCTTTCCAGAGTTAATTCTGCATTCTGAAAATATTCTGAATCCTGAGGACATGGTAGTGAATAACCTCTTCCTTCAAGGAACTCACAGGAGACAGAATGGAGGTGGGGAGGAATGGCCTCCAAACAATTAGGGGACTCATGACAAGTTTTACAGCACCATACTATGAGAGAGGTATCCCAGCAAAACCTCTAGAGCTGACTTACCTGCCAGAAATACATTTGAGTACCTGAGACCTTCTAATGCAAACCATTCACTGAACTTGTACTTAATCAACATAAGCATTTGGCCAAAATATACTTTTGCCTGTTTTGAGGACTCCCTGATATGAAGATTCTTTCAAAGATGGAGCTTAGCGTAAACCTGGGTACAAACACCATGTCCTTTCCCCCGCTTTTCTCTCTATCCAGACAAAAAGAGAAGCCCAATTTAGGTGATCTTAAACTTGTAAAGACTTGTAAAGAAGAGACTAAATAAAGGTGGCTTGTTTTGGGGATTTATTAAAAGGGATTTATTAAGCAGGGATTCTAACAATAGGATGCATTTAGCAATATTTTTCTCTCCTTTTTGACAGTATGTACTTACTGAGGGAAAGAGCTACTCCAGGCATGGGAAATCTCAGATGTGAAAGAAAATACAATGACTTGATGGATTCCAAGTGGTTTCATATGGTTGAATCAAAGGGAGTGGAAGGGGATGGATGAGGGCTGGCTAAGTCTGGAGACTGAGTCTCTCTCATGTGAAGAAGTAACCAATGTAGGAGCCAGGGCTCTTTAGGGAAAGAAATTTTCAGCTTGCAACCTGCAAATTCTTATTTTACTTGAATGCCATCTCCAAGCCTTCACTGCATGTGAAGACGGGATCTGAAGACAATGGGCATATGTAGTGAGCTACAATCTTAGCCAGTTCTTCTCCCAAGGATTTTCTCATCTTGGCCTAAAAGTTGGAAATTCTAGGCCAGAGCTGTGACCGGAGAACACACAATATAGGTGCAAGACAAACTCTGTTAAATTGAAAGAATAAATAACCTCTTCTTGGGTAAGCACTGTTTAAATAAAATTATAGGGAGCTGAAGAAAAATAAAGGTATTTATCTAATTGGTATAAATTCTTGTTTCTTGAAAATGTAATCTATAGAACTCACACCCGTATTTTTGAAAAAGTGTTCTATCTTACACCTATTACTCAAAGAATACTTAAAATAGAACAAACAGAGAGATCATTCCTACATATTGGGAGCGCCCCGTTAGCTCTTTGCTCTTCACTGTCTTTTTTTGCCCAAAGAATGTGTGAGCCTTTGTCGACATCAGTTAAAACAAAGAGCTGTCCCAGTGGTTGATGGTTCTTTGATACATGGTTGTGCTTTTTTGTAAAAAGGACACCAAAGTCTTTGTCAGAAGCGTGTATTAATATACATGCTATTATCTAAAAGTCTGATGTAAATTGGATATTATGTTTCCCCCATTAAAACATTAAAGAGAAATTCCCTTGGTCAAAATTTAATAATATATGTCACTTTTTTTTTAATCCTCTAATTCAGTCTGTTAATATGACAAAATCCAATAAAAGAGGTTTCTGATATTTTGGGAACTTTTTTGGTGAAGGTTTTATTATTTGTCATTTTTCATCATGTGATTGATAGTGCAACAACCTAACGAGACACAAAATCCCAAATTAATTCTAATTGTTGACGTGATTGTGTTTCTCACTTCAAAGCAATGTATTCAGTGGATGAAAAAAACTCAGGGAGGGGAAAAATATACAAAGGTACAACACCAACATGTCAATAACTTATCAGAGTACATAATGCATTTTCTGCTTTGAAAAACATACTATATTAAAAAATATTGAAGTCTTTAAAACTTTGCTGAGTTATAATCTGACATGTGACTATGAATATACCTAAAGTTTTTATACCTATTTACCTATATACCTATATAAAAATATACCTATTTTTTAAAAATTTATTTCTGCTAATACCTTTTATTATTTCAGAACATCAGTTTTTCAAATGAAAGCCAATTAAAATCTTTTTAATGGGACAACACTATCTACTTCAGTTTAAGCAACTAAAAAGTGCAAGTTAATGATTCTGTTAACAAAGTTTTACAGATCATTCTACATTTTGCATAAAATTGTTATTCCTACAAGTAACTTTAATGTTTTATAAAATATTATATTTCCATGTAATGCTTTCATATGCAATTTTTCTATGACTACTATACATCTATCTATGTTTTTGTATATATTTATATATTTCCCCCATCATTTTAATAGCTAAACTTTCACCTTTGTCATGAAGTTTTTCCAACAAGACCAGCGGAAGTCTATCAGGCTCTTTCCCTTACTGTGTGCTCTTTCTTAAGAATTACAGCCTAGGGTGGCTCAGTCGGTTAAGCGTCCAACTTTGGTTCAGGTCATGATCTCACAGTTCATGAGTTTAAAACACACGTCGGGCTCCGTGCTGACAGCTCAGAGCCTGGAGCCTGCCTTGGATTCTGAGTCTCCTTCTCTCTCTCTGTTCCTCCCCGCTTATGCTCTCTCTCTGTCTCTCTCTCAAAAGTAAAAACATAAACATTAAAAAATTAAAAAAAAAAAAAGAATTACAGCCCTAGTCTCATTTGCTTGCATTTGTATGGGCGAAATCATACTATAAAGCACTTATATCCAAATTTAATATCCTTTCGTATTTTAGTCTATTGTTGCTCTTCTACAGTGTGTATATGATTTGAGGATCTCTACCTATCTTCTTATTTCAAATTATACATTCATAACAGGCAAGGATGGATCTCTAAGGCTCACTCGGTAAGCCCAGCACAACACAATGCACAATGTCTCAAGAAACCATTATGTCTCCTTTTTGATGATATGGCCATAAACAACCAAAGAAGATATCCCTATTCAATGCATCTACATTATTTTCAGTTCATCCTGCTTCCTTAGTGAAAAGAAAGCTTTAGTAAATCTGCTTATACTAGAGATAAGAGACATCGAATCTCTGAGGAAGAAAAGCTAACAAGCCAAAAAAACCCACAAACAAACAAAAAACAAACAAAAAAAACCAGTGGATCATTTAAGGCTATTTAGTTCAATGGTGAAAATAGTAATACACGAGTAAACAGGCATTAAAGGGGCAATTTCATGCTTTAGAATTTATTTCAATTGCATCTTTTCAATAGTCTTCACTGGCACTAAAAATTATGTGAGAATGTTTCTCCTCAACTTTCTTGCACAATGTAGTAAGAACTTAGAACTTTTTCATGTTTTTAAATATTTTCCAATAAGCAAAATGCCTTATTGATAGTAGGTACTCAATGTTGGTTGAATTGCATTTAATTTTGTACACAGGCAAATCCTGTTGAAACCTCATTCAAGTTTCTAAATTATAAAGTGAGTATTCTCAATTAACATTTGTGCTTGGGTTTATTTTTGATGATATATAATATATTACTTTTTGAGATAATACCATATACATTATGTATTACACACTATGTAATAAACATAAATGAATGAAAACTCTTATTTCATATTTAAGTCTATTGATTTTGTTATTTGCTTTAGAACTTTATTTAAAAAAAAAATTTTTTTTTAATATTTATTTATTTTTGAGACAGAGAGAGACAGAGCATGAGCAGGGAAGGGGCAGAGAGAGAGGGAGACACAGAATGTGAAGCAGGCTCCAGGCTCTGAGCTGTCAGCACAGAGCCCGACGCGGGGCTGGAACTCACGAACTGTGAGATCATGACCTGAGCCGAAGTCGGACGCTTAACCGACTGAGCCACCCAGGCACCCCATGCTTTAGAACTTTAAAATAACCTGCTCAACAAGGTGTTGTGGTTTTAGACATTTGAAGATCTAAAATTGGGGGTTACATCAAAAGACAGAAACTACATAACAGAACAGTAACTTCAGGTAAGCCTATTTGAGTGTCAGTTCTGTAAGTTAAGCAGAGACCATCAAACTTACAAATAAAATACGCACTGATTTTACTGTCTAATGTAACCCAGCTGAAACGGAAATCATTTTTTCCTTTGTTTTCAATTAAAATAAGCAAAATTATATTAAAAAATCTATTAAACCCTACAAATTTTCATATATTGGAAAAAAAAGTTTTAAGTCAAGTTATCAAAGTAATGCTTTTAAGTTGAAAATTAAAAAAAAAAACTAAATATATTTGTGGTAAATAGCAAAATAATAATAACTAATAGTTCTTCCACGGGGTATGCATTTTGTGATTCTTTTCCCGAAATAACTTATGTAGAGACCTGTACATTTTGGACAAATTAAAAATCAAACAGGATGCATTAAAACCAGCTTTCCTAGGGAATTTCTACCAAAAATGTGTAACTGTAAATGCGGTATCAGTTGAAGGTATGCAAAATGGGTGAAACTCAGAATGAAATAAAAGACCAGCGCATGTCTGAAGTGATGTCATAGAGATCGGGGTAAATACATACAAGCCAGTCATACCACAAAAAAACAAACTGGGGTAAATGGATATTTTTATTATGAAGATTTTCTGCAAATTACTCATCTCCCCACATCTAAACCAGGTATGAACATGCTATTTTAGCAACTATGTTTATTGTTAGATTCAACTTCTGGTCCAAAAAATAAATAAACAGCTCACCGCTCTTGAGCTAAGTTAGGAAAAAGAGGCACAAAATCAGGGAAAGGGAAATGGTATTTGTAACCAAATTCACTCTAAATTTCATCCCTGGAAGAACTTCAATATCAAAGAGTTGGCAAAAAAGAAAAGCACGTTTTGGCAAAATGCTCATGTTGATCAAGTTCGGTTTAATATACTGTTTGCATCGGGAGGTCTCCAATACTCAGTTATCTTTCTGGCAGAGGAGTCTGCACTGGAAGTCTCTCTGGGGTATCTCTGCCTCATGGTGTGTTGCTATAAACCTTCCTACACGTCCCCTTTTTAGTTTTGGTGGCATCTTTTGCACTTCTTATCCACTAGGACACCTCCAAGAACTTGTCCTTGGATCTAGCTCCTATTGGCTGTGCAGCAAATATTTCCTAGACCAATTATAGTGATACTGGGATTTTTATATACTTTCATAATTGATATTTTTACACTTTTCATAAAGTATACACACACAGAAACACACGTATCTAATGTAAATAACAGCAACATTTTAATGTAAAAGAAGAAACAACTTCTTTCATATTTTTTAACAATTCTGCATCTCTACTGTTCTAAATTTTTTTCCCCCATCTTCTGAGAGAATTGCCCACTTCACAAAGTGGTTTAGGTGCCAGTGTGAAAGTAGTGTTGTTTTTAAAATCTGTAACAGTAACTCATACAAATACTTAACAACTATATATATTTTTTTATTGAATGTCCGAAAGACAGATGATTTCTGGACTATCAGTGAAGTATACTGTGGCTCATTCTTGCGTGGATGAATCGAAGAATGAATGAATGAATAAATAAATGAGTAATTTAAAATATTATATTACATGATTAAGTCATTTTGAAAAATAGATAAGTGCTATCAAGAAAACTGATAATAATAACCCCCAAATGTATATATAAAATTTAACATTTACTAGGTACTTGAGAAATCTCTTCTGATTCAGATATCAGGGCAGTCCTTCAGGGTCAGCATTACTATCCTCATTTTTCAGAGGAGGAAAGAGAATATGTGATGTTACTGGACTATATATAGATAAAAAATGGCAAAACCGTACATCGATCAGTATTGCTATCTCCTCCCTGTCTGTTAATCTACAATTTGGTTCTGAGCCTTTTGAGGATTTCGCTTAAAACAAAACACTAGGTGTGACAAACATGTGACCGTTTTTGTCAGCTGGTCATCTTGTGGGATCACATTTAGTCATTTCACTACCGTTTCCTCTTTTGTTTTTTCTCCTCTCTTCACACAAAAGGTCTCTTCGACATTTTTCTTGCAAAATGTATTGCTTTACTTCCTCTCCTTTCAAAAAGAGGGCAGCTGCTTCGTGAAACTCAAACAGAGAAGAGCCAGAAGCCTTAGTTTTTACGTAGGAACCTAGGAAAATCATGTAACAAGTTGGTCGTGCAAGACGAGATTCGGGTCTTCCACCTCCGAGTCTAGTGGCCTTTCGACGTTATTACATTACTTTTCATATTGGGTCCCCAATTCCACGTTGTATTAAAAGAGAAGACGCCGAAATGCCAAGAATCTACAGACGTGTCAACAACACAATGAACGAGGAGCCTCCATATTGTAATCAACTGAGTCCAGACTATCTGAAAGAACACACAAATCTTACTGCTATAGGTGTCTGCGAACGGATAATAAAGAACAATGCTGGTTCCTGTTTCACTGGGGTTAGAGTGGGGCCACGTTTTGTCCCGTAATTTCCCTAATTAGTCTCAATTGTGTTCTCCCTCTAAGTTAGCAGGCCAAGATGGTATCTGCTTTATTGCCATGGGAGGAAAACTTGTTCTTATTGAGCTTTATTAGCTACCCCATCCTCTCATTTAGAATCCTATTAAGTTTCCCCTTGGCATTTTCTAAATCAATTAGTTTTAGCCTTACCCTTTTTAATATGCTCCTTTTGGAAGCTCCTAATTTTAGTCCCTAACTCTGGTATTTGTGGTGCCTTTCCCTTTTCTTTTGGGCAAAGATTTCAATCAATTTTCCCTGCAATACTGCTTTGCTAGCATTCCCATAGAGTCGTATCTGTGACCTCACCATTATCACTGTCTGCTAAATATTCAGCCCATATGTCTTTGAGCTTTTCCCTAAACTATTGCTGCTGAAGGAAGTAATTATTACTTTACCATCTTAGCACTCCCCTGTTGCTTTTCAAGGGAAATAATTCTACACCCAAGTGAATCATTGCAGGGTCCGAAACTAGAATCTTGTCAATAGAACTGCAACTTTGCCCTCTGTCTCTAGTGAGAATAGAAGAAAAAAAAAAAAAAAAAAAAAAAAAAAAGGGGGGGGGGAGTCTGGAAAAGGAAGAACAGTTTATAGAATAAAATGTGAGCTGTGGTCATGAGCATGCTTATTTGTTTAAAAATCAATACAGAAAGTTCATAGATGAACAGTTACGAAGAATTAATAATTAAATTTTAGCACCATGAAGGGTATGAGGATTCTCCCATTATCAGGGAACTGTTTTAGTAATTGAATTGGTTCGTGTATTTGTTTTTATAAACACAGATAAGTTAGATGCACAGTAGGCTTTTAAATCACTTTAAAAATTGAGAAAAGACTTAAGGAAATATATAAAATATTAGTTCTAATTTCAATTTTTAAGTAAGTATGGAAAATTATAAGCAAATTTAATTTTCAGGTGAATAGTTTTCCAAATACTCCCAAACAATCCTTGATTTCTAATTGGAAGGAAACATGAAACAAACAAAATAAGACAACAAACGATTTTAGAAAAATAAAACATCAGTACCTATCTAGAGGCCCATTGTGTTAATCTGCCTTGTGGGGGATTCACAGAGTGAAAATCTGATGATCTTACAGGGCTAAGAATATTGAGTCCAATTCCTTGCAATTGCATGTGCCATGCTTTCAGTGAGTGCACTGTTTTAGAAATATGAGTCTCCTTTTTCTATTAAAATGACACGGTTATTTCGGGCTGGAGGGTCAAGCATATGGCAGTCTCAGCTAGTAAACAGCATTGGAAAAATACAGAAATTCTAGAAAATAAGTTGTAAAGAAACACACACATACCAAATATCAGTGATGAGTAAGATCACAGTAATAGAAGTTTTACATTCGAGACAATTTTCAATATAGCACACATGAATTGAAGAGAATTCATTATTCCATAATTCATTCAATACTGATTACCATGCTTTGGTAGGAATGTGACATTTGGGACATAGTTTGCAAGAAACGCCATGGGGTATTCTGCATTCCATTATTTCAACTGCCTTGACAAACGCTGCTGTTATTTGGAGGTGGGGTTGGCCCCTATAACCACTATTCTCCTAATGCATACTAAATATAACAAGAAAGCACCCAATAAAATCATAACTAAATAAACTGTTTTCAAATTGCTTGAGAAGTAGAATCATGAGCCCTGCCATGAAGGTGGACCCCAAAGAGTCCTGGGAGGGTTAAGTGCCTTATTTGCCTCTAAGTCTTGTTTGCAAGTTAAATTCACTGAGGACACTTCCACTCAATACTCCTATTACCATTTTATTAACATCCTAAAATTCATATAATAGAGAGCATTAAAATCCAAAAATGATTCTGGATTATAGGTTTCCTAGATACTAAGAATACAACTATTTTAAAGAGAATACCTTGAAGATAAAAATTGGGCAGTGGGCATGCTGTTTTATATGCACCTAGCTTTTTCCTTTGGATTCTAATATTAGTTTTCAGGGTCAGAAAAATAGGAGAGGGTGTTAGTCATGTAATTAGTGTCTTATAAGAGGTACCACACTTCTCATTCCTGCCTCGATCCCAAATTATGATCTTCATTGATCCTGACAAGAACCTAAAATTCCCACACCAACTACTGATGACTTAAGCCATTAAAGACAATGGTATATATATTTTTAAAGGTATGAATCGAAGAACTGGGTATTTATTAGTCTTCATCATACAAATACAGACCTTGAAACTTAGAGATGATAGGAAAATGGTAGAAGGACCCACAGAGCTGGAAGAGTTGGAACTGGAATTCTACTCTGTGGATGATTTCTCTGTGGCAGTTCTCTATTTTTTTTCCCCCCTGATAGCTCCACATATAACATAAAGCACCTTGCATCAATTTAGGTTAGCTCTTGACATTTGTTTAATATTTACTCAATAAGTATTTAATGAATATATATTGAATAGACAGCTTTAGGAGATAAAAAATGATTGCATTAGTTAATGTTTATTAAGAGCTTACTGTGAACCTATCACTCAAGTACTATACGTACATTATCTCATAAACTTTTCAGCAACCACCCAACAAAGAGGTAGATATGGTACAGAAACCTACATTTCTGTGTTAAAAAACTTGTCCCAAAGTCATGTAGCTGGTATTCCAATCAAATTACAGAAGCCATATTCTTAATCACTATAGTGTACTATCTTTAAATTTTTTTTTTTAACGTTTATTTATTTTTGAGACAGAGAGAGACAGAGCATGAACGGGGGAGGGTCACAGAGAGAGGGAGACACAGAATCTGAAACAGGCTCCAGGCTCTGAGATGTCAGCACAGAGCCCGACGCAGGGCTCGAACCCACGGACCGTGAGATCATGACCTGAGCCAAAGTCGGACACTTAACCGACCGAGCCACCCAGGCGCCCCAGTATAGTGTACTATCTTTAATGCACGCACACACACACACACACACACACACACACACACACGGCTTCAAAATATATAAAGCCAAAAATGGCAGACCTAGGGACAAATCTACCACCACAATGTAAGACTTAATCCTCAAAAATTTATAAATAAACACATCAGACACCAATAAAAGTAGAGGATATTTGTATAACACTACATTTAATCCAATTGATAATTATGGAACTCTGCATCCAACCAGTAGAATATATACACAGGAACATTCTTAAAAAAGGCCATATTGAGGGTCAGTGCTACCCAAATTGTGGTCCAGAGACCACACAGATTCATGAATGTGTGTTAACGGTCCCTGACAAAGTTTAGAAACCAATAGCAAGCCCTTAGAGAGTGTTATGCCAATTTGAGACTGACACTGAAGAGGAAATCAGTGTGCAAATGTGATTTGGACTCTGTGTTGGAGGGAACTATGTTCTGACGTCACAGCTATAGTACCTCAGATTGCTCAGTTACTCACACAAAGAATGGCACCAAATGTCAATATAGAGTTCCCTTCATCTAAATATGTTTTTATAATTAAAAAAAAAAACTCAGCTACACTAAAAAGTATACTTACATAGTTAAAATGATACTCAGATTAAGAATTGGCACCTATTGTCAATTAATATATCGTTTCCTTCATCTAGATATTCTGCTCACAACTAAAAATATCAGCTACACTAAAAAGTATACTTATAGTTAAATTTTATGAATTATGTACAGGCCATCCATTAATGTTGAAACTATTATGTGAGACTATGGAAATCAATTACAAATAACTCCTATTGAATTGTTAAGATATGATGAAGGTGATTCAGAATATTTAAAATACACAATACAATTACCGTTTGTACAAGATAACAAACCAGTCTGGTCCGAACATTTTACAGGTAAGAATTGAGCAGCAGATATGTTATTTTTGTCTCCTGTCTTTGGTATTTGCTTGCACGCACAGAATGTCACATATTTTTTCATGCTCATGTACACATATGATCAAAGGGCAGAGTTGAAAAGATTTAAAAGAACAGAGTTTCTACAGATTATGATACATACCACAATTTCATAATTACTTATGAAGTAAATGTACCAATACTGTCATATGTGAGAAGTTACCAATAAAATTTGTATGAATTGAATAGAATGTTTTAATTTTATGTCCCAAAATTATTTTCTGTCAAAAGAATGTGTGCATATGAAATTCATGAATATAGAATCCATTTCATCAAAAGGTAATTAAAATTTACCTATAATTTATAAGATAAATTCATAAGATAAATTGCTAGAATTGGCTACTGCTAATATATTTAAAATAAAGTTTAAAAATAAAGGGTCACTTTTTAAAAAATGTTTGTTTCTGAGAGAGAGAAAGAGACAGAGTGTGAGTAGGGGAGGGACAGAGAGAGACACACACAGAATCCAAAGCAGGCTCCAGGCTCTGAGCCATCAGCACAGAGCCCAATGCAGGGCTTGAACTCAGAGACTATGAGACCATGACTTGAGCTGAAGTCAGATACTTAACTGAATGAGCCACCCAGGTGCCCTTTTATTCTTTTTATTTTTTTTAATTTGTAATAAAATTAAAGCATCACTTGAATCATTTTAGCAGCTAAAAGTGAATAAATATCCTGACTGTAAAATGTTTTCTTGCATTCCTGTAAACATAGCATTTTGATATTAGTTTCTCCTTTATGGTGAATTGATTTGAAGGTATATCCATAAATTCTTTTATAAATCTATTTTCAAAAGGTGGAATTTTTAAAACTCACTTAGAAATAGTGTGTTTGTTTTGTTGAAAAATAATAGACAAGATGTAAGGATGCCTGGGTGGTTCAATGAGTTGAGCATCTGACTCTTGATTTTGGCTCAGGTCATGATCTCAGGGTTGTGGCACTGAGCCCTGTGTCAAGATCCATGCTATGTATGGAGCCTGCTTGGGATTCTCTCTCTCTCTCTCTCTCTCTCTCTCTCTCTCTCTCTCTCTCTCTCTCTTTCTCTCTCTCTGCCCCTATCCCCTGCTGGCACTTGCTCTCTCGCTCTTTCTCTCCCTAAAGAATAAAAAAAGTAACAAAAGAAAGAAAGAAAGAAAGAAAGAGAGAGAGAGAGAGAGAGAAAGAAAGGAAGAGAAAGAGAAAAAGAGAAAGAATGGAAGGAAGAAAGGGACAGAAAAAGAGAAAGAAAGGAAGGAAGGAAGGAAGGAAGAAAGATAATTGACAAGGTGTAGACTTAATCTCCTATCTTTTGGATTGGGCTTAGCTATTTGCTTCTAAAAAACAATATGGCAGAAATGGTGGCAGTTCTGAGACAAAGAAATAAAATGCATTATGATTTCTTGCTTGCTCTCACTCTTGAGTCATTTGTTCTGAAAAAACACTCAAGCAACCCTATGAAGAGGATTGCATAATGAGGAACTGAGCCTTCTATTCAGCATTCATGTGAATGAGCCATTTTAGAGGAGGATCCCCAGTCCTGCTCAAGTCTTTAGAAGATGCAGGTGCAGTCAACACTTTGATCACAACCTAATGAGAGATCCTGAGCCAGAACCACCTGGCTAAGGTGCTCTCAAATTCCTAACCCACAGAAACTGTGAAGCAATTAATGTTCATTGTTTAAACCACTAAGTTTTAGAGTAATTTGTTATCCAGCAATAGATAACTGATACACTCTACTATGATTATTATTAAAACAAAATATATCAATAGGTTACCTATATGTCATCTCCTAAGAGTGTCATGGTTATAAATCCAACCTGGATTACTACATGTATAGGCAGCAGAGAAGACTATTTGTAACATTAAAAAATTGAAATATTTATACATGTGATATCTCTTCAAAGGTATCGTCAGGTATTTAAAACAAAAAGTTGCTATTTTATTCATAAGTTTCAGTTTTGTTATGACAACGGAATAGAGTTACGAGTTCAGTAGCAATTATTTACATCAATCATCTATATGTAGAACTTTATTGAACAACACATTCAGTTTTACAATACTGCCTTTCTTCTGTTATTTTGTTCTGATTATATTTATTGCAGTATAAATTTCTACTTCTTAAAATGAATAGTAAAATGTAGGTTTAGGTTTTGTATGCCTTTTAAAATTTTATTTTTGTAGTCACTTATTTATCAATTGATTACATTTTATATTTATCAATTGATTACATGGCTGAAACTACTGGCCATGATAGGAAAAAAAAAAAAAATATATACACACACACACACACACACACACACACACACACACACACACATATACACACACACACACAAATATATATATATGTATATACACACACAAATATATATATATATATATATATCTATGTGTATGTGTGTGTGGGGGTACATATACACATATATATATATATATATATATATATATATATATATATATATATATAACACTGTCATTGACCATAAAATAAGCATCCAAAAACTTCAAAGTTTTGGTCATACAGATCACACTGAATGACTACAACTCAATTATGAAAAAAAATCAGTAATTTACAAAGATAAATAAACAAAAAAAACCCTAAAACCAAAAAGCAATTGAGGCCAGACTCATAAGTGTAAAGGCGAAACCATAAAGACATCTAGCAATTGTTCACAGCAGATCAGTAACAAAGTTTGTGGTATCTGAGTTAAGGCAGTGTCTGAAGAGAAATCTGCTGTGTGTAATGGCCATAGTAGAAAAGAAGGAATACTATGTATCCCAACTAGGAGGTTCAAAAAACAAATAAATAAAACTCAAAGCAGAAAGGAATATTATTAAATGAGAAAAATGAGAAAGAAAATAAAAGTTAAATAAATGACTCAGTAAAGCCAAACCTTGGTTTGTCAGTTTGTTGAAGTTTCATAGAAGTGAAAAACCTAAGGCGAGCCAGATTCAAACAAACAAACAAACAAAGTAGAAAGAAGACAAATAAAAGAAAAATAGACAAACACTATTAGGAATAGGAATAATGTTCAGGCTTTTTTGTTTGTATTTGGTTTTGTTTTTATTAAATACTGGAGGGATTTTAAAAATATAGTAAGATAAAATTTTGAACAGCTTTATGTCCACAAGTTTGAACAGTCAAAATGGGAAAACAAAATGTGAAAATGTATGAATTGCTAAATAGATTTTAGAAACAGATCCAAATGTATTCATATTCAAATTTTCTGAATGTCTATTTATGGCAGGGACAGTTGTGGGTAGTTGAAATGAGTCAATGCAGAGAAAAAGGAAAAGTTCTTGCTTATATTCTACTGCATTATAGAAGTTTGACTTATGACATAGCCACCATTGAAGAACAGTGTAGAAAATACAGACCATTTGAATGTGCTTTGGTAATTTCCATTTGAAAAAAAGAAGCAAAATTAAATCTGATTCCTTAACAGCTTATTCTAAGGGTAATTCTAGATTAAGTATTTAAATATACAAGGTAAAACTTTACATATTTTAGAAGAAAACAGAACAGTTTATCTTCATGACTTTAGAAAAGAATTACTTCAACAAAACACAACATTTAATATATCCCTAGTGGTTCTTCTGTATTACTAACCAGAGAGAAACTATGATAAATTTGATTACTTTAAAATTAATAACTATTGTTTATCAATTGATATCATATAGTAAGTAAAGCTACTCTCTGGAAGAAAACACTCTGTGAAAACATAGTGATGGAGGACTAATATCCAGAATACAAAAAGAACTCCAATTAATAAATCTTTGAAAGCAAATAGAAAAAGGGACAAAGTAAGTCAGTCTTTTATAGACGATCAAAAACACATGGCGAACACATGTTAAGATGTCCCATTTAATTGTAATCAAAAATTTGGAAAAAAAGCCACATGTAGTATCATTTTACATCCACCTATCTGAAATCAAGAAACAAACAGAAAACTTCAAAGTTTTTGATTAAGTTGCACTTCTTAAGCGGGATGGTAGCCATGTATGTTTGTTTTTGTTGATGTTGTTGTTGTTGTTGTTGTTGTTGAACTTCATATATTGTATCCAAAAATTTATTTTTATGGTATAGCCATAACAAAGAATTAAGAAACAAATTCAACATGTAAGAACTTAATTAAAAAGCAAAAATAAAACTGAACTTTAAAAAAGGCAGTCATAGAGATGATGGTTATTACAATGGTGTGAGGAACAACTATGGTAAAAATAATGATTGTTCCAAGGTGCTTATGATTAACAGAGCAATAAAAGGGAGTTAAAGGGTGACAGATCTGAACATTGCATTTTTGCTGTCTCTTTCCTCGAACATTTCGGTTTGGTCCTGCTTTGGGACTCACCCAGGTTTTGGAGGGGAGCTTCTCCAAATCACCTGTCATTTTCCAAAAATATATCAATAGTATGTAAGTGAAATAGACTGTCCTATTTTGCCACGATATCTGTCTCTGTTCACTTCAAGAATATTTATTCTCTTTGGGCTACCTTGGTGGCTCAGTCTGTTCAGCATCTGACCCTTGATTTCTGTTCAGGTCATGATCTTAGGGTTCCTGAGTTCCAGCCCCAATTGGGGCCACACAATCACATCATCAAAAACCACTTGGGATTGTCTCTCTCCCTGTCTCTCTGCTCCTGCCCCTTTCTTGTGCTGGCTTGTTCCTGCTCTCCCTTTCTCTCTCTCTCTTTCAAAAATAAATAAACTTTAAAAGAAAGAATATGGATTCATGAATGTATGGATAGTTGGGGTTCTTCTGGAAATCAACAAGCTTGTCCCAAAATGCAGAATATCAGTTTTGAGTTAGTACTGATGTTATTTTTATCAATACATAATGGAATTTGAATATCTTCAAAGTAAACTTCATTAGTGAGGTATTTATGAAATGATTGTGAATAAATAGTATTTTATGTTACTAGAGACCATCTCCTTGTGTATCTTATGAAACTACGTTATTGTCTTCAAATTTTATTTGAAGCCGTAGATCTTCCAAAATCCAAATGAATGAACTTTCTATTCATATCAATTGTTTGATAAAAATATAATTACTTGCAACTCTTTCAGAACACAGGTAAAATCAGTTTTATTTTTTTTTCTCCTTTCATAAATAAGACTTTATATTGAGGCCATAGATGAAAATATAGTAGGATCATCCTCATTACTATTCATAATAAAAATATCTTTTAAGTTTATAGGTAAAATTCCAACACAGTGTCAGTTACTTTTCTGGATAACAAAATCTATGTCAATCGTAGGAATTCTCAAAGCTAAAACCTGATATCTGAAGTCTGGTAACCAAAGATGGACATGAGGCTATTAATACCAGTTTCTTGCACATGGAAAAGAAAATGTGCCTTCCTCTCAAAACAAAGAGGTATGAAGAAACATGACCTACGGATATCCGACAATAATATCCATCAGACAATGGTACCATGCACGAAGCAAAAATGATGTGATGGTAGGAAACTAATAACTACTAAGTTGGATGCCCTACGAAGCACCCTGACTACACAGGTATGTTAGTGTCCTGACACAAACCATAAGAAATAATTCCTCAGAATTAAGATATACTCATTCCATTCATGTTAGAACTGTATCAGAGGGATGAGCATATACAGGTAAGAAACCAGTGAATGTCTCCAAAAAAATGTTACTCAAAAAAACAAAACAAACAAACAAACAAACACCCAGGGACGCCTGGGTGGCTCAGTCAGTTAGGCGTCCGACTTCAGCTCAGGTCATGATCTCATGGTTTGTGAGTTCGAGTCCCGCATCAGCCTCTGTGGTGACAGCTCAGAGCCTGGAGCCTGCTTCGGATTCTATGTCTCCTTCTCTCTCTCTGCCCCTCCCCTGCTTGCACTCTGTTTCTATCTCTCAAAAATAAATACGTGTTAAAAAACAACAACATCAACAACAACAAAACCTCTGTCTAGGTTGGGATCTAAATAATGCTACTTATTCCACATAGATACCATTGCCTCAATAAAGTGCCAAGTGCAAGAAGAAAGGAAATGCAGCCACCTGGGCACAGACGATGTCAGGGTGATAAGAGTAGCAGTTTGGGACCACAGGGCGGGGGACCCACCAGAAGAACAATATGCCCTATGTAAATCCTAGTTATCACGGAAGACTATTGTCACACTGGTTTATGACCGAAGAAACACAGCAAAGTTAATTCTTATTTCAGAAATCCCTGTGAAGATAAAGTTAATTTATAAGAAATTGGTGGAGTAAAACAACTCAAGCCTAGTAAAACAGGATTCTCATGACTGGTCTTCATCTTGGCAGGCACAAGCACAAGTATTCATTAGTAACTGTGATTTATATTTCTGTGGATAACGCAGAACTTTGCCCTAGCTCTGTGCTCCCGGAAAACAGCTCTAAATTATTTCACCCTTTTGTTCTTCAAAATTCTCACTCTTGTGTGTTCCAAGTAATGGATAAGTGCAAAGTACTTCCCTTCCCTCACGTCTTCCAAGACCCATCTCTATTCTTCCCCAGTGAATCAGAGAAGACCCACCTCCACCTAGATTTTCTCTTCTTTGAAATATTTCTCATTTAATGAATGTTCTTCTTACTCTAATAACCTAAATGAAGCTCTCTCCTTAATTCCCTGGTGCATTTTGTCTTTCACATCATAATATGTATTTTACCAATAACTCATGCATGTATTACATGGTAACCTCAGTGAAGAGAATTTAGCATACTTTCGTTTTCATAGACTGGATTTTGAGTAAAGAAACCATAAACACAGGATCCCATGGCTATATGATGGGGGGGATGCCTCTGAATACAATCCATGGAGATATATCTGGACAGAATTTGCCTTAGCCTCCATCATTACAATATTTTAAACTTAATAAATACTTTTAATATAAGCGGCAATTTTTGTGGATATAAAGGACCTTTATAATGTGTGCTTAGAGCATTTTTTATGAGTAGTACAAAACACCTTACATGTCTTACAAAAATTTTTATGAGACAGATATTAAAAAAGTGGTATAAAGATTTGTATTGATCATTTTACACCTACAGTAAATGTAGAATACAAAAAAGATGCTGTTTTAAAAGTGTGTAGGCTTTTTAATAGAAATCATTAAAGTTATCTGGTAGCACAGAGGAAATATACTGATATTTGTAACTAAAAAAGAGACAGAGAGAGAGACAGAGAGAGAGAGAGAGAGAGAGAGAGAGAGAGAGAGAGAGATCACCTGGAAAACTCAGAGACTGTATTTAGTCCAAGGATGGTTCTGTTTGTCACAGTGATACAGGGAGGGGAGGGAGTCTTTGATATAAATGAAAATCTAATATATAGAGAGGGGTGGGGTGTCTGGGTGGCTCTAATATATATAGAGGGGAGGGGTGCCTGCGTGGCTCAGTCAATTAAGTGTCTGACTCTTGATCTCGGCTCAGGTCATGATCTCATAGTTCATGACTTTGAGCCCTGTGTTGGGCTCTGCGTTGACAGCACAAGGCTGCTTGGGATTCTCTCTCTCCCTCTCTCTTTGCACCTCCCCTGCTCGCACTCTTGCTCTCTCTCTCTAAAAATAAATAAACATTAAATTAAAAAAAACCCCTAGATGTATATATATTTACCACATTCTCTACATTTCAACAATGTACATGTTCACTGGTTCATCCATTCATGTGCTCACTCACTCATATAAATGAATCCCTACTGGAGAGATGAAGTAGGGATCTTGCATGGGCAGGGAAGGTCTACTTCCAGGCTCTGTAGATACACAACTGAATAGTTTCTGTCGCGAGATTTTTCATGTCCTGAAAAGAACACACACCCAAGATAGTCTTGTTGGTGCAGACAATTTGCGTACAGTTTCATAGTTTACTAGACCAAGAACCAGGACTGCCTATATTAACGTGACTTTGATAGTCCAGAAAATGCTTGCCTAGGAAGATAAAACTGCAGAGAAAACTGTTTAAGAACTTACCAAAAATGCATTTATTGAACGGGTAGTTTCCACCACTTGCGTTTTGTCAGAATAATACTTGGCTCAAATGGGCAAACCCTTAGCTTATCAAATGAATGTTTACTGGATAAGATGTGTTTGGAATCCTTTCTCTCCATCAACCTTAAACTATTATATCGTAAAAGTTGCTCAGTCCCAATCAAGTTCCAGGGTTCAATAACTGACTTAAACTAGATCTCAATTATTTTACCTATGTCTGCCCTTCTCCTCTGTCTTCTGAGATACGACAAAGGCTAAGTGGTGATAGCTTTTACTGCAGTGGCCAATAAACGTGACTTTGTTTGATTGACAGAATATTGTTGTGGTTTCTTCAGAAAGAGAGTAGCTGTCATTAGTAATTTCTCTTATTAGTTATATTTGTCAGGTCCTATTTTCCTATTGTCAACAGGAGAAAAATAAATTTGTAAAGGACCTCCTTACTAGTCCTACAAAGGTGTAGAGCAAGGAATCTGCCTTATTCCATAGCTAGTCAGTAGGTGGCAGTAGCTAGCAAGAGAAGGAAGCTGTCCCAATGCCTGAAGACCTGGAGAAGGGTAAGTAGAGAATCTATGCCAGAGAGCAGGTATTGTGTTGTTAGCAGGAGGAATCCCCATGGAAATAGAAACATTAAGTTATTTGGTGGGAGAGGGAGAAACAGAGTCCTATTGGTTTTTAAGGAAAATTAATAGGTAAGTCAGTATCTGGTTTAGAAAAGGAGCCCTCCTATGTAGCATGGATGGGTAAAAGAACAGATTTCCTGTGCAAAAGGAGGTAGAAAAATAGTGTTTCCAAGTACAACTCCAGAAAGAGGGGCCATGAACTCAAGAAGAGGGAGAGATAGGAAGAGTTGAGGGAGATTTAGGGTCAGGTTCAAGAAGCAAACAGCATATTGTGCCATTGAGGTTCAGTAGCTAATCTGTAGGAAAGCATTGTAAATTAGAGAACCCTGACATCACACATTAATTTTAAGTAGTTATCTGTGTTTTGATTTTGGTACAATAGTTTTCCAAAATACCAAAACATTTGTAAATATCTTGTATTAGTGACTGTCTGAACAAAGAAAGGCAGTTCCCAGGGCAAGATAAAATAGAATGACTGTGGAAAAGGAAAGTGCTGGGTTCTCCACTCTATGCAAAAACAGTTAGACATTTTTACTTGAGTATTAAAAGATAGAGAGATCTCAGAGGATGGAAGTATTCTGAAAACCTTAACCATCCATATTTGAGGTACACAAAGAGAAGTTTGTGGTACACAAGAGAATATTTAAGGAAGAAGAGTAGCTCAAGCATATTTTTAGATGGCAAATACAGAAAAAAAATATTCTGACAGGGAAGGAAATTAATTATAAGTATAAACTATGTGCTCTTAAACTCTCCATTTTATCACTAAAAATTTTAATTTTGATTACAATAAGTGATTGACATCAAAAAAGGTGCCAGGGTGCCTGGGTGGCTCAGCTGGTTGAGCATCCACAGTTGATATCACCTCAGGTTGTGATCTAGTGATCATGGGATTGAGCCTGGCATCTGGTTCTGTGTGGACATCCTGGAGCCTGCTTGGGATTCTCAGTCTCTCTCTCTCTCCCTCAATCTCTCTCTCTCTCTCTCTCCCTCCCTCCCTCCCTCCCTCCCTCTCACCCACTCTACCTCTACCTCATTCATGCTCTCTCTCTCACAAAATAAATAAACAAACATTTAAAAACAAAACAAAGCACCAAGATACCATTTTCAGTAATTATCCCCCTTTGCAGTAATACAATCTTCTCCAAACTGAGCTAAGTAGGAGTATAAATCTACACTGTATCTCCTTAGCAACTCTTCTGCAACACATTTCTAGTAAATAATCCTTGGGTAGTAGCCGAAATCCCAGACATTTTCCCACAATATCTTCATTGTGTGATGCGGGGGGGGGGGGGATGGCTATGCTTATTTCAAAGAATTAGGGATAATGAATGGTCACCAAATGTGAAAGCCCACCAGAGTCCAAATAATTGGTTGCATCATTTTGTATTCACAGCATTCTAAGTAAATATGAACATCCAAATCTCAAAAAACCTCATGATGTTTTGGTTTGTAAGACTTTCAAACTTTATTTTTAATTTTTTTTAACGTTTATTTATTTTTGAGACAGAGAGAGACAGAGCATGAACAGGGGAGGGGCAGAGAGAGAGGGAGACACAGAATCTGAAGCTGTCAGCACAGAGCCCAACGCGGGGCTCAAACTCACGGAGTGTGGGATCACGACCTGAGCTGAAGTCGGACGCTTAACCGACCAAGCCACCCAGGCACCCCAAGACTTTCAAACTTTAAATGGGAATACCAAGGCCTCTCTAAAATCCACTGACTTTGAACAAGGATATAGGTGTAACTAAAGCGCAAATGAAAATGTTGCCACTGGCTCTAAGAATCAGTTAATAAAGCATTAGGAGGAACTGCCTTAACACATTTTCATATTTCATAAACTATAGTGTCTATTAAAATAAATACTTTTTAACATTCATTTTTTGCATTTATTTATTTTTGAGACAGAGAGAAAGAGAGCGAGCAAGCACGAGTGGCGGAGGTGACAAACACAGAATCTGAAGCAGACTCCAGGCTTTGAGCTGTCAGCACAGAGCCCGACGTGGGGCTCGAACCCACAAACCATGAGATCATGACCTGAGCTGAAGTCGGACCTTCAACCGACTGAGCCACCCAGGCGCCCCAATACTTTATAACACTCATAATTTGTTGCATATACTTCCCCACTTTGTGCTTTCATGGATGTCATCACTGGCTGGCTCACAAGTTGCCTTCATTTTGTATCATCTCTTATATATATAAGCATGAACCTTTATGTTAACTATCTAGACTTATGTGTTCTCATACGATGATGATGATGTTTATAAATTAATGTAATAAAAAACCAGGACTGTTTTCCACAAAAACTGCAGATTCAATAGCTATTGGGGAGTCCCATACACAATAAATTCACAACAAAAATGTTTTGGATAAACGAAGGACTTATTTTTGAATTCAAAAATGGGAGGTAATAAAATCCATTCTACCATGCCTAGCAATTCAAAACATGTCTCTCTTCCACACTTTATGCTTGATTTCTGCTTTCCACGTAAGAGAGGTAGATGGAGATTTAGGTAAGAGAATCCCTGGCCTAAATGATTACATTTCCCTACTTTTTTTCCCTTCTAAGCAAGAAACATAAAATAATAATAATAATAATAATAATAATAATAATAATAAAAATAATAACAAAGAAGAGAACACTTTCACAATTCCCTCCATGCTTCCAAATAGCACAATCGTCCCCTTTTCTCCTTTCCACTTTTTAACACATCAATAGTAATTGAACAATGAAAGGAACTCCAGGGAGTCATCCACATCCCACATCACCCTGCTCCTTGAGAGATACTTCATTTGTAAGTGTTTTTATAACCATAATACTTAGTAGTTGTTGGCGAAACAAAAGATCTTCGTCATCAGGCACAAATGCAAGATTTGAAGCAAGGTGCATAGTCTTTTGCACCTTTATTAAAAATATTACACTGCTTGAGAAACACATCCTCTGGAGAATGGGAGAAGGAAGAAAGAGCCTGAGCTGCTAAAATATTTATCACTATATAAAAAATTAAAAACCAGTGCTATTTGGACAAGGATGTTTGGTGGGCTGTAATATGCACATGGAATGCTGTATCTGAAAAGGGTTAAAGAACCAATCACAGGGGTCATGCTGAAATGTGTTCCAGAATACCTTGATGGACAGCATCTCTCCCTAGTGCATTAGATATACAGGTACAATCAGTGCAGCAAAGTTTATTGTGGTCATCTATCAGCTGTTCAAATAACCAGGCCTTATCCAATCCTGTGTCAGCCTGATGGACTTCACTAGTTAAACATCACATCATCCAAGTGCATTAGCAAATGTCAGTCTCCTATCTGGTTACCTGAACAAGGGAATGAGGTTTTGAGGCAGCCCATTTAATGTGACTGGGAATAACAAAATATTTATCTGCATTTTTCTTACTGAGGAAATAAGGGAAGTTTATAAAATCAGGATGATAGGATTTTGTATGATTGACTAAGAATAAATGGAACATTTTTGCAGATAATTTTAAGATTACAACCATGATTAACTCAAATGGCAGTGCCTCCAACCAGTGAGGGCTGTGGAGCTCAGGCTACAGGCTGTAGACAAGTAATAGCAAAACATTCATGTTGACAATAACTCTGTTGAAGAAATCCAGGCAAGAATGTATTGAATTTGTATTTCCTCACTTGTGAGACAGAAAAACTACCAGCTGGAATACGTGAAACTTTACCTCTTGTAATGATCCAGTCCAAAGAATTCAGCTTGTTCATTGTGATGAATTTATCTGTCTCTGCCCCAACACTACACAGTTCAGATTTGTTGGGTAATTCCTGCTGAACTAGATTCTAGGTTCAGATTTTATATCACTTAGCCCTAACAAAGTCTTCTCAGGCAAGTCTTTTTATTTCTCCTATTTCACTGATGAGGAAATGGAGACACATTTTAATAATATGCTTAAGATGGAACAACCAGGAAACACTGGAGGTAGGATCTGATCCTGGATAGTACGACACTAAAATTGCTTTTTGTGACAAGTACTTTAAGTAAATATCTAAAGTTTATTTTGCCTATCAGCTTTAACTTTTTACTTAAGAAAGAAAGAAGTTCTTTGTTCCTTATACTCTTGGACGGTACTTAAACATGTGTTTCTCCTACATGTAGCTAATAAATCTTGAGAATATCTAAGGATCATCTTATGATCAAATTATCCACCATTATACATGCGTTTTAAACACCCTGGTGAAGGGGTTGGGGAAGGGGAAGCATTCCATTGTGGATTCCAGCTTCTCTATTCATTTTCCTCTTGAATTATTGTTTCCCACTAAACTCACAACCTGATATTGGGAATGGAAGGGTAAAAGCTATGGTTTGCCAGGATTGGTCTTTTTTTTTTTTTTTTTTTGCTTCTCTCATAAATATGATGTAGTTCAATCTCAAACGATATTCATTAACATGCTTTATGTACTTGACATTATGCTATATATTGTGGATTCAATAATTTACATCTAAAACCCAGGGCAGGGACACCGGCTGGCTCTGTCAGTAGAGCATGTGACTCCCGATCTTGGGGTTGTGATTTCAAGCCCTACATTGGTCACAGAGCTTACTTTAACACACACACACACACACACACACACACACACACACACCACCTATGGCGAACCACCAGCATGTGTAATTTAAGTATACATTATCTAGGAAACCAGCATGAAAAGCTCCTAATTTTCATTACACCTACATGGGCCAAAGCCAAGTGATTTCTCCCTTATCTAGACCCCTTATAGTCATGTTAGGGGAGGAGGAGAAGAAGAAGAAGAAGAAAGGAGAAGGAGAAGAAGGAGAAGAAGGAGGAGGAGAAGGAGAAGGAGAAGGAGAAGGAGAAGGAGAAGGAGAAGGAGAAGGAGAAGGAGAAGAAGGGAGAATTCCATTTCATTCCATTTCTTGGTGAGTGCCTGAATATACAAAGATGACACAAGAAATACTGCAGAAATCAAATAACTTCAAAACACTCAATTGCCGTAGAGCAGTGGAATGATGTTGACCTATATCTAAAAGAAATATGAAGCAGAGTACAGAGCATGTGTGAAAGTTGAACATCCTCAGATGTCAGTGGGAGCTCTGTGGGGTATAGAACAAGATGAGAAATCATTGCAACTGTACCAATAATGTGAATTCTCACATAGCACGCCAAGGAATGTTTTGTTAATGCTACCAATTTACCTTATCCTGGCTATAGGATTTTTTTTTTTTTTACACTATAAAGGAACTGTATGTGACAAAAAGTGCTGATTTTGTAAGGAAAGACCTGGGAAGAAAGAAAAATAAAATAATAGGATCTGTGTTTAGAGATAAAAGAGAGGTGTGAACACTGTTTTTAATATGAACATCGGATACAGCAGGATGATTGAAGCATTATCATGACGGATTTGCTTAGCCATAGTCAATGGAAAAGAAAACAAGAAAATAAAGATAAATGTTGAGCATTTATGTATTGTACGAGTGCTGACTATATGGGATCTTCCAATAAAGAAATATCAAAGTGAATAAATTCTACTTCTTATGATAAACAGAGGACGTAACAACATTAAGAATTCTAAAACAACAACCAAATATCATCTGTTGACACAAATCCCAAACTTAAACATCTTTTTATGAAGAAGTACTAGGAAAATACTGGTGAGCATTTTATTATATCCTGAATCCTGTAAAGAATAAAGGAGGGAAACTTCTAATAAAAGTAAGATTTTGAGTACACATAGTACCAGAAATTCAATGTGATTTTTTTTTGCTTGTAGAGAAAATATGCAATCTCACCTGGAAATATCACCAGACTCCTATGAAACAAAGCCAATATCTTTACAGTATAGATTACCATAGAAATCAAAGTGTGCCCACTGTGACACTGATGTTTGCTGCCTCGATATAAGATTTTGAGATACATTTTAAACTGAGAATTGAATCTTTAAGAAGTCAGCTGGAACGAGTTGGCTATATTGTCTCATTTCTTTAATACGCATTTGGTTTTTTACTGGATTTTTTAGCTCTTAATAAAACATGATCTCACTTCATTACTTTTACATATTCCACAACAGGTAACCAAGGGGACTTTATCTCTGTGACACATCAGCCAAACACACCAAATCTGTGAATCGTCATCTAGATATTTCTGTCACCCGGGTTTGTTACCTCAAGTAAAGGAAGGAAATGGAAAACGTAGAATTTTGACTTCTTATCAAATAACGATAATTACATAAATGGTAATAATAATGGCCACCACTTATGTCTTCCTGCACACCACTCACTGTGCTGAGCACCACGCTGGCACTGATTCACTTATTTTTTGCAATAGCAGTGTGCGACTTTTTGTAAGCACTAGCTGAAATCCCAAGTCAAACTATTTTCCTACTAAGGAAAATAATTCTCTTGCAAGAAGACCAGAGGTAGGGGATTTGATATTTACTGGCTCAATATTATAACCAGAGACTTAGTCCTTCCCATCTCTCAGCCTGCCATCCTCCCAGGGATGGGGGTGGTAGTTGGGCTTAAAGAGAGATTTTGATCTCAAATGGAAACATCTTCAAGTTCGCTTCTGGTATAGTTGAAAAGCATTCATTCCTCCAGAAGATATGCTGAAGCCCTAACCATCCATACCTGTGAATGTGACCTTATTTGGAAATAGGGATCCTGCGGGGGTAACAAGTTTAAGACAATTATCAGTAGGGCAGGCCATGGTGTAATATGACTGGTGTCCTTATAAGAAGAGAAAATAAAGACATACAAGGGGAAAACGTCATGTGGAAGCAGAAATGTAGACAGGAAGGAGAAAACAGACATGTGAAGACAGAAGCAGAGACCAGAGTTGCTTCCACAAGCTAGGGAACACCTGGGACTGCCAGAAGCTGGAAGCAGCAAGGAAGGATCCATCGCCTAGAAACTCTGGAAAGCATATGGCCCTGCCAACACTTGATTTTAGACTTCCAACCTCCACACCTGTAAGAGAACTGTAAGAGAACACATCACTGTTTGGAGCAACCTCGCAGTTTTGGGTACTTTGTGATGGCAACGCTGGGAGTGGTGCGGCTCCTACCCTGGTCTCAGCCATGCCCATCACACACAGGTGCAGCAGAGAGCAGATGAAGGAACACAGCTATTCGTCCTTTGAGTCTCCTTAAGAGGGGAGAAATTAGTGTCAACTTTTATGCAGAATGTTATCGTGACCCCAACTGAAAGCCAATTACCAATAAGAGGAATGGGACTGCCATGGTTTGCTTAGACTAATCAGTTGAGGTAGCATGGCTGTTAGCAAACCAACCGCCCTAACTATCACTGCTTCCATTACACTTATATTACTAAAGAGAGAACTGAAGTTTGGCAGTGAGGTCACCTACTACAATGTTGTGAAGCCAGGTTTAAAGTCAGAGCACTGCCCCTGTCACAGAATATTCTAGCATGTCAATTAGTGCCTAGTGTATGTAAGGACAGCACAGAGTCCTATTCTTTACAAGTTATTATGGTTTGTCATGCTTCCTTTCACTATGGTAAGCCCAAAGAGGATCATAATAAAGGGACTGAACATGAACGCTTATTATTGGGTATAAAACACATTGAATCTTCTAGATTAAATTTGGATAGACTCTAAGCTTCAAGGAGTGATGCATTGCCTCCACAGTCAAGTATCAAAACCTGAATTCATAAAAAACAGTTTTGTAGTGGAGGAAAATGAATGGCATGAGGAAAGTAAAATAGTAGAAGTTATATCAGAAGTAAAGTACAGAAGAATTAGAGGCAATCTACCTTAGCAAGCAGAATAAAATATAGCGTGGGAGGGTAAATGGTACTTGAAGGCAGAATGAGAGCCAGCCAGCCAGTGATAGTGAGGCATGCACACACACACACACACACACACACACACATGCACACACATGCGTACACACACACACACACACACACACGAAGAGGGGGAGAACATAAAGAAAGTGAGGGAAAGAAGGAGAAAACAGTGAAGTGATCTTCAAGTAATGACTTAGGAATTCTTGTATAAAATCCTCTATATTATACTCATTCTTTCAATCATGAACTCAAGGAACTTGTTTTGGTAAGATAGCTAGAGTTCTTCCAGGAATGACGTATTTGAGGTCTCATTTAAAACACACATCAGTAAGGGTGTCTGGTGGCTCAGTTGGGTAAGCGTCCAACTCTTAATTTCAGCACAGGTCACGATCTCGCAGTTTGCGAGTTCGAACCCCTGTGTCAGGCTCCACGCTGACACCGCAGAGCCTGCTGGGGCTTCTCTCTCTCTCCCTCTCTCTCTCTGCCTCTCCCCTGATTATGCTGTCTTTCTCAAAATAAATAAATAAACTTTATTTTAAACACCTTTAAATTACACATCGGTAGAAACTTGGAAATATTACAGACATACCTTCATCATCCATGATAGGTATTTCACTTTCCTTTCTAGTTTTGGAAACTGATGTTAACTATCATATGTAAATGTATTTGTGTATGTGTAGGGCAATGACTAGAGTTACATAAATGAAAATTTAAATACTATAAGGTGACCACACCAGTCTTACAGAGGGAGCCCAATAATATTGTCTGGCATTTGAGAACCCACCGCACAGATTTCCTGTCAGTGCTTTTCTTGTTAATTACTTTTACCTTATCTCCCTTCTCGAATAAAACCCTTCAGCTACTATCATCCATCACTTAGAAAGAATCTGTTGCATGTAACTCTACAAAATAATATAAGTAAATGTTCATCACCGAGTCATGGTCAAGCAGGGATGAGGGTTGTATTGTTATGGGAGAGTGTGTGTGAGGTAGTGATTCCATAAGAGAGTAATGCAGAGATCAGGGAAAAGTTGGGGCCAAGTGGCTCATAATGTCAATGCTAGTTGACATATTTTCTACCCATTTTATCAGATTACAATTTTTTCAGAGACAAGAATGTCTTGGCAGTACATGATATATATGATCATTAATGTGAAGCCATTTCAAACTCCTTTCTAGTATGATAATACTTATTTCCAAACCCCGTACTTTAATTATGACACACGACACAGATATATTGATTATATTTGTAATATCTATTTGTAAAATATACACAATGTAAAAATATACTGACAATATTCAATGGCAATATAATGCCACTGTTTACTTGTGGAGTGTTTTAATATGTAAAAACCATGATAAGTGGAGGGCTTGAATGAATAGATTTTAACCTTTATACCTCACATATATATATACCTCAACTACACCTCAAGTATACCTCAAATATAACCTTTATATTTGAACAGCTAAAATAACAATTCTTCATAACTGAAAAGGTTCTACCGCAGGGATATTTGGTGATGCCTCCATACTCTTGCAAGTGAAACCAATTTTAAGTTTGAAATAGGCTGTGGAATCCACCTAGCTGAAGGCAAGCAGCTGGAATCTGGTCTACCAAGACTAGAGTCGGTATAGCAGAAGGCAATAGATGACAACATATACAACGTCTTTATAAGTGTCACTGCAAACAAAACTCTTCAGTAATGCCTGCAGTAAGTGATAACCTTTACACTCTGGATTTTATTGATTAAACAATTCAGGACACACCAAGCTATTATAGTGGGACTTTCTGGGTCAGTGACACCTACACAAAGCATCATGTCCCATATGCATGTTTTCAGCGATGCCCATAGTAACCGATAACCTCTAGACCACCCTCACATTGATCAAGGCATTCAAGCCACACCAACTGTTACAGAGTGTACTTCTGGATCAATGGCTACACAAAACATCATGCACAACATCGCATCCTTCTTCTCAGTAATTCCTGAATGTATATTGCATGCTAGCAAGGACAGTGTTTAGAAAATAACAGAATATGCTTCTTTGAGGCAGGCATTTATTCTAGTTACTCATGCTAAATGGGAATTTTTCCTAATGAACAACGTATCAAAACACATAAAGCATTTCAAAGCGGCATTACTGATTGGGTTAGGCTTTACTTAAACTACTTGGTTTAATTATAATGATTAAGCTGCCTACTGGGGATTCAATTTTTAATGACTTAATTTAATGTGCTGTCTGTTAAAATGTCACCTTGTGAAGTTTTCCTTTATCCTGTTATCAATTTACGGGGCACCTAAGCAAAGATAAGCATCATGTGAAAACAGCTACAAAGGGGAGTAGGAATTTGTGCCTAGAGACTTAAATTTGTAAGTAATGTCATATTTCCCCCTAACACAGTTTGGTTTCTGAGTTGGAGACTAGATTTGGAGGGGGGGGGGAAGGGATGAACACAGAAGTTAAAAAAGTAAACACAGCATACCTCATGCCTTCCACGTTTTTGTTTTGTTTTTCATCAACCCTGAAAGACCCTGGCATAAGTCAGTGGTAGGCTGAAGTCCATTTCTATTGGCTCAGTGGGGTTGATTGTTAAAATTGCAAGGTAGCTGACATATTGATAGCCTGAATTCTGATATGGTGGGTGCATTTAAAGAGGGAAGTAAAAAAAACAAAAAACAAAAAACAAAAAACACTACAAATCAGCGTTACGGCCAGAGCTGGCTGTTAAACATTTACCAGTACAACATACCCTACAACTAATCAGCATTAGATTCAATATTATTTTTTTTAATTTATTTTAGAAAGAGAGAGGGGGAAAGGGGCAAAGGGAGAGAGAGAATCTTAAGATGACTGTGTGCTCAGTGCAGAGCCCCGTGTGGGGCTGGATCCAAAGACCCTGGGATCATGACCAGAGCCAAAATCAAGAGTCAGATGCTCAACCGACTGAGCCGCACAGGCGTCCCCAAATTAAGTATTCTCGAATGCCTGTTGTAAAGGTTATGGACTGAATTATGCCCCTCCTCAAATTTGTATGTTGAAGCCTACCCCAATATGACTATATCTGGAGATAAGGCCTTTAAATAGGTAATTAAGTTTAAGTGAGGTCATATAGAGCTCTAAATCCAATGTAACAATGTCCTTATAAGATGAGGAAGAAGCCCTAAGGATGTGTATGCACACGGAAAAGGCCATGTGAACACAGTGGAAAGACAGCCATGTGCAATCCAAGGAGAGGGGCCTCTAGAAAAAACAAAGCAGCCAGCACCTTGGTCTTGGATCTCTGGCCTCCAGAACTGTGAGAGAATACCTTTCTGTTGTGTAAGGTACCAGTCTGTGATATTTGTTATGACACCAATAGGAAACGAATACAGTGATCAAAGCATTAGATGGTGAAGGACACCAATATGCATAACATACAGCTTAAACGTAAAAGACTTGTGACCTTGTTTTGACATAACACATACGTGAAAATTATAATGCAGATGTGTATGTGCGGTGAAAAGAACCACAGAAGTTCGCTAGAGGGAAAGGAAACATCTGGTTGGGAAAAGAGAGTTCAGAGAGGAGGAGACCAATGAGCAGAGTCTTAAACAGAATTTTGACACGTAACAATAAAAGGAGACTCGGTAAAGTCAAAGGCAGAGAAATACTAAAACCAAAATACTTTTTTTAAATTATTGATAATTCAGTTTCTTTACAGCTTGGGCTTAATGCAGGAGGCTGGCACAAGTAACCATTTTAAGCAGATTAACTGATAAGTCATAAGGGCCCACTGGACAAGAGCAGTGCTTTAGAGGCAGAAAGAGTCAGGGGCCGTGACTGAGATCAGGAAACCAGCACAGCCTAGAACTAGGACAGACTCTGAAGGACCACCTGTATTCAGATGGTAGGTTAATAATCGTCCCCAAGATGTAGGCGAGAATTCAATGAGTAGTATGGGAAAAGTGCTTAGACTGGTGCCTGGGCTGAACCTCCTAGATGAAGGTGTTGCCAAGATTGGCTTCTTCTGAGGCCTCACTCCTTGACTTGCAGGTGGCTCTCTTCTCCCCATGTCTTCACATGTTCTTCCTTCTGTACCAAATTTGTGTCTGAACTTCTTTATATGGACAACAGTTATCTTGAAGTAGGGTCCACCATGATAATATTGTTTTAACTTGACTACCCATCTTCAAATACCATCAGGTTCTGCGATACCGGGACTTAGGACACCAAGGTATGAAATTTTAGGAGACATACTTTAGCTCATAGACAATGATAAACACAAGATTAGAAGATAGCATTGCCATTTGTATCTACAGTGACTATGACAAGAAAGAAAGTAAAAGGTGGCTCTAACACTTGGGTCTCAGGGCAGGATTGGGTCTGTTGACAGAATGATCTAGAAAAGCACTAACTTTTCTAGGCGTCATGAAAGAGTGAAAACACATGTTTTATAATCAAACAGGTTCAGATTCCAATCCTAATCCTGCTGTGAGAAGTGGAACTTCATTTCTTTTAACTTCAATGAGCCTGTCTACAAATAAGAAGTCTTAAAAATTCCTAGAGAATTAAATGGAACAAATTCTGTAAACACATGTAGAATAGTGTCAAACACACAATAAAAATTCAGCAATTTTTTTCCTTTATGCTGCATGATGTTATTAGAAGTGTGGGGAAGGTAGGAAAATGCTAGAGCATGCTCTCACCTCTAAGGACTACGTCAACATCAGCTCTCCTATATGAAGTAGTATTTTGAGATCTGGTGTTTATCGGACCCCTTACAAGGAGGGTGTATTTACACACACATGTATCTACCACCTCGTAGCACGGTAACTAAGGAAGGGCACTGCATCAATGACAAGTATATATCGAAAACGGCAACAAAATCTACTTTGAACGGTTCTGTCCTAAGACTGATCACATTGACAGTGACCATTATTCCTCTGAGGATTAAATGGAAAGTCAATATTTCCATTTTCCTTGAATGTTGTTCCATAGTCACACCCCATATTATAAATACGACTTGAATAGTCTCATTCTCATTTCAAAAATGAAGAGAAGAGAGTGATTATGATTTGTCTCAAGGAAGTAAAATTGTTAAAATGAATATTTTAGAATTCAGAATTTGGTACTTTGCCTAGTGGTCCATGAAATACAAAATAATTAATTTAGAGATTATGCATTACCATTAGCACTGAATTGAGCACTGGATGTCTGGTGCAGATAATGCCTTTTCCACACAGTCTCTAGTTAGGATCATGCTACAGAAAGGCAGCATTATAGAGCTCAAAGGAGTCCCGTGATTTCTGTCCATCAAGAATTTTTTTTTTTTTATTTTTTTATTTTTTTTTAAAAATTTTTTTTTAACGTTTATTTATTTTTCAGACAGAGAGAGACACAGCATGAACGGGGGAGGGGCAGAGAGAGAGGGAAACACAGAATCGGAAGCAGGCTCCAGGCTCTGAGCCATCAGCCCAGAGGCCGACGCGGGGCGCGAACCCGCGGACCGCGAGATCGTGACCTGAGCCGAAGTCGGAGGCTTAACCGACTGAGCCACCCAGGCGCCCCTGTCCATCAAGAATTTTTATAATGCGGTCTTTCTATCCATGGAGACAAAGGGAATGGAGTGTACAAAAGCTTTCTTTCTTCCTCTTCAAAAAGTAGCTCTCTTATGTAATTTATAAAATATCTCTCTTCTTCAGGTATCAAATGCCATTTATAACGTTTATCATTTAAATACAGGGAAAACTGCTCACACTTAATTGATGAATAATAAATTATCCGGATTTTAATAATCTTTTAGAAGTGGCTTAATATCAAACTGATGTTCCTGTTTTCTGAGAAAGTATACCAATAATATGGGGCACCTGGGTGGTTTAGTTGGTTAAGCCTCGGACTTTGGCTCAGGTCATGATCTCGCAGTTCATGAGTTCAAGCCCCACGTCAGGCTCTATGCTGACAGCTCAAGTCCTGGAGCCTGCTTTGGATTCTGTGTCTCCCTCTCTCTCTGCCCCTTCCTCATTTGTGTGCTCTCTCTCTCTCTCGCTCCCTCAAGAAAATAAACATAAAAAAAACTTAAAAAAAGAAAGTATACCCATAATAATCTCATGTTAGACACGTTTGACCTTTCATTATTTACTAGAAAAATTTCTACCCTAACTTAGTATAAGGACAGAGTGGGCTACATGGAGTGGAGCTACTTTCCACCCCCCCACCCCCCCCACCCCCCGCCAAGTATCAGAGAGTCCCTTGCTTTACTGTGTCCCTGTCTTGAGTTCTTTTCTCATCCTTCTGTGTGCTACTGGGCCGTTAGCTGTCCTTCGTCCTTCTTTCTATCCATCCATCTGATTTTTTAACATGTTGAGAGGAGGGAGATAATCCTTGAACATAGCCCCCTCTACAACAGAGCTCAAATGAAGCAAGTCCCTTCCCCTGTAATTTAGGGATGGGGCACTGTGTTTTAGAGGAACGAATGGAATGGCATATGGCATAGCGAAAGCTATTAGAAGTGCCCAGCTGTATTTGTGCTGCCTGCCCAAAGGCTTACCTCATTAGGGACAGCTATTCTGGATAAATGAATTGCCCAGTATTTTAACTTTATATATCTGAGTGATACTTCTGAAGCATCTCGCAGCCTCTCACTCAAGGCAAGGAATAATGCCTGTTGTGTGTATCATTTACTCCATAAGGAGAAACATGGGGTGGAAAGATGATTTCATGAGCTATTAAATATTATCACAACCACCACAAAACCCTTTAGTTCAAGATGTGAGACTCTGAGTTACTAAATCAAGTTTCATATGCAAGCACTGCATATTCCCTGTAGATTCTTGGACCTGTGATGGAGAGTATGTTTGAGGATACCGTATGCACAAATAAATCAGCAAATAGACAATGAAAAACCACTCCAGCCAAAAAAAGGTAAAAAACAAGAAAAAAAAAACAGTTTGTTTCCAGCCACAAAAATATTAATTTATGAAAAAGAAAGGGATGTGTGCTAAAATGTCATTTGTTTAACAGAAGAGAGGACAAAGGAAATTTGTTATCCTATTCTCTTTATATCAATGAATCTTTATAACTATTTTCACAATCCAAGTGTCATGTATGTAGCATGGTAAGAAATCAATTCTATTCCCTGAAAACTCTTTTGTAAGTGTGGATTCGTGGGCTTTGCCTCAGAACTACTAGATCATTTGAGAATTCTGCATTTATAACTGATGCTTATGTATATAAAATTTGAGAGTTACAGCTTTCAGACTTGCCTTAATATTTCTGGATTTTATTTGCAATATATCAGAGAACAAAGGAATGTATCCACACAGAATATCGCAAACTCTACATTAAGTTCTTCAATTGCAACCAATGATAAAAGCAATGTGGAATTCTATTTATTCATTAAAGGAATATTGGAGCATGCTTCTCTGTATTAGCAACTCATGACATTTATTGACCATTTACTCTGTGTTAGGGAATAAAACAATGTGCTATTATGTACTGGAGCTAAAACAGTGAGAGAAAGCAGATACTGTCTTGCTCTAACAGAACATACATCTTGGTCTATTATTTCTGTGACACTGAAAAAAAATGAACAGATTTTTCATTCAGAAAAGTAAATTTCAGCTGCCCAAATTATAATGCATTTGAAAGAATTCCGAATCAATGAGAATGAGTTCACTTAAACAATATATGAGGTTGTATAGAACCAAGCCTATGAGTGGAATGTCTGGCCCTATTACTAAAACTATATAGAAGTTGAGCCTTGGGTTTGGTATTGCTATATGTCAGTGGTCGCTTTTATTTCCAGAAAAGCATTCAGTCCTTATTTGAACCCTTTCTGGCATTGGACTAGCAATGTTAGAAGGTTATAGTAACTGGGGTGCCTGGGTGACTCAGTCGGTTAAGCATCCAACATCAGTTCAGGTCATGATCTCATGGCTTGGTTCATGAGTTAGAGCCCTGCATTGGGCTCTGTGCTGACAGCTCAGACCCTGGAGCCTGTTTCAGATTCTGTGTCCCTCTCTCTCTGACCCTGCCCCACTCATGCTCTCTCTCCCCAAAATAAACAAACATTAAAAAAATAAACATTGCTTAGAAAGTTATAGCAATTTAATTCCCTCAAATAAGAGCATTTCAGATTTTTCATCACAATATCACGGTTGGATTTTCCTGAAGAAATAAGAAGGTTCCAGATAGAAATATACCCAGTGAGGCTTCCAATCTCAATGCAATAACAATGGCAGTTATTTGTTCGTATTTGTTAACTCCTCCTTCCCTCCATCCTCTTCCTGAATACACACGCACACACACACATACACACACACACACACACACACACACACACACAGCGGAGAGGACTGGGATACTGTAGCACTCAATATATTTTTAAACATACATAATGAAATTACATATTTTGAGCATGGCAAAATATTTGTAGAAAACCCCTTTTATAAGAGAGAATTTACACTGTATATATGATCTGTAAATCTTCATGAAAAGCTGGCAATGACTTGTGCTTTCTCACCCACTTTATAGATTAAGGAACTTGGAGAGATTGAATAACTTGTTCAAGGTCAGACATCTGGGCAGCAGTCATTCCGAGCACTGTCTTGTCAGAAGCTTAAGTATTTTCATTATGTCACAGATAGGAAGTGGAATCCCTAGAGGATAAAGGACTTTGCCATGGAATTTGGATCTCAATGTGTGCGGCTACTCTCTTTTCCTTCTCTGATTTTCGTGTTTTAACTGACGTGATGACAAAATTTAAGGGGTCTGAGGCAAGGAGGAAGCAGTTTATACCATCACCTTTGACAGCAATGTCTACCTTTTCTCATCTACTTATTAAGTGTAGTGAGGAATGAATGATGGCTCCCCAAACTCCTTCTCCAGCCCACTGCTTTTCTGCCTCATCCTAAAGCTTGATTCTTGTTCCATATGTGAAAACGGTCCTGCCAGCTCCTTCCTGTTGCAACCTCGGTGATTTCTCTGTGTGTAGGGGTATCTGTCTTTATGGAACCCTAGCAGCCTTTGCTGGAAGTTTCCTAAAAAATAAAATAAAATAAAATAATCTTAAAATCTGTGCATCTGTGCTCAGCGGCCTACTGAAGTGGTATGTACCTTCTAATTCTTTAAACGCATCATTATCAACCCTCTTCTTTCCTGTAATTACAGAACAACTTTCAACTCCACTTACTCCATTTAAATAACAGCCCTCAGCAGAGGCAGATCTCAAATGTCTTTTTTCTACCAGCAGTCGGAACTTCCTTTTCTTCAAATACATACATACATACATACAATCCTTCTCATGGGCTCATGCGGTACTTCTTAGACACTCGCTATTTTGGTTGTTTAATCATTCACTTCATCTTTTGATTGGAATCCTTCAGGCCACACGCTCTCCTATTCGTGACACTGGCATGCAGCTACCCGAAGTTCTGTCTTCCCATCTTTAGTCATCCTTCCCAGGATTTTTTCAACCTCCTCTTTCCCCAGTTTGATTCCTTCTTACTCTCTCCCTAATCTCAAGTTCTGCGTTGCTTCCTTTTGCTTGTGTCCCCTCCTTTTTTTTCCCCCTTCAGATTTTAGCTCCAGCTACACTGGTTCTGCTATTTTCATTCTCCTTAATGACGACTCTTCCATCAATATCTCCACGTTCTCCTCTCCACCTCCCTTTCATCTTCAAAAGTTTTCAGATAAAACTACTTCTTCTGAAGGATGTGTTTTCTGATTTCTTTTTCTTTTCTTCTTCTTTCCTTCAAGGGCTTCCGCCCCTGCTGTTTTCCTACTGAAACCCCGTTCATCTCAAGCCTCATGGTGGTTCCTGTCTCCTTTTGTCCACTGCCATCAGTTGGCCTCTGTGGTCTTCATTCCACCCCCTCTCTCTGAAACCCCTCTAAGGGCTTCCCCTCCTCCCATCCCCAGGGACCCCCTCCCCCTTCACTGTGGCAGATGTCAGCGCTCTCTTACTTCTCTTCCCCATTTTATTTTTGAATCCTTGAACCCATCCCGGCTGTGCCTTCCTCTCTTTGGTCACATGTTCTTTACCATTCCGCACAGGTATGGCCCTCTTCCTCACAAAGGTGACTCGGGATTCTTTACCTCAGGAAGCAGTGCTGTGCTCTTCTTCCCCATAACTAAAATGATGTTCCTTACCACACGTGCATTGTATTTAAGTGGTGTGTAGAATTACACATACAGCATGGAAGATTCTCACAACAGCAAATTCCTTCCTTTGACTCTGAATAGCTAACCTCATTCTGACTTTGCCATTTTTAATTGTGTGCCACAGTCTCTAAAATCCTAAACTCACTATCTTTAACCCAAAATGTTAAAATAGAAAAAAAAGGGCACATCACAAATGAGATCAGTAAATTTTCCCCATTCATTGCCACGCTGAGGAAAAAACAAATGTTTATCCTCGACTTGCTACGCAGAATGGCAAAGTTCTCTTTAGTTGTAGTTCCTTTTCTCTTGGCGTTGCTTCAAAATTCAACTCTGTGTTTCTCTTGCTTTGAAGCTGCTTGTTTTATGGGATTTGGACCTATGTATCCTTCAACTCTAATTGAATTAATGATCAGACAGTCTTGTTGAAAAGCTAGCTTCATCCTTTCTAAAGAAAGCACGCACACACACACACACACACACACACACACACACACACACTTAAGCATCATCTTGATACATTCTTGGAATAACAGCATGTGAGAGCAGGATGCACATCTAGAGATGTTGTAGCTGAATTGCCTCCTCATTCATTTCACCCGTGATATATGATCTTCCTTTCAAAATAATTTTAGACATTCTTTCTGTCTTTATGCAACCTTCAAAAGAAAATCAAATAGACAAACCAATTTTCCTTCCTTTCCATGTCTTCCCCTTTTTTCTAATTTATTGATTTTTTCCTTTTTGAAAAAATAAATTCCTCTCACATTTTGAAAGACAAATTAGCACTACAGAGAGGAAAAACTGCTATGCCTCTTATGCCCCAAATTCCATATTTCTATTTCTTCTGCTACTGTTCTGGTGTTTCTCCCTCTTCTACATTATCTCAGACAACACTTCGGCACCTCTTGGTCCACTGATTCAACCTGCTACATTATCTCCCATTTCAGGTGAAGTTCTCAGCCCCTGGGATCTATACTGGGTTCCTGTCATCACATTCCAATTATTCTTAGTTAAGAAAGGAGAGACATATTCATGTAGAGGTTAGTTTCTACAACTATATAGATTTTCACTTTTCTTTAATCCTTGAAGTTCAGATTCATATAGAGTAGACACAAGTAATGAGAAATTATATTTTTTTAAGTTTGTTTATTTACTTTTAGAAAAAGAGACAGAGAGAAAGTGGGGAGGGGCAGAGAGAGAGACAGAGACAGAGACAGAGAGAGAAAGAATCCCAAGCAGGCTCCGTAGTGTCAACACAGAGCCCTAGGTGGAGCTCGAACTCACAAACTGTGAGATCATGACTTGAGCTGAAGTCAAGTGTTGGTTGCTTAACCGACTGAGCCACCGAGGCACCCAAGTAAATATCTTTTAATGCAGCACTTCTATAAGGTTCATAGAGAACATACACAGCATTTCTATAAGGTTAATATTATTCTTCATTTCAAAATTATAAACTTAAAAACAGAGAAACTAGGTAGCTAATTGATGTCCTCAAGCACATCAGTGAAATGCATGACTAAATGGTAGTCATTTGGACATATCCACTCTTCAAGGTCCTTGACACCAGTGAAGATGCTCACAATTCTACTCTCTACACTACGTGATAAGTATAAATTGCTAACTTATATATACAGTTCTCCGGGGTGTATTGTGTGGGTGGGTGTGCGCATGCCGAGGGAGAAATGAAAGCAAAGAAAAATGGTAGGGTAAATCTTTTTACTGACTTTCTGACTGATTTTCAAGGAGGCTATGCAAAACCCTACTTCAAAATAATAAATAGCTCTAACTATGTATTTTTATTTCATATGCACAAGGGCTAACATACAATATACCGTTTTGGGAACTATTTCAACTATTTTCCATAAGATATGTATTAAGAAGTTAAATATATAATAACTCAACTGCACACAATTCAATATACGTAATGTAGCTCATATTAATTAATGTTAACTACAAGCCAGGCAACATGTCCAACATTTTATATGCCTTACTTTAATCCATACAATGGCTCTTTGAAATAGGTCCTTTTATTATTCTCATTTTACAGATGAAGAAATTGACGAGTGTCATACAATAAATAACTGGTCTGGGAATTTGGTTAATCATCAAAGGTATGCCACATTGCAGATATTCTTATATTGCTATCATATATAAAATGTGTTATTGCAGAGTTACCTCAGATATCAGAAATGGTTTCCATAATAAGGCCAAACGTTGTGTGTGTGTGTGTCTGTATGTGTGTGTCATTCATCTATTTTTTGGTGTTGTTTTTATTTTTTTGTTATTGTTATGTTTTTCTAGAGAATATAAATAGATCTTCAAAAGCGTGGCCTGCCTGGTGAGCAGTACTGATGCAAAAAATATGCTCTCAAAAAAAAAAGTACTTTTTTAATTTGAATTTTGGTTTCTAAAATTAATACAACTATCATTTGTTGATTTGAATCAATGTATTATTTGTGCAACTATATTCTGTATCAAAATGTAATCAAGCCACGGAAAAATAATAGTGCAATAGCTTGCAAGATCATCAGATAATACCTTGCTTTGATTCCTTAAGGAACTACCATCTGTTCAGTTTTTGTTTTTGTTTTTTTTAATGGCGGGAACCCAATAAATATTTGTTATAAGAAAAAGGCATGCAGAGAAGTAAAGAGAATTGAAGGAAGCAAGCACAAAAATTGGCAAATATGAAAAAGAATTATGTTTGAAAAGGAGATAAAAACCGATTTAAATGAAGTAATAAGAATTAACTATAAGGCATAAGACTTTCTTAAACAGAAATTATAATGCAATGAGAAACTGAAAATATTTTATTTTAGACTCCATATTGAAAGATTCAATTTAATAAAAATTTCGGAATGTGTCAGTGCAAGAATAAAATCTTTAATTAGAAACTTTTTTCAATGTCTGAAAAATACTAACAAATATATCCATTCATCAAAGCACTTATGGATATATTTAAACATATATGTTGAACATCTTATTTTAGTGGAGCAAATCATATTATTAGTGTTTAAAAGCCTTTACATTTTGGCAAAATACATCTTATGAAATTACAAAGAGAAAGAAAAAAAGAGAGAAGGTACATCTTTAGACATTTATGCAAATCCCTGCAAGCACCATACATTACCCTTCCTGGGGGGAGGGGAGGAACCTTGAGTTACTAGAGCCCAGAGCCCTGATGTTATTTATTGTAGCAATTCATTTAATCCTGTGTGCTTCTCAGGCACTGCTAATGCTGGACTTTCCTTCCTTGAAAGTACTAATGAACAATAAAATGACTCATTTTACTAAATTTATCATACAGTATGACACATTTATCAGGAACACATACATGTCTTGGTTATAAATAAGGGTATCTGCAAAAGAATATGGGTATTTAAGGATTGCCATGACCATCAAAGGAGGATTTCATATTTAAGATCAGTCTTTCAGAAAAACACTTCTAGACTTAACATTATCTGAAAAGCCATAGATATTCTGACAGCATAGACAGGACATTGCTAGTCTAACCATTAACGAGCAAATTAACCCTGGTCATGTGCAATCAAAGGAGATACAGCTGAATAAATTCAAATACCTTCATCATGAATGAGGTTTTCAAAACAGGGGTAGACTGGACCTTTTGTGGTAAGATTGTGGCCTACTTTTACCTTCATGGTCATCTTGTTAATATCTAATCAAACTGCTGGTGATTTCTGAGGACTTGACATTGTTAATAGTGGAGGGTTGATAATGACTTCTTAAAGTGGCAGTACTCTTCTAACAGCATGAAACACTGTATTTGTGACTGTGAACTCTGGCCACCCAGATTAGAAGGCATCCTATTAATCTAAAATTACTTGTCCAGTCATTTGCTTTTAGGAAACAAGACAAAGGGACAGAAGGACATATTATCTGGATGTAAAATTATACAAGGAAAAAGCAAATGGATATTCTTCAAGTAGGATCTAACATGTTTAGTAAAAATTCATAGTAGCACACATTAATTTTACACAGTAAGTGATTTATACACATGTGGGTGGGTATATAGACAGATAAATATAAAGATATATATAGAACATTAGGAAAATTTTATGCTGAAGTAGAATACAATTCACATCATCTAGATTCCCAAGCAGGACAATCTTCTGTACAGAAAATCAGTTCAAGGCAAGGATTCTGAAAAAATTGCAATCAACTTCAGTATTTTTTAATGGTAGAAGCTATTAATCATTGTGTGTGTGTATTTTCTGCCATCCGGGGTCTGGACAGGTACGTGTACCTTGGAGCAAATCCAGAAGCAGGAGATGAGCCTTTAACGAACTGAGGTAATTACGTTTATTTCTCTGGAATGCGCTTCTTTGAAATCACGTTCAGTTTTCCTTCCAGCTTTCATGACATGTTTATTGAAATCAAGTATAATTACTTAAGGTTTCCTTTCTTTGCCAACCAACAATTTCTTGGTGGTGTTTTGTACTGCTATTTGCATTTACATGATGACTGTTCAGAGCTAAGTATTAGTAGCTCTCATATGATTGAATATCTGGCTTCCATCATCTTTAATACGATGAATAACATTTTTAAACTGACTGCCATAATGGCTACATTTAATTTCTGATTACCACATACTAACTGATTTTTAAAAAGTGAAAAATATAATGTTGAATGTCTCCTCTTTCAACCATATTTAATGGCATCTCTTCAGAAAATAACAATTCCTCATGTGACATGAATTTCCTAAACTGGGAAATAAGCAAGATTTTTTGCTCTCAGACTGTTAAAGTCTTCACGTGACAGATGTAACCATTAATTAACGGAAGGATGCTGTATGCGGCTTGAATATTTGTAGTTATATAGGGTTGTGAAATGGAGAATATAATGTTCATGAAAGGAATGGGTTATGATACTTTGAATGTGTTAATATTTAGAAGAGTAGTAGTTTTCTAAATATGAAAATCATGTTCCTAATTGTTGTGCTTTTCCTTTAACAATAGTTCCCAGCCCAAGGGCAAGTGCAAGACAGAGCAGACCTGAAGAATATTAGCGCCACTATTTTAATTTCTGGCGTTCACAGCATTTAGCAGTCGAACGTCTCAAAGGAAAACAACTACTTTCATTTTTGCCTCCTGCAGCCACCCTGTCAGGGGAGAGGTCTGGGCTCAGAAAATGCAGCTCATTAAAATGAAGAATTTTTCCCGACTTTGATATTCACAGTTCACTGGGGACATACTACCTGTTCACCGAGCTATTTTGTCTGGAGGGGGGTTGCAACACAGCAGACTATACCTTAATTAAACGGCTTTAATCAAATTCATTAGGTCTCTAACATTTATAAAACATGTTGAATTATGCTACTGATATTCTCAGTATATATTTTTTAAATTGCCACATTTTCTCATCCCCTTATTTAATTGGGGCATTGAGCAAAATTCAGAACAATACTTTCATCTACCTCCTAAGTGTCTTACTGGCATGCAAGGTACATGCTCTTTGTATTTTTTTTGCAAACAACCACTGCTGATTTTAGATGAGTATACCTATTTTCTTAGACCATACACATCTCGTTTTAGGGTCATTACCTAAGAATGGAGGATTTGTCATCCCAAATTGAATTTTGTAAATGAAGTCTTACTATTCTACTATTTTTCTTTATTACCATATTGTAATTGGACTAGAAAGGTTTCAAACATAACCATTCTTCAAAAACAAAAACAAAAACAGAAACAAACAAAAAAAAAGCTCAATGTGGTAACACACAATTACATCAATACACTAATTGGATACTAATTGCTTATAATAGAGATATTGGCTTTAGACTTCTAAATATTTCTTCTGACTAGTTGCTTCTGTGGGAAGACTACAAAAGAACCCCTTCTAGTGCTTCCTGAGGAATTTTTGTTCTTTTAATAGCTGTGAATAATTTCAGCTCTGTTGGTTTTTGGCACTAAAGGATTTTGTAGTTTCTTCCACATTCCAACAGAGAAAATGGATTTCTCAGACAAAGTTTAGCGATCGCTAAAATTTTTACTTTGTATATAAATGTCAATTTATAAAATGACAACCCACAAGTTGTACACAAATACATTATTTCTTATTTTAGTAAACCTTAAATACATACAGGACTATGAAAGTGAGAGAAATACAGGAATGCCTTAAATGTTTGGTTGAATAACCTGACAGTTAATTAGAGGAAAAGTTGATGTTATCAAATGTTCAACAGATATCTATTCTGTACCTCATGGACTTACTGTTTGTAAGAAACAACCTGTTTAATAAGAATTCATAATGATGAAGTCATTACATTTGTATTTAATCCACTGCAGATATGGACATAGTATGTCAAAATTTGTAAAGCACAGAAAGTGTTCTGGAAAAAGTTAGGAAAAAAAGTACCAGTGAGGGTAAGTAATTAACGTAATAAATGTAGATGTGGGTCAGACTATAATAAGCTTTGAATGCAAGGTTAAGGATTCCATAATTTTAGGCTATATGGAGACACTGAACTTTTCTTAGAGTAGCAAACTGACATAATGTTTTAGAAGAAATAATCAGGTTGTGGCACAGAGAATGGATTAAAGCATAAAAAGAAATCACAAAAGGGACTACTGGGTGGCTCAGTGGGTTAAGCTTCCGACTTCAGCTCAGGTGATGATGTTATGGTTCATGAGTTCAAGCCCCACGTAGCGCTCTGCACTCACAGTGCAGAGCCTGCCTGGGATTCTCTATTTCTCCTTCCCTCTCTGTCTCTTTTTCTCAAAATAAATAAATAAACTTAAAAAAATCACAAAGGACATAAATGAGAGACGAATAAGTAACCTGACGTGAGGTGACAGAGAGTAACCAGAGTCATACAGGAAAAAATGGGTGGAGACAGAAGACACTGTCAAAGTAAGAACCTGCAGCTTTGGAAACACAAAATTAGAGATCTGGAGAGTGATGGTGGCCACGTATAAAAATGTGGAAGTTAGATGAACAATACAAAACAAAACAAGTCGTAGGAGTAGATGAGAAGCCAGGAGACTACAGAAAAGAAAAACACTTTATGATTTGAACCAGAAATATTCCCCATAGGGTAGGTAGGAAGAAGAAATACATATACATAGAATATGTATGTATATTTACACAAATATAAACATATAATAAATACATATACATACAATACATATGATGAAATATATATCCACATGCATAAATACACATCATATACATTATGCGAAATTAAGGAAAGAAACAGTTGTCAACATAAGGAGAAGGAAATGTGAAAAACAAAAATGTAGCAACCTTATTAAGATCTACAAAGAAAGCCATTGAGCAGAAAGACTTATCAAGAGTCAAATGTTAGCAAGGACAAGAGAAATCAAGGCTGGAAATGACCAAAGGACTTGGACATATGGATGTCATGGGTAGCTTTGTGAGAAAAAAATCAAAACAGTGGCAGAGATTCAACAAGATTCCAAATTAAGGAGACAGAGGGCAGTAAGGAAGGAGTCTTTTTTTTTTTTTTTTTTTTTTTTTTTTTAATCAGGAAGGAGATCTAAATTTGTTAGGATAGAAAACAGAAATAAACCATGGGAAAATAAGAGCTGGAAGGAGATGAAAAGAAAGCGTACGTATTACCGGAGAAGACGGTAGAAATCATGGGGCCTGATTTACATTACCTTCTCTTCTTTGGGTTGCTGAGATACGCCATAGTGAGTGCACACCTTTCACTCTGAACCAACACTTTTATTAGTGATTTAAAAATATTTTAGCTATCACCAGGTCCACAGAAAGTCCACTGTGAGTTATAGTATATTAAAACATTATATTGTAAAAAATGTGTAAATCTAAACAGATGTATCCTCATCAGTCTTTCCTAAAAAATTAAGTTGAAAGTAGCAACATGAGAATATTTATTGATGTGCAGAACAGTACGTTTATATAGTGCTTACCATAATAAACAATACCCTTCTGAACACGTAACTTTATCAGAAAAACCACAAAGGAAAACAAAATTCAATTCACATCCATTCATTGTCACTTGGAAGAAATCTCTTTAGAGACTTGATACGATTGCCAAATCGTCACTTTAATGTCAAACAAATGTCATATAAATTTGGGTCATCCCCAAAAAAAGTCAAAGGGAAGTAGGTCCCAAAAATTGAGGCCTCAAAAGAATGTCCAATTTGTTACACATTATGCAGATAAAAATAGGATGTTTTGTTTGTGTCCAGTAGCCATTGAAAAGAGCTACGACAAGTTCAGATTACAACTCATTTATTTCTGAGGGGATATTTTTTCCCAGGTACAAGGGAAGCAGTATATTTGACATTTTCTACAACCCTCTCCTTGATCTCCGTGAACTCACACAGCTCACCACATTTCTCCTTTCTGATGCATGCTGGTAAAATCATCCAAATCATTTAAGCTCATCCTAGGACCACATTAAAAAAAAAAAAAAGAAAGAATGTCTACAGGCTATCGTTTCCTGAGCTACATAATTCCTCCAATCTCTTCTCCTTTGCCTTCATCGTCAGTTTCACTTTCAACTTTCCAGTTTCATCAGTCCAAACACACTTCAGCTCCATTGTCAACCTGGTTCACTCAATTGACAACTATGTTTTGGACCTAACACTCTCAGCTGACTGTGGCATGCCTCTAAGGTTACAAACTCAATGCCTATCTGTATCCTTTATGTGACACAACCTTACATATGAGGTAAAACAGGGGCAACGGGAATGATCAGTCTGGCCCAAGCTACGGTTGCCCCATGTCTAACCAGAGAAGGAAACCAAACAAGAAACACCAAATCCAGACTCTATTCTTAGAAGGTCTGCCCATTTTCCTGCTTATCATTTGAAATTGCCTGTTTTTCAAGATGATGGCTTGTCCTTTGGTGACAATGTTTTATTTCAACTGCAGCAACAACAAATCCAAACCAAACCATAACAGTTAAGCATGGGTAGGGGTAGCATGGTTTTCATGCACCTTCAAATTTTATATTTAGTTGTGAAATTAATGAACCTAGTTTCTATAACATTATCGATTCTTTAAAATCTTGATTTTATAAAAATGCCACAAGAGAATATATATATACACTCCGAGGAACAATATAGAGTATTTTAAATTAACTTACCTTATTTTATTTTAGTTATTTTTGAGAGAGTGTGAGCAGGGGAAGGACAGAGAGGGAAACAGAGGGTCTGAAGCAGGCTCCACACTGTCAGCAGAGAGATCGATGTGGGGCTCGGACCCACAAACCTTGTGAACCCTTGAGATCATGAAATGAACTAAACTCGGATGCTCCACTGACCTAGCCACCCAGGCGCCCCATAAATTAACATATTTCAAACAAATGCGTTTGCCTTTCTCTACGTGCTTTCAGTGTTGGCCATATTCATTAACTGAACTATTCATTTTAAAAAAATATGAACTGCATGTCTTGTGCACTAGATATTGTGGATATAAGAATAAAGAAGGGAGACAAAATCCCCACTCTCTGGAGTTACCATCATAGAGGGATGAGGAACAGGGAGGAGGCAGACAACAAAAAATGAAAGAATAAAAATATTTTTCAAATAACAAAAAAAAAACTTAAAAAATAAAAGACAATGTTTTAAACAACATGCTGTAAGTGCATCTAATGTAGGTTACATATTTAAAGAAAGCCTCTCGGGGTGCCTGGGAGGCTCAGTCGGTTGAGTGTCCGACTTCGGCTCAGGTCATGATCTCACGGTCTGTGGGTTCGAGCCCCGTGTCAGGCTCTGTGCTGACAGCTCAGAGCCTGGAGCCTGCTTCCGATCCTGGGTCTCCCTCTCTCTCTGCTCCTCCCCCACTCTCACTTTGTCTCACTCTGTCTCTCAAAAATAAGTAAATGTAAAAAAAAATTGTTTTTAAATAATAAAAATAAAGAAAGCCTCTCTCAGGCAGACGGACTTCATGGCTAAGTGCCTGGTGCAGTCACATAGGGGCCCAAACTCAGAAGACCTCTGCACTTGGTTTAATGCTTTTCCCTGTCACTGTTCATAATTCTTAACTGTATCTTTGAATGAGGATTTCGTAAGTGAAGTCCAATAGGACATTGCAACATGCACACAGACGAGCTGTGTGTCCAACGAGGGCACATCTCTCTCTGTAGCCCCAATCTCATGTAATTCTCATAACAGCTCATGAGCAAATAATTCTGGGGGACCCACAGCGTGTGGGAGTTCAGCATGGCTCAAAGCAAGCGCAGGTGGCCCTTGAACACTGCTGAGGTTAAGGGCACCAACCCTCAAGCAGTTGAAAATCTGTGTATGACTTTTTACTCCCCGGAAGCTAAACTACTAACCGCCTACTGTTGAATGTAAACCTTACTGATAACAGAAACAGTTGATTAACACATATTTTGCATACTGTCTGTATTATATACTGTATCTCTACAGTAAAGTAAGCTAGAACGAAGAAAACATTGAAAGTCTCCAAAAGAAGAGAAAATACATTGTCAGTAGTGTATGCATATCGATCGAATAAAAACCACACGTAAGTGGACCCACAATTCAAACCTCTGTTGTTCAAAGGTCAGCTCCACCAGGCAAGCATAGCATATCTAGGACGAGGTAAACAGGGCAGAAGACAGTCCCATTTCACTGCAGAACGAATGTAATGCTGTTCTACTAAATACAAACAACCCTGGAATCCTGTAGAGCCTTTCTTACTTTCCTGCATGAGCCAACCAGTAGCACTGAAAATGAGGATATAGAAAGAAAGGAAAAGATCTCCTTTCAATCTTTCTTTACTCATTCGCAAGCCAAGGTACTGTTTGCAGAATGTGCACACATCCAGAAGTCAAATAAAAAACTGCTCAGTTAGTTTTCTGCAGCATTTTGTTGTTGTGGTGACAACAAAACGCATCCTCATATATGAGCTACAAAATATAATTACGCGATTTTGGAGATTCTGCATCTGGGTTAAATACTCATATTGGCACTCGAAACTGGTATTGTACGGTATAAAGATAAATGTTAAAATTTATGCTAATAATTTGAGTCGTGATTTCTTAACTTAGAATATTATATAGAAATTGCTTTTAAAAATTCAAATTAAGAGAAAGACTACGGAAGAAAAGGAGAAAGCTTTGTAGTTTAGTGTTTTCAATTATACTCTTTTCTTGCCTTTTGAACAGAGGTCCACATTTCCATTTTTGCACTGGCCTCGAAAATGTGTAGGTCTGATACGAGACTGTGTGACACTGGGAGATCTTCATGACAAAAAATTTCGGCAGTGACAAAAAGGGAGGAATCCCATTGTATGTATAAGGAAACATGGCTGCAAGTGACTGGGGATGGGATTAAACTACCTGTGTCCAAGAGACAGAAAGAAGACCAAAGAAAGTAGTCCAAAACTAGACCAAAGCAGTGGGCTGAGGGCAGATCATGTGGGCCTTAAAAGATTTCCTCCTTTCTGTATTGAGCAGCTATTAAAAGTTTAGCATAGGGGAGTTGCAGTATATGCATGGATCACAAAAATGATATGGAGACAACGAAATGGAGAACTATTGCCAAAGGATCCCCTCCTGTTACCAACATTCAGATATGATAGGTAAAATGTAACACCCACTACCACCGTTTAAAGACACTGACAGCCCAAGGTCTCGAAACACTTTTTCTTCATATAGACAAGGACGATCCTACTCAGTGTCACAGGCAAGTGGAGAAGAAGCCTGGAGTTATTCAAAGAAACCAAGATGTCCTGCAGAGACAGCAAGATTCACCAAAACTTACTTAGTAAGATGATGACAGATTTGAACACCATATACAAACTTGCTGTAAGATCTAAATCGGACTTGAGGCTGAAAAGTGAATGCATATTCATTTTAAATGAAAATGCATAAATACCTTTTGAATGACCCTAACAAAAACCAATGAATTAATGGCCTATAGGAAATATAACCTGACAGATACAAATAGACAACAAATATATCCCACAGATTTTAAAGTATGAAGCACAATTATACTAATTCAGGAATCACATGAAAACATGGAAAGGACTAAATATTTAGAATTCAATGACAATGAAGCACTTTGAAGCAATTTACCAAAATTTGAAATATATCTAAAGTGGGATTAGAGACAAGTTTATGAAGTTGGACGTAATAAGAAAGACCAGACATTTAGAAGAAAAATAAAAGGATAATGAAAGAGAAAAAAAAAAAAAACAAACAATGAACGTAAAATGAAGAAAAGTTACATGGAAAATAAGGAAATTACACAAGATTAGCAAAACCAAAATGTTTTTTAAAGCCAAGAAAATGGATAAAACTCTAGCAAGAATTATCAAGAGGAGAGGATGCTAATAAAACTTTTAATAATGGAAAGAGGGGCATAACTAAAGAAAGAGATAAATAAACCATAAAGGAACACTCAGAAGAACTCTGTGTCAATAAATCTGAAAACTGTGATATGAGAACAATTTTAGAAACATTTTCACAGATTTTATCAAATCTTCAGAAGACCAATAACTCTTTTGTTGTAGAAACACATCCAGAGAATATGTTTTTATAAGACTAGTTTTTCTTTACAGCAAGAGTTTATTAATGAATGTTATAAACACAGAAATATTTGCATGAAATACAGGCAAAAAATTTCTAAGTACTACATTAACAAGTGATTACAACAAAATATTTTGAGTGCAGCAAAGTCACAAAGCGTCCATATTGGAAATGCAAGGATGAATTATCATTGGAGACTCTTTTACTGTAATCTAACAGGTTGAAGTAGTAAGTCAGAAAAAAAATATTATCTCAAAATACGTAGTAAAGCATTTATTTAAATTCAAATTATTTAAATTCAACACCCATTCATATATATATATATATATATATATATATATACACACACATATATATACGTATATATATATATATATATGAAATCAAACTAGGAATTGAGTGCATTTTTATTAATTTAATGATGCCTTTCCACTAAAATTCTATAAAACATCATTCAAATGGTAAAATACTACCAGTACTATCATTAAATCAACCTCCTCTATCATCTCTTTCCATTCAACATTGTGCTGAAGTGTCCAGTCAACTTTGTAAGACGGGACAAAGAAATACAGGTATACAAAGTAGAAAGAAGACATTTTAAAATACAGTAAAACCTTAGTTTGTGGGCATAATTCATTCCGGAAACGTGCTTGTCAGCCATAGCACTCACATGTCAAAGAGAATTTCAAGAACCATTGTCTCAGTTGTGATCATGTGATGTTCAGTGTCACATACGACACGTATTGCAAGACATCGCTCACGTTTCAAGTTACAATTTATTAGAAATGTTTGCTCGTCTTGAGAGAGTAAGTTACTCACAATCCAAGGTTTTACTGTATCTTTCTTCAGTGATAATAAGAATTCTTGTAGAATTAATAAGATAATCTATAATAAGCTAGTCAATAAGAAATAAGCAATCTGGATAATGATCACTTTCAAAAAAATCAATGGCATTCCCACAGAACAGCATTACTAAATTAGAAAATATTATTTTACTGGGGCACCTGGGTGGGTCAGTGAGTTAAGATCCTGATTCAAGTTCCTGACTCTTGATTGTGGCTCAGGTCATTTCAAGGTTCATGGGATTGAGCCATGCATTGGGCTCTGTGCTGATAACACAGAGCGTGCTTGGCATACTCTGTCTCTCTGTCCCTGCCCTCCCTCTCTCTCCCTCCTTTCCTCTCTCTGTCTCTCCCTCTCTTTCTCTTTCAAAATAAACAAACATTTAAAAAAAGGGAAATAAAATGTTATCTTACTAATCCTAGTCAAAATTAACCAAACCTATAAAGTAATAGGTAATAAATCTAAAAACAAAAAAACAGTGCAGTGGTTATATAAAAAATACTTTATAAAATTTTACGAAGAGACATTAAAGGAGATCTAAATCAATAGGGAAATAAACTATGTTCATGAATGAAAATGAAAGAGTAAAATGTTCATTTCCTATGAATTAATCTAGAAAATGAATATGATTTATATCCCAATGTAGATTTTTTTCTTATGTTTAGAAAACTTTTTAAAATTTATTATGAAGAATAAGATAGGAAAATAATTGACTTTGTGTAAGAAAAAAAGACAAATAGTAGCTTTATTCAAGGGAGACCAGTGGCAGGCAGTCTAAGTCTGATACACCTGCTAAGGAAAGTCATTAAGGAGTTGGTTTCTCCTACCTTCCTGCTCCATTACCCTTATTGTGTAGCTTTTATCATCAATTTAAAGAATGGCTTCTATAACTCCAGGCATAGTGTTTCCATTATATAAAAGAAGAAGGGAGAAAGGAAAAATAAGACAAAAAAGAAAAATGTAAAATGTTAAGACAGAAGAAAAGAAATTCTTCAAACCTATATTTCATCCACAACTCTGACAAAAGCCACCCTAAAAGCAAGAAATTCTGAGAAGATAACTCTTTCATGTTTCCAATTTTCTGCAATCAATTCAACAGAATGTAAGTCTCATGAGGGAAGGCATGTCAGTTTGTTCTCTTTATAGATGAGTTCCAATTCCCTAGAAAAGCACCAAAAATACAATAGGTGATCAATAAATGATGTATTCAAGGACAAATGGTGATTTTGAATGGATACGTGTAGTCAGTTCATGGTGTCTACCTAACAGAGCAAGAGCCAAGAACAGTCTAGAAAAAGGTCAGTAAAAGAGTAAGATGACTGAGATTTCTTAATCCTTCAAGATTTCAAGATTCACAATAAAGTTACAGCAATTGAAAGAGTGTGGTAATGTGTCTGACTGGTCAATGGACAAAACAGAGAACTTAAAACAGACCCATACAGAGGCACCTTGTTGGCTCAGTTGGTTAAGCATTCAAATTTGTCTCAGGTCATGATCTCACCGTTTGTGAGTTCGAGTCTAATGTTGGGTTCTGTGCGAACAGCTTGGAGCCTGGAGCCTGCTTTGGATTCTGTGTCTCCCTCTCTTTCTGCCACTCCCCCCACTTGCATTCTCTCTCTCTCTCTCTCTCAAAAATAAAAAAAAAAAAAACATTAAAAAAATAGACCCACACAAATATGAAAATTGGTATATGGCATCTAGCACTACACATCAACTAAATGGTATGTAGCCATTTAAGGGAAAAAGTAAAAAAAAAAAAAATACCTCAAACTATATGTTAAAAGGAAATCCAAATGTATTATGACTATCAACAGTAAAATTAAAATTTTAATCTTGTAAAAGGCAATCTAGAAAAACATTTGCTACCTTGAAACAATAAAAAATATTGAATAAGATGAATTAAACAGCATAAAGGATAATATCGATAAATTCAATTACATTTAAATTAAATTTTCCTATTTCAGAAAAACACACAACTAAAAGACAAGCCACAAAGAAGAAGAAAATATGTACCTTTGATAAAACTGACAAAGTAATGCCGTGTGGTGTTGATGTACATATATGTATATTATTAGTACATAACAAAATTATTAGGAAAAGTACATATGAAGATCAAACTATAGTTATCTTGGAGGGAATAAGGATAGAAAGAACAACGACAATAACAACAAATAGAAAATTATAACTTCTATATTACGACATTTTTAGAAAAATAAACATATGAGGTAATTATAATAAAATGTTAATATCTGTTAATTCTGGGCCATAGGTACAGGGATTTTGTTATGTGATTTTATGTACCTTTCTATTTGTCAACATATTTCATATAAGTTAATTCCAGTTACTTAACAAAACTGTCCCATCCACTTGGCTGTTACTGAATCATAGGTAGGGAAAGGGGGATGATGGGAATTTGGTCTGGGTTAGCATGAGGAGGGATGAATCCAGGATACATTTGGACTTTAGATGGACTAATTTGCTTATAATCAGAAGGAAGTGTGGCCAGAGAGATCTGAGAAATACAATATTATCCCCAAGTTTTGGCTTGAGGGACTGATCAAAAGGTAATGCCACTTCACAGATGGGAAAAACTGTAGATGTGAATCTCGGGAAGACACGTGAACTGAGGGGTCCTTTATAAAGTTATGTTTGACATATCTATTAGACAATCCCTGCTGGAACAGAATTAATATAGAGTTAGGGGTTTAAGAGAGAGGTCTAGGTGAAAGATACACACTTCGCAATTATCCGCATTGAGCTGATTCCACTCAAAAGTCTGATAACCTGGGGAGAAAGTATAGATGAGAAGAAACCAAGGGGCCCAAACTCAAGTAGATGTCTATATTTAGATGCTACAGAGAGGGGGGAAATTAGGATATGGAAGAGGAGGGGGGGTACGGGGAGAAGGAAGGAAATAAAATATGGAGAGCCACAGAAGATGACATCAACAAAGGCCAGGATGTCAAATTTGAGAGAATAATACACTCTTTCTAAACACTGGCAGGTGGTGTTCAGTGGGAGAGAAGTAACTAAATGGATTCTGAGACACAGGGAGTTACCTTCACCTTAACTAGAGGGAGGGTGGTCATAATGGAAGACATCTTAAAATGCTGTGCTATGTTTTTATGCAGATAGGAATAAACATTTGGAGGACAAAATTAAATATTCTGGAGAGAGATGATAACTGGTAGGTGAATTGACTAAACAAAACGTATGATTCTCAACCGAAAGGACATTGCTCCTTGAGTTCACTGTGAGAGAAATGAAGATAGTATGAATATAAATGTAGGTAGTTGGCAGAGATCTATAAATATAAGGTGAATATACAGAAATTCCTGTGATGTGGAAATAACATAGTTTTTATCATAATTTCTAATTACTTTGCCATTGTATATAATTGGATTGCACATATAGGGACGCAGGACCAGAGGACAAGATTTTAGCATTATCTCTTACAATGGAAGTGGATAGCAAAGCCTTGTTCTATTACATGTTTTTAATTTATTTAGTTGTATTTTATTGAATCCAACGTCCTGTATTCTTTCCACCATCAAATATTCTAATAAACCTCTGTTGCTAAAGTTTGTCAATTTCATGCACTGCCCCTATCAGCTGTCTCAGATCCAATGTCAAATAACATCACCATAGTGCCTTCAACATCATTTTGTGCTAAGTGCTCCCTGGGCCCAGTGCCAACGCAAAGACTCGGGCCTCAGGGAATATTCCATGTTCAAAGTACACCATGCTCTTACCCCTTACTCAATTTCACTCCACTCTCACTCAGTGGAAAATAAACAAACACTATGTTATATGTAATGAACTCTATGTGGAAAGAATTTTTACATCTCTTAAAACAATGTATCATTTACGTAGCAAACAGCTACAATTAGGAAAGCAACCGGGATATATGTCCAACTCTCCCTACTGCTCCAACTAATGAGATTTATGTTTGAAAAGATACTAATCTTTCTTCTAATAATTTTAAAGTGGTATTATTTTAGGCCCAGAGACAAGAATCATAGCTTCATTTACTGACTTAGAATTGCAGAATGTTAGTCGCTGGCGGGTATTTAAAGATTGAACCCAACTCCCTCTTTTTTCAAATGAGGAAAATTCAGAAATTTGAGGAAGTTAAGTGATGTGCCTGCGTTACTCCAAGAGCTGAGGTACAAATCCTATTTTCTTATTTAGGCAAGCATGTATCCCTGCTCACTTTTATTAGGTCATTATGACATGGACTCCAGATTGTAAATATATTTGCTATTTATCACCTGCTGCTGAGTTCATAAATTGTCTGCACTAATATCAATTGATTTATGCTCATGTTTCCCAACCATTTCTGATGCGAGCATACTTCTGCAGAGTACATAGTTTCCGAAAGTGGGAATCAGCCTCCCCCGCCCAATGTCATCCTTTATTCTGCTGAGGATCACTGCTTTCTCTTTGACAAAATGATTTTAAGGAATTTTACTTTCTGATTTTACTGCAGAAATTTTCCTAATACTAAGCATCCTTTTTTCAAATTACATGTCTTCAATTTACTCTGCTTATTACACATAACTTCCCCCTCCCCAACAGACACACACAGACATCTCAGTGAATCTTATCTCTTAGATTAAAACTCCTAGAGGGTACAGGTGCCTGGGTGGCTCAATCACTTAAGCATCCAACTCTTGATTTTGGCTCAGATCATAAGTTCACAGTTCACGAGATCGAGCCCCACGTTGGGCACTGCTCTCCGAGCACAGAGCCTGCATGGGACTCTCTCTCTCTCTGCCCCCCTTCTCTCTGTCCCTCCCCTACACATGTTTGCACACACGCTCAAAAAAAAATTAACTTAAGTTTTTAAACAGACGTTTAATTAAGAAAGTTACAGATTACTCAATATTATTCTCAACAGTTTTTTGGGGGGGGACTTCAGAAAGTAAAGGGGACTTCAGAAAGGGTTATAGTTGGATAAATGAATCTTCCAGAACATCTACTCAATGATACAAATATTATACCTTCTCAATATTGCACTTAAAGCTTCCTATCTTTAATTGTTCATTTGTCAGTTTAACAGTTACACACACCATTTCCAATGTATCACTCCAAACTGAAAGTAAATACCTCAGTGGGAGTGTGAGAAAAATAAAATTCCTTAAAAAGAAACTGGGAATAATCTGTAAAGTTTTTAAAATTCATAATTAAATAGGCTGAGTAATTATATTAACAGGCTACAGATGAAATAAAAATTGATATAAGCAGAACATTGAAAGGAGTTTTGAATTTTAATTTGATTCTTTAAAAGATATTTTCGTCCTTTATTACCAGTCTCTAGTTGACAACTTTAATGTCTATTTTACCTGCCACACTAGCACTTCTAGAGGAGATCCCTCCTTGAACTCCTTAGAATGAATTGTCCCTGTTTTAGCATTCTGTTTTTACTAAATGTTGGCATTTTAAAAAGCATATATTTACTCTCTATGCACAAAGCAGTCGTTTTAGCTTAGAAGACATGCCCTAGGGACAGGACTATCACCCTACCCACCTTTGCATCATGTGCATATTTTAACTGAATATTTATATACAAATTTATGTCTTACACAGTGTTTTCAATCTCCTTCTCTGAACTTATACTTGGAGTATGAAATTCCGTATTAAGTATTTCCTCTATCAGAAAGCCTTTTCTGTACCGTATGTCCACACACTGAGCTTTCTTGACTCAACACCTTCATTAAATATTAATAATGGATACTAAACGACACTTGTTTGTTTCTATATCAGTATGGCCCAATTGAACCTTCTGCAGTGATGGCAATCTTCTCTACCTGTGTCATTCAACATCATAGCTGTCAGTTCCATGTGACGACCGAACAGTTGGAAAGTAGCCAGGGTGCTGAGAAACTTAGATTTTAGTTTCATTGGCTTTTAATTCTAATTTTAACAATCACATACAGCCTATAGCTACCATATTGAAGAAGATAGATGAAAAGCACAAATTCTTGATATTGGAAGGTTTTTTTTTTTATTATTTTATTTTATTTTTTTTTAACGTTTATTTATTTTTGAGACAGAGAGAGACAGAGCATGAACGGGGGAGGGTAAGAGACAGAAGGAGACACAGAATGTGAAACAGGCTCCAGGCTCTGAGCCATCAGCACAGAGCCCAACGCAGAGCTCGAACTCATGGACCGCGAGATCGTGACCTGAGCCGAAGTCAGACGCATAACCGACTGAGCCCCCCAGGCGCCCCGATATTGGGAGGTTTTAATAGGTGTCTGGAGAAAATGGAGCTTCCATGATCAGATATAGACAGACAGATATAAAAAAAATAAAAATATTTCTTAATTTGTGTAATAACTCCTTTTTAAAAGATTTGTTGTTCACCTTAAAAGTTTGGAAGAGCCATCTAGTAAAATTATACACACACACACACACACACACACAGAAATGATATGAACGTGTGTGTGTGTGTGTGTGTTTATTTTATTTCATGTTTGAAAATATAACTTAAGTACAAAAACTTCTAACCTATAATCCATACAATCAATCTCTTGATAACTTTTATGTGTTTTGTTTTTGTTTTTGTTTTTTTAGGATGCCATTTTTATTTTCTTATTTGATTTCCACTTTCTGTTTAGAAAGACCGCATTCTGGTCTAAGTGATAATGTATAAACTCTTAGTATGTCTTAGAGGCTACTAAAAAAAAAAAAAAAAAAAGAATAAAATAGGAAGGCAAGCCATCAGTCTCTGTTCCATTAAGACAGTTTATTCATTTATGCTGCCTACTCTCAACATTTCTCATGATTTCTCATTTTGAATCATGTCTGCACTATTTTGTTTCTTCCATTTAACTAAAGTTTGCTCACTCCACCCGGAAAAATAGGATCTTCTTTACAAGAATGAGTCTCTCCTTTCCTTAACATCTCATAGCACTTACTGTCCTGACAGACTATTCTAGATACTGGGAACTTGTCCAGTGTTTCCTTCTTTTTTTTTTTTTTTAATTTTTTTTTAACGTTTATTTATTTTTGAGACAGAGAGAGACAGAGCATGAATGGGGGAGGGTCAGAGAGAGGGAGACACAGAATCCGTAACAGGCTCCAGGCTCTGAGCCGTCAGCACAGAGCCCGACGCAGGGCTCGAACTCACGGACCGCGAGATCATGACCTGAGCCAAAGTCAGCTGCTTAACCGACTGAGCCACCCAGGCACCCCTAGTGTTTCCTTCTAACACCGTTCCTAGTGTTATGTCAGACTGCCCCTTAGTCACTGTTGGTGTACCTTCCATTACTGCTGGCCTGCCCTTACTAGTCTGTGATGGCCTTGAGTGAAGGGACCATAACTTATATTTCACGTTGTCCCCAATATGCATATCCACACACAGGATGTGTGCAGTACGTATCTTTGATTTTATACAATAGTCCTACTTCTCAAAGACCTCAAGGAACACTCTCCAATAATGGCCCATCCTTAAATATTTAGATTTCTTTGTAACTCCTCTAAATGCTTTGTGTCACAAGGTTACATCTATTTTTTTCCCTTAGAAAAATTAGGTGGACTTGAGTATTATGAAGGTAATTCTTCATGATCCATTCTTAAAAATCAATTCTTATATATTTTCTTATTATTACGGAAATAATCTTCTCCCTTCTCTTCTTTCAGCTAAAAAATCCCAATTCCTGCCTAGTCCAGTCTTTATCTCGCTGTCTAAACCTTTATCCATATCATGAGTATGGCTTTGACCCACATCTAAGGAAATCTTAACAGAAAAAAATAATCTGTAAGAAACAAGGGAGGGATAAATCGGGAAGGGGATATTACTATCCTCAACATGGGACACCACAAATTGTAAGGTTAATCACACTGCTGCCTATCTTAAAAATAAGAAGAAAAGCAACTGAAGCTCAACATCTTTCTTTACAGCAAGAATGAAGAAATAAAAGATTATGTCAGTCTTACGGGGTTTTAGATTTTTAAGTTCTGTGGACTGACTTACGATTCCATACTTAAACCAAAGATCTCTTTGACACACGGGGCAGAAAAAACTGTGAGATCATGACATGAGCCAAAGTCGGACACTTAACCAACTGAGCCATCCAGGCATTCTGAGACTCATTTACAGTCTTAGTAATTATTGAGAACCCCAATAATTTGTCTATTTCTTTTCTTTTTTTAAGTTTATTTATTTATTTTGAGAGATGGGTGGGGAGGGGCACAGACAGAGAGAGAGACAAAATCCCAAGCAGGCTCCATGCTGTCAATGCAGAGCCTGATGCAGGGCTCAATCTCATGAACCGTGAGCTCATCACCTGGTATCTTGAGGCCATATCAAGAGTCGGACACTTAACCATCCGAGCCACTCAGGTGCCCCAACCAAGAATTTTTCTTTATGTGCTTATTATTCTTAAACATAAAGAAAATTCCTTTCTTTTTTTAGAATAAAACACCAAGTTCTAAATTAATATTTTTGATGAAATTTTAAAATTTAAAAAAAGCTTTTGAAAACCAAAACATCAAAGAGTACTCGTTTTTGTTTCCAAGTATTTGTAAGGGAAACTTCTGAGTTTCAAATATAAAGTTTTATTAGATAGTTATTGTCAAACTATGATCTATGGCCAAATCCAGCCTGCTGCCTATTTTTGGAATGCCAGTGAACCAAGAATGTTTTTGACATTTTTAAATGGTTGAAAAATAAAGCATAAAAAGTAGAATAATATTTTAGGACACATAAAAATTACATAACACTAAAATTTCAATGTCCACAGAGTTTAATTTGAACACGTACTGTCTATGGCTGCTTTCTGGCACCAGTGCAGAGTTAAATAGTTGGTGATGAACTTCATGTCCCACAGAGCCAAAAATATTTACCATCTGGCCATTTGCAGAAAGTCTGCCAACTTTGGTATTCGGAGAAAGTAATGTTACAGCTAGTAAGAGTAAGGGAGGGGTACTGGGGACAAATGGAATTAATCTCTGAAAAAAATCATATACTTATACCTAGTACTTAAGAACATTCTAAAAATACAAGAATACACAAACACATTTCATTATGAGAGTCATATTATCATCATGTATCACAATTCCTCTGGAACACCCCGCCACCCCTGTATACTCATAAGAAAAGTAAGAGTAGAAAAAGTAAATAACATCTTTATTATGAAGGTAGTTTTAAATTCATAGATCCTCAAAAGGGTCTTACGGATCCTTAGGGCTTCTAGTTGAAATGTGGACAAGCACCATTCCACAGTGTGTGTGTGTGTGTGTGTGTGTGTGTGTGTGTGTGTGTGTGTAGTCAAGAAATATCTTGCCTAAAATATTCAGAATAATAAAAAAGATGGCCTCCTAACACAGGATAAAGTGAGAAACATGATCTTTGTACTCCATGTTTTTTATCTTTCCTACAAATATTATGAGTTTATACTCATTTCCAATTTAGGTCCAAAGATGTAGAGTAAGAGTAACCTTTATGTTTTTGGGGGGTTACATTTTACACATTAGTTTGTGTGTGTGCATGCATGTACACACATGCACACATGCACACATGCAAGTGTACCTATATTATATATAATATGCACATAAGTTTATATACATTATTACTAATGATAAGTTGAATTATGTAAATGTCTGTAACCATTTAGAATTCATTCACTCTTGGGTAACTCTGAGTCAGAGCTTTATATTTAAGTTGATAAGAAGGCAATTTGAAACACAGGTCTTTAATTCTGAACTAAAGATGTAGCCAGGAAACACTGTAAGACTTCTGCTTTGGCAACGATAAGAGGAACAGAAACAAACTGTGGATCCTTGGATCAAAACTGCAAGAGTAAAGAGGCCCAAGGATCCAGGCAACAAGTAATGATCTACAGTCAGAGAAGTGTCTCAGGAATATACAAAAATCTGTAAAAGAAATAGCTCACTGAAACTATGATTGTACATCAAAGTTAAATTTAAAGTTGCCCTTCTGGTTGGAATATCCAAGAAATAATCTCATCTCACACCCTAGGCACTGGGATACATCAAACCAGTTCACTAACATTTCCTGGAACAACACATTTTCCCCCAGCCTGTTCCATTCCAGGTTGCCCTACACATCATAGTACCACTGTGTGCTCCACCCCCTTCGTCCCACACGAGATGATGCTTCCTCACTAGATCTACTCATCAACGTACTTCTACTCTCACTCATCAACCCACAGAGGAAAAAAGGAATATTGAGAATTTACTGAGAACAAGAATACAAGTCTCTATCTTTATTAATGGGATTAATTTGGAGACAACAACAACTGGTCCTCTTAGCTGTTGAGACTCAGATTCATGGTACCGTCCCTGACAAACAAATCCTTTTCCTAATTTACATACACCTTAGATAGGGCTTAAAAATATGTACAGAGTAGCAAAATATAATATAAAATCATGTTATTAAAATATTGCTACTATAAAAGTTTGTATTTATGCTATATCTAATAAAAATATGTCTATTTTGAATTGATGGCTTATTCAAGATTTAATTTCTATCCTAATGTATGAAAGTAATTAATATCACTTTCCTTCATAGATTTACGTGCTAACAGTAGGTCAGATCATTTCAAAAATATTACACAGTATTTGTCATCCTATTCTGCAGCAACCCATCCATTTTTACAAGGCTACATATACTACACAGTATTTTTAAAGCAATGGTAACTTTGAAAACCTAATCTTTTAAGTATACATAAATTCAGATCATCTTTTTTGGCTACTAAAAAAGAACAAAATGAAAATTACATTTCCTCTTCACTTAATATGTAATGTGTTCCTGATCTCCTGGCGCCTGAGGGTCTGTCAAATTGGAAGCCATTATATAAAATCTATGAAGAGAAAACATTTCTAAAACTAAGGATATATGTAACTAACGAATGCTAACAACGGGACGTGGTTCAACATTTGAAATGATTTTCTTCGATTAGATAGATTATCTTCTTTTGCCTTTTCTGTTTAAATCATATAAATGAAACTTTTGCTTAAAATGGATTTAAGGCACACATGCAGCAAAATCTAAAAGACAGATACGTTCAATACTGCAAATCGCTCTGTGATTGTTACATATACCCATTCTGCCTCATTAAAGCTTTGTAACTACTCCTAAGTTTTTGGAGCAGGACTCTGAGGCCCTGATCCACACCACATGGTGGAAAACTCTTCATAAAAATCAGCTGACAGAGGCTGAGTCTTGAGTTTTTACCAGATTCTGATGCCTTGACATGTTCAGGGTCCATTATGGAAGCCACCATTCCCTCGTAATGGAAAACCAAACCTAACTATCAGCCTTAATCAAAGAAAGTATGGGGTATCATTCAGGTCACTTTTACAATATACAAATTCTCATATTTATTATCCTCTGAGTAATGTATTAACTTTTCCCCCACAAAACGGTCTGCCTAGTTTGTTGGTGCTGAGCCACTAATCAGAATTCTCAGAGATATTACGCTGCTACTTCTCCACCTTAAAGAATCACTAAGAATGTTCCTTTTGAAATAATCAAACCCTATGGCTTTATGTAACAAAATCTGAAAACCCTGAAACCCATGACAAATGGAAAAGATTTTGATATATGAAATCTGGAAAGAAAGGAGACTTATGTTTTATTTAATCATCAGATGATATCAAAAATGGCAACGGGATGATGTACCACAAATAAGACCATTTCTTGAATAGATATTTAAAATGGCAGAAGAAAACTTTGAAGCATGTTGCCATAATAAATAAAAGAAATGCCTGCATGCTTTACACAAAATGGTTCTGTTTTATCAAAGTGAAACTCTGAACATCAAGCCCCAGAATTAATCAAAGTGGCTACAAAGCATTTGAACAGAAGCAGAATTCTGACAAAGATGAATTGTGCAAAGAGGTGCTGCTTCCAATTTTAGAAGGAAAAATTAAACAGTCACTCTAATGAAGAAAAAGGGTTATGTGCAGAAAACTTGGTAAGCCTCTACACTTAACTTCCTTGAAAATTCTTCCTGCTGAAGACATGTCCGCCTTAGTGGCCAATTCCACATTGCTGTTGGAATTTTTATGGCACTAAAGCTAATCAGCAAATTCCACAACATTCAGTTATCGACTAAATGTTTGCGTACTCCCGAGGTTCACATGTTGGAAGTCCTAACCGTTAGTGTGGATGCATGTGGAATAAAGAAATAACTAAGGTTAAATGAGGTCGTAGGGGTAGGGTCCAGATCCCACAGCACTAGTATCCAATGTTTTTCAGTTTATTTATTAATTTTGAGAAAAAAAGAGATAGAGCATGTGAGAGGGGCAGAGAGAGAGAGAGACAAAAAATATCAAGCAGGCTCTACACTGTCAGTACAGAGCCTGATGTGGGGTTGAAAGTCATGAACCGTAAGATCATGATCTGAGCAGAAATCAAGAGTCGGACGCTTAACGAGCTGAGCCACCAGGTGCCCCATATTAGCATCCTTTTAAAGAAGAGACACCGATTTATCCCTCTTTCTCCCCACTCCAACACACATATGGAGATTAAGAGAGGGAGAGAGCGAGAGAAGAGGCCAAGTGAACTTACAAGATGTCCTTCTACAACCCAAAAGGAGAGGTCTCCTGAGACACCAACTAGGCTCGCACCTTAATCTTGGACTTCCACTCTCCAGAAAATGAATTTCTGTGTTTAACCATTTCCCCTCCCAACCCTACAGTGTTTTGTTTTGGCATCCAGAGCAAACTAAGTCACGCACTTATCTCACACATGAGACATAAGCACAAGCTCATCTCAGAGAATGGTAAACACAGACACTAATTATTACGTGGCAGTGAAAACAACAATAATCCCATAAGTGGAAGCTGAGCTGGAGACAGGATGGTAAAGAAATAACTAAGCTACCCCAGCAACTAAGAGCCTGTAGGAGGGATCAAGGGCATTTGAGACCAGTACCAGGCATCATATCAGCAGTCAGACCACCAACGAGACTCTCTCTGCCTTCTGTTCCTGCCATTTCCCCCCACTTCCCACTTCCCTCATCATTATCCCTAAGTTGTGCTTCATAGTTCAATAGTATTTCTGCAAGTGATAAGAGCCAATGTTTATAAATACTTTCTGTGAGCCTTCTATAAATTATTAATTTTAATCAGCAATTATTAAATTAGATTCATTTACATTAAAAATATACAGGACTGGTTTTTCCCCCCTTCTAAAATAGGTGCAATATCTGTCACCAGCTGGCCATTCCAAGAAGTTTTCACTTGCTCCTTTATTCAACATGGAGCATCTGTAGTGTTTGACGCTAGCATAGGCACTGGAGAGATCCCTATGTCTAAGAAACACTCTCTTTCTGAGGACTTCACTGTGTAGCGAAGCATTTAAAGAGATACCACAATACAATATGATGTTATGACAATAGATCACAGTGCGCACGATGAGAGAGGGGAGAATCAATTCTGGGAGAGGCCAAAAGATGTCACCAACCTTGTCTACTAGCATAAGATGACTTCACAGACGAGATGGTGTTTGAGGAGGCGATAGTTGAGAAGGGTAATAGGATCTCTCCACAAGGAAAAGGGGTTGGGATTGGAGGACTCTAGGGAGGGAAAAGAATGGATAGATAGATAGATGAATGAATGAGTGAATGAATGAATGAATGACAATGGCATGTTTGCCCAATGCAGAGCGTCTTGGTGTGAATAGATTTTAAGACTCATGAAGTAGAGAGGCAAAAAGTGAGATAGAAAGTGAAGCTAGAACCCTTGAGAAGAACATCAAAGTACCAAGATAGGAGTTTGGATTTTCTAAGTGGAGACCATGAAGTTTATGGCCAGGAAGTAACATGCCAGATATACCTGAGACTAAGAGCTGCTACTTAAAATCCTGTATAAAAGCAGTAATAGAAGCTACATATTTATACATGAGAAACATTCACAGAAAGAATATTTAACATGGATTCAAAATTTCTGGCAGTGAAAGAGTGTTTTTATTCATTGTATCTATTTTTAGGAAAGAATGATACAGGAGATAAAATTAAAATTTTTATTTTTATTTAAAAAAATTTACAGATATCCACCCAAGGAAAGTCGGTGGACACAATTTGTGAAACATATTCACAAATGAATGATTTTCTCAAAGTTTTGTCATTATCTTAAAATTTATGAGCAACAATAAAGAAGGTTACTAGCCTATAAGTGCCTAAAAAAGTATCTCCTTATGAAAATATTCGGTTGCTGCAGAATGAAGAAGTAAAATCTGAGGAAGAATCGAGCTGCTTCTGTTTCATTTCCATACATTTCTCTACAACATACATTTCAAATAGGACCATGCTGAAGGGAGAAAAGATGCATATGGACGAATTTATGATGGTTTTAGAATGTGAGTAAATATTAGGAGTATAACTTATGCCTAGAACACTATAAAATAGGGCGGGGATGATCATCATTTTCAATTACACAGTGAATTTCTTAATCTGCTCACTTCTTTTTATGGTGACTCATTTTAGCAACCAAAAATCATTCGCAATATTATTGTTGAAAATATATCTCACAACTTTTGCATATCAGGATGTTTCACACTGTGACACGTAGTAAATATCTATTAGAGAGAGTCTTCAGCAACTCCATGCATATTTTAATAGGATGGAGAACGGTATTAAACTCATATGGTCTATAGTTAGGCAGACTGATATATTTTTATTTGTTTATTTAATGTAAATCCATGTTCCCTTAAATTCTGCTCCTTATTCACAGAATCATGAGGCATACTTACTGCATAATTGTCACTTTTGAACTTGGTTCATAGTGGGATGAGAGCAATGTCAGAACAAAAATAATCTGTGAACACCAAGAGCTTGAAAAATCAACCTTGCGTCAGAGGGTTGGAGATAGAACTCCCTTATTTCTTGGGCGGTTAACAGGGTTAATCATTTCTTTCTCCTTCTTATCCATACCTTTAGTGATAGTTGATACATTAGTTGATAGTTGATTTATTGCCTCAACAGCACTAATTTTAGTTCCAGAATAGTAATAACTATGATTCAGTGAGTTCTTGCCATTAATCAAGAACTGCACATAGAGTATATACACTTTATACATTTTTAAAACACGCCTGAAGGTAGGCATTTAGCCCCATTTTAAGTTGATCCAAATACATGGAAAAGTAATGAAACTCAAGGTCACACAATCACAGCAAGAATTAGGACTCAAAGCCAAGCCTGATGAATGCCCAACCCATCCCCATCCTTCGATGTCTAGACTGCAATCCAAAACTCAAGGGTGGGCAACTTAATACTCATATACAGACCCGGATGTTCTTCAAGGATCTATGAACCTGAATTACGTAAGGAAGAACTTTGTGGATTCTCTGCCTTATTGCATACATAATGTGTTTGGTTTCAAAATGAACAATGAAAAAAAACCGAACTTTCTCATCCAAATGGCTAAGTTCATATTGCCTTTGCATCATGCAACACTGATGAATAGGAACCAAGCATGTGGTTCCTAAAGAGCTTGAGGGGAGGTCTAGTCCTTGTCATTCCTCTATTACCCCAAATTTTCCAATGACAAAGTTGAGGCCCAGAAAGTGGTTTGCCCAAAGTGCCCATTGAATTTTAGTGACAGAACATGAACTGAGACCTCAAAACTCCTTATTCTAGGTCTAGTGCCTCCCGTTCCTATTAGCACTTTTTATATTAAATTTCATGTGAAAGTCCTTAAATACTCAATATCCATCATTACATTGAATTTGCGGGTGCATGTTATACACACACATACACATACACATACATATATATATGTATGTGTATGTGTGTGTATATATATACATATGTGTATGTGTATGTGTGTATATGTACATATATGTATATATACATGTATATGTGTACATATACGTATATGTACACATACATATGTGTATATATGTATATGTGTACATATACATGTATATATGTATATGTGTGTATATGTACACATATATGTATACACGTGTGTATGTATATGTGTATATGTACATATATGTATATACATGTATATGCGTGTATGTATTCGTGCATATGCATACCCAAATATATACATGCACACATACGTCTCACATACATACATATATTTGTAATGTGCATAGCTGTTATGTATAGGTAAGTAGAAATTTTAAAAAATAGATTATTATGTTCCCTTACCTGAAGAATTGTGTAGTGTTTTGGAGAGACAGATGTAAGACAATGAAGAAAGATACAATAGGGCAACTGGTGTAACAGATTTCTGTACAAGGGAATGACAATAAAAATGTGGGAAAGATCAGTAGCACCGGTAAATGAAGGAGCTGTTCCAAGGCTACTGCAAAAAATCTAGATACGCCCATAGGAATATGTTTCAACCAGGATCTCTTCCAACCCCCATTTGACAAATCTTTTATGACTTATTTGGCAGCTGCAGGTCTTAATTCACTCCACAACGAGTACTTTTTCGCATGTATAAGGCTTCAGCGAGAAGATTCATAAGAAAGCAAAGTGCCATTGAATCTTTATAAAACCATCCTGTACCATTCATTCATCGAGTCCTACATACACACTGAAGAACCAGCACTTCCGTCCTGCCTACCAAGGGTCTTACTTACACTGAGGAAATGAGAGCAAAGAGAACACTGTATCCGAGTTCAAGGTTTACGAATTGCCATCCAGTCAAGGAAAATTTCCACAGATTTAAGAAGCCAATGAATGAGGATGATGGGAGGAAAGACAACAATGGACATGAGAGATACTCAAGAATGAAAGGGAAAACATTAATTTTAGAAAATGTTCTTATAAAAAATATTTCAAAATAAAAGATCATTGACTAGGAATGTAGTAACATGACATGAAGGGACATTTTGAGAAAAATCAATAAAAAGGAAACTCTTCATTTTTTCTCCGCTTCAGAAATCATCTTGTATAATTCCCTCATCAAAGAAAAATAATTGCAGCCATCCGGTATGTAACATCTGGCTTTAAGGTTACCCTAAGGGGCAAAAGATAATATGCGAAAAGGTAGAGTGACAGGTTTGTGCCCTAGGATTTTGCATAGCAACATGATTTCCCCTGACGTGGAACATTTGAACAACCACAACAAAGCTAAGGTAGACAATATTCAACCAGTGTATTTAAGCACCTGGAAAGATGTAAATTAAGGTTCTAAAAAACAAAATAAAAAATATGACTTACAGTGGGAGACATTAAAAATCAGAATGTAGGAAAACATCTCCTATACATGGTTTGAAATTAACATTCTGTAGACATTAATATTAATATTTTATAGACCTCTTTACACAAGGAAAACTGTGTTCAGGAACATAATCAGGATGTCTATACCCTGATCATCATCTTCTGACCCTCATCACACCCCAGTGAACAGCATCACATTTCCTGACACATACTCATACATATGACCATCTTGAATGTCTTCAGGAAGCCTGGGCTTCTGTGTCCTGATGGCATTCCTCTTCCGATTTAAGTCCTTATTCCTAAATCTCCTCAAGTAGTGCTAAACCTACCAACCCAATGCATTTTGTGAAACACCATCCCCCTTTGCGGAACACCATGACATATTGATACATTTAATCCTGCCATAAAAAAAAACAAAACCAGAAGCAGGAAAATAGGATTTTATTACATGTAGCTAATCTAGAATCACAACCACTATAGCACACATGTCCACACACACAAAACAAGCTGTTTGAGTTTTCTGTTAATATTTGCTTGCTACTTATTCATTCATATTATCATCTGCTAGCTTTTGCTAGCAAATAAGTAGACACCAGGGCAAGCGTTTAAGAAAATTACATAGGAAAAGCAAAATAGGCTAAGGAGATTCTATCTCTTTTCTTAATTTTATTTAAAAAGAGCCGGGGCGCCTGGGTGGCTCAGTCGGTTAAGCGTCCGACTTCGGCTCAGGTCACGATCTCGCGGTCCGTGAGTTCGAGCCCCGCGTCGGGCTCTGTGCTGATGGCTCAGAGCCTGGAGCCTGTTTCAGATTCTGTGTCTCCCTCTCTCTCTGACCCTCCCCCATTCATGCTGTGTCTCTCTCTGTCTCAAAAATAAATAAACGTTAAAAAAATTAAAAAAAAAAAAAGAGCCGAAGTGAAATCATTATTCTATTTTTGTCACGACTTAGTGCAAATAATGACCAAGGTGCAGAGTTTGGAATTGGAGAACCACAGCAGTAAGTACTAATGCTGGCCCATGTTTTCTGTGGCCGCTTCCCCAGAGGCACATCTAGAGTGCACACACTTTTTCTCTAACCATTTTCTTTTATGCCACATATTTAATATCTTAATAGAAAAAGAGCAAATTTTCTGAAAACTGTCTTTAACAACAGCTTCAGTTGGTTGAGAATGACCCTGAAGATCGATAATATGGTCTAAGTTTTAATTTCACATGAATTTAATTAGTGCTATAAGTTAGTATTCAGAAGCCATCATTTATCTTGAGAATGGGCCTATCCTACTCCCCAGAATCTTCCTGTTGAGCTTAAGTGCCCTCTTCAGGTCACTACCTACAATGAACTCATTAAGATTCCAAAGGGGATCCCAGAAAGTTTCCGATTATATCTTACTACATTTTAAGGAAAGATGGCAAAAACTGTTATTGTGACATTCATGGATTTGGAAATTCTCAAAAGTCTCAGAGACTACACATCGGGAATTTCAATAATCTTGTTCTCTGTACCCCATTTCTTCCCTTTTCCTATACTCATGGAGCCCAAAGCTCTCTTGTAAAATATGGGGATTGGCAGGTGCTAAGCACACAGAAAGACTTTATGAAATGTTGCCTAGTTCATTAATGGAGAACTCGGTTCTCAAAAATTCGAGTAATTTTCCAAATAATTTGCATTCTAGGTATAAATACAAGGTGCCAGAGTTATGCAATCGTGGATTCCCTGCTCCTCATTCTCATCATGAATCTTAAATTGCAATGATTTTTTCCCCCTGGTAATCAAAACAAAGCACAGCCACTACTGTATATAGCTGGCATGATCTTTATACATCACTTTGATGTTTCAGCTTTACTTTGGTAACTATTGTAAAGTATCAACAGAGATTTGCAAATGAAGGGCAATTTTCCCCAACTGTTCCTTATGAATCAAATAAAATACATTTTTCTGCCATAGCAGTGGTTGTATGGTAATAAGATGATAATGCAAATCATAAAGTACAATGCAGCAATCAAAATAAGTGGAAATAATTAGAGTCAGTTCTAGCATTTGAAAAATGGTCCATTTGGTTTCAGTGAATATGTTATGTTTCTCTGCACTTAAATTCAAATCTTCTTTACTTAGAGACTAATTTGCTAATCAGTCAAGTCACCAACGCCAGAGAACTTAGCTACAAGAGTAAAGTTCTTATCTTAAATGTAGACATATTTATTTGCTCTGGTGACTAATTAAATATTCAATATGGGTATAAAGAATGGTTTACTGAAAATAAATATTCTGGGACATAATAAGAGTAATAAGGAAGAGAGAGAGAAGAGTTAACATATATTAAATGCTCTTGGCCAACCACTATGGTAAGCACATTAAATGGTTTAGCTGATTTAGTCCTAGAACACTATTAAATATTTTCTCTTATCCCATTTTCAGATGAGGAGATGAAGACACAGAAAATTTAAAAAATTTAAATAATCGAAGAGCTAACAAATGGTAAAGCAACTCTTAACTACCATAATTACTGCCTTCCTAAAAAAACTTAGGATTTTTCTAGAGCTTTCCTTAAAATAAAAGTAGGTATATTATATTCCAAACAACAAACTGATAGGGTTTCCTTCGATGATAAATCTTAGTCCCTCGAGCACACATTTAAATTTATTTTCTCTTAGTATATTTTCTGTGCACATGCACAGCACATGGCCATGCCTATTTAAGATATTTTTACATATTTAGGTTTATATTCACTTATTTCTTTCTTCTGAATCTTGTCCAAATCTGCCGTATTTCTTTCTTATTCTGAACTCTGAGATAGAATAATTAGTAAGAATTTAATCAGAGTTGTATACAGTGGGCAATCCAGTCTGCAATATTTCTATGCCTGTGGTTTCATTAATGGGTCCTAATACCTTCTTTATGCCTTTAACTACAGTATTGACTAATGACTCCAGATCTTTACCATCTCTGACCCTCATGAACATTTTAAAAATAAGTTTGTTAGTTATCTTATTCTAACTGACTTTGGAATGTATAGTAGTATGTTACAGCCCTACAAAATCTCTCTTCCTGGATCTTACCAGATCTGGTTTCTGGAGTGGGTTCAAGACACAAGCTCTTTTGATATAAGCTAGGAAATCTTGGATAAGTAGACAATTAGTAAACGTCCATTTCTTAGTTTTCTCCTCTGTAAAACGAGGTTAACACTAGTACCTACCTCCGAGTTGATGTGAAGGTTAGCCTGCATATGACACTTAAAATAGCACTTGGCACAAAACAGACATTTTGTAAGTGTTAGCTGTTGTACTACGACTGGCTACTGCTACAGCATTTTCTATCTTAAAATTGCTATTTGAAAGTCATTATTTTAAAAATGCTTACTTATTCATTTTTAGAGACAGTGCAAGCAGAGGAAGGGCAGAGAGAGAGGGAGACAGAATCACAAGCAGGCTCCGGGTTGTCAGCACGTAGCCTGAAGTAGGGCTCAATCCGACGAACAACGAGTACATGACCTGAGTAGAAATCCACGGTCAGAAGCTTAACCTACTGAGCCACCTGGGTGCCCCCTAAAAGTTATTTTAAAATTGCCTCCTTTTCAAGCCTCCCTAGCCAGTTTGGGTTGTTGTAACAAAAATATCCCAGAGCAGATAGTTTATTCACAACAGAAATTTAATCCTCACAGTTGTGGAGGCTGGAAGTCCAAGATCAGAGTGCTAACATGGTCGGGTAAGGGCTCTCTTGCAGGTCACAGACTTCTCCTTGTGTCCTCTCATAACAGGTGTGGCTAGGAGAGCTCTCTTATAGAAGGGTATTAATCCCATTTATGAGGGCTGGGCTCCACCCATATGATCCAATCAGTTCCCAAAGCCCCTCCTAATACCATTACTTTGGGCATTAGAATTTCAATGTGGGAATGTGGGGGAGATTCAAATATTCAACTTCTAGCATTCTCTAAATTCTCATCTTATCCCTTGGTCTCAAGGGACACACACACACACACACACACACACACACACACACACACACACACGTGTGTGTGTGTGTGTGTGTGTGTGTGTATATATATATATATATATATATGTATGTATATACATATATATGTGTGTATTATTGTCAAATTGGTTTCCATACAACACCCAGTGCTCATCCCAACAAGTGCCCTCCTCAATGCCCATCACCCACTTCCCCTCTCCCCCAACCCCCATCAACCCTCAATTTGTTCTCATTATTCAAGAGTCTCTTAAGCTTTGCCTCCTTCCCTCTTTGTAACTTCCCCCCTTCCCCTCCCCTGTATTCTTCTGTTAAGTTACTCAAGATCCACATATGAGTGAAGTCATATGATATTTGTCTTTCTCTGACTGACTTATTTCACTTAGCATAACACCCTCCAGTTCCATCCACATTGCTGCAAATGGCCAGATTTTGTTCTTTCTTATTGCCAAGTAGTATTTCATTGTATATATAAACCTACCCATTTTCAAAATGCCAGAGAAAACACAGGCCACTGGGATAGCACCTTTCTCACCTTCTCACTGCATTCTTCTCATAACAAGGGCCCTTGTCTCCTCCTCTTTCTACTATCATGGAAAAATGCCCTTTTTTATTTATTTTACCTTTGCTCTTTTTTTTTTTTTAATGATTTTATTTATTTTTGAGACAGAGAGAGACAGAGCATGAGCAGGGGAGGGGTAGAGAGAGAGTGAGACCCAGAATCCAAAGCAGGCTCCAGGCTCTGAGCTGTCAGCACAGAGCCTGATGTGGGGCTCAAACTCATGGACTGTGAGATCATGACCTGAGCTGAAGTCGGACTCTTAACCGACTGAGCCACCCAGGCACCACAACCTTTGCTCTTAAACCTTATTAGGAAATAACAGAAATAATAAATAAAGAAAAACAAAAACAAATCTATAAATTATTGATTCCTTCCTCTATATAGTCAGGTTCTTGAAATAGAGTCTGTTTCCAGTCGCTCTTCAGACACCTTGAGCTGCCTTCCTGAAACTGTTCAGTGAAGAGCTCAATCATGTCTCGGTTGCTCACATTTTCATAGACATTTTCTATTCTTTATCATACTGAAACTCTTGACACAGGTAATGTGACTTGATTACATCCTTCTTTTTGTAATGCTTGATTCATGGCTTCCACAAAACCATCGCTGTCCGGTTTTTCATTTCCCATCGCTTCACTAGATTCTTTCTCCTCACCTTTGAGTATTTTTTTTTTTTAATTTTTTTTTTCAACTTTTTTATTTATTTTTGGGACAGAGAGAGACAGAGCATGAACGGGGAGGGGCAGAGAGAGAGGGAGACACAGAATCGGAAACAGGCTCCAGGCTCCGAGCCATCAGCCCAGAGCCTGACGCGGGGCTCGAACTCACTGACCGCGAGATGGTGACCTGGCTGAAGTCGGACGCTTAACCGACTGCGCCACCCAGGCGCCCCTCCTCGCCTTTGAGTATTAATACTTTCAACATTCTCTCTGCCTTATTGTTTTATCAACTGTACACATCCTCATGGATTTGATTCACCTTTAAGTTCACATTACAGACCTCCTTTATAATCCTAACCCATACGTTTAATTACACACTGAACATTTCCAGTGAGTCTCATTTAGTCAAACTCTTACTATCTTCCCAGTTCATTTTTGGTTCTTCTTCTCACTACTACAGGAGACCGAATGATACGGTGAAAGAAGCAAAGGACTGAGGGGCACCTGGGTGGCTCAGTTAGTTAAGTATCCAATTCTTGACTTCGGTTTGGGTCATCACCTCACAGGCCATAGTTTGAGCTCTGCGTTGGGCTCTGTGCTGACAGTGCAGAGCCTGCTTGGGATTCTCTCTCCCTCTCTGTCTGCCCCTCCCCTGTTCTCTCTGTCAAAATAAATAAAGAAAACTTAAAAAAAAAAAGAGAGAGAGGCATAATATTGGGATCTAGACTCAATGGGATTCACAACGTGGCTGTCATCTGAGTTGGATGTAAGCTTGATCCAGATACTTATCCCTGAGATCCAGTTTTCTGTGACGACTGTAATCAGACATAATGATACCAAAAGCGTAGGATTCTGGTGAGGATTCAATGAGAAAAGGCTTGGAAGGCACCTAAAGAGACCTGCAAATATTCAGAATTGAGTAAATAACCAATACTTCCTGTTCCTACCTAGAGTCGACTTTTATAAATCACTGTCTAGACTAAAGCAGTGGCTTCCCAATTGGCCTCTCTGGCTCCAATCCCCCCTCCCTTAAATCCCATCTTCACACTGTGGCTAGTCAGATTTCCAAATGCAATTTTATCACATCACTTGCTTCCATGGCATTTTCCACGAACTCCATAGCACCTAAAGGATTATGATCTTGCTCCTTAGCTCCCAACCTGGGGTCTTTCTCGACTCCTCTCCCAGCATCTCATCCCACTAGACCTCCACATACCCCGGCCCACTGAATTTCTCAGTGACTCCTGAACACCATGCCTTCTCTCAGGCTACTGTTTTCTTGCACCTGCTCTTTCTTCACTCAGCTCCCCCCTGTACACCCGGCAAACTAGTCATTTTTTCCTAAGCTTCCTCTCATATGTCTTCGCCCTGACATTTCTCTTGAGATGTAGATATTCCAAGCTCCCCCTTAGATAACCTCAGTTTTCCTGCTTATTTCATTAGACTGTCACCATTCATGTACCATCTCATCCATCAATCCCAGCGTTTTATCTTATCACACCTTGTAGTCTTATCCTTGATAGAAAGTAGACACTCCCTAATCATGTGTCTAACGAAGCAGCAAAAGAAAGAAATGATCCTATTCAGCCTTGACTAGATTACAAGTTCATGATATGCTCATCCTTGTAGTCCCTGCTTCATTTAGCACTTGTAAATATCCAAAAATATGGCCCAACACTTATTGATTGATTCTTTTTATGTACCAGGTATAAATCTAAGCACCTTTTTCTCAATAACCTCAAGAGGCCGGTATCACCATAGGGAGGTAACAAATTTACCTAGGTGGAACAGGCTGCATTGGAATATAGGCAGTTAACTCCAACGCCTGGACTTTAAAGCACTATACGGTATTTTGACATGGCTCTAGAAACTATACAGTTTCTCAGAAAAGCAAATGTTTTAAAAACAAGAGTACGTACGTGTTCTGTGATGAGGGAGTATAAGGCAAGCTGGCATACCTCTAAAAGCCCCAATCCTCAGGTGGGCCCTGTGTGATATTCCTCACCAGTCCTGGCTTCACAAGAACAAAGGAAAGGACAGAAGCAAAGAGTCTCCAAAAGTTTACAAATATTGTAGCAATATTATAAGCAAAGGGCAATCTTGTCAACAGCCTAATCTCCAGAAACTCCCTACTATCTTAATGATAATGCTTTGCTAGAGGGAAAAACAATCTTAGTTTGACAATAGCTAGGCCTCCAGTAATCTGTAAATCCTCCTTAGCATATGGAAATCCTTTGAAGAAACTCCCTCTTAAGGGGCACCTGGGTGGCTCAGTTGGTTAAGCATCTGACTTTGTTTCAGGTCATGATCTCATGGTTTGCGGGTTTGAGCCCCGCATCAGGCTCTATGCTGACAGCTTAGAGCCTGGAGCCTACTTTGGATTCTGTGTCTCCCTATCTCTCTGCCCCTCCCCTGCTCATTCTGTCTGTCTGTCTGTCTGTCTCTCTCTCAAAAATAACCAAGCATGAAAAAGAAAGAAAGAAAGAAGGAAAGAAAGAAAGAAAGAAAACTTCCTCTTGACATTTACCTCCTCCAACTCCATAGTATATAAGCAGTCACTGGTCACAACCCCAGTACAGCTATTTCTGTGCACGGGACCTGTGCTATAATAAAATCACCTTTTTGCACCAAAGACGTATTCAAGAATTATTTTCTTGGCCGTAGGCTCTGAACCCCACCACCACTCTAAAACCCCATCATTATGATTTTGACATGACTCTAAAAAGTATTAGTTTCTTGAAAACCCTATGTTTTAGAAGATATGAGAATATATGTGTTATGATTTACCATGGAAATATTTTTGAAAGAAAAACATACTCTGAGCTTCTAAGAAATTTTTCAGTTCCAAACTAAATAATTTAGGTTAACTCCCCAACTTTAAACCCTTCCTTTTATACAGAGCCTCCAAGGAATAATATAGTTAGGAATATATTAACTGCAAGATTTAAATTACACAGCGTAGTTTAACACAAAGAAATTAATTGAAAAAGTTTTAAGAAAATCATGTTCTTCTCCAATAAATGTTGCTATCTGGGGGCAAAGACTAGCTGCAGGGTCTATCAAGAATAAGGTTGTTTTTTGTTTTTTGTTTTTTTTGTTTTTTCCCTAAACTAATCTGGGATTTGCTGCAAATAAGATATCTGCCTGCCATGTTACCCTTTCATTTCCTTTTAAATTCTGTATAAATATAATGAAACTTCTGATTAAATTTCTCTAGAATAATACTCTCTTATATTACCTTTAAAAAGGTTTCCCCTTTTTTCAACCTTATAGGGGAATATATTTCCTTGATGCATATTTATATAATATAACAAGACCTCATTACAGTGAACTTAATTTGTTGTCATTTATGAGTAGCATTTATGTTAAAAATCAATGATATTTCAACATAACTCTAAGTTCATTCTACTACTCTCCAAAGAGAATTTTCTGGATTAAATTTACTTCAAGAAGAAAAAAAAAAAAAAAAGACAAATGAAAAACTGTGTTCTCATTTCTGGTGAAACTAAAAAAACAAAAAACAAAAAAACAAACAAAAAAGAACAAAAGCAAAAACAAACAAACAAACAAAACCCCAAACCAAACAAACAAAAAGCAAAAACAAAAACAAAAACAGAAACATGCAAGCTGATTCAAATAACAGAAGAAAAATAATTGAACTATCATTGTACAATGTCTTAAAAATATTTTCATAGGAAAGGAAATTCCATGTAATTCTAATACTAATGATAATAAATTAATATTTCCATTTATTTGTGGACATTTGGAAAATATTTAATAAATTCTGGGTTTTTAACAGGACAGTTTCTCTTTTCAGCCTACTCTCTGTCCAAGATAATGATACAAAGTATGATAAGTTGTAACTTGTAAGTAGCTTAATTCAGCCAACATTGTTGAAAAAGAAACTACAATTAAAAGAAACACAATTAAAAAGAAAATTCCTCATTCTAAACCATAATTTCAAAATTTTCAAATGTTTCCATGAATTTGCTTACTACGTTCCCCAGAGAAAACATATTTGCTGTGAACCTGCTGATAAAGAGCCTACAAACTTAATATTTTCTGAAACCGAGGGAATCGGCTTACTTAAAACAATGCTAGGGGCACCTGTGTGGCTCTGTCAGGTGAGTGTCTGACTTCAGCTCAGACCATGATCTCATGGTTTATGAGTTCAAGCCCCACATCTGGTTCTTTGATATCAGCCTGTCGGCACAGAGAACACTTGTGATCCTCTGTCCCCCTCCTTGCCCCTTCCCTGCTTGTGCTCTCCCAAACATAAATACATTGTTTTAAGTATTTAAAAAATAAGGATAAAAAATAAATAAAAAATAAAATAATGCTGCCCCCAGGATTGAGTAGGTGCCCCATGACAGCTATAACCCACCCACTGGTTGATACATCATGCCAAATGATTTTAAAGCACCGCTTCAGTAATAAAGTTATATCATGATACACAATTGAAATATTACTGAATACCTTTAATGACCCAGGAACTCTGCTAAGGGCTGAGGTAGAGAACCTCCGGAAATTACATTTTAGTGGAAGAAGAAAGTCCCTATACAGACATTCTTGTTTGAATCTAGACAAAGAAATCTAATAAAGAATGTAATTATCACTTAACTGCCTCAATTCAGATAGGTTAATGGATTTGTTGGCTATCAAAACAAAGGGTGATGTCTGATTAGAAGCAGAAATCAATCCAATACCTGCCAGTTCAGACCTTTCTCAGGATCCAGGACTTATATGCCTGGAGCTCCAAGACAGTTTGTTACTGCCTTGCTAGTGGCCAGTTAGTGCAAATGCAAATTATTCAGTACCTTTAAGCAAACAATTTAATATTTACGCCATACTTTCTGTAGTAAAAGATATTCTCTTAATAACTGTAGCCATGTACCTTATACCAAGAGGAGCAGTAATTTAGGTTAACCTAAGTATTTTGGCCTGAATAAATCTTTAGTCTCAAAAGGTAAGCTGTGTGTCTTCTTACCTGAAACTTTCCCTGAGTTATTTCAAGGGCACTTGGGAATCAAGTCTACTATCTCTCAATGGGCTACACATTGGCCCTTCTGCTGTTAACTACTGAAGGAGGCCTCTGGCTGATCTCAAGTGCACTCAGGGCTATTAACGAACAGGGAAAAAGATCATCTCTGCTGGGGCTCCCTAACTTCTCCTTGCTTTCTTGGGATGAGGAACCTATTGAAGTCAATAGCTGAACACATTCTCTGTGCCAAATGACAGGCTAGGTACTGTGGGAGACTGACAGATGCGTATCCTGTTTCCAGAAATGGAAAGTCCCCCAATTTTAGTGAGCCGGTTTGTAGTTTCACACATGAACTTCTGGACCTGACAGCAGAAACACTTCTTCCATAGACGGAGACAAGTGTATAGCTAATTTCTTACTTAATACATATACCAGACAAAACAACAAAACAGACAAAAAGTGGTAGTAATTCTCAATGAAAGGGATATTTTCAGATTGATATTTATTTGTATGCATAGAGAATGGTGAAACTTTGTTTATTAGCCATCTCCAGTGTGGCAGCAGAAGAGGGCTCTTTGATGTGGGTTCCGAAAAAAGCTGGGATCTACGGTAACACTTTTCTTTCTATTTCCGAGATAAGAGCCAGACTAATTTCTGGTCAAAACGATCACTTTTCTTCTCTTTTCAAAACTCTCCAATTGCTTCTGATCTCACTCAGATCCTCATGGTCTGGCCCCCAACTCATGTAGAATCTTTGGACCTTTTCCACACTGGTCCTACCACAGCTCTTACCTCAACTGAAAAAGTCTTCCCACTGATGCCCAAGTAGGTAATTCCCTTATTTTCTTCCAGTATTTATTCACATACCCCCAAATTCCTTTTCCTGTCCAGTTTTCATCTGTAATACTTATCACCATTTAGCATGCAACCAATTTTATTCATTCATTCATTCATTCATTCATTCATTCTTTTTCCATTCCTCTGCTAGAATATAAGCTCCATCAGGGAAGAAATTTTTGTCTCTTATTCACTGATGGAGCCAAGCACGTGAAAAACTATTAAATGTTAGTTCCATTAATGAATACATAATTTAATTTATTATAAAATAATGCACTTTTGCTTAGCGGTCAGTCTAAAGCTGCCGTTGTTACTGTCCATGTCTTAGCATAAGCTTTTGTCCTCATGGCTTCAAGTTGGGTATTATTCCTTCACGCAATGCATCTATATTCCAGGAATAAATACAACCCAAGGGGCAGGGACAGAAGCAAGGAAACCAGTTAGAAAACAATAATCTGCTAGAGTGACAGTAGTGGCTTAACACACATGTTTCAGCAGTGAGTATGTTAAATATTGGTCACATTCAGGGCAAACATTGATGAGAAGTGCAGGATATCATGATGGACTCTATAGGAAGTGTGGTAAAGAGGGACATCCAGACTGACTTGAAAATGGCCTAAGGAATGGAAGGAAAGGGGTGTAACTCGAAGAGACAAGGGAAACTTGGGGAGCACACCATGGATCCCAAGCAGTTTTAGACATCAAAGTGTGAGAAGTCTATTGGGATATAAAGACCTAGAATTAAGGTAAATGGCCTGGGTTTGAGATACACATTTGGGAGTGTAATCATATTGACAGCATTTAAAACCAGGAGACAAGAGTGAATTAAAAAAATAGAAGGGGGGGGGAGGGAGAGAGAGAAATGGTCCTAAAACAGAGCCTGAGCACATCAATATTTAAGAATACAGGAAGCTGAGAGAAACCAGCAAAGGATTCTGACAAAGAGCAGCTAGAGTAGTAGAAGGGAGCCAGAAGAGTGTTACTTCCTGGAAGCCAAAGGAAAATGTCTCAAGAAGCAGGGAGTGGTCAGCTTTGCTAAAGCTGCTCTGTATCAAATCAAAATGACAGCAAGATGTGGATGGTGTAAGGATCTTGACAGAGCATTTACATGAGGGGGTGGGGCATAAAGTTTGATTGGAATGGATTCAAGAAAGCAAAGGAGATGAAATGAAAACTCTTTCATAGACAACTCTTGGAGAGTTTGACTTTAAGAGAGAGAGAGAGAGAGAGAGAGAGAGAGAGAGAGAGAGATGTACCTGAATGAAAAAGTTGGGATAATAGAAACTTTAACATTTTGCCTTTTTTTTTAAGATGGGAAAAATTACAGGATATTTATAATCTGATGAAAATATCTGAGTGGGAAAAAAAATCACAATGCCATTTAGAGAAGGGAGAAGGGCTAGAGTAATGTCTTGAAGTAGGCAAGAAGGGACTGAACTTAGTATATAAGAAATTGACCTTTGTTAGGAGCACAGAGAATTTGCCCATGGTGTAAAGTTGGAAGCACAGTATGCAGAAACAGGCTCATGTACACAGGTAGATGTGGTGGGAGCTGCTTTTAATTGTTCCTACTTTCCCAATAAGTTGGGACACAATGTTATCAGCTAAGGAAGAAAACGGCCAACAACGCTGGAGATTTGGAAAGAAAAGAGCATGGGATTATGGTGTTATATAGTCCTCTAAAAATGTCGGAAAGTGCCATTTACTTTGTGTTATGATATGATATAGTCACTGAAGGACATGCGGAATTGATAAATGGAGGTATGTAGTATGAATTCTTCACAGCATAAAGAGCCTACTTAATGTACTGACCTCGAAGTTTTTACAACATCCCATTTGAACGGCTTTGTGTGGGCTTAATAGGATCAGGCATAGGGAAGCTGAATTTAACATTTCGGTTGAGCCTAATGGATTCCAAGAAGTGTGGAAGGATGAGGAAGTTGACAGTACAAGCAGCCCAGTGTTTATAATGACTGGCCAAGTCCTTGGAGCTGGTGAAGGAGAAAACAGAGGACTTGGGTCACCTGAAGTATAGAGGGAGAGTGAAAAGGTGTTAGAATTTAAGATCGTATGTCCCCTGAGGGTTAAAGCATTACCAAAAGTACATGAAGAGATGATTGATGAGTGGTCCACTGGAAACTGAGATGGATGAGTGTTGTGAACCTGGTAACAAGATCAAGGTATGAATGTGTGACGGGACAGGCCGTTGGAGATAATACCCTCTGTTTTCAAGAGCATGGAGTGGGGGTGTACGTGAGCAGTGGTTACCGATGACCATGTAAATTAGTAAGACAATCACCCCATTCTATGATGTAGAATTTGTTTTCTTAGGATTTTATTCTAAGGAAATTATGATCAAATGCAAAGATCTAACCACAAATATATTCATGGCAGCATGTAATAAAAAATTTTGACATAAAATGAATGCATAATAATATTTATTCAAGTTAATTACACTGAACCCATATAATGGGAATCTGTGAAGCTATTATTTAACATGTTGTAGTAAAACATGTACTGATTTGGAAATATATTGGTAAATAAACAAAAACAGGTTATAAATAATATGCATAGCTTAGAGCCTATGATGTCTAAAGCATAGGGTCTATATTTTCTTTTTAAAATGTATATGTGTGCATGTGTCTTCGATGAAGCAAAAAATAACATAAAAGATACACACTGAAGAGTATAATATCTGCATGGTGGGATTACAGGTGAATTTTCCTCTTCATTTTTTTATTATTATTTCCAAAATTTCTATAAAATCACACAACATATAACATTTAAAAAATGGTTAAACTGATATATCACTTTGTGTGCATGTAATTTTTTAATTTTTCCCCTGCATATAACACTCAGATTTGTAGCTTTAATCAGTTCTACAAAAATTGAGTTAGCATTGCAGAGATAAACCAAGTGATAGGTAATCTCCTTTTTGTGTTATTTATATATACAATATGATACAGACACAAATTGTTATCATGTCCTGATATTACCATAAAATGCTTTCAAAATAGCTTTTTGGTGTAACCAGTGACAGTATGAATTTTTATTTTTAATCACCACTTCAGTCAAAGACTTTGGAGAATTGTCAATTAATGTGATGTATTTCCAGGTTATTTCACCAATCATAATTTTGATACATTTTATGCCAGTGTATAACCATTTCTTTGTCCAAAGACTATAGAGCAATACTCATAGATATGGAACAAACATTCATTCACAAACATTCATGCAAATCACATACACATTTCCTAGTTTGATAAGAAAGCTAAATATTGGGATGATTAGGGCAAGATAATGTAGATTTTCAGGATAAAATATAAGTCATATTTTTATAACAAAGAAAACCAATTATAAGAGAATTTATTGGGCTACATTTTCAATCGGAGTTTCGCATGACTCTAGAAACTCTCACGCAAGATATTTCCTGCCAAAAATAAATAGAACAATCTGATGACCTATACATGAACCCAAATACTGGCCATATATTCAGAAAAGATGGTGCTAGTATTTTTATCCCTAACATTTTACTTAACATCGAATGAAATTTCCATTCCAAGTGGAATGTGTAATTGAAAATCCTGGGTACCATCATAGTTCTCTATTTCTCATCTGGGAAAACTGAACAGTATCATCCACATATATTATCCATGGGCAGATTTAATCACTTAGAACCCATTAGCATTGAAGAGCTAAATATAACTTTGATATCATCATTTCCAAGAAAGATTCTAAAACTCAGGTCGATTTGGGAACTGTTTAGAGTTACACACCTTACCAAAATAAAGTTATACAGCTTTTTATTGTCCACGTATGTGTGGTCTAGAACCCCAGTCTCCTGACTGATAGTCTTTCAACTTTTTTGTTAACTTCCTGAGGGAAATATACAATTGATCTTAACTTCTGCGAAGAAATTTCATAGGTACCCACATGAAACATGGGCAGGCTACTTGACTTTGTTCTCTCTGTAGGTCTTATTCTACGTTGCTTTATCTCTATTATATCAAAAGGACAAGAATATAGAATAGAACCTCAATGAATTGTTGATTTCTTGACTTTCACTGAAAAACACTATGGATATAAATACGATGCATGGCATTTTGGACCAGATACTGTTTTTCAGATCAGTCATCAAGAATACTTGAGATCAAGTCACATAATTAACAGTTTAGACAACACACATCTAAAGATACTCTGAGAGCCTTTGTTTGGAAAATGTATAAGCTATAGACATGCAGTCCTTCAAAATGTCACTCGTTCTCACATACACACACCATTCTGAGGACACACAGGAGCTGCTTCCACTTTTAAGCCCTCTAATCTAATATTCCAATCACTCAAATGATCTAAAATGCAGATCCATGTCACTCTCCTTTTTGAAATATTCCAGGATTACTCTGCTGTCCATTGGATAAAACCTACAATCATTAGCATGAAATACCAGTATCTTCACAAAGTCGCTCTTACCCACACTGCGGCACACAGCTTTATCCCCGGGTCCTTCTTCCCTTGAACGCATCATACAATTCAGCAGTATAGCATTTCAGCAAGACCTATAAGCTATTCTTCCACAGCAGCCTGTGCTGATTATCACCATACTGCAAAATTATCCTGCTCTGTTTACTCCCTTGCCTCTGACACTAGAGTCCAGGTTCCCTACCAGCAAGGACCGAGTGGCATTTGTCTATGTATCTCAAGGGCTTTGTACAGAAATTGGAACTCAAAGAGTATATATTGGAAAAGTTATATATATATATAAAAAAGTGAACTGGGACTCCAAAAACGTCTGGCTGATTCATTTGAATATCTGCTTACTTTATCAAGTAGATTTGTATCAGGAATCTAGAAATTCCAAATGATCTGGCACGTTTTGTCACGTCCATACTTATAACTGTGTTTAACCAAGTAACTAGGTAACACACAGAGCAATGGTTTCCTGTTTCCAAATTTATTATAGAAAGGAATATCACCTATGGTTCTAGCTAAAATGTAAATCATCCCTCCCTATCCCAAGATTATGACACAGTCAGTTTGTGGCAGAGCAGTCATGGGGAGAAAAAACAAAACAAAACAAACAAACGAAAAGTCACATAGAGATCTTATGTTTTCTGTGACAGCCTATATTTCTGTAATTAAATTATCTCCCTGCCAAGCATCTAGGTGTTAGATAAACGAAGATCTACTGATGCTCTATGCATTTAAAAGCCATTTCTTCAAACTGCACTCATCATTGAAATTAAATGTTTGCCAACCAACATGAAGAAAAAAATAATCAGTGATTTTCTTCCAGTAGTGATATATAACCTCTGTACCTTATTTATCCATTGTCTACTAATGTAGTTATTTCAGAGGGATCCGACTAAGCCCTGCATATGAAAAGAACCACTGTTAGCTAATCCACACTCATATTCTGCAAATAAGCAAGTACTACTTTGTTTGGATATAATCTTAGCATTTATTTCAGATATACAAAAATGATAATTGGGTAGAAGGAACTGAATTAAAGTATGTTACCTAACTCTCGTCCTCTTTGTATCTTTCTTTCCTTCTTTCTTTCTTTGTGTATTTCTGTGACTTCAAATTATTCAAGCTGTTCAGGTTATTAAACAGTGAATCCAGCTGACTTAAAAATATAGAAATATGCCACGCAGACTCTTATGGAAAGCTCTTTAAGAGCTTCTATTATCTACTGAGGAACTAATGCAGTGCCTTAATTGTGCCTGCTGGGTGCGAAATTCAGGCCTGCACAGAAACGCAAGGCTGCAAAAAGGACATTTGCTCAGCAAGAAAGGTTGCAGAAGCCCTTTGACAAATGAGACAAAGCAAGTCAAGTCATAATAGAAGGGCTTTTTGAACATATTCAGTAATTTGGTTATAACTAACTCTAGAGTGCATTAGGAGAAGATTCTTAATCAGACCCTACTATCCCATTAAAGAGACTAATCACAGTGTGTCTTTTATTGGTAGATTTATTTTTCCTCCATAAAAATGCTTAGCAAATATAAACTCATTTGCTTGGATTTCTCTTTGTCCATCTCTCTGTCTTCCGAGAGGGCCTGATGCTGTCACGTTAGAGACTACACACACAGAGGGCAGTGTTCACTAAATAATTCCCGTTCCACTGGCAACCGATTAAACCAAATCTACATTAAATGTGAGATCAACCCCCATCCCTCACACGCAGTGCCTGCTGTAAAATCTTGTTTTTACAAGTCTGGTTGAATTCCACTATCTTAATTCCATTTCTTTTAGAAAAAATTACTTTCAATCCGACTGATTTATTTGCCTCTTGCTGTATATGTCTGTTGCTAGGCCAGTGATGTGCTTAAAAAGACTTTTGACTCACAAGGCTACCGGAGAGGAGTTCTCTCGTGCCTGAGTGACTAACATCACAGTTCAACCATTATTTTATTTATTTATTTTTTGGAGACACTTTCTCCCAAAGAGGCAGAGTAACCTCTGTCTTGTAGGTGTGATCCTGAAGATACTACTTGCAGGTAAAAAAATAAAATAAAATAATAAAAATAAAAATAATAAAAAGGAAAAGAAGAAAGGGGGGAAAGAAACGAGTTCAATAATCAGCCTGTTTGACTTGTTTTTTTTTTTTTTTCAACAAAGCCGTATCGGTGGGTTTCCAGTTGTATCTGCATCATTAAAGGAATAACAATGCTTAAATCCAGTACCAGTCAACATGAAAACAAACAGTAATGGATATTTTAACATATTGAGCAAAACTAAATTATAGGAATTGGGAGAAACAGTACCTGCATCACTTCACCTTATTGCAAAATGCAAATGAGTTTTTCTCAACAAATATTTAGCAAGTATATAATATATGTATTGCCTGCTAAAGACACAGGGGTAAACAAGACAGTTTTGTATTCAAGATTTTTGTAGCCTGCACTAAAATTAAAGCATAATGAGAGACATGGACTTTCTAGAAGCTTCGAGAAGTTGTAGCCTGGTATAAAGTCACATCTATTATATTTTCTGTTTCTCAATCAAAAGAAGTCAAATATAAGCAAACTCATATGGTTTGACCTAATTGCAAAATGTAGATAATCATCGTGAAAGCATTTGCAATGATTGACTATGTTATAAGCTGTAAAACGGTTAATGAAATTTCGCTATTACTATTGCGACCTTAAAACATTTTTTAAGTTTATATACTGATAGTGAAAACAAAAACATCCTATCATGACACATATTCAAACTATTTTAAAGTCAATAGAACATATTCTTTACTTTTTTTATTAATTGTAAATTTAAGAAATTTTAGGAAATGTCATTTATGTACTTGTATTTTATCTCTGTCTGTGTTCGCTATTGCAAGATTGTTGTTTTATTTTCTTGCAATCCTGATATTGCCACAAATATTTTTAAAATTTCATAGAGGCTATTTCTCTTTCTGCCCTAAGTTTTCATTTTCCATTTGGTGACAGATTGCAGAACAATGTTTACTGAAGAGGAGGCTAATATATAAGACATCCCATCTAAATTATTATCAGAATATAGCAATGATACTTCAATGAGCACTTGCTGTATGTCACTGTTGAACCACTTATGTAATTCTTGGATTGTGGCTAGTAGGTCCATTGCCTCATATGAAAATGATACAATTCAGGTTCTGTCTTTCAGTTAGGTGTGTAGGGAGGTAAAAGTATATATTCACTTATACTGACATTTTTATACTCAACCATCCAGTTAATACTTTTTGAGCACCTGGGTTTAATACTGAAGATTCCGTAGTGAACAAAACAGACAAAATACTTGTTTTCATTTCAATTTACATTCTAGTGGTAGCTGAGTTCACAAAAGGATGTAAGGAGTACAAAGTTATATAAACTGTAACCAAACAGTATTAATTAAAAATGGCACAAACGCAAATCTGGACTGAATAACAATCTGGGAATAAAACGAAGTATAATTTCATCATAATGTGCATTATCTTTAGGGGGTTTTAGGGAGATTTAAAATTATATGTCATAAGCCTTATACAATGCTAATATTTGATAGATGTCTAATATGATATTGATATTAAATAATTTTAAAGTTACAAATATTATTTGGCTCTGGGCTTTCAAATGGCCAATGCGAAAAGATAAATCCAGTAAGTCAAACATTTAAAACATTTCATATAATGAAAGCAACAATCGCTCCAGAAAAGCTCCCAAACTATTTCTGGTCCTAAAACTATACTGAAATTTCTCCCACTGTTCAAAGGAAAGAAGGCATTGGTTGGCTAAAACCATGGCATCATTCTTACGTTAAATGTTTTCTTTGTTTGTTTATTTTTTATTTTTTTACGTTACACGTTTTTTGTAACATTCCTCAAAAATGCTGAAAGATACCAAGTGACTATACTCATATGGGAGAATGTGATAAAATGAGTTCTGTTACACAATCTCCTCAACTGTTTAAAAAGTAGTTATTAGGGGCGCCTGGGTGGTTCAGTTGGTTGGGTGTCTGGCTTCGACTCAGGTTATGATCTCACGGCTTGTGAGTTCAAGCCCCCGGCGTTTTCGGGCTCTGTGCTGACAGCTCAGAGCCTAGAGCCTGCTTCAGATTCTGTGTCTCCTTCTCTCTCTGCTCTTCCCTTGTTCATGCTCTGTCTCTCTCTTTCTCTCTTTCTCTCTCTCTCTCTCTCAAGAATAAATAATCATTAAAAAAATTTTTTTAGGGCCGCCTGGGTGGCTCAGTCGGTTAAGCGTCTGACTTCGGCTTAGGTCATGCTCTCGCAGCTGGTGAGTTCAAGCCCCACATGGAGCTCTGTGCTGACACCTTAGACCCTGGAACCTGCTTCAAATTCTATGTTTCCCTCTCTCTCTGCTCCTCCCCCACTCATGCTCTGTCTCTCTCTCTTTCAAAAATAAATACAAACATTTAAAAATTTTTTTTAATTTAAATAAAAAGCAGATATTTATAATATTTTAGAGGATATGGCGTACGTGTCCTTTAATAAAGAATATCTAAAATCATTTCTCCTAACTCAGAAATTATGAAATGTACAAGGGCTCAAGTTTGCAGTCAATAAAGCTACCTAGAGCCTACTCCTTTTTGTTGCCAGCTGAGCAGAGATCTGCATGATTTAATAGATTATTTGGCCAGGGACATATGAACTTTTCCTTTGAAAGATGGGCCATTCAAAGTTTCTATGACTAAAGAGAGAAGATCTTTGAATACAACTGAGCTGAGAATGCTACAAAGCTCCCTAAAAAGCCATTTTAAATAAATAATAAAAAATAATAAAATCTCAATTGTAACCAAGGTCTGTCTGATGCACAAACCGACTCTTTATCTTCCGTACTGAGAAATCTGTGTTAGGATATCAAATGTCAAATATGCTCAATTATTGATAAATACAATAATTATTAGTATATTTTTCTGCATTTTTATTCAGAATTTCTGAACGTTAAAAACATTACTTCCATAAGAGAATGAATGATTTAGTGAGAGATAGCATCAAGTTTTTCTCATAATAGGAAATGTTGAAGGATATAAACAATATTTGACTACTTGGAGCACTGTTTCATCAATTTATATTTAGTGTACTTGAAGTAAAAAGTGGTAATGAATAAAAAAATTTTTTGGTACAAAAATTTACTGAATAGGAATGATCTTTACTTCTATACAGTATTATTTGATAATGCACACCCAGTCCCTCTCTCTTTGTAAATAAACACAGGAAGGATTCTTTCTGTAACTATAAAGATAGACTATGCTCAGTAATAAACATGTATATCATGTAGTAGATTTTATTGAGGACCACTGTGATGGTTAATTTTATCTGTTTGGCTGAGCAACTGTGGCAGAGAATTAGACAAATACTATGCTGCATGTTTCTGTGAAGGAAGCTGTTTTACTTTTGGAATGAGATCAACATTTAAATCAGTGGACTTTGAGTAGCGCATATCATCTGGACCTCATACAGTCAGCTGAAGACCTTACTAGAACAATGACTGAACTCCTGAGCAAGAAGGGATTCTTCCAGGAGACTGCCTTTGGACTCAAATTGCAACTACTCTCTGTGTATTCAGCCTGCTAATCTACACTGCAGATTTTGGATTTACCAATCCTCTACAATTATGTGAGACAATTCCCTCAATCAGTCTCTTTGCTCTGCCCCCAAATGCGTGCACGCGTCTGTGCACACGCGTGCAAGCTCACACACACACGTGCGCACACACACACACACACACACGCACATCTTATCTGTTTCTCCAGAAAAACTCAACTAATATAGCCATAAACATAATTTGAAGATAAGTCCAAGTTTGTCAGTGTTTTTAGAGCCTAGAAAAGTTAAACATATAAGGTATCATGCTCTAGATATTCTGGTGAATTGGTAGCCTGAGTAAATTTAAATATCAATGAAATGCAAGTGTCCTTGGAATAATTTGGGTAAAGAGATACAAGAATGAGTATTATGCCCTAATATATGTCAGGAGCAGGGGTCTAGAATGGACTAATTGAATGAATGAATGACTGAGTGAATGAATAAAAAACAAAAGGTCTGACAACTAGGAAAATGCCAGTATGTAATAGGTACACTACATTGGGCATGGAATGGTTCCTAGTGTTGAGACAGGGAAAATAAGAGAAGAATGGGATATAAATACTTCCATTCACCAGTGTTATTAATGAAAATCTTAAAAGGAAACTAGCCAATTTTCCGCACGGGTTTTTATGGACCACTGTCACAAACCTGCAAAAACATTTCCTAAAGGCTAAATCTGGCTCCATTATGGAGTGACCAGTGTGTGGCAAGTGCTGTAACAAGTGAGTGCACGACAATCCTACCTTCCTATGTGGTAGTAATTACATCCCCAGTGTACCAGTCAAGTAACTGAGGCGCAAAGTCAGGCGACTAGCTCACAGTTGTATAACCAGAGAAGACTGTGGAAGATTGACCAGCTCCAGAAACATCCTCCTAACACAGTACGGTGAGAGAGCATACAAGTTACCAAAAATGAAGTTTTGGATTCTTAACTATGAGTGATTTTTAAATAAGTGAACAATTACTGTCTATCCTGTTTTAGATTAGACCTTTCTGAGATGATAGTAATGATTTAACCTCCAAGATATTGCAAACATGAATCATTTTTTTTTTTTTCTTTTCACCCTCTGGGTAAATGTGCTCAGAATATTTACACTGACAACCAAAAATTATCCAAATGCATTGCTGGACTTTGAAAAATTTTTGTTTGAAAACAATCCTTGCATCACACACAGTACATGTTTTATTGCTTGCATACACATTCCTTCTATAATCATGAAACCACATTTTAGATCTTAGCTATTTTGAAAATAGAACTTCCTTTGTCCTCCTCTTCATGAACTTAATTTTTACTAACAACCATATAATAATAAACAAATGTGGGTCTCATTTTTATACGTTGAAATAATTGTTGCTTTCACAAAGATAATTAAAGGGATTTATTCCACTTGGTATCAGCACCAATCCAAACATTCATGTAAAGTCATACAGGAATATTTATATGAACATGATTTTATATGTATATGAAATACTTATATGAAAGATGTTAAGTTTATTTTTGTATGAAAAGATGTATGTGCCAGCAAAAATTATTAATACAAAAGGGCAGACTTGGAATATCTGTATTTTGTAAAATATCTACTGACACAGTATGTTTACATATAATTTGTCCCATAAATTATCTCAATGTTTTGTTTTATATTAGATCAAGGCATTTATTTCCCCACAACCAACCAAGCTGTTTTACAGGGAGTTAGGTCAACAGAAGATATCACCATCAACTGTTGTATAATTCCTATTTTCTCCCACTATGTACCTTCAAACAGTATAGCAAATGTAAAGGCAAAGAAAATGGTGGGCCATTATCTCTAGAATCACTTGTATGGCAAAAACCTTGAATGCCATCCTCCTATATATCAAATAAAGTAGGAGGAACTGGCTTAGAAGAGTGTCTATTTTTCAGTGTTTATAACTTCAAACAATGGGATGAAGAGAAGTTCAGTTCAGAGTCCGGAGGTCAGATTATCTATTATGCTCAATACTCTGAAGTTGGTGATACTGACCATTTGACTCACAAAAATGGCCATTCCACAGCTTTAACCCTATTAGCAGATTTAAGAAAAATCAGCATACAGTCATAGTACTGCTTTGGAAGCCCTAATAAAATGGTCAAAGAGGAACTTGGGGGAAGGGAAACACTCATGTACAAGGATTCAGTTAGCGATGCCCTTTACATGTGGTTATTCCCAGTGCATGAACAGAACTTCCTTGGTTGAGGTTTTCGTCAGTAATTAACGATCAAATTTGAAATTGGACTAAAAGTATTTCTTGTCTATTGATTAGCTGCCAGTGGTCACAGAGAGTGGACAGACTAACAACTAACACATCATGGAAATTGTACCCGCCCCCCCCCCCCAACACACACACACAATGCCTCACTGCTCTGGGAAGCCACAATCTGGCAAGGCACTAAAACATCGAAATAGGAGACTTAGGTTTATCACTGGGCTGAGAGGAGGTGACAAGATGCTGTGGATATTTATAGCTTGTGAAGATCAGCCCTCTGTATCCTAAGAACCTGTATCCTAAGAACCACTCTCTTCTACAGTCTCAGAATAAGTCCTCTTCGTAGAATATATGCTTTTTCCTTTTCTAGACTGGTTATGTGACATTGGGCTGGACAAGTTGAGAACTGCATTAACCTGGCTACAGTAATTGGTTGGAGAAAAGTGTATGACCCAATTTAATCTAATGTGAATTAAGTTCAAAACCCTGGTTCAAACTCTTGAGAAAAAACTGTTACTCTGCTGGGAGAATACAAGTCTGGAGATTTTAGGGGCTACCTGGTAAGGAAAGTCTCTGAGAAAGAGTGAGGCCAACATGCAAGAGAGAAGAACCCAGAAATGAAGAGAAACTGGGAATCCCTGATATATAACTAATAATATGATATGATATGATATGATATGATATGATATGATATGATATAATATAATATAATAATATATAATAGATACATTTTTTTAAGTTTGTGATTCCAACTCTGCCTAAGATACTTCTTTTCAGATACGTGGCATACATTCATTTTGGTTTAAGCAAGTTTCAAGTAGATTTTCTGAAATTGTCTCTTGGAAGAAGCCCTGATTCAAATAAAGAGAGGAGGAGTGATCACAGAGAAGTGAGAAGCTCCTACTTTCCCTCCTTCTGGATATAGGCTCAGGGACCACATACTATGTGGAAGGTCTCAGCATCTAGGGATACCTCTAGTCAACTTTAGTCATTTGCCTTATGTAATGCTCAGGCTTACAAAACAATAGCATTGTTACCCTTTAGAATTAAGAAAAAAGTCATCATGAAAATCCTAGGTCCCTTTAGACCATTTCTCACAATGCACCAATAAAAGTATTGTAATGGAGATAGAGGTAACTTCTATTGCATTCACAGACGCCCATCATTTTTCAGAACCTCTTACTGAAAAACTCTATTCCTATCCACACATTTACAAATGCATTCAAAACCTACTTCACTTTGAAAAGGTTTCTCTACAAGAAAATAAATCACGGTTAAAGCACACACTTGCAATCATTCTGCTTTCTGAAATATCCTTTACTCATTTTCTTCCAGTAGAAAAAGTCTCTTCCTTTGAGTTCAGCTCAAATAGCCCCTTTTCAAAATGAGATCTTGAATATCATATTTCTCTCTCAACCCACATCATAAAACATGTATATACTCACTTCTGTCCACAAATACTAATTAAATACTTAATGTGTCAAATGTTATTTTCATTCCTGAAAAACTTGTTAAAAATCTAAAATACATCTCTGCCCTAAAGGAATTTATACTCTAGGGGGAATTATAAATATGTACATTAACAATTTAGTAACCTCTGAAAAGAGATTCCAAATACATAATTACAAATGAGAAAGTCAGAAGGAAACAGGATATACACGCAGTTACAGGCGAGGAGGTGAGAGGTATAAGGAGAGATCCCGATGAAACAGGAAGGAGAGGTCAGGTCATGACAAAACCTTTGCACACAAGACTAGGATTTATCATGAAGGGGAATGGAGGACAACCAAATGGTTTTTAAATAAGAGTGTAACAAATCCAGGTTGCATTTGAATTGTTTGCTTTGGCATTAGAATGGAGTTTGAACTGGATAATCTTTCACAGTGACTTGCCAGGGACAGACAGCCCCCCATGCTTGTTGTATTAGTATAATTATTAATTGTCCCTCTTCATTTTCAAACTATCCTGGTTTAGACAGTAAATTATGCCGTCATCCTAAGAAAGGATTATCCTCGTTTGAAACGAAGCTGCAAAAAGCAGGGGAGGCCAGTTGGAAGTCTGTGGCATTAACACAGCTTAGAAAGAAAGGCATCTGAACTAAGTTACTGGCCAGGGAGATGGAGGTGAAAAAAAAAATAAATTGGAAGCATTTGTTCTGCCACAGCCAATTACTTGTACCTTGATTTAGCACTTAATACATTTTATTATATGTTATGATTCATTATTTACATGCTTATTTTTTCTCCATTCAATCTTAAATTCCTCGAGGGCAAGGACTACATCTTCAAGTTCTGTTTTTCTTCAGAGATTAGTGCAATGCCTTGAGCAAACTGCTTACTGAATAAGTATATATTGATTCGAATTAATAAATTTTACCAGTACCTTTTACAAAGAGAAATAGTGGTTAAGGGTCTTTGTAAGGTTCTTCATTATTCATGGGAAATGGAATTGTATCCTCATGAATTAAGGAGTGAATTCAACGGATAGTTTGAAAACTTTCCCCTGGTTCTCTTGGATGACTTCATCATACTGAGCCATCAAGTGAGACTTCTATTACTGAAAATTAACTCTGAGTCTCAAACAAAAGAAGTACCTATGACCAGTCGATGGCAGTCATGCACTGGGTTTGGTAAATAGTAGGAGCTCAATAAAAATTGTTTAAATGAATGACTACATTTTCCAACTTCTCATAGCTGGCAGAAATAACTCTGTTTCTTCTTACTTTGTGTTTCCATATTACCTTGTACATTTTTTTTGATATGGTTGATACAGCTGCATTAAAACTACTTGGGCATGTGTCCTTGAATTCCTCAAGGGAAGAACCGTATCTTATGTATCATTATACTCTCGCTGCCTAGAAGAGTTCCTGGTAACCAACCAGGTTTTTATTCTTGGGTAGCATCAATGTTTAAGTAACTACCTTTGTAGAAGAGGTGCCTTAAACCAAACCACCTAAATACCATTCATTTACAAGACTATCAAAGTTAAGAAGATGATATTTAGAACGGAAATTTTGTTATTAGATGTAGAAACGAGGGAGTATCAAATAAGATTGTTTACCCATCGATTGTCCGTGTTAAAATAAGTAGATCTCTGTGCACTGCTATAATTAACATGAAATATAAATTTGCAGTGTTCAATTTAAGCTTTCTTCTCAAATTAAATTGTTTTACGGTTTCCTGGGGAATTGCTGTCTAAAGTTTATCAGCAGGATAACTATAATTCTATATAAGGAATCTTGCATTAAATAGCACGTTTGCTGCTACAGAGTTCAAGATTTTTGTCTTTTTTCAGGACTGATGTTTCTCTCACCCTGAAATATATACAATTCAACAATGTGTATGCTAGGTCATATTTAATTTATAATACTAAAAGCATAATTGCTTCGCAGGTATCCCCAGTGTGAATCATGCTGACACCCCCCCCCTTCACATCTTATGACCACATTTATTCTCTAATTTTTCTAGAACTCAATAAAAATTATTTATGCCAAAAACTTCACAACGGATCTATAACTCCCTCATATTTTGACCTACTTTTCCCCCAACAACCTCAAAAGGTCCTGACCTCTATTATCAAAATCTCAATGCAGATGGAAGTTCTGATGAGATTCTAATTAAGTGAAAACCTTTCTGTAATTATACATGTTCACTATTTAATGAGAATCTTTCTATAATTAGAAATTTATTTGGACACTTTAAGATTTCACAGGCTGTTGCAGTGGTGTCCTAATTCAAACATTCTTCATTCATGAGGGGGCAAAGTTCTCTTCCCCACAAATGTATCACTGCCAAGGGAAATTTCTCCTTTAATTAAGTGTACTATATTGTTGAATGATGACTCACAAAACTTATTTCCATTCTTCGTTTTCTCTTCTTAACAAGGGACCAAAATTAGTGTCCTGTTTTATATAAGAATTCACCAATTTTGGTTAAATATGAAGTGTTTATTAGTGGCCAAATGAATTTCTGCTTATGATTTTAAAAATTAATTAGGTAAATTTTATCTTTGCAAAGAGCTACAAAAGACTTTGAAGCTACTGGGGGCAGTGAGGACTATGTCAAAAGGTAAACAGAGGAGACATGTACGAATTTCTTACTGGCGAAGGACTGGACCTGGAGACTGGGAGACCAGTGACTTGAGAAATTCAGTTCACAGTGGTGATGCTTTCATTTTATGTCATCTCTATACCTTGGATCATTTCATGTTAAATCAGTTTTGTTAAACGCCTTGTCCTGTTACCTTTTTTTCAACGTCCTAGAGAAATCACACACTTCCCAGACTCATGTATCCACATGAAACTGGCTTTTGCTCACAAGGAGAAGGTTCCACACATGAACCAGACAGTAGTTAACACTAAATGGGGTACTGAAACACCGCTGGCTGCATGACGTTTATCAACCAACTGGGCAGTGTCTGAGGAACAGCCTTTCAAACACTTTCAAAAGCAAGTTAAGGACTTTTGTTTGTTGGCTTGTCACTATTTTTATGTATGTATGTATGTATGTATGTATGTATTTTAATGTTTATTTATTTTTCAGAGAGAGAGACAGACAACAAGCAGGGGAGGGAGAAAGAGGAAGACACAGAATCCGAAGCAGGATCCAGGCTCTGAGCTGTCACCACAGAGCCTCGCGTGGGGCTCAAACCCACAAACTGTGAGATCATGACATGAACTGAAGTCAGATGCTTAACCCACTGAGCCACCCAGGTAAATCTGAACAGCATGAAAGAAGCCTATCAGGATAAAGTATGAGCTGATGTAAGGCTTGCTTGTCCTGTGTGGATGCAGTCTACCGGTCTCCTGTGGAATAAAATGTAAATAGGTGGACATATTTGTGTACCTTTCTAGTGAATGTAAACCTGACAATTTAGGGACCCCAGACAGGCTGTCCCAAAACAGAACACAATGGCGTATTATCTTGAATTAAATCTACTCAGGAAGTAGGTAGCGCAGAAACACTCAGACCCTCTGATGGCAAGAAGTAAATCTCTAACATGAAAGGTACTCTCCCTGTCCTAAGAGTAAGGACATCCGTATCACCATATATAAGAACTTCAAAGTGGAGAAAGCTATGAAAACAAACCTTATTACTTTTTACTAATATATTACTTTAGCCCAAATTCCATTTAGAATTCTTTAGTAGTTAAAACTCATAAAGATTTGTTTTCTTTGTCCTCTCAATTCATCACAAATTTTTGTCTCTTTGTCTAAGATGTAAAATAAATTGCCTGCCGTGGTCACTTTTTGGGTCTCAGCTTCATTACTGGGCCTTCATGTGCATGCAGTTAAACTTTGCTTTTTTCTGCTATTAATCTATCTTAAGTCATTTAAACTCCTAAACCAGCTGAAAGAATCTTAGAGGGTAGAAAGAATCTTCTTTCCTCCCCTATAATAAATGTAATAAAACAAAACAAAACAAAAACCTCAAAGTCTTAATCCCCAGTACCCCCACCAAAAAAACAACAAATGTTATTTGAATATTTAAATAATACTTAAAAAATGTGGTTACATTAATCAGAATCATTTTAGAACTGTCTACTGATATCCAAAGTAAAAAGATTTATTCTTAAAAAGAGATGTATTCTTAACATCACACATAAAGATTTAAGAGTCAATAAGTAAAGGAAATCTGCCAAGATTCTCCTTTATGAAACGTATGGTGTCAAATAAGAAACAAACAAAACAAAACAAACAACTCTTGTTGGCAATGCCTACTTGTTCACCGGGTATATCTTTGGTATCTAGACATTGGTGCTAGGGCATTTTACTTTTGACTTGCTGTGAATCTGAAGCAATTGGCTTCATATGTATGTTTAATCTGCCCAGTTAGATTTTTAAGTACTTTGAAAATGAAGATATGTGTTCTTTTCTGTCTCCCACCCTCTCTAAGGATAGATGGGGTGATGGGGGTAGAGAGCTCCTGCAGGTTGAATGTTAGTCGTCATGCACAAGTATCCCTTTTGGATACAGAAACTCAACCATGAGAAAAAATGTAAATGGCTTTGTAGTAACACTGCATATTTTTCAATCCATCAAAGAGATTTCTTATGTTTAAAAGATATGTGGGTGAAATGATTATTCTAAATACAGGTAGTTATCACCCTATATTGGAGCTTTCAAATTTTTTTCAAACAAAAGTAGTATTCCAATCATCTATCCTACAGCATGTAAGCAGACTTTTTAAATTCTTTAGCTTTCAATTTATTTCCTTCAATGACTATTATTTACTCCAAGAGAAAGTTCAAGTTAACGGATAACATCATTTATTTATGACAGAATAAGTCTTTTAAATCTGATAAAAATTACAAGGTTATAAAGTATATTAAGTCCTCTAACAGATGACTTAACTTCTACACTTTCTGACATTTTCTGCAATAACATTTTATTTTAAATGTCAACCATACATAAATTCAATCTCGTCACAGACACTGAGATGTTCAAAAGTTCTCATTTTAGATGGGGGGGGGGAGGGGATATCAGGCCAGAGAGAGAGAAAGAGAGACAGAGAGAGAATAACTTTAAAAGCCTATACCTGAAAATGTCTTAAAATGTTCATCTTTTCTGTAAGGTAAAAAAAAGAAAAGCCAATGTGAAGTGCGGCAATAAATTATGCAATGCATCATAAATTTTGAATCGCACATTGTAAATGTGGCACAATGTTTCAGAACAATGTCATAGAGAAGGAAACATCAAATACCACTTCTTCCTGTGTTTGCATTACAATTTCTTTATATTTAAAGAAAAGGAACACCACAAATTTAAATTAAAGCCCTCTATCAATATTTTAGTGAAATAATTCCTGAGACGTTCAAATAAGCACATTTACTTCTGATTTCACAAGGCTTAGAGGCCAAAAAATTAATTTAAGAGCTATAAGTTTACATCTACTTTTGTAATGTACCAGAGCTAGAACAATGTTATGTTATTTTTAATTACCAGAAAACACTGATGATATTTTGAGCATAAATGTTATCTATGAGCTATTTTAAATTAACTTTCATTTTCAATAATATCACTATAAAATGATTTTTCTTTAAAATTGCTTTTTGGTCTTAAAATATAGAGGATTAAAAAATAGCTCTAATTCAATACCTGGTGATCTTACATATTTATTCATAATATTATTTTCATCAATGTGTGTACTGTCTCATACCTATATCCATCACCTCTTAGCTGAATTGATAGAATAGATCTCTATTTCTATTCTCTTTTTTCCCTGCTGGGGGCAATGTCCCTCCACTACTATTTAGGATATAATGAGAAGCCACTCAGAATAACAGAATGCTCTTTTAAGCAAAAGTCTCAGCCACTAAAGTAAAATGGGGGCAGTACGCCAAATATATGCCCTAATAAAACATTTTAACAATTGCAAACGTGTAAAGTTTTATAGCTTATTTCTACAACCTGCACAGTAAATTTTTTAAAAATGATGCAATAATGAATAGAAACGAATTCTTTTTTCCCACCTGCACAATAATTTTATATAGAAAGTGTTTATTACTAAAACCCTTAGAGCCCCCTAAAACTAGCTATACATTTTCTTCTCGATACTTCTGATAGGATAACTCATAACTTTGAAGGGATGGAAGACAAGAATAACAGACTGAAAAGAATACGCTTATTTGGCTACAAGGAAAATCATGGCAATCTACGTGGTTACATTCTTGTTTCACATATTGAAAGGATTTTGTGTGTAAATGCAATTATGCCTTCACAATTCATTTTGCAATGCTTATAGCTATTCAAGAACAATGTACAGTGATAAACTTTATCACTATAAACACTTTCTATATCAAATTATATGGAAGTCTATATTAAGAAAATTATGAACTATCATGATGAAATGTATTTCTTATCTGGAGTACATAAACTATTTCAAAGTTGTCTGAACTGCATTTTGTACATAGAAACCACCACCAAGCTCTTACTATAAAAACATTAAATGTGCGCATGCACACACACACATACACACACACACACACACACACACACACACACACGACTGAACATAGAAAATAATGGTAGAACACTACACCCTAGAATTCTCAGAACCTCAATTAACCAGAATTCAAAAAGCAAGAACATCATCAAAGCAAGAATATCTATTTCTGGAATTATTCACATGAAAGCCTGGAGCCCACATTGTATTTCCTTTCATTCTGTTCATGTTTGTCTCTAACACAAGGGAACTCCTGAAACATAATTGTGATATACTTCCTTTTCTTACTTGTATCCCATGATTTCTCTAATGCTTGCTGAGATGATATACCACAGAAGTTTAAAATATTTTTCAAGAAGATATGAAACAAAGGATAAATAAATGATAATTTTGTCAAATTTTACATAAGTGTACATTTCACTTAACAAGAATGAATGAACACTCCAAGGGGTCAGCAATTTCTTTTACATGAATTCAAGATTTGTTATCACTACTTAGCTTTTCTTAGTACTTGGATAATTTCTGGTATACGGAGAAGGATGTGACTATGAGACAGTACTCTTCCTGGTATGGAAAAAAAAAATCCAAATTATTGTTAAAGACAGAATGAATAACATGAATAAGAGAATGAATGAATAACTGAAAATAGGAAAATTCTTTGGGGCGCTTGGGTGGCTCAGCTGGTTAAGTGTCCAACTCTTGATACCTGGGCCAGGTCATGACCTCAAGGTTTGTGAGTTTGAGCCCAGCATTGGGATCTGCTCTGACAGCATGAAGCCTGCTTGGAATTCTCTAGAGAGCTCTCCCTCCCTCCCTCCCTCTGACCCTCCCCCACTCACACTTGCATGTGCTCTAAATAAAAAAATAAACCTTAAAAAAAAAGAAAATCCCTTTTACTACTACTATTAATAATAACAGAAATATGTTGAGCGCTTTTCTTCCCATGATATGTCATGAGACATATCATGAAAAGACAAAAACAAGAATCAAAGTGAATGCCTGTCAAGGGCTCTGGCTACAGTTATCTATCACCCACTTTATGATGAAGGTTATAGTTGCTAATAGGGCTAGTCTAGATTGTTCCCCTAAGAAATTAGATTCTTGGTTCAAAGAAATGAATTTCTCAAGGGAAACTAACTATTCAGCTAAAGGAAAATGAAGTTATTACATACTTGGATCATTCAATTAGCTCTCCCGGAATCAATACCATACTAATCCAACAACTATCTAATTTATGAAAAATTTGCTTTTCTGTATCATTTGATCCAAAAGGAAAATATTTATGTTATCATACAGATAGGAGCTTCCTGGTATATATAACAGGGGTCAATTAAAATCAATAATATATTTTGTGAGTGTATTTAAAAACAGTCTCTTTAGTTTTGGGTGATCGGATCTGTACGGACATAATCAAGATTTTCAGCCTTTAAAACTGAGGAAGAGAGTCCTTGGTAAAATAAAATTTTATTCAATTTGGCAAGCAATAGACATTTACCAAGGATGAGAGCTGTAATTCATTGCTATTTATTTTATATATGTATGCATATACTTATGAATAGAATCATTAATAAAACCTATAACTGTACCCAGTTTATTTAATCCTTGTGATAAGAATGGATTGAAATTGTATCTATAACTGATTGCTTCTCTTGTTACAAACTAATTCTTTATTTCCAAGTTATTGTAAGACTTCTCTTGAACATTCCATCAGTGGCTGTATTTCAACATGTTTAACAGAAACCAAAATGTCCCATTTGAAACTTGATGCTCTCTGTAATTTTTTTTTTTTAACATTTATTTTTGAGACAGAGAGAGACAGAGCATGAACGGGGGAGGGGCAGAGAGAGAGGGAGACACAGAATTGGAAGCAGGCTCCAGGCTGTGAGCCATCAGCCCAGAGCCCGACGCGGGGCTCGAACTCACGGACCGCGAGATCGTGACCTGAGCTGAAGTCGGACGCTTAACCGACTGAGTCACCCAGGCGCCCCTATAATTTTTAATAACATGACCATCTTTTTAATTACTTAGGCTTGAAACCAGGGTCATCTTTAAGCCTTTCTTCCAACAGATCAGGAGATCTGGGAGACAGGCAGAACTGGGTGCTATGACTAGAAACAATTTATTTCATGTCTCTCAGCCTCCATTTATTTCATATAAACTGAGGATAATAATTCAGTACTTACAGTATTGCCAATAAGGGGAAAAAAAGTGATCATGTCTGCATAAAGCAGGGCACAACCCTGGCTCAAAAGGAAGGGTCAATAAATGCTTAGTCAAAGTAGCAGGGGTACATTATAATCCTGACATAACTGAAAAGAAATGCGTATCATAGTTATGCCAGGAAGATAGCTGGCTTTTTTTCTTTATCAAAATGAAAAATATTGAATTTTTTTGTGGGTTAGTGCCCTGTGAGCAGCAGGTAGGGGAATTCAAAATGGTATTGTCAGGTATCTGTCTTCGCAGACAATGCAAACACTCTTTGGATATTTATTTCAATGTATGAAGGAGCAATATTCAAACTGTCACCATTTTTCAAGAATAAGTCTCCACAGGTAAAACAAGTTTAAAATTGGCATACGGTACATAGATTCCAAGTTGGTAACCCCAAAAGTGTTTTAGATATGGTGAAACAGTTTCATAACGTGTTCAAGCTGGACATAATCTTACAAATCATCCAAATTCCTCTGTCACAGTTGAGCCTGATGAGAATTAGAGCAGTTGGGCCCAGTTACCAAAGCTGCCATATTGGTTAATGGGAGCACGTAGGCTAGTACTCACTCTTCCCTCTTAAATCAAGGGGTTTTACCCACACTGCACCATTCCATCCCCTAAACCTGATTTTGAAGGTCAATGGCCATATCTCTTCCATCTCTCTGTATTGAATTTTATTCTAGGGTTGATTGGCATTCCCTAAACTTTGAACCCAATGTAATAATACTATATGTCCTTAAAATACAAAATATAAAAAATGGAATTCTTGTAAGAAACATATTCGATTAAAAACTTTCATATTCTCTCAGTCTGTTCTCATCTTCATCTGTAACAAAATATAACTCATCATTTTTAAAAACTAAGACCCACTTAGGAAAGTGCTGATTATACATTTGTAACAGTAATTTATATAAAATCATACATTATATCATGCTATATATAATATTTTTAAATGAATAATGAGTTTAGAAAATAGTATTTTTATGAACAAGGTAAAGGTAGATGTTACAGAACAAGACTTCTATTCATATTACCTTCCCCTGCATCACTATTAAAATTATAATGACAACATAAGGAATGTGTATGTGTGAAGATATTTCCGTTACACACACATGCATGGTCACACACACACACACACACACACACACACACACACACACACAGTGCTGAAGTAAATAAAAAATTAAAGAAAGCCATTTTTGGTAGGAAAAGCATGGTATGTGAACCAGAAAATGATAGATTAATATAAATATCATTCACAATTTCTTCTAGGTTTTATATATTTATTGCTTATTTCCTGAAACACATGAAACTTTAAATCTGATGATGCAATTTTGTGTTTCTTAGTTCTTGCCATTGAGACAAATATTTTGATCAAACATTTTGATCTGTAGTCCAGAGAAATGCCCCCACATTTTTTTTTCTTTCTACACAGTGCAATATCATCCATTTGTCAGAGATTTGAAGATTAAGTAAACTTTCATGATGTATAGCCAGCCACTCTAATTTTCTACAACCAGGAAGCTGAGACCCAGAGGGTTAAGTTAATTAGTGGCTGAGTTAGGGCTAGCATTTAGGTCTACGGACAAGCATGGCATTCTGAGTATGTTATGATGGTTTTATGTGCAGTTTTGACCTCTGTATTTATTACTGGAGAGGCTTTATTCGTTATTTGATTTATTTTCTTATTTCTGTTCAAACTTAAATCACTTTTATGAGGAAACCCTTGACTAAAAACACAAACAAAAAACCTCTTAAACAGAACCAAATCTAACAATAGTAACCACAGCAAAACTCAATTAAGGTAAATTTGAAAAGAGGAACTCAAAATGATGTTAGTTTCTTAGGTTTAACGGTTAACAGCTCCTTAAGCACATCTCTGTGATTTTTTTATTCCATTGTCTCCAATTGAGAAGTTTTCCCCCAGTATGAATGTATTTCATTTCTATTTATTCTTTGAAACTAAGATCAAATATTACCTTGTGAGTTAAGCTCTGCCCTGATTTTATGAGACACTGTCTCTAAATTCTTACAGCACATTATTCCTTGCTTATATGTGCTCACCACAAGCGGTATGGCATTTTAGTTGAATAAATGCGACTTTTCTCCCCAAAACTAAATTGTAGACACATTGAGAGCAGGAATTAAGTCACATATTCTCCTCCCAGCCATTTAACACTCAGTGAATGAAAGAGGCAAGTCTCATGTTTAAAGTGGGGTAGGGAATTCCAATATGATAAATTTCAGTACAATACATTAATTTCCGCTAACACATAAAAAAATGATGATGGTGAACAGGTCCATCCTTGTAAGGTTGCAAAGTAAGACGAGTAATCTAAGTTATTCCTTCAAAAATTAAAAATCCCATGCCCAAATACACTTTAAATGAACCTGCTAGAAGATAAATGCTCACCAGGAAAAGGTACAAAGGATGAGCAAGGATACAGAACTAACTCACATGAGGAAAATTTTGATACCATTTTTTCCCCCAGACCGTTTGAGGCTGGAGAACAAAACTGTTGGATGAAAGCCAGAGGTTTTAAAGATATGCATAGCCAGTACCATCAGTGCCCTGCCCATCCCTGTCAGAAACCACCTCTCCACAATGAAGACAGCCATTGCGCAACACCGGCCATGTTGCCCCAGATCCTTTGTTTTTATTTCTGATTTGTTTTGTTTTGTTTTCCTGGCCCCTGAAGCCACAGTCAACCTTGCCCGAATACCAATGCCCCTAGATGCGGTCCTGAACCAAACATCAATGCGGAGTCTGTGGATAATTATTCCAGTGGTTGTGGCTGGTTACGAATAAGCTTCTGAGGTGTACTTTACCTTGTCTTCCCATCCAGAGAGACCCCAGTCGTCCACAGAGCACCCTGGGTGATGGCACACTCTTGACCACCTATTCCTTCCTCCCTGTCTCACTGTTTCACTCCTATACTGTTCATTCTTGGGTCACAAATCACTTTCCAAGTAAACTATTTGCACTCCGATTCTTATCTCAGTGTCTTTCTCTGAGGAAACAAGCCAAGAAGGTATATTTTGCTTATGATATATTTCATATAAAATTTTTTGAGTTATTTCTATTTAAAACGTTGACTTCTAAAAGTCTCTTTTTGTTCTTAGGAATCTTCTCTATAGTCCATAAAATCTTTTATGGCCTAACAATATATTTTTATCTAAACTAGAGCCCAAAGTTGATCTTTATTGTACTCATAGACGATGAGCCCACAGGATGTTTTTCTTACCTGGCACGTCAATAACAAGTATTGGGAACTCTAGAGGCACCTGGGTGGCTCAGTAGGTTGAGTGTCTGATTTCAGCTCAGATCATGATCTTGCAGTTTGGGAGTTCGATCCCTGTGTCGGACTCTGTGCTGACAGCTTAGAGCCTGGAACCTGCTTCAGATTCTGTGTCTCCCTCTCTCTCTGCCCCTCCCCTGCTTGCACTCTCTCTCTCAAAAATAAACAAACATTAAAAAACAAAATAAACACACAGGTATTGGGAACTCTAAACCATAGCAATGTTACAGTTCAAATAAACAAAAAAATTTGACAAGATGAAATATGTTTATAAAATATACAAATACTGCAAAATTTGATCCATGAAGACAAAGTTATTGATCCTGTTGATCTAGATATTGAAATTACTTCTTTTATGGATATCAAAAGTGTGGGCCAGAAAAACTTTTAAAACTTGTATGATGTTTCTTCTGCTGATTCAAGGAAAATTTTATTACTCAACTACATATTACAGTTAGCTTATCAGACTAGTGTGAAAAATGTTTTAATATATAATCTCTTAAATTAAAAAAAATTTAACATTTATTCATTTTTGAGAGACAGAGAGAGACAGAGCATGAGTAGGGGGAAGGACAGAGAGAGAGGAAGACACAGAATCTGAAGCAGTCTCCAGGCTCTGAGCTGTCAGCACAGCCCCAGGCGGGGCTCGAACTCACAAACTGTGACATCATGACCTGAGCTGAAGTCGGACGCCCAACCGACTGAGCCACCCAGGCGCCCCTATAATCTCTTAAATTTTATAAATACACTACTTGTAGATCAGCCTTAGAGTTGGAAGATGAATGCATGTCCCATAACTACACTAATACAATAAATTATTTTCCTTTGTTAGTAATAGATGCACATTGTCTTTCATTAATTTCATTCATTCATCCAGAAACATCAGCTTGATACCTAATATCTCTGTGTTTCTGCTTACAGAGAACCAGTGGTGATCTGCTTATTCAGTGTTTTAAAATCAAGTGCATTTTTAATTAAATTTCTTGCTTCACGCTCAGATGTTGAGTAAATACACATGTCAATTTTTACTTTAGTTATCCAAGAGATTTTAGGAGAAAACTAGGTATGAAAACTGAAGATAGCTTTTAGATAAAAATCTGAAACGTTACTGAGATAGTTGTTCGTAGACTTAGAAAAGATTGTGCCATTAAGAAAAGATTTACAATAGAAGTATTTTATACTTTGGGTATTCATTAAAAGCATCACACTCTTTATTTTCATTTTGTCTTGAAACATTAATTGCTACAGATTTATGAATGACCTAATTCTGCATTAAGTTTCAGTAATAAAAACTTCATTACAACACTTGTTATGAGAAATGTGACATAAAATTTTTAAAAGCAATTCTCAAATATTGTGTTTATTGTCTCAGCCTTGAAAGATATTTTTTTTTCTATGATTAGCATGCCTATGCAATTTTAAGCACTTCTCTGGTTTATGTTAAATTGTATGTTTAATAATTTAGGTAAGCATGAAAGCCAAGATAAGAATTCAGATAAAATATCTATTCCCTCCACTCCCCCTAAATATCCATGAATTTATTAAAATAAGTGATTATACTGTTTACCATCCCAGGGTTAATTTAGAGGATGTTTAATCACAAAATTTATAATGTATCTCTATACATTCAGGTCTTCAGATATGGTATTTGCTTTCTTAAGTTAAGCCAACTAAAGATAGGAAATACTGTATTTTATTTTCTTCCAAGTAACTCTTAAACTTAACAAAATCTTGTGTGGCCAAGTTAGGATATGCTAAAATCCCACCTGCCATCACATTATCTTGAGGGAAAAAAATAGGATGAAATATATTGCCTGAACTTTAATGGAAATGCTAATTTTTAAAAATTCTTAAGTATTTGCATATTTATATTAATATACAGTGTCTTTTAAATATAACAAGTCTCAGTAGGTCCCAAATAAATACAAATAATGTCAACAAACAAATTAAGTAAGTCAATATAGTTTCCCTAAGGGTAGATAAACAACTTATTTTCTTTGTTTCTCCAGAGTCTGTATCCCAGGAGGTGGGTATAGCGGATGTCACTCAATCAATGTTACTTAAGGGAACATCTTTGTAAGAGCAAGTAGCTAATAGAAAGGGATTATGGTCATAAAGGGAAATAGTATATAAAATACTCCATAAATAAAAAATGTTTCATCAATTTGAAGCTTTATGCAATAAGAAGCATGCACACCTCTTGATAAGACAGAGTCATAAAATAAATGTGGTCCCACTGCATCTAGTCACAAAGGATTGCACGTAACTTTTATAATAATTTTTTTCCATAAACCTAATATACTTCAAACATTTACTCATTTAGAAAAGGTCTGGGTTTCTTACTTATAAATCTAGATGTCTCCTATTTATATTCTTAGATCTCTGCCATTGTGTTGACTTGGTAGAACAAAAGACAAAGAAACTGCTGAAAATGAGATTTAAACCAACTACTTTTATTGGTAGAGGAGAGAAGAAACAAAGCAACACCTAAAGTGAAAAATGGATTGATTGATGGCTGCTGTTACTCTATGTGACTCACTGCAACCATCTTATGCCTATATCTTTATAGCAGGAAAAATACTTTCTATATACCATTTCAGTTTCCTCAATACTGGGTATGATAGATACAGATGTTTTTCTAGACAGAAAAATGAATGCCAAGAGAATAATGTCTTGCTACTTTTATAAAGCCAGTAAGTGGGGGAGATAAGACCCTAAATTACTTTTCCCCACCAGATAACACATGTAACTTCTCAATAAAACATGCCTATATTTAGAAATGAACAGAGGTGCCTGGGTGGCTCAGTCGGTTGGGCAACTTCAGCTCAGGTCAGGATCTCACGGTTCATGGGTTCGAGCCCCGCACCATGGTCTGTACTAACAACGCAGAGCATGGAGCCTGCTTTGGATTCTGTATCTCCCTCTCCCTCTGTTCCCCCCTGCTCGTTATCTGTCTCTCTCTGTCTCTCAAAAATAAATGTTAATTTTTTTTTTTTGCAAATGAACAATTATGGGACACCTCAGTTGCTCACCTGAGACTTTGGCTCAGGTCATGATCTCACGGCTCATGAGTTCGAGCCTCGTGTCCGGCTCTGTGCTGACAGCTCAGAGCCTGGAGCCTGCTTTGGATTCTTTGTCCCCCTCTCTTTGCCTCTCCTCCACTCGTACATGTCTCTCTCTCTCTCAAAAGTAATAAACATTCAAAAAATTAAAAATAAATAAATAACAAAAAATAAAACAAGAAATGAACATTTATGTATGAACACATGTGAGCATGAGTGTGTGCATATGCACGTATGTAATAACTTTATTACTAAACAAGTCTGCTATCTTTAAGTCCCTTAGTGGCTAAGCATGCCGAAAGTTAGGGTAGGCAGTTGATGTAAAAACAAAAAACCCTGACTATTGAAAGAGCTAAGTGGGAAAAACAAAACAAAACAAATCTTTACCAAGTCTCAAATCTTTACCAAAAGATCTGAAGCAAGTTTCAAAGCTCTATTTTTAAGGGTTCACAAGTTATTTCCATAGTGATGTTTTCTGCTACTCACTTTGCAACATTTTTGAAACAGCACCTTCTGCCTCCAATCAGACTTCACTCCAACTTATCTATTTCTTGTGATTATTTGTTTATGCAGTCAACCAAGTTTGATATTTAAGCTATCAAGTATTCCTTTGAAACTCTGACAAATTCATCCTGTTGTCTACCTATTTTGAATATCTTTTGTCATAAGTGGGTGGACCCCCTTCCAGGATAGAGTCTGATATCTAAACTTCCCCATGCCTCTGGGCACCAAGAGAAGGGCTTCATCATAGATCAGTACACACAGTCTGGGTAGGCTTCCCACAAATCCCAAATATAATCAGTGCACAACAACTACTTTCATAATAATGACCTCTCATCAAAGTCTTTTTCGAGTTTTTCCCTTACCTGAAGGGAATTTGCATTTACCACCAGCGCATGTCAATAATTTCTCTTAAATGCTGATTTAAAAGTCTCCCCTCAAGAACACCTTTCCTTGATAAACTTTTCTATATTAATATATTCTTTGTTCTGTGTTCAAAACAGTAATATGTGTTTCATTTTTCCTCCTTTAATCTCTATTTATGTACTTTGCTTATCAGCAATACTGCACATGTTTTAAGAAAGGGGAAAAAGATACCTATTTTTAAACATTCTACATATGCTCAGGAAATAAATAAATTTTATCTTTACCTCTATTCTTAGCGATAGCAGAACAATTAATAATATAGAGCCCTGAGAGTGTAAAGATTACTGGTCAGGAGATATTTGAAACGGTTCACAAACAATGTACAATACAGTACATCTTTAATTCCTATGACATGCATAGGTTTATTTGTTGGACTTTTTCTCTTTACTACTACAAACTTCAACTGAGGATCTACCAAATGCAAAGAACCATGCGGTTGTGTGTGTGTGTGTGTGTGTGTGTGTGTGTGTGTGATAATTTTTAAAAAAAGATAACAAAGGTCCAGAACTGTTCCTATAGAATTATGTGCTCTCTTCTGGAATATAAAACCAGAGCTTAGATTGGGAGAAGCACAGCAGAAACAGCAATGACTATCAAGGACATAAAACAATGTTAGGATTACCTAGCAGTTGTATATGCTGTGGAAGTGAAAAAAAAAAAAAAAAACACACTAAGAAGTTTTCATGGAGTAGGTACAATTTCTGTGGGGTCTGGAAAGATTTCTAAAGTAAATCAATTCCAGTAATGTGTTTAAAACTAGATTCAAATACTTAATATTTTTCAGTCTGAATTTGGATTTTGATAGGTATTCAACTCTTAAGTAAGACTGTTAACAATTCTGCAGACATATAACCTTTTTACAGCATACTTTATATTGTTCTAGGATTGTTACATACATGTAACAGACACAGGATAAATTTTTAAGTATCCTAAGGGCTAGAACCACAGTATATACTTATTTTATGTCCCTCATAATACTAAGTAGAATGCTAAGCACATAAGCATTTTTTTTTTTCCGTCAAAGTGTGATTCACGAAACACCTGCACCAGAACATCAAATGTACTACTGTACCATTCAAAGTTTAGGTTACTAAGCCTCATTCTAGACCACTCAAATCAGAAAAAATTAGAATTCCTAGTAAGAACTCCAAGTAATTCCCAGAGAGCATTAAAAGACTTAACAGCCACTAATGTAAAGGGTGCTAAGCACACACTTACTGAATGATGCAACACAATGATACTGCTTGAATTATCAAGGCCATTGTTTTGACACGGTAACTGGCATCAGTTTCAAGTGAAGCATCTGCAAGAACATTTCTATTCTGAAGTATTTGCAAAGTTATACTGGAAAGGCTGTCTCAAAAGCTAAATACTTTACACAAAGTGTTGAGGAGAACAAAGAGAGGTCAGCAAGTGAAGAGACACATGATTCTGACTCTATGCACTACAATTCCCAACCAGTTCCCTCATCCCTGTCCCCAGCCTCACCCCAAAACACAGAAGGGAAGAAAACAAGTAAATTCATGAAATCCTGAGAATTTCATTAAACATTTTATCTCCAATTTGGAAAGATGTGGAAGGAGGAATAACTAGGCAGCCTTAGGAAAATTTCTGAGACAGAAAATCTATAGGTACCTCCATAGGACTTTGGCACCAATGAGAAAAATGATTAGTCCAAAGACATTATGGTCCATCAGGCTGTGTATGTGGAGGGCAAGAAGGATAAGCCCAAATCAACCACAGTGGGACACACTCCTGAGTGAGTGGAGCTGAGCATGAGGTCATTCATATTGTCTAGAAGAGAGAGTAGAATCCAAACCTCTATCTACAGACTAGGACTGTACTCAGTAGACCCAGTCCAGATCTGTGTCTCAAAATTTACACGGCCACATGTCAGAAAAACAGATAGAAAACCAAATCCAGACCTCAAAGACACACTAGAAGTAGAGGGAAAAAAATTCTTTAAAATTAAGTCTCTGGAGAGTGTTATGCTAAGTGAAATAATTCATACAGAGAAAGACAGATACCATATGTTTTCACTCTTATGTGGATCCTGAGAACTTAACAGAAGACCTTGGGGGAGGGGAAGGAAAAAAAAAATTAGAGAGGGAGTGAGCCAAACCATAAGAGACTCTTAAAAACTGAGAATAAACTGAGGGTTGATGGAGGGTGGGAGGGAGGGGAAAGTGGGTGATGGGCATCGAGGAGGGCATCTGTTGGGATGAGCACTGGGTATTGTATAGAAACCAATTTGATAATAAATTTCATATTTAAAAAAAAAAATAAGTTTCTTAGGGCACCTGGGTAGCTCAGTCAGATAAGCATCCAGACTTTGACTTAGGTCATGGTCTCATAGTTCATGAGTTTGAGCCCCATGTTGGGTTCTGTGCTGACAGCTCAGAGCTGGAGCCTATTTTGGATTCTGTGTTTCCCCTCATCTTCTGCCCCTCATCTTCTTGTGTGTGCTCTCTCACTCTCTCAAAAATAAATAAACATTAAAAAAATTAAAATTAAGTCTCAGTGAGAAGGGCACTTACTATATATTACATCCAATTGAAGGTCTAGATAAAGTTGCCCTTAGTAAGTGTTAGCAAGAAGAGGCACAGCAGTGGGAGGCTTAGTCACTAAAGCATCTGACTCTTGATTTGGGCTCAGGTCATGATCTTACATCATGAAATCCATGCTGTTAGTATGGCACCTGTTTGGGATTCTCCCTCTCCCTCTCTTTCTTCCCCTCTCCTGCTCATGCTCTCTCTCTCTTTCTCTCTCTCTTAAAATAAATAAACACTTAAAAAAATTATACTCTGGAATGAAAATCAAAAACAAAAACAAAACTGGAAATAAATTATCCAAATGAACTTCACACTCTGGAAGAGTTTGGCAGTCATACAAATTTAACAAGAAGTGTTAAAAGAGGAGACAACAAAACAAGAGAAGATGGCAAGAATGATTACAAAGAACAGATAAAAACCAGGTCAAAGTCTTTATGCATCTACATTGATTACAATGGTGGATCTCGGGGTGCCTGGGTGGCTCAGTCAGTGGAGCACTCGACTCTTGATTTTGGCTCAGGTCATGATCTTTTTTGAACCCTGAATCAGGCTCTACATGGACAGCACAGAGCCTGCTTGGGATTCTCTCTCTCCCTCTCTATGTCCCTCCCCCACTTTTACACACACCATCTCTCAAAATAAATAAATAAACATTAAATAAATGGTGGATCTCACTACCTCAAAGCTCTAAAAATACCAATGTTTTGGTTGCCTCAGTTCTTATTGATTTAATAGTTCTGGGATGCAGTCTGAACCTTGAGACTTTTTAAATTTTTACAGGTGATTCTGATGTGCAGCCAGGATTGAAAACCTGTGGATTAGAAATACCAATAATAGGGGCGCCTGGGTGGCTCAGTCAGTTGGGCGTCTGACTTCGGCTCAGGTCATGATCTCACGGTCCATGATTTCGAGCCCCGCGTCGGGCTCTGTGCTGACAGCTCAGAGCCTGGAGCCTGCTTCGGATTCTGTGTCTCCCTCTCTCTCTGACCCTCCCCCGTTCATGCTCTGTCTCTCTCTGTCTCAAAAATAAATAAAACATTAAAAAAAAAAAGAAATACCAATAATATAATAGATGTGTATGGTAACTAGAATAATGGAAAGAAGAGCCTAAAATTCAAGTTAACGAAGAGGAAAGCCAAAGAATTAAAGCAACCAGAAAATATATAATAGAAACCAGAGGACAAAGAGGCTCTAACAGAAGAATAACTGGTGTCCCTGAAGTACAGAGAGTAAAAGAGGGAATAAAATGATAATCAAAAGTATAATAAATGAATATTTTCATGAAACCAAGAGAAAAAGTGAATGTGAAAATCAAAGTTACACATTATCACAAGAAAACTTTTTTTAATGTTTCTTTATTGTGTTTGTGTGTGTGTGTGTGTGTGTGTGTGTGTGTGTGTGTTTGTGTGAAAGAGAGAGACAGAATCCCAAGAAGGCTCAGTGCTGTCAGCATAGAGCCCACCATGGGGCTCAATGATCATAGACAGATAAGCTGTGTGGCTATGTAAAAATAAAACTTTATTTATAGATACTAAAATTTGTATTTATATACTTTTCATGTTTCATGTTTTTAAAGTTTATTTCTTTATTTTCAAAGACAGAAAAGGAGATTGAGAGCAGGGGAAGAACAGAAATAGAGGGAGAGAGAGAACCCCAACCAGGCTCCATGCTTCCAGTGCAGAGCCCCATGTGGGGCTCAATCTCATAAACCATGAGATCATGACCTGAGTCTAAATCAAGAGTCAGACACTTAACTGAGCCACCCAGGCACCCCATTATAGGTAGTATTTAAAACAAATTTTTTTCAACGATTTAAAAATAAAACCATTAGCTCAAAGGCCTTATCAAAACAGGAAATGGCCAAATTTGACCTGGGAGCTGTAATTTGCCAACCTCTGTTCTGGACAAACATTTCTCTTCTCCAGTACAACTAACATGTCAGGTGGGATAATTCTTTGTTGGAGAAAACTGTTTAGTGGCATCTCTGGCCACTGTTCATTGCCAATTAACCAGCTATGCATTGAGCACAGCTAATTTCAGTTGTAAAGTTTATTGACAGAGAATTCAAAGGGACTTTTCCCTCAATATGAACACTAAATTCACAAGGTATATTATAATTACTTTAGCTGCCTTGATAAATATAACTCAATTACCACCCCTCCACCTTTTTGCTTTCATTTAAACTATAGTCAAGTCAATCCTTCATTCTGTATTATTAATAATAAGATTCCATTCACAGTGCCTTTCTAAGCACATTGTCAAAAATAAAAACTGAGAAACACCATTTAAAATATAAAAAGCAAAAGTTATGGGTGCCTATGTAACAAAACCATGCATAATATCTCCATTGCAGGTGGAGAAATTCCTATTAATATTAGTTTAAGGTTCAAACCTGTAAAGAACAAAAGGCTTTAAGCATTATTAGATCTAAATTTTCATGATTTTCTGATATATTAAGCAAACATGATTTTGGTTACGGCTTCATCTGTTTGGTGCGATCAAGAAATGTAAACATGTGAAGAAGACTCAATTCTTCAATGAGAAGATTTAAGTAAAAATACTTTGTAAAAGGTAAAACCAGAAAGGAAATGCTAAGTGTCATCTGCACGGATGCACGTTGTGTGCGTATTTGCATGAGTGAACTTGTGTGTGTTTCTTGTGGTTCCAATGGACTTGTGTCTCAAAAAATCAGCACTAAATAAATGCTTATTAACTAGGGTGCTGGGGTGGCTCAGTCAGTTAAGCATCTGACTCGATTTCAGCTCAGGTCATGCTATTAGGTTCATGAGTTCAATCCCTGTGCTGGGCTCTGCACTGATAGCACAGAGCCTGTTTGAGATTCTGTCTCCTTCTCTCTGTCCTTTCCCTGCTCACTCACTCTCTCTCTCAAAAATAAATAAACTTTAAAAAATGCTTATTAACTGGCAAAACATGTATTGCAATATAAACAACTCAACTGGTTTTCTCTGTCATTTTTGTCATTACCTACAAATAACAGTTTAAAGGGCTTAACATTCAAATTTGACTCTGGTCTAATCACTCACACATAGAAGAGTGATTTTATTTATGTGCTCAATTAGCATTAATTGAGAAGCAACTATGTTCTGGATTTTGTGTTTCCTACTGGTGACCACTGAAAAAATATGGGAAAAAAATCACTATCTTATAGAATGTATAATCTGGCAGTAGAAATAATCATTGTGATGTCTTATAGAAGTCTTCCAACTGAAGATCAGTAATAATATTTAAAGTTGGGAGCCTCTTTCTCTTCTGGTTCTTATCCTTTTCCAATTTCATTCCATGTAGCAAAATGAAATGTTCCAAATTTTCCTTTCCTTTTTTCCCTAACCAATGGATATGCATTCACTCTTATGTTTGGTGATCAAGGGATTAGCAATGTTTGGAGCCACCTCAGGACCTACATGATCTATAGGTGGGAATATCAATATAACCATAGTAAAATCCATGAGGAAAACAAAACAAAAACAAAGCAAGATCCAGTTAGTATTATATCATGCTAAAATATGCTAGCTCCAGAACATAAAGTAAATATATTTCCTTTTGAAATAGTTCTCATGTCAGAATGACCTCTAGGACTTCCAAGGAGAGTTCTTCCCAGATTTTGCTGGAATCCATGTGAATATTATGGATATAACTTACAGAATCTAAGAGTATTGTTTGGTGGTTCTCCAGAACTTTGGAGTAATGGAGGTCAAACACAGAATCTGCTCATTGAGGGAACCTACCGACAACTAGGAAAATGCAACAGATAATAAATTTAAAACATGGTTCAATAGACAGTGAAGATCAATGATGGGGAAAGGTACCATTTTTGCCTCAGAGATATTTCACTGCTCATTGGGTAAAGTTCACCTGCTAGTGGGTATTACCTTGGCATTTTTTTTCCACAATGGTAAGTCCTTTGGTGTTAATTATGATCATGCACTATCAAATGCCCATAAGGCAACACTGCTCTGGTTGCCCTGGTGGATACGACACACTAGTTTTCAAACTGCTGCTATGGAATTCAGTTGAATTTTGTTTTGTTAAGTAATATTTCTGTAAAGTCATCACATTTAACATGGAGGAAAAAATAAAGTAATTTTCAGTACATATTTTGATAACCTTAATGCACCAAACTCCCTTATTAATATCGTTTTCAGAATAGTTTCACATAGTGCTCGATTCTTCTGTCAATATTTAAAGGTATCTCTTTTAGTCTTCATTTTCTGGAAAGACTTGCCTTACCTCCCCTTCATAAGGCATGTGGTACAGGCTTCAATGCTTACTTCAATGTATGACACTGATTATAACATCATTTAAATTTTAATTTGTTTTTTTAAGTTTATTTATTTTGAGAGAGAGAGAGATGAGGAGAGCAAGCAGGGGAAATGTGGGGGTGGGGAGGGGGAGAGAATCACAAGCAGGCTCTGTGCTACAGAGCCTGGTGTGGGGATCAAACTCACGAACCATTAAGATCATGACCTGAGCTGAAACCAAGAGTTGGATGATGAACTGACTGAGCCATTCAGGTGCCCCTCTTTTTTTTTTTTTTTTTTTTTTTGGAAGAAGAGAGAGAACTATCTATATTTATAGATGTATATAACTATATAAGTACCAAAAAACATTCATCCAAACAAAGATAGAACTATATATATCTTAGCTATAACATTATACTTGGGTAAATTCTGCAAAAGTTTCTCTATAAAAGACATTTACTTGATGAGGACTGTAAGAAAGGGAGATGAAGTGAGATTATGAACTCTCCAGAATCTCTATCTTTGCATCTCAAGCTCTTGAGAACATACATCATCTGGAACAGGATGGTGAGGAAGGGCTGTTATGACGTCTCATGAATTTAAGAAAACTTCGCTTGCAATCTTTGAAGATTCCCATTTAGAAACTTCTTAGCGATGTAGATTTCCCTCTGACACTATCACGCAGTAGGCACAGGAGCAGGGGGTGCTCTCTGTTTTTCATACCATGACATACCTCTCATGAGAAAGGCCTAGGGTTATGTTTACCTTCCAGTGAGAAATGCTTGTAAGCAACATGGATGAGAGCTTCCCAGCTCTCGGTTTTAGACATCAAGGTGCTATTATTGCAACACAGCCAAAAGAGTAGCCTCAGGGAAATAGCCTGGGGCAAAGAGTCATGGTCTACTTCTTAAGTTAATAGAACTACAGCTTCACGGAGCTGCCTCCAAGAAGTCTCTTGGGTTTTTGTTGCCCCAGGGCCTCAGCATCACTTTTATACACAGTCTTTCATCCATAGTAAACCTGAGAGTACAACAGAGTTTAGAACAAAGATACTTTTTTTCTTTCATATTTTACTGAATGGTGACATTTATTGTGATTCTCACTTGCGATGAGTAAGTATTCAAAGGTAATTAAATCAAGGAGCTGAATATGTTATTTTTATTCTTCCCGCATTCATATTTTTTATAGAATGATCTTGGAATCACAACTTTAAGAAAAGAATAACTAGGATTTTTTTAATTGTGTCCAACTCTTTTAGATTTTAGGTTATTTAAAAAAGAACCACATAGCCATAGATAATTTTATATCATTTAGAGTGAATATTTTTATAATATTCATCATTGATTGCCTAGGATGTGTTAGAATTATAATTTGTATTTGTTTTAAAATGTCCCTTGCTATTCTGTACCCTGTGATTTAAGAAATGGTATAGAGAACATATGAAACCGTATGGCAAGTTCTTAATGAGTAACTCAGATGATTAAACAAAATGTCACAGAATGGTGTGCTCACCATGCATCTGGAAAGGCCTTATGTTCATTGAGGAGTTCAGGCTGGAGAGTAGTGTTCTGATCAATAGGTAGTTTGAAGAAGGACATTCCACATAGTAGGGACATTTATTAAGTTAATTTGTCACAGTACCTAACATCTACAATAGAAATGAAAATTCAAAATAGCTGAATTAATTTCTAAACATTCCCTCATTCAATAAAGAACCAGTAATTTGATTAAAGAAATCTGTGAAAGTTTTAGCTGATCCTGGGTCTCTGCTATTAAATTTGCTCACTTTAAAATTCAAATTAATGATCATTTTGCTAGGGAAAAAATATTCATCGAAACGAGGAAAAACAAAAAAGCCCTGCTTAAAATCAACAGAGGACATAGTTAACATTACATAACAAACATAGATAGAACTCAGATGTCAAGAGGTGCGAAGGGTCTGTGTCTTTACCACCTGTGTAAACTAAGAGGTTAGTGAACCAGAGCTTAATGAGTGCTGCCAGAAGGCAGGAGGACTCCAGATCAGACACAAAGGACAGCTTATCACTCATATGAACAACACTAACTTGTATATCAGCATCTGAACAGGTTCCCTGAACCCCAATTCCCACAGGGGGATGCCAAGAGGGACAGGTGCCCCCTATTCAGGCCAATGCTGTATCCCTGGAAAGATTCCCTGAGTTTAAGGAACCTAAATCTTTCACAAAGGGAAGAAAACCTTTCTTCTGCTCTACATAGATATAACGTCTGTCTTCCAAAACCATTAACTAGAAAACATCCTTGAAAAGATCATTCAGAACCAAGGCAAGTGACGTCTGTTCACAAGACAGGCAGAGACAAAATAAACCCATAGAGAATGGTCTCTTAAAATCAGATTAATAGCTCATATTTATAACTAAAGTCTCCTTGCAAATATGTTGCATGTGGTATCAGAATATAAACAAGCCTAGGGGCGCCTGGGCAGCTCAGCCGGTTAAACGTCCGACTTCTGCTCAATTAATGATCTCATGGTTCGTGAGTTCAGGCCCCACATCCGGTTCTGTGCTGACAGCTCAGAACCTGGAGCCTGCTCCGGATTCTGTGTCTCCCTCTCTCTGCCCCTCCCCTGCTTATAGTCTGTCTGTCTCTCAAAAACAAATAAACATTAAAAAAAAATTAAAAATATCCATTAAAAATATGAACAAGCCTATGAGACAAGGTTTCAGGGGGAAAACTGAAGCAAAGAGAAATGAGTGACTATCTCAAGGCCAAGCAACTCTTTATTTATGAAGCTAAAAAAGATGAATCTAAAATGGATGCCTGTCTTAACCACTATGATCTACATCTAATGAATTGTATATTGTTCTCCTCTACCACAAATGCTAGTCATACAGTCATTAGTGATCCATATAGTTCATACCTATTACACTAGCAGGTGAAGTAATCACATCTCTGAATACAGAATAGGATTGTCCAATATCTTTCATATTCAGATGTACTTATGCAGGTTTTTAATTCTAAGAATATGATGCCTGTTTGAGGTTTCAGGAATTCCACTATGATACTATCCTTAGTTCTTTTTGTTTTCAATAGGCAACTGTAGCATAATTTTCAACTGGACATCAGGAAACTTGAGCTTTATTTATTTTTTTTAATATTTATTTATTTCTGAGACAGAGAGAGACAGAGCATGAGTGGGGGAGGGGCAGAGAGAGGGGGAGACACAGAATCTGAAGCAGGCTCCAGGCTCTGAGCCATCGGCCCAGAGCCCGACGCGGGGCTCGAACTCACGGACCGTGAGATCGTGACCTGAGCCGAAGTCGGACGCTTAACCGACTGAGCCACCCAGGCGCCCCAAGGAAACTTGAGCTTTATACTCACTGCATCATCCAAGGAAAAATACTTTCTCCACAGTGTCTGAGATTCCTTTCATACAAAACAAAGTGATGATCTCTAAAGTTGTTCTAACTCTACATTCAAGGCAATTACATGTCCCCCATGATGCTAATATTTAATATAATTCTGTATTTCTAACAATGCTAGACACTGGCAGTCTATATAAAACATTAACTGGGGAGCCTGGGTGGCTCAGTCAGTTGAGAGTCCGACTTCAGCTCAGGTCATGATCTCATAGTTTGTGGGTTCGGACCCTGCATCAGGCTCTGTGCTGACAGCTCAGAGGCTAGAGCCTGCTTCAGATTCTGGGTATCCCTCTATCTCTCTGCCCCTCATTCACTTGTGCTCTGTCTCTGTCTCTCTTGAAAATAAATAAATGTTAATTTTTTTTTTTTAGGTGAAGCCAAGATGGCAGAACAGCATGGAACATTTTTGTGTGTCTCATGTGCATGAAATCCAGTCACACCAACACTAAACCATCCTGCACACCTAGAAAACTGATCTGAGGATTAACACAACAATCTGCACAACCTGCACCACAGAACTCAGCAGGTACATGGCACAGAGAGGTGAACTGGGGGAGAGAGAAGCCGTGGAGGGCAGGGAGCCACTTTTGCTTGTGGAGAGAAGATGGAGATGGCGGGGGCTGGGGGGAGAGGGGATGGGGAGAATATGGAAAAAGCACCCCCTCCCCAAAAGAAGCTGGAGAGAAAGTGGTAAATTGGAAACAGCCGCAGGGACTGAACTAAAAAGGGAGAAAGGAGAAAGGAGAGGGTTTAAATTCCATTAAGACTGTAAACAGGAGGAGTGCAGAGTCTGAAACTCCACAGCTCCATACCTGGCGGTGCTCTGGGGGGAAGAGCGAATCCCTAGGAGCAGAGTGGGGTCCAGGAGGTTCTCAGCCCACATGGGGAGGAGCAGTTCCACTGCTGGAAGGACATTTGGTAGAGGCTGTGAGGCCACCGGGGCGCAGCAGACCCCAGAGAATGGCCATATTTTTGGTGCTGCAACAAGGTTGTTGGGGGTGAAGACTGGTGCCAGATGTGTGTTGTGATTTTCCATAATCCCTGAGATGCTGCTGCTACACTGTCTCGCTAACTTTTTCTGGGGCGGGCTGGCATCCAGCCACAGTCTCTGGGCCTCGGCAGCAGCACAGTCCCGCGAACGTTCCTGGGTGCGGCCAGCACCCAGCCATTGCTCGACGAGACCCTCAGCAGGGGCAGAACAGTCAAAGCCACAGTCCCTCAGAAGTGGGGAGCCAGGAGGCAGCATCATCTGAGACAAAAATTGGGAGAGAGGTGCTGCCTGGGGCTTCCTCACAGACAGTGTGGAAGTGGGGAGTGGATGAAAGCCAAAGACAAAGGATGGGTGCACGTTCCTAATCGGGGAGAATAGAGTTCCGATACTACAGACTGGGTAGCTGGGTGACGCCATTTTCACCTCTCCCGCGCATGCACATACCCACCTACGAGCCCCACAACCATCCACCCCAGTAGGCTAGCAGCACCATCTAGTGGAGAATGGAGCCGTTACACTAAGCCCCACCCAAATGGGCCAACCTCGCTCTTCAAGAAGACAAGTCTAACCCCCTGCTTAGTTTATGGGCTGTAAAGTGCTTCATAGTTTGACTTCTAGGGGGAAATGAAGTAATTTCAGTCGTATTTCAGTCTGTTAGCTGGTCTATCTATTCAATTTTTTCTTTCTTTCTTCTTTTTTTTTTTTTTTGGTTTTTCTTTTTCTTAAATACAGAAAGAGAAAAAATATTCATTTTATTTTCAATTTTTATTAAAAATATTTTCCTTTAATTTTTTTCTGCTATATTTTTTACTTTTGTGTAAATTTTTTCAAATTCTATTTTACTTCCATCATCTCATTTTTTCAGTGTGTTTTTTTCAAATTTTCAAACAATTTCCTTTTTATCCCCTTTTTTTCTCTAATCTTTCAAGCCACTTTCTTTTTTTAAAAAATTTTTAATGGAAAGACATTCCCTGCTCATGGATTGGAAGAATAAATATTGTCAAAATATCAAACTACCCAAAGCTATCTATACATTCAATGCAATCCCAATCAAAATTGCACCAGCATTCTTCTCGAAACTAGAACAAGCAATCCTAAAATTCATATGGAACCACAAAAGGCCCCGAATAGCCAAAGTAATTTTGAAGAAGAAGACCAAAGCAGGAGGCATCACAATCCCAGACTTTAGCCTCTACTGCAAAGCTGTAATCATCAAGACAGCATGGTATTGGCATAAAAACAGACACATAGACCAATGGAATAGAATAGAAACCCCAGAACTAGACCCACAAACGTATGGCCAACTCATCTTTGACAAAGCAGGAAAGAACATCCAGTGGAAAAAAGACAGTCTCTTTAACAAATGGTGCTGGGAGAACTGGACAGCAACATGCAGAAGGTTGAAACTAGACCACTTTCTCACACCATTCACAAAAATAAACTCAAAATGGATAAAGGACCTGAATGTGAGACAGGAAACCATCAAAACCCTAGAGGAGAAAGCAGGAAAAGACCTCTCTGACCTCAGTCGTAGCAATCTCTTACTCGACACATCCCCAAAGGCAAGGGAATTAAAAGCAAAAATGAATTACTGGGACCTTATGAAGATAAAAAGCTTCTGCACAGCAAAGGAAACAACCAACAAAACTAAAAGGCAACCAACGGAATGGGAAAAGATATTTGCAAATGACATATCGGACAAAGGGCTAGTATCCAAAATCTATAAAGAGCTCACCAAACTCCACACCCGAAAAATAAATAACCCAGTGAAGAAATGGGCAGAAAACATGAATAGACACTTCTCTAAAGAAGACATCCGGATGGCCAACAGGCACATGAAAAGATGTTCAACGTCGCTCCTCATCAGGGAAATACAAATCAAAACCACACTCAGATATCACCTCACGCCAGTCAGAGTGGCCAAAATGAACAAATCAGGAGACTATAGATGCTGGCGAGGATGTGGAGAAACGGGAACCCTCTTGCACTGTTGGTGGGAATGCAAATTGGTGCAGCCACTCTGGAAAGCAGTGTGGAGGTTCCTCAGAAATTTAAAAATAGACCTACCCTATGACCCAGCAATAGTGCTGCTAGGAATTTACCCAAGGGATACAGGAGTACTGATGCATAGGGGCACTTGTACCCCAATGTTTATAGCAGCACTCTCAACAATAAGCAAATTATGGAAAGAGCCTAAATGTCCATCAACTGATGAATGGATAAAGAAATTGCGGTTTATATACACAATGGAGTACTACGTGGCAATGAGAAAGAATGAAATATGGCCTTTTGCAGCAACGTGGATGGAACTGGAGAGTGTGATGCTAAGTGAAATAAGCCATACAGAGAAAGACAGATACCATATGGTTTCACTCTTATGTGAATCCTGAGAAACTTAACAGAAACCCATGGGGGAGGGGAAGGGGAAAAAAAAAGAGGTTAGAGTGGGAGAGAGCCAAAGCATAAGAGACTCTTAAAAACTGAGAACAAACTGAGGGTTGATGGGGGGTGGGAGGGAGGAGAGGGTGGGTGATGGGTATTGAGGAGGGCACCTTTTGGGATGAGCACTGGGTGTTGTATGGAAACCAATTTGACAATAAATTTCATATATTGAAAAAAAATAAAATGATATACCAACAGAAAAAAAAATTTAATGTTTATTTATTATTATTGACAGACAGAGAAAGACAGAGCATGAGCAGGGGAGGGGCAGAGAGAGGAGGAGGCACAAAATCTGAAGCGGGCTCCAGGATCTGAGGTGTCAGCAGAGAGCCCAACGTGGGCTCACAAACCGTGAGATCATGACCTGAGCTGAGGTTGGACGCTTAACCAACTGAGCCATCCAGGTGCCCCTCAAGCCATTTCAACCCCCAGACCAAAATATACCTAGGATCTAGCATCATTTGTTTGATTTTGTGTGTGTGTGTGTGTGTGTGTGTGTGTATTTGTTTTTAATTTTTTAATTTTAATAATTTTAATTTTTTTTTATTTTAATGTTTTCTACCTCATTAATTTCTTTTCTCCCTTCAAAATGACAAAACGAAGGAATTAACTCCAAAAGAAAGAGCAGGAAGAAACGACAGCCAGGGACTTAACCAACACAGATACAAGCAAGATGTCTGAACCAGAATTTAGAATCACGATAATAAGAATACTAGCTTGAGTCGAAAATACATTAGAATCCCTTTCTGCAGAAATAAAAGAAATAAAAGCTAGTCAGGATGAAATAAAAAATGTTGTAACTAAGCTGCAATCTCGAATGGATGCCGCAGCAACAAGGATGGATGAGGCAGAACAGATAATCAGCAATATAGAGGACAAACTTATGGAGAATAATGAAGCAGAAAAAAACAGGGAGATTAAGGCAAAAGAGTGTGATTTAAGAATTAGAGAAATCAGTGTCTCATTAAAAAGGAACAACATCGAATCATTGGGGTCCCAGAAGAGGAAGAGAGAGAAATAGGGGTAGAAGGGTTATGTGAGCAAATCATAGTGGAAAACTTTCCTAACCTGGGGAAAGATACAGACATCAAAATCCAGGAAGCACAGAGGATCCCCATTAGATTCAACAAAATCCAACCACCAACAAGACATATCATAGTCGAATTCACAAAATACTCAGGCAAGGAGAGAATCATGAAAGCAGCAAGGGAAAAAAAAAGTCCTTAACCTACAGGGGAAGACAGATTAGGTTGGCAGCAGACCATCCACAGAAACTTGGCAGGCCAGAAAGGAGTGGCAGGATATATTCAATATGCTGAATCAGAAAAATATGCAGCCAATAATTCTTTATCCAGCAAGGCTGCCATTCAAAATAGAAGGAGAAATAAAAAGTTTCCCAAACAAAAATTAAAGGAGTTTGTGACCACTAAACCAGCCCTGCAGGAAATTTTAAGGGGGACACTCTGAGGAGAGAAAAGTTGAATAAGTAAGTAAATAAGTAAGTAAGTACGTAAGTAAGTAAAGACCAAAAGCAAAAAAGATTATAAAGGACTAGAGAACACCACCAGAAACTCCAACTCTACAAGCAACATAATGGCAATAAATTCATATCTTTCAGAACTCACTCTAAACGTCAATGGACTCAATGATCCAATCAAAAGACATAGGGTAACAGAATGGATTAAAAAAAACAAGATTCATGTATATGCTGTTTACAAGAGACCCACTTTAGACCTAAAGACACCTTCAGATTGAAAGTAAGGGAATGGAGAACCATCTATCAGGCTAAAGGTCAACAAAAGAAAGCCAGAGTAGCCATACTTCTATCAGACAATCTAGATTTTAAAATAAAGTCTGTATCAAGAGATGAAGAAGGGCAATATATCATAATTAAGGGGTCTATCCATCAAAAAGACCTAACAATTTTAAACATTTATGCGTCAAATGTGATAGCACCCAAATACATAAATCAATTAATCACAAATATAAAGAAACTCATTGATAGTAATACCATAATAATACCATAATAGTAAGGGACTTCAACACCCCACTTACAACAATGGATAGATCATGCAACCAGAATATCAACAAGGAAAGAATGGCTTTGAATGACACATTGGACCAGATAGACTTAACAGGTATATTCAGAACATTTCATCCTAAAGCAGTGGAATATACATTCTTCTCCAGTTCACATGGAATGTTCTCCAGAATAGACCACACACTGGGACATAAATCAGCCCTAAGTACAAAAAGATCAAGATCATACCATGCATATTTTCAGGCCACAATGCTATGAAACTCGAAATCAACCACAAGAAAAAATTTGGAAAAGTAACAAATACTTGGAGACTAAAGACATTCCTACTAAAGAATGAATGGGCTAACTAAGCAGTTAAAGAGGAAATTAAAAACTATATGGAAGCCAATGAACATGATAACACCACAACCCAAAATCGCTGGGACACAGGAAAGGCGGTCATGAGAGGAAAGTATATAGCAATCCAGGCCTTCCTAAAGAAGGAAGAAAGATCTCACAACCTAACCTTATGCCTTACAGAGCTGGAAAAAGAACAGCAAATAAAACCCCAAACCAGCAGAAGACAGGAAATAATAAATATTAGAGCAGAAATTAATGCTATTGAAACCAAAAAAAAGAACAGATCAATGAAACCAGAAGCTGGTTCTTTGAAAGAATTAACAAAATTGATAAACCACTAGCCAGGTTGACCAAAAAGAAAAAGGAAAGGACCCAAATAAATAAAATCAAAAATTAAAAAGGAGAGATCACAACCAACACAGCAGAAATAAAAACAATACTAAGAGAATATTATGAGCAATTATATGCCAATAAATGGGAAATCTGGAAGAAATGAACAAATTCCTAGAAATATATACACTACCAAAACTGAAACTGGAAGAAACAGAAAATTTGAACAGACCCATAACCTTCAAAGAAATCAAAGTAGTAATCAAAAATCTCCCAAAAAACTAGAGTCCAGGGCCAGATGCCTTTCCAGGGGAATTCTAGCAAACAGTTAACATCTATTCTCTTGAAGCTGTTCCAAAAAATAGAAATGGAAGGAAAACTTCCAAACTCTTTCTATGACGCCAGCATTACTTTGATTACCAGACAGAGACCCCACTAAAAAGGAGAACTATAGACCAATTTCCATGATGAAAAGTATGCGAAAATCCTTAACAAGATATTAGCCAACTGGATCCAACAGTACATTAAAAGAAATATTCACCAAGACCAAGTGGGATTTATACCCAGGATGGAGGGCTGGCTCAATATCCGCAAAACAATTAATGTGATTCATTACACCAATAAAAGAAAGGACAAGAAGCATATGATCCTCTCAATAGATGCAGAGAAAACATTTGACAAAATACAGCATTCTTTCTTGATAAAAACTCTCAAGAATGTAGGAATAGAAGGATCATACCTCGAGATCATAAAAGCCATATATAAACGACCCAATGCTAATATCATCCTCAATGGGGAAAAACTGATAGCTTTCCCCCTAAGATCAGGAAGAAGACAGGCATGTCTACTCTCGCCACTGTTATTCAACATAGTATTGGAAGTCTTAGCCTCTGCAATCAGACAACACAAAGAAATAAAAGGCAACCAAATTGGCCAGGAGGAGGTCATTCACTCTTCGCAGATGACATGATACTCTATGTGGAAAACCCAAAGGATTCCACCAAAAAACTGCTAGAACTGATCCATGAATTCAGCAAAGTTGCAGGATATAAAATCAATGGACAGAAGTAGGTTGCATTCCTATACATCAACAATGAAATGACAGGCAGAGAAATCAAAGTTCGATCCCATTTACAATTGTACCAAAACCCATAAAATACCTAGGAATAAATCTAACCAAAGAGGTGAAAAATCTATACATGGAAAACTATAGAAAGCTTATGAAAGAAATTGAAGGAGACACACACACACACACACACACACACACACACACACACAAAATATGGAAAAAGATTCCATCCTCCTGGATTAGAAGAACAAATATTGTTAAAATGTCAATACTACCCAAAGCAATTTACATATTCAATGCAATCCCTATCAAAATAACACCAGCATTCTTCACAGAGCTAGAACAAATAATCCTAAAATTTGTATGGAACCAGAACAGACCCTGAATACCAAAGCAATCTTGAAAAAGAAAACCAAAGCAGGAGGCATCACAATCCCAGACTTCAAGCCATACTACAAAGTTGTAATCATCCAGACAGTATGGTCCTGGCACAAGAACAGACATTCAGATCAATGGAACAGAATAGTGAACTCAGAAATGGACCCACAAACATATGGCCAACTAATCTTCGACAAAGCAGGAAAGACTATCCAATGGAATAGACAGTCTCTTCTGCAAGTGGTGCTGGGAAAACTGGACAGCAACGTGCAGAAGAATGAACCTGGACCACTTTCTTACACCACACACAAAAATAAACTCAAAATGGATGAAAGACCTCAATGTAAGACAGGAAACCGTCAAAATCCTCAAGGAGAAAGCAGGCAAAAACCTCTTTGATCTTGGTCGCAGAAACTTCTTACTCAACACGTCTCTGGAGGCAAGGGAAAAAAAGCAAAAATGAACTACTGGGACTTTATCAAAATAAAAACCTTCTGCACAGGGAAGGAAACAATCAGCAAAACTAAAAGGTGACCGACAGAATGGGAGAAGATATTTGCAAACAACATATCAGATGAAGGGTTAGTATCCAAAATCTATAAAGAACTTATCCAACTCAACACCCAAAGAACAAATAATCCAGTGAAGAAATGGGCAAAAGACATGAAGAGACACTTCTCCAAGGAAGACATCCAGATGGCTGACACATGAAAAAATGCTCAACATCACTCATCATCAGGGAAGTACAAATCAAATCCACAATGAGATACCACCTTACACCTGTCAGAATGGCTAACATTAACAACTCAGGCAACAGATGTTGGCGAGGATGCAGAGGAAGAGGATATCTTTTGCATCGGTGGTGGCAATGCAAGCTGGTGCAGCCACTCTGGAAAACAGTATGGAGGTTCCTCAAAAAATTAAAAATAGTACTACCCTCCGACCCAGCAATTGCACTACTAGGCATTTATCCACGGGATACAGGTGTGCTGTTTCGAAGGGACACATGCACCCCCATGTTTATAGCAGCACTATTAACAATAGCCAAAGTATGGAAAGAGCCCAAATGTCCATCGATGGATGAATGGATAAAGAAGATGTGGTATATATATACTATAGAGTATTACTCGGCAATCAAAAAGAATGAAATCTTGCCATTTGCAACTACATGGATAGAACTGGAGGGTATTATGCTAAGCGAAATTAGTCAGAGAAAGACAAATATCATATGACTTCACTCATATGATGACTTTAAGAGACAAAACAGATGAACACAAGGGAAGGGAAACAAAAAGAATATAAAAACAGGGAGGGGGACAAAACAGAAGAGACTCTTAAATATGGAGAACAAACAGAGGGTTACTGGAGGGGGTGTGGGAGGCGGTATGGGCTAAATGGGTAAGGGGCATTAAGGAATCTACTCCTGAAATCATTGTTGCATTCCATGCTAATTTGGATGTAAATTTTTAAAATATATATAAAAAATAATAAATAAAATATATAATTTTTTACTTAAAAAACATTAACTAGGTGTAAGGAATAAAATGAAGGAGTGTTCATGCTTATACTAATTAATCATGATGCCCTCAAGCTGAACTTGGGTGTGATTGCAGAATTCTTGTCACCACAAGTTCCAGGCAGGTACTATATATTAAGTAGAATTGGTGTGTGAGATAAAAGTACTTTCTCTTCTCTTTGGAAGATACTGCAGATCGACACTTTGAAATTACTGAGTTAATATAACAGTTGTGAAAAACCTGAACCCTTTTACCATTTATTTATAAAAGTTGGGGAGATCCAGTGATGAACACAATGAGCATTCTCCTAAAGGAACTTGAAGTTGGGGAGAAGACTTGTAAATTACATGTGATAAAGTGTGTTAAATGCTCTACTACACACACAATGAGATGGTCAGAAGGGTGAGAAAATATGCTTAGAAGACTTCACAAAAATAAAATTAGATATGAGAAATAGTTTATTTTAGTTTTCAGAGGGAGAGAGGGGGGAAGGCAAGAGGGAGGGAGAGGGAGGGAGAGAGGACACATACATGCCTACAGAAGCCTAGTCAAAAGTAACGGCAAGACTTGTATGACATCAGGGGAGTAGTTACTTTATACTATAGCAAATGGCATGTCATGAATAGTTTTTCAGGCAGAGGAACCAACACAATCACGTTTTAATTTTAACAATTTATTCTGGCTGGCAACTTGATGAAAGATCGCTTTCTGGGGAGTAAGAACAGAGGCTGGGAGCAAGTAAGAGGTTGTAACCGTTGAGAGAAGAGATACAGTTTCCTCATGGGCAGAAAGAGTAGGGATGAAGTAGTATGAATCAGCTGAGAAGCATTTCATTATCCTTGGAATGGAAGAAAGAGAAGAATCTAGGAAGACAAGTTAGTGCCATAAGAAACTGTGCGGTCACGAAAATAGTTAACACAGAAGGATAAAGTTTGAGATCCAGGGTAAGGGGGAGAGCATGAAAGTTCAAGTTTGGACATGACTACTTTAAGATACTAAGAACCATCCAAGGAGAGACATCAAATGGAAAAAACCGATTTGCATATTTGGACTTTGGTAGGGGTGCTGTGCCACAGAATTGCTTAAGGGAAACAATAATTTTTAGGTTAAGGAAATAACCAAAACTATATTGTCAAAAATCCCAAAAGAGAGTAGTATTTCAAGAAGCAAGAAGTATCAATAAGGAATCGATAAGGACAAGAAAATGGTCTCTGTGGGACCTAGTAAAAATTCACCTGTCATCTTAGCCAGAGCTGCTTCTTTGGGAGTTATGGGGTGGAACCAGGCAGAGGACTGATTAAGAAATGAAAAAATCAGTGCAGTACAGCCACATACAAAGTAGGATGCTTTGTGATGAAATCTGACTCAAATTAGCTTTTCGCTCAGCTGGCTTATGATATTACATAACAGAAATTCAGAGGTCATGAAAGGTTCCAGAATCACTTAATGCAGTATTTGAATGTAATAAAGGCATTTCTCTTTTCGTTGCTTTGATCTTGGCCATCTTCAGCACATCTCATCCTAAAACTGGTTTCCCCAGGGCTTGGAGACAGATTGTAGGTGCAAGTTTCCTTATTTACATTCCAGAAAGAGATAGAGAGAAGACCCCCTAACTAGCATGGACTAAAAGTCAGATCCATCAGTTTGGGGAGGCAAACAGGAAATACGTCTACCCGGACTGATAAAAATAACCAAGAAAGAAAATCAAGGTTCCGTTAAACAAGACTTACCTGAGGTTGGGTCTGGTGGCTAGTTGAACAAAATTAGGCACATCTCAGGGAAAGAGAGGGAGGGACATTATGTTGCGTAGGTAACCAAGAGCGTCCAGTGTAAACTATGCAGGAGAAGAGAGCTCCTATTACAGGCCGGGGGGTAAAGGGGAAAAATACACAGCAACTTTATAACACTGTGCTTTTGTCTTTTGTTCTTTGAACTGTTGTTTCGTGAGATGTGATCATGTTTCTATGCTCAAGGAGCATGTGAGGGAGGAAAGGTTGCTCCAAGAGAAGAGACCATAGGATCAATGAAATAAAACCTCAGAGACAACAGGAACTAATTGGAATAATAGCACAAGACGAGGAGATTACAGTAAAGCTGAGGAACTGGTAGGTTGATGTGTTAGTGGTTTGGGGGTAAGTTAGGAAATCTCTACTCCTGAAGCGGAGAGAATCTTTAGTCCTGAGGGCCTTATATATTTCCTGAAAGTAGGAAGGGGCAAGAGTGATGGGCAAGTGGGTGCTAATTGGGAGTATGTAAGAAAAGTTCCCTTGTTTTGCTTCTCCTTATAATACTTCTTTTCCAACTCTAAGTCAGAGTGTCAGCGTGGTGCCCTCTGCCCCCCTGAGGTGCTCTCTGGCCCACCCTGTCTCAGGACTGCACTCTCAGGCCACTTGGGTGCTATCAGTTTTAATCCCATGCCCTTCTCTGTCTGCTTTTGAGCCTCTGACCACCCCAACTTCCTGCCCTTTTGTCTCCTTTGCTTTCCTTCTGGTGCTTTCCGCTCACATCCATATTTCTCAGCTGCCTTCTGTCATGACCTTCGACCCCATTGTCTGAGAGAAAGCTAAAGATTCCATTTGAAGACAATCAAAATAATCTTATTTTATCCAAAATAGCTTATTTCAAGGGGGAAAAAATAGAGAGAGGCAGACACTTGAGAAAATAAGGCCAAAAATGCCATGAGGATAACACTTCTAATTTTTTGTCATGAATATATTATCAGCTAGCACTTTATGAATATTGTATTTACATTAAAGAATGGCAAGATATTTGTTAATACAAATTAAAATATAAGGGTTAAAATCCAACTTCAAAATTATTTCAAAATAGTATATTTAGTAATTGTGGCTTTAGTAATTACCAAATGTTTTTATTTTTCTCATCACTTCACAACTTTGATTTATTCAAAATCCATGGTAGCCAATGCTGGCAACCTGCTCACTTACCTAAAATATTTGGCCATGGAACTGTAAACTATTTGTCTATTTTACATAGTTTTCTTTTTTTTTTTTTTTTTTCATTTGTGAAAATACTACTATTCAGTATGACATTACAGACACAGCTTGATTCTCAGTTACATAAAGTGTTTTTGAAATAGACAAAAGAATAAATTTTGGAGTGGGCCAATTTTGCTTTCTTTTTATAGGAAATGGATATAGACGTATTCTCCTTTCAGTAGTAGCATGACCTACATAAATTGTGTGTGGCTGTGATTTTCTCATTTTCCCCCATGAGAGGGAGAAATATCCCCTCCCCCACTGCCCTCCTGCTGCCACATAAGGGGAAAAAATGATCACAGGAGCTTTGAATACAATTTTTGTTGAGCTTGTTTTTTTCTTCACCTTAGGTGACCAGATCGATAGACAGTCCAGCAGCTGAGAAAAAAAAAAAAAAATCAGATGACTGGAATACAGCCAGAGGCAGTTTCTCTAGTGCAGTAACAGTCCATTCTGATATTACAAAATTTAAAATAAATGCTATCTAAGCAGATGCTTACATCTCAATAAATTTACAAAGGGAAATGCAGACATTAAAATGAGTCATAATAATAGTAATGTGAGAGTCACTCCTCCAAAATATCCAATGTAATGAAATGGACTTTCCACGACCATCAGGGTTTCCCACCATTCAAAGTTATAGGTCTTTCCAGACACTAATTAATATGTGATACCCGCCATGCAGCCAGTGCTAGTCCAGTGGACTCTACACTAAGGTGACAGCCCCATGCCTGACCTTTCACAATGAGCAGCTTGTGTACCTGGGAATCAAATGGAACATCCGGCCTGAAAACCAGCTGAGCTACCCAGGTAGCCTTCCTTTCCAGTCTCCACAAGGGATATAGCTCCTGAAACTTGACTCGCTCTCAGAAATTATGAGGGGACTCATATGTCCAACCTTATTCTCCATTCCAGGGAATGTACTTACCCATTAGGCATCCGTTCATTTGAGAGCATTTGCGGAGCTCCTCCTACACTGGCTAAGGCATCAGAGAAACGAGCACACCACAAAAATCTCTGGGAGGTGCTTTAAGGCTTCCTTCTGGGACTGGAATAGGCTTCTGTATCTTAGTCTCTTGACTTTCACTAGTTTTAGAAAATTCAACTGAGTTCTTATCTTTTGTGGAAAGTCTCACTTCGCATCACTTCTCTGTCCTTCAAGAATTCTCAGAGGGGTGTCTTCCTTACATGTCTTCATGTTCTAATTGTGACAGGCCCTTTCCCAGCTGTCTCAACCACACAAACTGTCTCAGGACAAGTAAGTTGAACAAGGAGACTTTGTTTCATGCCTTCCATGACCACATCACTACCTATAGGAAATATGAGTGGCCAAGCTTTCTTATGCTTTCCACATTGAACTGAAAACCTACCTTCCTGTAAACCTACGGGTCCTTTAGAATCATGCCATCTTACCTCACATGCCTGTTTAGTTCATTTTTTTAAAAAAAGATTTCCCCAATGTATTTTGACGATTTTGGTAAATCCTTATATTCTTTTCCCGAGTATTTGAGGGCACTGAGAAAGAAAGTACTAGTTGCTGAATACCTATTACACATATTGAACTATTTAACACTCACACCCACCACATGAAATACATGCTACTAGAATCTTCATTTTATGTAAGAGGAAACTAAGGCAAAGTAAGGAACAATACCCTATTCGGAATTCACAAGAGAAAGTGGTTGTGAACAGGACTGACAGCGGGGCGATCTGATGACACAGCCTGTGTTCTCTTCACCTTTGTTATATGTCCCTCTGCCTCCTCTGTTCTACAAAACTCTAAGTAGATTTAAATGTATATATTTATATATATAATAAACTCAAGTTGCATCCATGTCCAAGTTCATTAGGTAAAGTAGTTCCTTGAAAGCAGAAAGCAGCCCTGTGACTTGCTGATCTATACCTACAATTCTGCATGCAGGGGTTCGTCAATACCTGCCAATGACTTTTCTAGTAACCAATAGTTTTTGTCCAACATGCATTGATTTATTTGGACAAAATAAAAAACAATCTAGAAAAAGTTGACTCTTCCCAGAAATTCTTTCAGAATGCTAACTCCAGTGATTTGTATATATCATTAAGAAAGAGTCTGCTTTTAAGGATTCGAATCTGGAGACAAGTGAGCATTTAGTCAAAAGTGTAGGATTCCAAAATTCTGTAACAAAGCCTAACTTTGCATGCACTGCAAATCTTATGTCTGAACTCCCTATAATGGAAAATATATGGATTTCTCAGATGCATGATAAAGGTATTGCAAATTCACGTTGCATTGGCACACATGCCCACAATAACTGAGTTGATATTTCCTTAGGCAGAAAAGGAACATATTTTCTAATTTCTCCCATATTTAACACTGAAAGTTCTTTATTACATATGTGCATAATATAGGTATATTATACTCTATTCCTAAGGGTAGGTCTATTTAAAATTTATGTCCAATGTTACTTTGATGATCGTAAGTGGACAGTTACAGCACTTTTTTCTTGTTATAAAAAATTATTTTCAGAATATCTCCACGAAGTGGATTCATCAGATGGTTTAAAATGTTGTTAATAAGCAATTAAAGTGTCTTTTGTATTCAGATGGTGCATCTACTTGCTGAAGATATGCTCATCTGTGTGTTTCAGAATGCACGTTATATCTCCTTCATTCTTACTCCACGCACTATGCCAAAATTATTTTTCCAAAGGTGGGAAAATAAGAGATATACATATTGTCTTGAAAGAGAATTAAAAAAAAAGTTTGGTGACGTACAAGAACTGTTTTGTAAAAATTGGGACTTTTTAATCTTTAATAATCTTAATCTTAATCTTTAATCTCATTAAAAGTGTAATTGCTTGAGCGAGCCTAGATGGATCAGTCAGTTCAGCCTCTGACTCTTGGTTTCAGCTCAGGTCATGATTTCACAGTTTGTGGGTTCAAGCCTCCCACAGAGCTCTGTGCTAGCGGCACGGAGCCTTCTTGGGATTCTTTCTCTCGCTCTCTCTCTCTGTGTCTCACCCGGGCTAGTGTGCACTCTCTCTCTGTCTCAAAATAAACAAACATTAAAAAAAAAAATTGTAATTGCATGTATTATAGGTATACTTGATTTTTTTGACAAAACAAAAATAATGGAAATTTTGGTGGTGCCTGGGTGGCTTAGTTGGTTAAGCGTCTGACTCTTGATCTTGGCTCAGTTCATGATCTCATGGTTCAGGGGATTGAGCCCCACATCGGGCTGTGTGCTGGCAGTTTGGAGCAGGCTAGGGACTCTCTCTCCCTCTCTCTTTGCCCCTCCCCTACTTGCTCTCTGTTTCTGTCTCAAAATAACTAAATAAATTAAAAAATAATAATAATAAAATTTTCAAAAGAAGAAAAATAATGGAAATATTGGCTTAAAACTTATAATGGACACAAACACAAATAAGCAGTACTGGATTTTCACCACATAAATAATTTGGGAAAATACACACTCTAGGAAGATTGTTCTATTTAAATGTTATTCTCAGTTGAATATCTAAAATTAGTCTTCTAAAACGAACATTTCATAGTATGTATTACCATTTTCAGGGGAAAAAAACTCAAATTCCATGTTTAAATGACTTAAAATGTTAAATATTAATTCACTTTGATTCTACCATAAAAAAAGTCCCAGTGTAATGAACCACTATTATTTATTTATTTCAAATGCAATTTATTAAAAATGTACTCATTGCCTTGAGGCCTTTGGGAACACACATAAAAACACAAAAATATATTAATTAAGTATATCAACAGCCCAACTCCTCATTAAAAAGAATAACAGGTTTAAATAATGCCACACCAAAAAGATATAGTCCATATTTTATGTACATAGAATTTAACTGTGATAGCTTGTTCATTATCTAGACTGTACTGAGATTCATATCAGGATTTTGTTGGATTTGGATTTTAAATTTATTTTTATTTTTATTTATTTGTTTGGTTAAGGAAGGCTAAGTCCCAAATGTCTCCTCTGCTGGTTACACACAACACATGAACTGTCAACTGGGAGCCTTCAGCTCTGTGGTGGGGGTTTCTAACAAAAAATAGTGGGAGAAGTTACCTAAACCGGGGGAAAAAAAGAAGGAGCATCAGAAGGAAAGAAAAGTGTTCACGAAAATCTCTTCATGCTTCTCAATTTTGCTTAAGGCTAGCTCTGACCTAATATCATATGGGTCCCCTCACACACTAGTTTTAACCCTTTTTAAGCAATAAAGCTCACTTTGCTATTCTTAAAAAAATAGTAATATTAGTATATTTTAAAACAGTTTTGATGGCACCTGAGAATCTGACAATAATTATCCGGTTATTATGGATCAGAGAGGCATCATACTCAGATGACAGGCTGGGTCTATATACAGAAACCTGCCACTACTTAAAGGAAGCAGAGTAAAGGAAGGAAATGGCCAAGCGTGGCTTGTCACACATGGGATGATGAAAGCTGGGCTTGAATGAGAATAATAGAATTATTAAATCTCAGAGTTTGTAGAAGCAATTTAAAGATCCATGATTGCAGGAATAGGTCTTATGTACTTCCAGAACATCTCTATCAAGGTGTCATCTAGCTGGTATTTGAATGTTTTGATGGTTATTAAAACGTTAGGTAACTGAAGGAACACCTCACCATCATCAGGCTCCTGGTTCTTCTCTAGTGTTATCTTTTACTGTCCTCTAACTTCCTCTGATGTGCCATACCAATCTTCTTGCTGTTCCTCAAACACACCAAGCCTCAGGGCCTTTGCACTTGCTCATCGTCTGTGTTTAGAAAATATTTATTGAACCAACGAACAGAAAGTATCACCACTTGATGGTACACGTTCAGAAATCTGGGGCTATTTTATGGTCTATCCTCCCTTTAAATGTCAGCATCTAATCAATAACAAAGCCCCACTGATTGTTCCTGTCAAGGAACACTCTACCTCACTCCACTGTTACTTGCTAGATCAATGCCCCCACCACCTCCTGACTAAATTAATACAACTGCGTCTAACGTGCAACTTCAGGTCTAGTTTCAGTATACTTGTTTTTAATAATACAGTTAAATGATGTTTCTAAAATACAAATCTGTCCCTTCGCAAGTGCTTTTCATTTTCCTCATGTAAAATCAAAACACATGCTTCCGATTTTTTTTAATCATCAGCCTCTTGTTTACCTGATTTCTCTATCTATTCAAAATATCTGATTATAGATACTACCTCCAAAAGGCCCTTACCAATCTCCCTGAACCACACTAGATGCCCCAGCTAGGGACCTTTTAAAAACGCACTGCATTTTCTTCCATATTGAAGTTCTCATAATGCATTCTCTTTGCTTGCTTAATTTTATCTTTGCTACTAATAAGCTTGTAAGCACTCTGACGTCAAAGAACATGTCTGCCTTATCCAATAATGGGCTTCCAGAGCTGAGCAAAGTAAATATTCAATTTAATATGAATTGTTACAAGAAGGAGGAGATTCTGCCCTGACTCTCAGGATGTCACCCTCATCTTGGATTGGATATTTTGGCGTAGTTTCAACAGTAGGGTTTGCCTGTGTGGGGTCTCTGGAGGTGGTCAGCAGTAGTCTTCAAAGAGTCGATGAGGTCTGAATGACAGAATTATGCTGTTGTGCAGACCATGCAAGCACTCCTTCCATCAGCATTTCTGTACTGAGGACCAACTACCTGCCAAACACCTTTCTAGGTGCCAGACAGAGTGGTGGAAAAGGTCAGGTCCCTGCTTTCTGAGCTTCCATAATAGTTAGGGAGACAAGGAATGAGTACACACACACACACACACACACACACACACACACACATACACACACACAAAACCAAAAAAAAACCCAAAAAACAAAACAAAAAACAAGATAATTTCTGGTGAGAAAACCTGCTGTAAAGAAACTAAAACCATGTATGATGAATATGGTCTCTGGGAAGGGGCCGTTTCTATACGGAACGGTCAGGGAAGGCTTTCCCTGCCTGATGAAAAAAGAGCTGGCATCTGTGACCTGGCAATATGGATCCATACATGCAAACTTCTAAGGGGGAAGTGGTTTCTTAACAGAAACCCTCAGTGAACATAAGCTGGTGTGTTTCAGGGATAGAAAAGGTGGTGTGACTGGAACGTTGAGATATGAGGCATGGGGCCAGATTATATATAGCTCTATAACCATTGTGACTGAGAGTCATTATATTTTAAGTCGAATGGAAAACCAATGGAGCAGAGCCATCACCTAGAAGACCAAAGTTCATCCACACAGAGTCCAATATATCTCAAAACTAATATAGTGATTCATGCGGCACACACATTTGATACTACTTCTGTTTAGTAACTCACAAATCACTATAATTAGGAGGCTGGTGAAAATACGGCCCTCTCCCCTCCCTTTTCTTTCCTTCTGTTCTTTTATTCAGTAAGCTCCAAAGTAACTAGCCCTGGGGGGAGATAAAGTGATGAATAACCTCATTCAGCTCAAAGAAACAACAACAAAAAAATCCCCAGTTGAATGGTTCACTGCAAATGGCAAAATGGTCATTGTTTAGTGGATGAGGTTTCTTCTCTTTAGTATCCAGGCAATGACTAATGATTTTCCTCCAAAGCTCCCACTTTTAAAAGAATGAATAAGCCCCCAAGGCCTCAGAGAGATAAGTATTACTTTCCTCCTGGTGGCTCAGCTAGTGACTGAGAGGAAAAAAGAACCGGGACAATATTTCAAAGCCAAGACCTATGAATGTGATCATAGATACTGTACTTCTGTACTCCCTAAATTGTTTGGTGTCCAAACAGTTTTTACACCATTCTGTGTATTTTCTGCCTTATCCATAAACTCACTCAAGCGAAGTGGGCTCGCTTCAAATACATTTCTGGGCTAACCTCACATCAGATCCCTGAATTCCCTGGGCTTTCCGGAGGACAGCCATCTCTGTGCCCCGAACCACTGCTCAGACTCCAGTGAAAGTGGATGATCGGTGCTCATGTTACAAAAACAGCAATTGTACCAAACTTAGGTATTTATTTGCATAGTTATATTTTCTAGGGACAAATTTCAAACAACAACAACAACAACTACTACTACAAAATAGTCACTTGCCTTTTTGAAGCAAAACAGCACATTGAATGCTAATGTAAGGTTCAATGCATCGCTTTCCTTCTCTCATCTCTATTACAAAAAATGTCATGGGTTAATATATTTATACCCCACTGAGAATTAAAGAGGAAACAAAATGCTTAGCGTTCATAATGAGGTCATGCATTAATGTAGGAAGGTCATGCCAGATCACGTATAATAGATATGGCAACATTATTTTCCCCGGTAGCCAAAGGGGACTCAACTCTATGATAGGCAATGCTTTGAGAAATGTTTATTTTTGATGTAAAAGGAAATAGAACGCGAGCATTCTGGTTGATGGAAACCATAAATAAGATTTTCCCACAAAGGACTAGAAAGCAAAAATACTCTTCTCACAAGCTGTATCACCTTGAAGTTCAAGGACCGGGTGAAGAGATCACAATATTTTGTGATGGTAGTGTAATACATTGCCCAAGTTTCATATGTTGAAATTGACTTTAGCTCTTAGGAGAAATTATCACGTACAATGAACTAAACGTTGATGCTAGAGGCATTTGAAAAATGTTATAGACAGGCAAAAACTTTAAATGGAGTCCAAGTTCATACATTTTAATCCATCAGCTAAAAATTAGCATGGGCTGTTTATAAAGTTAATCTTACTGAAAAATTTGGTTTCTAACAGGTTCCAAATTTATTTTGCAAAAAAACAACTGAGTTTGAGAATTTTAGAGGTGACAGTTTGTAAAACAGCACCTTTTACCACTCAGGATAAAAACTGAACATATTGCACTTAAAAAATATGTAACTTGAGTTCATTTGGTATTGGAATCTTTATATACTGTTTCACATCTTAAAAAACTCATTACTATAAATTGCATTACATAAATTCTAGCAAATAAAAATAGTATATTAACTATTTAAAGAAAAGTAGGGGGAGCGACTAGGCGGCTCAGTCGGTTAAGCATCCAACTTCGGCTTAGGTCATGATCTCATGGTTCATGAGTCAAGCCCCATGTGGAGCTCTGTGCTGACAGCTCAGAGCCTGGAGCCTACTTTGGATTCTGTGTCTCCCTCTGTCTCTGCCCCTCACCCACTCCTGCTCTGTCACTCACTCTCTCTCTCTCTCTCTCAAAAATAAACATTAAAAAAAAAGAAAAAGAAAAATAGGGTTGGGACACCTAGGTGGCTCAGTCAGTTAAGCGTCCAACTTCAGTTCAGGTCGTGATCTCACGGTTTTTGAGGTTGAGCCCCGCATTGGGCTCTCTGCTGTCAGCACAGAGCTTGTTTTATATCCTCTGTTGCTTTTCTCTCTTTCCCTTTTCTACTCATGTTCTCTCTCTCTAACCATAAACATTAAAAAAAAAGTAGAGTTAATGTATACAATTCTCAAAAGAAGACATGTAAATGGCCACTAAATAGACACAGCTTGTTAAATATGAACAGTAATCGAAGTAATGAGTAAAGAAATTACATCAGGTCCTTTCTGTTTAATAAACTGATGAAGATTAAGAATAACTACAGTTAGTGCAGAGGTTGCTGGAATCCAAAATGTCTTCTTAATGACTACTTACAGGGCCTTCGTGCGTTGGCTGCTATTCTGGAGAGAAATTTGTGAATATTTAGCAGTTCAATTTCTAGTAATTAATCTCAATGAAGTAATGATAAAGAAATGCAAAAACACACATGAAAAAAATATACGTATCAGAATACTGTCTTTGGTAGTGAACATCTGAAAACATCTGAAGTGCCTCACAAGAAAGGATTGATTTAGACGGTGACATTATGTTTGCATACCAAAATACTACATGGCCACTAAGGCAATGTTTTATTTTGGTAGAGGTGGATAGGGACATTTTCCTTTTTAGTGTTGTTTTCTTCCAGGTAATTTAATCAACTGACCCTCCTGCCTTCTCTTTATCTGGTCACATCTCCTTATCATGGAGGAATGACTAAATCTGATTAGTGAGCTAGGGAACCAGAAAAGGGTGTAAGGACCCTGCCATTTCCTGTTGAGAATAAATTTTCCTGCAGGTAGAATTTGTTACCGTTTACGATACTTAAAATTATCTGGATGGGAGCCTTGGAGAGAAATACCTACATCAGGCCATGACAATCTGTTCTGGGTAAGTATGCTGTTTCCATTGAGGTTTGGTATTAACAGGGTCCCTGATTGAACGTATAAGCCACATCTTCCAACCTAGTCTGTCTGTATCAGTATTTAAGATGAAATTTTTGCCCCTTTCGGCCAACACTTTGGTCTTACATTGCAAATGTTTAGAAACTGGACAAGAGAATTGTCCTTTATTGCCCCCAACACCACCTCAACCTCACAGAAAAATATCTAAAGTCATAGACATGTTCACAATGTATTGCTAAGTAGGGAAAAAACAAAAACAAAAAGAGATCCATACTCTATAGAATATACAGTGCTATGCAAAATATTTTAACAATATTTATCTCTGCTTACAGATTGAGTGCTTCGTATTTAGGTTCTTGTATTTTAGTTTCCATGTATTTTCAGGGTTTTCTCCAATTAGTTTGTGTTATTTTTCTAACTAGACTTATTTTTTTAAAGTTTTTACTTGCTTATTTTGAGAGAGAATGAGCAGAGGACGGGCAGAGAGAGGGAGAGAGAGAATCCCAAGCAGGTTCTGAGCTGTCAGCACAGAGTCCAACGTGGGGCTTGAACTCACAAACAGGATCATGACCTGTTCTGAAATCAAGAGTTGGATGCTTAAGCCACTAAGCCACCCAGGTGCCCCTATTATTCTAATTAGACTTAAACTATGGTTTTCATGAGATGCTGTAGAATTCTGGAATTTTCTTCCAAAACAGGTGTTGTACAAAGAAAAGAAACACGTCTGTATGTAGTGACCGCTCTGATACTGTATGAAGACAAGGTACTGAGTTAGATGAACTCACTAGTCCATCCTGGAACCATACACAATCACTACATATTGGATAACTTGGTGAGAACATCATTACTGAAGTTGAAATTGCTTTCCCTGGCAGGGCACTCGGGTGGCTCATTCTCAGGTTAAGTGAACTACTTTGGCTCAGGGCATGATCTTGTGGTCCATGAGTTCAAGTCCTGTGTCGGGCTCTTGCTGACAGCTCGGAGCCTGGAGCTTGCTCTGGATTCTGTGTCTCCCTCTTTCTCTATCCCTCCCCCACTCATGCTGTGTCTCTCTCTCTCTCTCTCTCAAAAGTAAATAAACATTAAAAAAATTAAAGAAAATAAGCTGCTTTCTCTAACAATTTACCACAGAAAAAGTGAACAGCTATGTGAGATTTTAAGTATCTTACCAGAGCTATAGGAGATGGTCTTTCTGTAGTCAGATTTACCCAAGGGTTGTTCCCTTTGCATATATGGATATTCAGAAGTTCAGTGGAATGCTTCAGATTTGTGTTAAAGGATAGAGATTCTTCTCCAAAATGCCATTTTTTTAGAAATACATTTTGTTCATTAGCCATTTGAAAAGACATTGAATGTTAACATTTATTTTTTCTTTCATGCATGTATGCATGAAATTTTATAGTATGGTCATAACCCCAGACTGAAAAGTTCTAAGTTACTCCTCGGGAAGAGTTTTTTCCCCATTCTGCTCAACCTGCTCTGTCTAGTAATACGCTTTCAGAAATACACATTTGTAACAAATTTAAATTTCGATAACTCTGGGTATACACGTCAAAAACAAATTATGAGCATATCAAAGCATAATTAGCAAAGTTTAAAAACAGCACATCTTAAAATCTTCAGGCTTCCAGAAAACTACCATATTTTATGATAGAATCAATCCAATTTCCCAGTTTATTGAGGAATATTCATTTGCTGCTGCATGATTTCTAAAATTGTATTCACAATCCTAGACCTGTGCCCTTCAACCAAGTTTAGCCGTGAGGAATAAATAGCAATTCAACATGCTTGTTTCCATAATACTCTTATTCATAGAAATGGGAATTTAAACTGTAAGAAATAAACATATTGCATAGTAACACTTACAACTTTTTTCCTGAGAAATATGAAGGGAGTCTAATGCAGTTTCTTATTAGAATAAGGGAGTTTTATATTTGTGGTCAGTATCCGGTCCCTTAACATGTTCCAGAAGACTATGTGATACCTTTCCAGTTTACACTATATATGAGCAATACCAATGCATATGCACTCAAATACACAATTAAAAATTTCACCAGTTAGACTGGGTCCCTCTGCCTTTTGAACAAAGTAGACTTCAGGACTAATCACACAGCTGCACAGATTACACACAGAACAGATCCAGAGCACAACTCCAGGGGGCTCCACTCATATAACATATAGGGTGGATCGCATTCCCAATGAGTCATTGCTGTGTCTCTTCACGTGTACCGGTTGCCAGATTTATCCCAAGAGACCGAAAGTTTACAGTTCAAAACCAGCACAGCCCAAGGCCAGAAGAAGGAACTTCAAAGGTAAGAGTAGTCATATATGCCCAAAGAGATCTTAGAATATGAAAGAGTGATTGAGATCTCCACCCTTCCTGACAGGGAAGTCCCTCACTTGAAACAGAATACTAGTAGACAGTGTAGTCATTAAGGAACTCATCTGGTCAGAGGACACAAGGAAAAGAGGAAAACAGAGAACAGGCATGAATTGAGTGCTCCTCTGGGTTGAGTGATATTGCAGGTGATGTACATTTTGTTTTCCTAAAAACCTTACAACAACTTTATTCAAGTAGATTAGTTCTGTGGCTAGGATAATAATGGAAATAAGAAAGTTATTATTAAGCAATGCAAAGACAGAAAATATAAAAAGAGAAAGAGCCAGCAAATAGAAAAACAAAAACCAAAGTCCCTATCACTAAACCAGCAAGTAAGTGGATTTATCTGGCATTAATATGAGTCCGGATTGGTCAAAGGAGATAAGTTCTATCTCGTTCTTAACTCTTTCCAATCCCGGCAGTGTGAAAAAATTCAAACTTCCCCAAAACAACATAAACAGTTGCCTTTTCACTAATGGGGATATGCACATTAGTTTAATTTTGCTTTGTTGAAATATTTGTAGACATTCATTTTGATATATAATTAAAAGTAGATAGCAAAGGAAGAAACAGTAACTCTTGCCTTATTTCTGCATAATTTTTTGCCATGGGGCCTAATATTTGAGGTTAAGAGAGTAACAGCACAGAACCATAGTTCGTTCATTCTTTCTGGAAGCAAGGCTAACCAGGGATCAAAGTGCAGAAAACGAAAAAGACTGCCTGCTTAATTTCTACAGTCTCTGTATGTTCTAAAGGATATTAAACTGCCCAAACACCTTCACAGTATCTCCCTTTTACATCTAACTCCACTTGGGTAGATTATTCTTAGGAAAATTTAGTTAGCCAAGAAAACAGATGGGTATGGTGTAATTCCTTCTATCTGCACTTTCCCTCAGGTTTTTAATGACTTTAAATATAAATGCATTACAATTATTTATTACTAATAGATTAGAGGTGTCAGTATGGTTCAATTCATAGCAATCTTATACTTTTAAAATGTTTTGGGAACTGGGCTTCTTCTCAATGCTGACAGTGCACAGGGTTGCTTTCTGGGGGACTATCTTCCTTAGGAGTACTTTTCGTTATGTTTATCATGTTAAAAAATGCAGGTACCATCTGCTCTTGCCTTGTAGTTGTTTACACTGTTTAGTACCTCAGGTCATAATGAGAATAACTATGGTGTGCTTCCAATAGCTAATTTCATCTGCAAATAATTAGCTTTGCAGCCCTGTCTTTTTGCCCTACAACGGATGGCAATGAACACAAAACGACCTGTAAAAACAAGATGTTTTCTAGGACATATAAACACTTCAGACTCTCCAAGTGATTGGATGTAGTAATAGAAAAATAGTTATTATTTGACCCCTCAGTGTCATACATATGCATACACAACACAAGTAAAATCTTTATGATTCATTTAGACCACATGATGTTAGACAAATACTTGCACTTACTTACAGACATTCTATTTAATTTTTCTTCCAAAATAACTGAAGACAAGGAACAGACATAGGTCAAAAGACACAGTGTACAGACATGATAATTAGTCTATGACTGCAAATTCATCCCATAAGAAATAAAATTATTTTAAGTATAGTTTTATAGAAGCTATAGAGACTGTAACATTCTTCTTAGTAGCTAAACAATGCAAATGGGCAATAATAAACAGTAGGATGTGGAAAATGTTATGTCAAAAATTAAACGTACTCTAACTGGTTTTTAACCTCGGATCCACAAATATCCTAAAATTACATGCAAAATTTTGAAGATTTTGTGCACTTGCACATTTCTAAGAAAGGGCCCATCCAGACGTTTATCAGTGTGCCAAAAGGTCTACTCTCAAAGCGTAGAAATACAACACATTTTAATAAAATATTGTTTTATTTAATTATTCAGCCATTTTAAAGTTTGTTTAAAATAAAGTACTATTTAAATACACCAGGTACAGGAGACTATTCATAAAACATCTGTCTTTTTTTAAAAAAGAATGGTCAACCACAAGGCACCACAGGGAATTTTAATAAAGAGAGATTGTTCTAAGTGTTCAAACTGTTAGAAAAATAGACCAAATAAAGGCAGAGCTGAACATTCGTCACGTGAATACTTCTCAGCAAGAAATCTGCATCGAGTTCATAACTTTGGTGCCGTAATGTTTGATTCTTGTGTTTTCAATAACAACAGGTTTGATTATATTATGTTGTCTCTGAAAAACTCCTGCACAGATATTAGGCCAATAACTTTAGATATATCATTGTATATATATAAATTGTTGCATAAATAAACAGTCTGAAATGGAGTGGCTAATTTCCCTTTGTTGCCAACACTGTTCCTGTGGATGTTAAGTTTATTTCATGCCCATCAGTTAAATGATTCTGTTGCTCTGTCCACATTCTTAACGTTTACAGATTTGGTAGATTCCCTTTGTATTAACAAAGAGAAAATGATATCAAGTCTCTGCACTCCAAGTGAAGATGATATTTTGTGTAACCATACATATTTCTTTGAAGAGAAAAAAATTTTAAGCATCTATAAGTAACAAGCTTACCTGAGGGCTAAAAGGAGGAATAAGGTTAAGAGACAGAGTAGCATCACACTTTTATTACGGCTTCACCCTTCCTGATAGGTGTAAGAACCAATACTCTGTCTATATTCAGGACAATGCTATCAGATACTTCAGTGAGAAAAAGGTAACTGACAGAACAGCTTAAGTATCCATTCTTGTTAAACGCATTCTTGCCCATTCTCTGAGTCATCTCCTGTCCTCCTGTTTGCCAGAGGAGCACCTTCTTTATTATTAAAGCCCCTAAGGTATGTTGTTGTGATTATATAACTCATTTCTCTCTTCCAATATTGTCTGTTACACTAAATGATATTCAAAGAAAGAATGTGAACCCCCTAACCCAGCTGGCTTTTGGTCTGGTGCCACACAGTGTCATGGAATTTACTTACAACCACCTGGTAAGACCTCGAATAAGAAGAAGTTTGAGTACAGGTTGAAACCCAAGTTTAAAAGAGTGTTTTCACATAGAGATGTGGATAGACATCTGTATCACAAAATGCTATGGATCTTCAAAAATGTATTCCATACCATTTATAACTATGGACAACCAACAATTAAATTTTGTAGAATTTTAGAACCTTAATAGTTGCCTTAAATTTCTGTAGTCCAAGGTTTCCCAAAGCATGTTTCATTAAAAAATGCCCCATAGGGCTGGGGTAGGCAGAGGAGTGAAAAAAAAAAATAAGTAGGTCACAAGCAGAAAGGATATAGTTTCCTAGGTTATATATATTAGTCTTCCCCATCAGATTTTCTTTTATTAAAGAATTTTACAGCCAATAACATGCACTGCTTTGTTCTAATTTCTTACACAGATGAGGCATGAAGAAGTTAAACAGTATACCCAAAGTCACATTGCCTAGATTGCAGAAGAACTTTTTCAAAAAGTTAATATTTTCAAATCAGTTAATATTGGATTCAGTGGCCTTATTTATCTTTTGGACATTTATCTATTTTCATTTTTGTACACTGAAATTTATTCATTGCTCAGTTAAAATACTGAGTTAGAAGTTAACATCATGTTGTTCCAGTAGCTTGTACCTAAGACCTTACTCATAAAGTGCAAAGTATAAAATGCATGGAATCCTGTGCTCATTTGCTAGACTTAGAAGAGGAAATAAAAGAAAATAGGGACTCTTTCAGCCACAGGGAACATCACCCTTTAACACTTGCACAAGCCTCCCTGCAAGCATCTCTGGATTTTGACTCTACTGCTTTCTATGATTTCCCAGATCTTGCTGGAAGATTTTAATTTACATAAGCTGGCCAAATATTTGATGGGTTCCCTGTGAGTTTACAGAGCTTGATCCCAAGAATCAAGATGGAAACGAACAGCAGTGTGCCCTATGTTAAGGAGAAAGAAGACACGTAGGAAATAGAAAGTATTTCAAAGGATACAGTTCAATGTCTGCTTATTAAATCATGTATGATGGGCAGGTACTGGTAAAATGGGTAAGTTCAGCAGGACTATACAATAAGCAGAGTTACCCTAAATGATAAGACAATGGTGTTAAGCATGCCTCTACTTGAAGTTCTGAACTTAATTTTAAGTATCTCATCACTGTGGGTCTTCCTTCCAGAAAAGTATATGACTGCACAAGTGCACAGGTGTGTTTCAGTGGAAAGTCCCAACAGAATTACAACTGTGTGTTTTTAATCATCACCAACTCTGAAAAGACTTGGGACCCAGATCCCTGGGAGGCAAATGCTAACTCACTGTAAACATTATCTGAGCGCTGTCTGGATGTCAAGTACAATGGAAACCACTTGGCAAGCATTCTTTCATTCCATCTTTACAATAACCTTAATTTAAGTCCTATTTTCATCCCATCATACAAAGGAGGAAATTGGAGTTAAAAACACTTGAATAACTTGCCCAATGTCACAAAGTCTGAGTAACGGAGTAGGAAGTCAGTCCTGGTCTGCCTGATAGAGACACAATCTTAAAGCTAATGCACTTAAATTTATCAACTATTTAAAGAAGGAGTCTTTTGTTAATGTGTGGAGACATCTAAAAGAATGGCCTTTGTTACCCTCCCACACACCACACCTCCTTTGCCCTAATGTCATTTTTGAAATGTTTATTTATTGGAGAGAGAGTACAAGCGTGCAAGAGTGGGGAAGGGGCAGAGAGAGGAAGAGAGAGAATCCCAAGCAGGTTCCACAATGTCAGCAAGGAGCCCAGTGCGGGGCTCGATCCTTTGAACCATGAGCAGAAATGAAGAGCCAGATGCTTAACTGACTGAGCCACCCAATTCCTCTATGTCTTAAGTCATATTTAAATAGCAGCATCAGTCTTGAAGTTTACCATTAGGCAAATTTAAATGTTTGATTTGCCTAATTCCTTTTTTTAAAACCACTTTAACCATTTTTAAGTATATAAGCCAATGACCTTAAATACTCAAAATGTCGTGCAACTGTCACCTTATCCATTTCCAGATTTTTCAACATTCCAAAGAGAGACACTGTCCCCAATTAACAAAAACTCCCTATTCTCCCGTCTCCAGCTCCTGTAACCTTTATTCTCCTGTGTCTACGGATTCGCCTATTATAGATACCTCACACAAGTTAGAATCGTACGATAGTTGTCCTTCTGTGTCTGATTTTACTTGGCGTACTATTTTTAAGGTTCATCCACATTGTGGCATGTAACAGAATTCCATTCCTTTTTTAGGCTGAATAATGTACTACAGCATGTACAGGCCACCTTTTATTTATCCATTCATCTGTTGGTGGATATTTAGGCTGTTTCCACCCTTTGACTATTGGTAATAATACTGTTAAGAACACTGATGCACAAGAATCTGTTTTAATCCTTCCCTAGTTTTTTGTTTGTTTGTTTGTTTGTTTGGGTTTTTTTTGTATACAAGTAGAAGTGGGGTTGCTGGTTTTTATTTTCTATGCTTTCTGAATGACTTATAAATTATCCCCTTTCGGGGCACCTGAGTGGCTCAGTCGGGTAAGCGTCCAGCTTCAGCTCAGGTCATGATTTCATGGCTCGTGAGTTCAAGCCCCATGTCAGGCTCTGTGCTGATGGCTCAGAGCCTGGAGCCTGCTTCGGATTCTGTGTCTCCCTCTCTCTCTGCCCCTCCCCCACTTGTGTTCTCCCTATATCTCTAAAATAAACATTAATAGACACAATTTTTAAAAAATTGTAAAAAATTATGTTTTCAACCCTGAATCCTCTGCATTCCTTCTCATATCTAGTAATATTTACAAAATTCAACCCCTTACAATAAAAATATATTTTTAGTGCTTGCTATGTGTTATTTAATTCTTTTTTTTTTTTTATGTTTTATTTACTTTTGAGAGAGGGAAATACAGACTGTAAGGGGAGGAGGGGCAGAGAGAGAGGGAGACACAGAATCTGAAACAGGCTCCAGGCTCTGAGCTGTCAGCACACAGTCTGACGTGGGGCACCAGGTCATGAACCATGAGATCATGACCTGAACCAAAGTTGGACGCTTAACTGACTGAACCGCAAAGGTGACCCCTCCCTTTTTAAATTTTACTACCAAATTCACTAGGGTGATATTTGTCATAAAGTAAATATGTAACACATGGTCATCCCTCAGTGTTGTGTGTTTCTTGTGTTTCTTTCAGTGTGCTACTTTAACCAGATCATCCTTTTAGACTGAAAGAATGAGGAACCAGCTCCTAAGGCTCTAATACATTTGATTTATTGGCTCTTTTACCATCAGTGTAGACACTTGGAAATTGGTGGACTGAAGGAAGAGAGGCATCTCATTCAGCTGATACCCAATGTGCACTGAATATGCGTCAAGAGTTTATTCACAAAATATCTTAAAATCATCACAACATCATTTTACCTTTTTAGTATATGTTATACAGATAATAGCGTGCAATGTTCCCAATTTGTTTCTGTCGATTGATACGATGCCTAACTACAAGGATAGTATTCTGAAGGAAAATCTACGATAAGCAATGTTTCAAAGACAGAATGTGAAGCAGGAAAGAGGAAGTGAAACATCACTGATTGAGCTCCTTATTGTCTGTCTGACACTGGAGTGAACTAACTGATTCATACAGGTCTTCCTGGGGACTCCCTGCAAAAACACAGTGAGGCAGAAGAGGCCCCCGTTTTGCAGGTGTGGAAATGGGACTCGAAGAGGTTACTGGTTGGGCATAGGTCAAATGCTGTCTCAGGAAATTCAGAGAAACTGCAGGTTAAGGATGAACCAGGCTGCCTGCTTGTTGAGTCACGGAGAAAAATTACTAACCATCGATGTGTTCATTTTTCTTAAAAAGTGGAAGTCACCTACTGGGTTTAAAGTATATATTGTAGGAATTTTATATGGAATCTGAGATGACCAGCCAGATGAGTCAGGCTCAGTTCTGAAAGTCCGTTCAACTAATGAACCAATTAGGAGTAGTTAACAGGGTAAGAAAGCACTTTTTGTTTCCTTTGAAAACCATTACCAGTGTGTAGGTAACATGTTATCTTTTAAAAGGCATGCATTAGAGTTTATAACAACTTTAAGTTTTTCCACGACAGAACCAGTTTGAAACTGGACAACACCTACAGGTTACTTGCAATTTGGTGATTAATAATGTCTTTAAGAAAAAAAGTATATATATACAATCAGAATGCACTGTAAAGGCTAGCCTTACACTCATGATCAGCATGTGGTAGATATGTTCTATTCTCAATTATAGACAGATTTATCAATTTTTTTAATGTTTATTTATTTTTGAGAAGAGAGAGACAGAGCATAAGCGGGGGGAGGAGAGAGAAAGAGGGAGACACAGAATCCGAAACAGGCTCCAGGCTCTGAGCTGTCAGCACAGGGGGCGACACGGGGCTCGAACTCACGGACTGCAAGATCATGATCTGAGCTGAAGTCAGAGGCTTAACCGACTGAGCCACCAGGCGCCCCTCAAAATTTTTTAAAAATCTGCTTTGAATGTGGAAAGTTGGTCTTCAAGAAATGACAAACCTAACTTACCAGATGGAAGAAATTACATGTCAAAAGTAAAACTCTGGATGAGAGTAATTGATTCAGATGCTGTCTTCTAACCATGACTCCATTACCTTATGGATAAGTGGAGGCAAAAAATTCAGTCCACATCTTGGCAGAAAATTAAAGAAGAAAATTCCACCAACATGAAGATATTATGAGCTGCAAAGAATAACTCTAGTAAATGCTTTGATTTCTATATTTCAGTTTGTGAAAGTGCAGGGCTAGTGTTTCTCTAATTAACATAATGTTTGTTCTTATTAAATTCAAGCTTTTAAAACGATTCATTCACAATTTAGATTGCATATAATTAATGATATAGATTTATTGTGCCAGTAAACATTTTAGCGAATGTTTCTTTGATCACTGAAGCTGAGAGGTTCATCAAAAACTTTTATGAAAGAAGTAGCAAGCACAAACATTACAAATGATAGATAAATATATCTGCACCCCCCCATATACATACGTACACCTAAGTTACATCTTATTTCTAATACCCCCCATATTGACTGTCCTTCTAGGTCCATTCTACTCATCTTCAGAGCTCAGTTCAAATAACATTTCTTCTCTAAAAGGGAATTCATATGTTACGAAATATCCCAAAATTCTGTAAATGAGACAACAGATACCTATTACCTAGATTTCACAAAAGTTAACATTTTGTGATGTCTGCTTCAGTTTTCTGTTGTATACAAATCTGGAAATGCGGGTAAGGTCAAACTCTGCATTCCCTGGTGATTGCTCCTTCCCCAGAGTGGACTTACCCTGTGTGGGAGTGTACCACAGACCCTCTCCTTGACCTAACTGTAGTCCGACTCCTCTCAAAAACCCCTCCTCAACTAGATTTCAGCCTTTGGGCTTCGGTGTCTGTCTTTGCATGGCCCAATCTTAAAAAAAAATCCAAATGAATTAACTCAGGCAGAATCCTCTACCCTTAATATCTGGCTGCCCTCAATATCTGATCAGAATGGCTCACTCCTCAGTATGCCCCAGGTGATGTCCTATGACCCTGGTCTGCCTTTAGCAAGAATCCTCTCAAGCTGATTTGATCGGAATCCCCTTAATGTCTCCCCTTAGTAATCTTCTATCCATTAATCCCCACACTGCTCCTTGGCTATGAACTCTATCCTGGCCATACTGTATGCAGAACATTATACCAAGGGCTCTTTTCTCCAGTAGCTGCAGTTCCTGAATAAATTCTGTTTTCACCACTTTAAATACTGTCAAGCTCTGGTTTTCTTTAATGTGTACCATTACCTGACATGTTTTTGTTCTTTTTTCCTTCCCCTCCACCACCACTTCTTACATACATAGAATCAATGAGTAAAGATATGACTTTTGTGGTACGCTTTTCAGAGTTTTACATAGGTGGTACCAGAACATAGGTATGATAATACCTTCTTGCAGAACTTGTTTTTCTTCAAAGAATTTGTAACATTTTATAATTGTATACTCATTTAAGTACTTATTTAATTAATGTGACTAAAGTATGTTTTTGGAAGACAGTGACCATATCTATTTTGCTTACCAACTATTACTTGTTGGAATTTTTTGACCCAAAGGACAGTTGTTAGGGAAGGAAAGGGTCCTTGGATTAATGAGGTGTGGATCATTTGATTTCACACTTAGAATAAAGCTTAATAGCATTTTGGGGGGAAACAGTGTTTGTTTTCAAATCTGTGCCATTTTTCTTTCAATAAGAATTTATTAATTACCTACCCTGTAACCTGGAAATGCGTTAAGTTATGCTAAAGCCAAAAGCACATGGATGGCTCAGTCGGTTGAGCACCTGACTCTTGATTTTGGGTCAGGTCATGATCCCAGGGTCATGGAACTGAACCCTGCTTTGGGCTCTGTGCTGGGTGTGGAGACTGCTTGGGATATTCTCTCTCTCTGTGTCTCTCTCTGTCTCTCTCTCAAATAAATAAAATGAAAAAAAATATTTAAAAAAATTTTTTTAACATTTATTTATTTTTGAGACGGAGAGAGACAGAGCATGCGCGGGGGGAGGGGAGAGAGAGAGAGAGGGAGACACAGACTCCGAAGCAGGCTCCAGGCTCTGAGCTGTCAGCACAGAGCCCAACCCAGGGCTCGAAATTACGGACCGCGAGATCATGACCTGAGCCGAAGTCGGACGCCTAACCGACTGAGCCACCCAGGCGCCCCAGAAAAAAAAAATAAATAAATAGCTCTACTGAGGCCAAAGTAAAAGACACACTCTCTGCTCTCAAAGTAAACAGCACTTTCCAAGAACATTTAGATACTCCTCTTTATTTGGCGGACTTCACTTAAAAAGTAATATCCTTCTCACTATCATATGAATTGGTTGTAACTTGGGTCTTGTCACAAGGCAGTCCACAGCATGTATTTAAGAAGTGACCCATATTGACAAATTATGAATCTTACACAGTAACTTCAAACCAATTTTTATAATCACTCACTTCATTGCCTGCCTATAGTCTCAAACTTTTTGGTGACTAAATATCAGTTACTTCTGTGAATATCTGTCTATAAATGACAGAAATCTAATGAGGATGCCGATTCCCTCAAGCAGACACTGGATTCAAGACAATGGCCTGCACAAATGTGAAATCGGACCTGTATGCAGAATGGCAAGAAATCAAAGAAAAATTAATGAGAATGCTTATAATTACATTTATGTATTTTCCCCATAATAAACTTTTGAAATGAAAATGCAAATCTGATTTGCCCATATGCTTAATGAAGGGGAAAATTCAGTCTAATTACATTCCAGTTGAATATTTACTCCTAATAATGTATTATTTTAGTTTTTCAATATTTTAAAGGATAGTTAAAAAAAACATAATATATCAAACCAGAAAAAAAGTAGTTTTCTTCAAAATGAAGAAAATGGTTTCTATTCCACACATATTAAAATTTACTAAATACAAATACATTTTAAATCGAAGGTTCATTTATATAATCTTATAAAAATATATTCATGACCTTCTTACAGATCTTTTAATAGAGATCACTAGAAAAAATACTTTCTAGAAATAATATTTCACTTTAAATATGTACTTTTAATACTTTGATAATTGCATGATATTCATAGAAGTATATTCACTTCAGTGTGGTCTTTTTATTCTGTGATTATATCACTTAAGTCAATTATAATAGACCGGTAAATATTTCATTTTCATATGAATCTACTTAATTATAGATTATATTTTGTTAGAGTACTATTCCCATGAGGAATTTAATAATTCGTCTTACCAAACTTTTAAAAAATTTTTAAAAATATTTTTACTTATTTTTGAGAGACAGAGAGAGAGAGTGTGTGAACTGGGGAGGGGCCGAGAGGGAGACACGGAATGCGAAGCAAACTCCAGGCTCTGAGCTGTCAGCACAGAGCCCAATGCCGGGCCAAACTCACCAACTGTGAGATCGTGACCTGAGCTGAAGTCAGACGCTGAGCCGACTGAGCCACCCAGGCACCTTTCATCTTGCCAAACTTTTATTTTCAACGTAAATTAAGCTCATTATTCCTACCTACTTATTAGTCTTCAAATCCTGTAACTACCAAGAAAAATATAGGTATGTATGTATTCAGATAAAAAGAAAACATATAGATATTCTATGCATATGGACACTGGTAGACACCTTTCTCTATAACGTTTAAATGTCATCAGTTTTTAGCCCCATATGAAGACAAATCAGATTCACATGGCTGGATTGCATATCAACCGTGAGCCATTTTTCTCTCTGCCATATACTACTTTTTCAAGGCAATATTGATGTGATAATAGAAAGGAATTAACAGTGGACCGAATCCAGTTCTAATGCACAACCACTGCTCCCAATCATGTTGAATATCACTCTTCCTTTTTGCTTTTGATTTTAAGAAGAAAATAAATAGGGAGGGGACAGATAGGAAAAAAAAACACCACTTGAGTTCACAACTCTTTATGAAGAAATAAAGCACAGATTTTATGAAAGGCGAGGCCTCTCTGATACCCTGCACTCTTCTGGAGGATGGCATTCCTAGTCAAGTGCTGGGAGCACAAGGGTGTTTAGCGCACCTACATTTGGACAAAATGACACTGGCTGGTGTTACAGACTGAATGTTTGTGTGCCATCAAAATTCATATGCGGAAGCCCTAATTCACAAGAGGATGGTATTAGCAGGAAGATAATTAGGGTTGCAGGAGATCATGAGGGTGCAACCCCATGGCAGGGATTAGTGCACTTAAAACAACAACAGGTGCCTGGCTGGCTCAGTAGGTGAAGCGTCCAACTTCAGCTCAGGTCATGATCTCATGGTTCATAGGTTCAAGCCTCGCGTCGGGCTCTGTGCTAGCAGATTAGAGCCTTGAGCCTGCTTTGGATTCTGTGTCTCCCTTTCTCTCTGTCCCTCCCCTGCTCATGCTCTGTCTCCATCTCTCTCTCAAGAAATCAATAAACATTAAAACAACAACACCGACACCAACAGCAAGAGACAACAGAGCTTTCTCTCTTCCACATGAGAGGTTACAGCAAGAAGCTGAGTATCTGGGAGCCAGGAAGAGGCTTCACCAAGAAGTGAATCTGCTGGTCCCTTGATCTCGGACTCCACAGTCTATAAATGTGAGCAACAAAAGTCGGCTGTTTAAACCACAAGTCTATGGTGTTTTGTTACAGCATCCTGAGCTAGGACAGTTTGCTATTTGTGTTGTTAGTCTACCAGAGATAGAAAGTCGCTACTGAGAGCCACGTATCCGCTTATGGCATTTGCTAAGAATTTTTTAAAAGACAGTTTGGAAATCATAGCTGTTACTCTTACTGTTCCTGCTAGGGCTTCTTCATTACTATAATTTCTCCCTGGGTTTGTTTCCAAAATGATCAAGGAGAATTTTTTTTGTACCTTATTATCATCTTCATCAGGCCACCTCTAGATCTATGGACTAAAAACAAAAAGTAAACAAATAAAGAAATCCTGCCTCATACACATTAATAAGAATACGAATTGCTGCCATTAATACTTGCATAGCATTTACTTGGAGTCAGGCATTTTATCCTAACTCATTTCATGCTCAAAATAACCCTGTGAATTAGAGAATATTACCATCTCCACTTTGCAGAGAAAGAAACTGAAGCATAAAAAGGTGATTAATTTGCCCAAGGCCACACAGATAGGAAGTGGTAAGTCCAGCGCTAAAATCTAAAAGCGATCTAGGTTGGAATCCTTGCTTTTGAAGTGACACATGTAATTTCTAAAGGAGCTAAAGAACAAAAGTTTAAAGTATTAAGCAATAAAAATTTAAGTATTTAAAAGATTAAAAATACTTGCTTACTGATATTAGAACAAGATGTGTACGTTTGTAAGTAACAGCACGTAACTTTTGTTTTTAATCTTTTCATTAGATTTTTTATTTTTAAAGTATTTTTAAAAGGAGAAAATTTAGAAATAAAAAATATATAAAGATTGGCTACATTTCCTTCCCCTATTTACCATTTCAGCTTTTTTTTTCTAATAATGGAATTACCTCTTCCAAAATTTGGACCAAATGTTATTTACTTAAAACACACAGGTGATTGGATATTTTTTTCTAGTTTAATATGGAAAGCTTCCTGTGAACAAGCCCTGTCCCCTTCTGCCATTAAAAGCAATTTAAGGTAGTTAATCTCCACATGAAACTCTTCAATATGTGGTTTTTTGATGTATTATAACTGTAGGTTACAGTTCTGATTCAACAAATAAAAATTAACTCTGTAATGAATTACTAACTTTCCTTTTGATAGTTTTTGTATGGTCAGGATAATGTTTGCATTTCCTTTAGATCTATAGTCAGGGTTGCCAGAGAAAATACAGGATGCTCATTTAAATTTAAATTATAGTTAAACAACAAATGATTTTTTTTAAGTATAACTATGTCTCATATAGTACATATTTTCATTTGCAAAATCTGACAACCCTATATATACTCTGTTTAACGCTGAACATATAAGGTATCTTCTTTATGCCTTCCAGTTTGGGATATCAAGATTTTTATTCTAAAAGTTTCATAGTTTAATAATAATCACACTTTGAAAAAAATTCCAAAGTGCCTAGGATTTGAGCTTTAGATTAAGGTCTGAAAAAAAAAAAAAATCAGGGCAATACCTTGGGTATAAAGTTGAAACTGAAAAGGCAGAACAAAATAAACTTATGAAAATCATGGAGTTTGATTATTATTCTACAAGTCCAAATGCTGACAGTAGAAATAAATAAAATTATATGTGCACAGAGCATGGAAGCATGTGAAGTCCAAGGAGTAAAACTGTAGCAAGTCTAGGAGAAGCCACATTACCTCCTGCCCTCCCAGCACAACACGCACACACTCTGGCAGGATTCAGGTTCTTTTCATTGACCCTTCTCCAGCTCCTGCCTATAGAAACTGCTACTAGAAAGGGCTTGTTAAGATGTGCTAAAGACCATCAACATAACAACAGTCAATTGAAGCTTTTTGCCAGAAACCATGAGAAAGAACATTGAGGGAACAAATCTTTTTACACTAACTACTATATAAAATTTTCTGTGTGCAATTATTTCCAGAAATACTAGAGAAAGGTTAGCCAGTAATTGAGGGTAGAATCATATTGTTTAGACTATATTTAATAGTATTTTCACACTTATTATTTGAAACATAAAAAATTTAGAGAGCCACTGTCCAGGATACAACATATAGCCTACTTTCTACCTAAAATAGCTTCCCAGAGATGGTAAATTTAGTAAAGAAGCAAATTTTTCAAGTCAATTTCGTTTTTTTAAATTTTTTTTTAGCCTGAGCATTTAGCACCGTGACCAACACAAAACAGGTGCCAATAAATGGCTGTTAAATAATGCTAATTCCCAATGTCTTGGTTTCTACTATCTTCCTGAACCTGACATATATGTTGTCCCATGCTCCATGAGGTTTGATCCAAAGTTAAAAAATGTTAGCCAGATTCAAACTATTTTATTTATAGCTCAAAAGAAGTTGGTCCTATTGAAAAGTGAGCTCTGGCTTATTCTTTCTTTCATTTATTAATATATTTTTTAATCATTAGCAAATACTACAGTGTCTAACAGGAAGCAGTCAGTACATGTCTCCAGGATGATGCTGAATGAACTAGTGAATAAATGAATGTGCTAAAAGCACTCCATGTTGCTTATTTAGGCTTTACTGCCCTGTGCATATGTTGGAAATGTCTTTTGATTAAGTCACAAAAGTTAGGCTATTTTCAAGGGAAAACAGGAGAGTATTTTAGAAAAAAAGAAAATGAAATGCTAAGTGAGAAGACATACTTTGATGTAGAGGCTTTTTTCTGTTCCGGATGAGGGATCTCCGGTAGATCTGTTATCTCACCAATGGGGGTAATAACAATGCCTCCTCATATTAGATGTAAAAGTATAAACTGCAAAGAAATTTCAATTGGAAGCATTCAGCAATGAACACAGTTGAACAAATGCATATGGTTTCCAATTCTACCTTTCACGCTCAGAGAGATGTTTCATGTTGAACCAGTGCATTTTACTAGTAATAAAAGACGAGTAATAGCCCTGTAATGAAGGTTATGCTTGCTCTATCGAAAGTCACATTGAACCAGAAAATTCAATTGAAAATTGTCAAATGATGAGTCGGCCTTATATACAGATAGTCAGGCTGTTCCATTGTCAGTCAAAAGCGGGTTTTTAAATAATTCATCCCCCAGAATTAACCCATACTCTGTTACCCGACCTCCCATGAAACTTACTTTTACCAAGGCTGGGTTTGGATTCTGGACCACCCAAGATCATTCAAGAATGAATTCTTAGAATCCTGCAACATTACTACTCACACATGCCACCAAGTCAGACGCTCAATCAAATCCAGGACGTGATTTCTATTTCCACAATAAGGAACTGATTATCTAACTAGGCAAGAATATAATGACAGTTCTTTAACAATTTGTTCGTGGTATTTCAGCAAGCTAGCTTATCAAGCTGAATGATTTTAATGAATATAAATTGCAGTGATCCAAAAGAGAGCTCAGTCTGACTTTCTCATTTTTATTGTATTGCCAATTCCATTTTTGTTCTCATTTAGGCTTTCCTTTGTCTATTAAGGAATATTGACAAGTGATCTATCTATTCAATGCTTATGCTGCAGACTGAAAATAAAATTTCCCAGAGATGAAATTAAGTCCTAGTCTTGATACAGTACGTTTGAACACAGCAAGTTCTAGTATTTTTTTTCCTAACATTTTTTAAAAGCTTCAACACCAATTAAAGTATATATGTCTTGGGGTGCCTGAGTGGCTCAGTCGCTTAAGCCTACGACTTCAGCTCAGGTCATGATCTTGTGGTTTACAGGTTCAAGCCCCGCGTTGCGTTGGGCTCTGTGCTGACAGCTCAGAGCCTGAAGCCTGCTTTGGATTCTGTGTCTCCCTCTCTCTCTGCCCGTCCCCCCTCACTCTCTGTCTCTCTCTACTTCAGAAATAAACAAACATCAAAAAAATTTTTTTAATTAAAAAAAGTGCATATGTCTTTAGAGCGACTTGATAACACAAATCAGATGTCATTGAGTTGGTAGATTTGTTTTGTGATTAAAATTTCCCCCACAAGGGATAACCTCAACTTTAGACTTCTTTCACCACCTCATTTCTATCATATAAGGAAATACACTTTTTTCCGAAGAAGCAAACACCACCCCAAAGAGACAAAGCAAAGATCGATGGCAGTGGGTCCAGATATGTGGACTTGAACTAAAAACTTGATTTTTTTCCTTTATAGTTAAATTGCAGGCCTACTTGATAATACTTGAGAGAGAGAGCCCTTAACATAACAGCAGCAAAAGCTATTCTTGTCTTGATTTCTGCCACACAGCTTTGGCATTAGAGACTGTGATGTCAAGAAATCACGAAAGGGTATGTTGAGGATGTTCATTGTTTCACAAAAACAGGGAGAGGGTTTTTCCCTCTCCAGTGTTAAGAGGTGACCACAGGTTGACAGTGTTGCCTGGACATTGCCTCCATTTATATTCTCTCTCTTCAGGGATATGTAAATCATCAGATGTAGAAGCTGATTCCACCTCCATATTAGATTCCCATCTTTGCTTGGCCCTTGTGGATACATGTCTCGATCTGGGCACTAGATGAGAAATGTCTCCAAAGGAACACACATGAACTAGAACCCCATTAGGACTTGACCTACTTGTAAACTTGTTTATGCATGGTGACGGACTTCTTGTATATTCCTACAACTTTTCTCTTTACCTACTCACCCTTCTCTGCATCAGCTCTTGGCTTTGTTAGGTCTAGGAATTCCATTTTTTAACACTTAAGCTACACTTAAAGGTAACACTTAAGGCAACACTTAAAGGTACACTTAACCTGAGGCCAACACCTTCAACATACAAAATTAGGAAAGAATCTGTTTTCTCTTTCCTATTCTTATGGGTCATTCCTCCATACATCTTCACATTTTTAGAAATGTCACCAAAATCTTCACGTGAAATTACAAGTACTATGTATTTAGTTAAAATCTATAAGATTTGGAACTCTTCCAATATATTTACAAGATAAGATGGAAGTAAACAAAAATATAGCTTAAAAGTTACACAGGAAACAGAATATAATATAAAGAATAAGGGCCTTAAGTGTATAAGCCTGCATTCTGGTAAAATACTTTTCATTTGGGATCAAAGAGGCACAGAAATGTGCATTTTACTGGCATGCTATTACTTAAATCCCTTGGCTGCAACACTATAAATATATTCATTAAATATATGTTTGATTATTTATACTTTGCCTACTTAAGTATTTGAGGCAATTATATGAAAAGATAATAGCAATGCTTAAATATAATATTACCTTTATATTAAAGTGTAAAAATATTAAAATATATTCTTAGTTATATGCATATTCTGAAATATTATTTGCATATTTAATATATTATCCATGTGGTGCTTTCTCTATATCTCTGAGACCTGACATCGGTATGCATTTCTATAATTTTGAATACATTTTTTGATAATTATCTTATTGACTGTTATTCTACAATGAGAACATCAGGATTTTATCTGTTCCCCTTTCTTAATCTTCTTCCTAGTATTACCTGGGTGGGGAGAGGGCGTTGAAATGTATAAGAAAACCTTACCTTTCCCTTATCAGGACTGTTTTTCTGAGTTTCTGGATTATTAATATTTTGTTGACTTAGCAAAGGCATTTTAATCATCACTTGTTGGTATTTAATATGATTTGATTTTCAACCACTGATTTTTTTTTTTTGTCCAACTACTGATTTTAGGAAAGACTTCCAGTTCTTTTTATTTGTACCTTTCTATCCAGCTCTCCAAGTTGACAATTTATAGTTTGTAATTTTGTTTTGCTGACTGGCTTTTCGTCTTCTCTTGTGTGTGTAACTAATCAGATAGGAACAATGCCAAATTCTTATAAATTCAAAACACTACAGCCCCAGTCAAAACTAGAGGCATGTTATTCAGTCTTTAAACACTTCAATTAAATTAATTAAATGATTTCTACTAAGTGAAATAAAGAGAAATCCTGCTACTTTGCAAGCCCTCATTTTAAAAATATATATGCAAATGTAATGTTTAATTAATGTTTGCAATGTTTTCAGGATCATTGTATCTGAAAAGCATCACTGATAATCTTCTTTCCTATTCAGGACCATCCTGTGTTGCAGACAATGTTACAGCGAACAAGGCCCATCAAGCTACATTGATCTGGTTCAGTAATGCTCTATTTGGTTTCTGGGTACCTCCAGGGACCAAGTCCCCCTGACCACTGAAAGTGGCCTTTGGTAAACTTTGTCATCCTAAATTGTTTTTTTTTACATTATAATCTAGCAAAGCATATAAAAATAGTCTTTTTGATACTTGTAATTGAAAAAATATTTTAAAATTGTAAAATGAATATGGTCCACTATTTAAGTCTGCATACAACTGGCCCTGCACACTCTGATTTTCCCACATATTTGACTCTAGGGAGATTTTCACGCTTACCCACTCAAGTTGTCAAACAATGGCATACAAACTGAGTTAGGGTGATGTTAAGGATTCTACGTTACCATTCCTTATGTTGTCTACTGTTGCTGGGTGTGGGTGTGTGAAATGCCTAAAAAGAAACCATGAGTGAATATGACTGATCTTCTCTCATAATGACAGAACTCGTGTAAGTGAAACAGCAGAGGTAACACCTACTTTTGAAAACAACTTTCATAACAGAACTTTCGTGTTACAAAAGAGTATCCTAAGTATGTCTCTTATTCTACAGCATATAGGGGTGAGAGGGAGGTTTGTGATCACACGGCTGGAGCCTTGGTAATTAGATTAGATATAAACACTGAAGTAAAATTCTATACCTGTCACGTTTGTCAAGGTTGCACAGCTTTGCATCGCTATTCAATTCGTAAGAGTACTTAACCATAAGATAATTCACGGTTCGTAAACAAGAACTATAACTGCCTGAACAGGTGTAGCAATAGCTCTGCAGAGCCAGGACAAATATACTACATAACTTAAAAAAAAATCAAGTCCATTCTGTAAATCAAACATTGTCACAGTTACTTTTAGTAGTTGCATGGCTTTGAGACAGTATTCATAAATATGCATCTCAATGACCTTGTATTTAAATGCTCCCTCTGTATCCCCTCACCTTTATAATAGGGACTGAGTAGGACCACTGAGATGTGAGGCACAGGGCTTTTTTTTTTCTGACTTACATTCCTACCTCAGCTGCTTATAATCGGGACCTTAGAAGTCCTTTTAGTGCAGAGCAAGATGGCCTCTCCAGAGGCCTCTACCTGCCCAGCAACAATCAGGTGGGAAACCCAGAGGACTGGGAAACCCAGAGGACTGAGAGGACTAATCTCACTCTGTCCTCTGCTCTTCTTTAGGTTGTCACCCAAGAAACCCCTGGTCGTGTGGCTTAATACCCTTTACTGAACCTCATCTCCCACTATCCCCAATTCTAGACACTTCCAGAGAGACCTGTGGAACTCATGGTTAATCATTAGCAAAATACCCTACACCCTCATCTTGTCCTCTGATCCTTCTCCTCACTCTCTTGCCCTTCCCTGTAGACACCATTTCTCTTGCAGTCTTCATAAGTTTCAGCGTGAGTTCTTGGTTCCCACATACCTAGGTATCACTCAGTTTCTCAGTAAAGTGATTATGCATTTTGCTCATTTGACATTTCCAAATCATTCCGCCTTCTTCTCTCTTGAGATATGTCAGAGTTGACTCTTATGTCACCCAACCTCCACCTCTACCCTCAGTTGGGATCATCCATCCACATTTGGGTCACTCTCCCTCCATACTTGAATGTTTAGCTTCTGGTATCACTGTGCCTCCCTCCAACACCAGTTTTTCCAGAAGCCTTGATGACTGTTTTATCTAAAGAGCTCAAGTGCTCCCCCACCTATAGTGAACTTCCCACATCTGTGCCATTGGCCCAATTCCTTTCCTTTTTCAAAGACTTGCTCCAACATTTTCCCTCTTATCATTTCTTCAGTATCAATGGTGCTTTTTTTTTTTCCTTTTTATAATAAACATCCTGTTGTCACTCCCATGTTGAGGAAAACTCCTTGGAAAAGTTGTCTAACCCAATTGTTTATTCCTTTTTCTCTCTTTTCATTCCCCAAGTGTTGATTTTAAGGAATAACAGTATTCGGGAAAAAGACTTACCTTAAGGAAACTAACACAATTCCATCTAACTTCATCGATCTCACAGAAGCATTGTGTCCAAATATTTCAGCACAGTTTGGTTTTGTGATAATTGTAAAGTAAATCCCCAATCAGACAACTCTACTGACACTGCTTTTTCTGATGGTCACCAGTGACCCCTCACATTACTCAAATCAGTGGTTAATATTCCATCTTTATTTTACTTGACCTATCAGCTTTTGACAGCTGGTCTTCTCCTCTTCCTTCAATCATTTTCTTGACTGGATTTCTAGGACACATACTTCCCTGGTTTTCTTCTCACTTCTCTTTCTCCTGTTCTCCCTTGGTTTTCTCCTTTCTTTCCATTCTCAAGGGTTGGACGGACTCCCCCAGAGCTTACTCTGTGGATCCCTTCTGTTTTCCATCTATTCTTTTTTCTTTCTTTCTTTTTTTTAATTTTTTGTTTTTGAGAGACACCGAGAGAGCCTAAGTGGGGGTAGGGGCGGAGAGGATCTGAAGTGGCTCTATTCTGACAGCAGAGAGCCCAATGTGGGGCTCAAACTCACGAACCATGAGATCATGAACTGACCAAAGTCAGACATTCAACTGACCTAGTCACCCAGGTGTCCCAGTGTCTATTGCTTCTTTTTCAGTTTCCCATCTATTCTTATGGTGTCCAATTCACTTTCAGATTTTAAATAATATCTAGGGCATATCAGCAGGAAGAGTGATAGGACGTATTCTTTAAAACAGTGTAAAATTGTATTTTGGGTACTTTTTCACCTCATCTTGTCTTCATCTTCCATAATTACTATTCAAAACTTTCATGTTCCAGGTAGTCAGAGATTTATTTCATTCATGGTCTTCACCAAAGTACACCATCGGGTTTATCTTCCTTAGTCACTCCCAGATTTTGATATTTTTTCAATTCCCTCTTTCCTTCAGAATACATATCCTGAATTACTGGAAGAGATTTTTGATACAGCCTTCCTCCCCTCCTTTAAACATTTGGAAAAATCGGGGTATAAGAAGGTTCAGACTCTCCTCTACCAGTTCTTATCCTCTGTACTATGTTGAATGAGTCTCAAGCTATTGTACTATTAGACAATGATGACTTATCCACTATATTAATCCATATGAAGATAAGCTGAAATGGTCGAGTTTAAATTGATAAACTTTGCTTTCAGCAAGATTGTCCCAAGAGTTATGTCTCTTCACCATGAATGCCCCCTGTATTAGTTTTCTATGGTTTCTGTAACAAATTATCATGAACTTAAGGGTACAGTAATATGTATTTACTCTCTTATCATTCTGGAGGCCAGAAATCTGACATTAGTTTCACTGGGATAGATCAGATGTTGCCAGGGCCATGCTCCCTTCAGGGACTATGGGAGAATCTATTTCTTGACTCCTCTAGCTTCTGGTGGTGGTTCCTGGATGCTTCGGCCCGTGGTCACACCACTCTGATCTATGCCTCTAAGATCATGCTGCCTTCTCCTCTGTGTGCTTCTAAAATCTCCTTTTGCAGGGCATCTACCTCTTGATTTCAGCTCAGGTCATGATCTCAAGGTTCATCACACTGGGCCCTACATAGGGCTCTGCACTGACAGTGCAGAACCTACTTGGGATTCTCTCTTTCTCTCCTCTCTCTGCCCCTCCCTTGCATTCACTCTCTCTCCCTTTCAAAATAATTAAACATTTAAAAATATCTCATTTTGCTTCCCTTTTATAAAGATACCTAGGACTGTATTTAGGATCCACTTGGATAATCAATGATAACCTTCTCTTCTCAAGTTCCTTAATTCAATCATTCCTGGAGAGTCTGTCTATCTGTCTGTCTATCTATGTACCTAGATCATATAAGGTAACATTCACAGATTCTAGCCCAGGTATCAGGATGCAGCTATCTTTTGGGGGCCATTATTCAGACTCCCATGCTCTCTAATCTTTTATACAAATGCCAAGAACTACCTGTAAATACCTTAAATTATGTGAAAAGCAAAACTAACTTACTAGGTCATCAACAATCTTTGGCATTGTTTAATTTATTTCAGATTTTGGATTTCTAAGTCTCTACAATTTATGTCACCTATGCTTTATTTTGCCTATATATAATTCAAAGTATAATTCATTAATGAGTGAAGAAGAAATGCATAAAATCTGCAACTTTGAAATATACATCTGTTATTTTTCTATTTTGTATGTATAGCTTCTTTTTCATAAGCACCAGCGCATAATCCTAAAAGTTTAATGAAAATGGACAAATACCATTACTCTATTTCAACTCTACGGTCTTGTATGAACAAATAATTTGCACAGCGTTTTCAATTCCGTTATTACAATTTTTGCCACAAGAATGAGGTGTCAGATTTTTATTGTCTGATATATATTGAGAATTAGAATTGCTTGCCCTACTACCCTGACCTTTATCCATATTCTGCATTTTGATTGGCTAACCTTTCTACTTCTTCTTCCTATTTATAGCTTCACTAAACTAAGAGGAACAGGTGAAATGTCCAGCTAGTAAATACAAAGAATAGCAGAAGGTCAAGCTGATAGAAAGAAAATGGCAAAATTTCACACAGGATATGTAATGTTCCAATGCCAGGATCTTATTCTCAAGTAAAAATTTAAATAGGAATGTGAAATAGCAAAACTGAATCCATTGTCAAAAAATGAGCAAAAGAAATGTGACACATTTAACCCGTTCTGCATAGTGTTGCAATTTCCTAAACTTCCATGGAAATATCCTTGAAAGATTACTTGAGGTCACAAAGTCAGTTTTCATTATCACTAAAGTGATGCCTCCGTATATTTGTATCTTAAGCCCTGCATAAGAAAAGCTATTTCAGATCTGTCATCTTTCTTGGTTGATACGAAATCACAGATTGATTATGACTTTCTCCAGCTCTTTTCTGACAGAACGTGTGTTGATGGACTCCAAGAGAAAACTACGGTTCGTGACTAGTGAAGACTTAACAATTTTACTCCAAAGACCTAGCTAACCAAACTTCTCTTCACACTCTCTCTTCAACTCAGTATTTCACTTGCAAGAACATATCCATCTAGATTAATCCAGATGTGCTACTTTTTGTTACATTAGTATTCTCACTGTATTTCTAATTAGAATAACAGTGCCAAACTAGCACCTAAGCTTAGAATAAACTATCTTTTGGAAATTGGACACTAATAAAATACTTAGTACAAAACTAAATCTAAATTTGCTTCAGATTTTAAAAACCAGCAATGAAGATTATCATGTTACATGTATATTTTAATAAATTAAAAATCTTCTAACCAATTTGTAAATGCTGCTTCAATTACAGGGTTATTATCTTTTTTTATGTTTAATTTATTTTTTAAGAGAGCAAGCAGGGGATGGGCAGAGAGAGAGGGAGAGAGGAAATCCCAAGCAGTCTCCATGATGTCAGTGCAGAACCCATGGGGGAATGGATCCCACAAACCATGAGATCATGACTTGGGCCCAAATCAAGAGTCAGACAGATGCTCAACCGACTGAGCCACCCAGGTGCCCCATCAAACACAATTTTAACAGACTGCATTACACAAACGCTTTAGCACATAGTAAAGATTCCTTCTACACCCTGATTCAGTTTGCCTGACAGCTTTGTTCAAGGGAAGCTACTAATGTGTAAACTAATTTTTTCCTGAAGTTTTCCAATGCCTTCCCAAAACAAAGACATGCCCTCTCTTCGAAGAATTTCTACGGTCCTTGAAAAAAATATGAGCATAGTAAAAATGTTAAAGCATAAACATATTTTGCCTGGCCAAGCGAAGCTAAGAATGTTTAAATGTCACCATCCCTGGCATAATAGAGGTGGAATGTACCAGAAGTGATCCTTTCACAGGTAAAGAAATTTATCTCAGGGATTATTCCTACAACTAGATAAGTGCCTTCCATCAATTCAAAAGACAACTAAGACCAGCAAAATAAAATAAAGCCCAAAATGGAAAAAGAAGTTTTTAATTTTTAGAACATAAAAGTGTTCCTTCCTGTTATTTATACTCCATATAAAGTAATTTTATAGTTTAATCATATCATGATAAATTTTATTAATATTTTGGGTCAAAAAACCAAATAATATTTAGTATTTGGTATGCCACACATCTAGTATAGCATATACTAGCATATATAGGTATGTTATAGATCTCTGCAATAAAGTATGTCATATATCTAGTGTAGTATTATACATACAGTATATCCCCAGAGAGACAGGGATATAGTTACAGTTAGCTAGAGGCAGATGAGAGACTGAGCAAGGATTTCTGTTTTTTGTTGTTATTTAATGCATCATATTGTTTTAAAAATATTTTAAAACCTACTGGGAATGTAAACTGGTGCAGCTGCTCTGGAAAACAGTGTGGAGCTTCCTCAAAAAATTAAAAATAGACCTACCCTATGACCCAGAAGTAGCACTGCTAGGAATTTACCCAAGGGATACAGGAGTACTGATGCATAGGGGCACTTGTACCCCAATGTTTGTAGCAGCACTCTCGACAATAGCCAAATTATGGAAAGAGCCTAAATGTCCATCAACTGATGAATGGATAAAGAAATTGTGGTTTATATGCATAATGTAATACTACTTGGCAATACTACTCAATACTACTTGAGAAAGAATGAAATATGGCCCTTTGTAGAAACGTGGATGGAACTGGAGAGTGTGATGCTAAGTGAAATAAGCCATACAGAGAAAGACAGATACCATATGGTTTCACTCTTATGTGGATCCTGAGAAACTTAACAGAAACCCATGGGGGAGGGGAAGGAAAAAAAAAAAGAGGTTAGGGTGGGAGGGAGCCAAAGCATAAGAGACTCTTAAAAACTGAGAACAAACTGAGGGTGGATGGGGGGTGGGAGGGAGGGGAGGGTGGTGATGGGTATTGAAGAGGGCATCTTTTGGAATGAGCACTGGGTGTTGTATGGAAACCAAATTGACAATACATTTCATATATTAAAAAAATAAAAATTTAAAAAAATAAAATAATAAAATAAAATCTACTGGGAATAATCCACTAGAGAAGTAGAGGTTGAAGAGCAACACAGAGAAGACAATTAGGGTAGAAGTTTCTGGAGAGTATGAAAAGGTACATAACCAAAGCACATTAGAAAGATCTGGCCACGAACTGAGGGAATCAAAAAAAGATAGGGTGGATTTGTAGGCAGGTTTAGGGAACTGACATTTTTTATCGAAATCATGAGTGGTGAAATCTTACTTGTAAAAGAAGGAAGACAAGTAAGGGAGGACAGAGCTGATGAAAGTCGAAGAGTCAATGGGAAGAACATTCCAAGGGAAGAAAACAAAATCAGAATCATTCTTAACTAAATATTTGACAAGTAAGTGAAAAGGAAAGCATGATGTAACTAGCTGCAGGTAGCACGGCAGTGACTAGCTGTTTGGGTGACGGACTAACTACAGATAATGACAGGTCTCTAGGTATGGACTGAAAAGATGGTACCTTACTTAGTGGGAAAACATCTTTCTGGAAATAGAACATCCTACCACTGAAGTAGTCATTCTTGCTTAAAGTCTAATACTTCAAATTTTATGATTTAAATTAATTTATGATGTAATGGTACTCAATGGACCATGACTTATGGATTTTAAAGTATTAAGAGCTCGTGAAAACAGAAAAATAAAGACTGTAGTCTTTACTGAAAACTACAAATTTACTGAGCTATAAAAAATAAGCTAAAAACACAAAACAAAAATGAAAATAGAAAACAAAACAAGAACAAAAAATTGGAAAGAACTAGTAAACCAAACTCTCCAGTCTACCTCTCACAAAGAGGAACCAACTACTGGCCTGGTTACTAGAGAAAAAAGAGATCATTTGTTACATAGATTTTTATTTTTAGAACTAGAAGTAATTTGACTTCCTAAGCAACAAATACAAGCTTATTCTGGGCAAAATGCCTTCACATATTATTAATTTTCCATTTTTTTAAACTAAAATTATAGTTTAAATAATATCCCAACAATTGTTTTAATGCCGGTGTGCCCTGAGTTACAAAATTCTAGCAAGACAAATGGGAAAAAAAAATAATAATGAAGCAAAATTTTAAAAGGACCATTGAAATTCTTTTAATGTTTATTTATTTTTGATAGAAAGTGTGTGAACAGGGGAGGGGAAGAGTGAAAGAGGGACAGAGGAACTGAAGAGGGCCCTGTGCTGATAGCAGTGAGCCACATGCAGGGCTTGAACTCAGGAACCATGAGATCGTGACCTGAGCAGAAGTCATATGCTCAACAGAGGGAGCCACCCAGGCGCCCCAGGACATTTGAAATTCCTAAGTCTTTATTTCACAAATCAGAGCCTGAAACATGTTTTGAATGGTTGCTTTTCTAAATATACTTGAAATATAATCAAATTATTAATCTTTGATTTTTGTACGATATATTAGAATAATCTAACGTGAAGTAGGAAAACACATTTAAGTTTATGTCAATATTATTTATTTTATGAAGAAATATGGTCAATACAAAGCATATAAATTTTCCTAAGATCTAGAAATTAAGGTTTTAGAAAGCTCTAGATTTGATTGATTGTTGATAGCTGTATTACTCAAGGAGCCAACAGGATTATTACAGGAAGCTGGCATCAGTCGTCAGTTGACTGGTATAATATAAAGTTACAAAATAATCATTTATATTTATTTTGCTTCCAAACAGCACCGTCACAAGCAGGAGAGCAATGCAACATTGACATAAAATGACTTGACTATGCTTGTACTGTCTCAGTGATGATAAAAATTTCAGATGTTGGAAGAGATTATTGATTAATTCATAATTTATATTATAAAAGAATACAAACCAGAATAATGAAGTGTAAGTTATAATGAAGGGAATATTTATTTCAATTAGGTGAATAAAATACTTCAACAGCTGTACACATATATACAGATCGTGAATTCTATAGTTTCTCAGAACAGAGCAAGAACACATCAAGATTGCTAATCATCAAATAATAAAAATGGAATCTGGACTAATGAGTTGAATAAGCTATTTTGTAACCCATGTTTCCAGCTACTTACAAAGAATAATGATTATGTTTACAAATCAGTATTCTATACTTTTAGGTAAGACATAACTCACTGACCAAATCGCAAGCTCTGACTGACATTTATAAAGAATTTGAAGCAATCAAAACATTAACCAAAACAGGATTAATGTAACATAAAATTAGAAAACTTATGACTACATCATATGACGTAAATATAAATAAGCAAATAGAGAAATAGAATATAATCATAAAGGAAAATCAGTTAGGAAAAAAATAAGACCAAACAGGTATGAGTTTAGTACCTAAAACTATATCCCCTAAAGCCCTCTCCCATTTTTCTGATAAAGTTTAAATTTTGGCTCAATTCCTCATAGGTGCCGAAAGAAGAGGAAATCTCAGATAGTTGCTTGGAGTTAAGGTAACAACAACAACACAACAACAACAACAAAAACAAATGGAGACCACTGGTCGGTAGTAGAAACGACATTCTGGAAATGAGACCCAGAAGAACTTTCTTTCCTAGCTTGTTGCTCACTGGTGAGGAGTGTCTTGACAAGTAAAGTGATACCTGCATCTATATTTTGCCCATGACATACTATCTATTGATCTGTTCCTAAGTGCTGGATACACACAGGCTTATTTTGACCCTTATAACTGCTTGTAAATAATTATTTAAAAACTTACACAATTGAGCATCATAAATCATTCAATCTGATTAAAATCCAGGAAGGGGACCCGGACAGACATTTTTTTCAAAGATACAGAGATGGACAACAGACATAAAAAAGATACTTATGACCACTAATCATCAGGAAGATGAGTTATCGCCTCCACCAGTCAGAATGGCCAAAAAGTATTGACAAACATGTGGAGAAAAGGAAACTGTTGTGTACTGTTGGTGGGAACGTAAACTGGTGCAGCCACTGTGGAAAACAGTCTAGAGTCCCTCAAAAACATTAAAAATAGAAATACTACATAACCCAGTAATTCCACGTCCAGGAGTCGACCAACAAAATTAAAGTACTAATTCAAAAAGATATACGCTGCAGTATGTTCACTGCAGCATTATTTACAATAGCCAAGATACGAAAGCAACCTAGGCATCTGTCAAAAGTGACTGGATAAAGATGTGGTATACAAGCACAATGGAATACTACTCAGCCATAAAAAAGAGGGAAAAGAAAAGAAATCTTGCCATTCCCAACTACATGGACAGACCTAGAGGATATTGTGGTAAGTAAAATAAGTCAGAAGAAGACAAATACCATATAATTCCACTTATATGTGGAATATAATAATAATAATAATAATAATAATAATAATAATAAACAGACTCATAAATACAGAGAACAAAACAGTGGTTGGCATGAGGGAGGGAGTGGTGAATGGGCAATATACGTGAAGGGGATTAAGAGGTACAAATTTCCAGCTATAAAATAAATAAGTCTGGATGCCTGGGTGGCACAGTAGATTAAGCAAGCAGCTCTTGGTGTGGCTCAGGTCATGATCTCACTGTTTGTGGGTTTGAGCACTTCACTGGGTTCCATACGGACAGTGTGGAGCCAGCTTGTCTGCTTGCGATTCTCTCTCCTTCTCTCTCTGCCGTCCTGCCCCACACGACCCATCTCTCCCTCCCTCTCTCTCTCTCTCCCTCCCTCCCTCAAAATAAATAAATAGTCTTAAATAAATAAATAACTGCTTAGGAAATTAAGGATCTGACTTTAGCTCAGGTCATGATCTCATGGTTCCTGAGTTCAAGCCCCCTATCAGGCTCATTGCTGTCAGTGCAGAACTGGCTTCGGACGCTCTGTCCGCCCCTCTCTCTGCCCCTTCTCCACTCAAGCAAGCGTGCGAACTCTTGCACGTTTTCTCTCTCTCTCAAAAATAAATAAACATTAAAAATAAATAAATTAAGTCACAGGGATGACTTAATTACTTAATTACTTATGATGACAGCATAAGTGATATAGTAAATGATACTGTTATAACTTTGTACAGGGATGACGGTGACTACACTTACTGTGGCGGGCACTGCATAATGTATGTAATTGTAGAATTACAATGTTGTATACCTAAAACTGATATAATAGTGTACGGCGACAACACTTTAATAAAAATAATTAGTACTGACCATAAAGTGATGCGAGGATCAAAGGGTTTTATTCAACTTTACCAATTTGTATAGTTTTAGAAATAAATGCAGACAAGATTTAAAACACAAGGTATGTCTGACTTATCCTCTATTCTCAACCAGCATCTGCATAATAAAATACTAAAGTCGCTTTTATTGCATTATTTCTTACAAATACATGTGAAACAACTGTTTTACAGCAAAGCATAATTCACAGAGTGTTTGGAGAGTGGAGAGCAGGAAATGAGACAAAATTATGAGATCCAGCTTTCTGATTGTCTAGAATAATCTATTCATCTTTTTATTTCATTTTGCTTGTTTTTAATCGAAAGGAATGAATATGTATAAACATATTTTTTTCTTGTTTTGTTTTGTGGTGGTGTTTTTGGTTTCAGTTCTTTTCCTCTTGAAGCAGGTGGTATTGATTAAGAGATAAAATTTCCCAGCAAGTATATGGGATAAGGCTGATTTATGCTGTCAGTTAAAATCAGACCCATGTGCCTGGCACAGTCAGTGGGCATGATTCGTGAAAACCGAGAACACGATTAGGGATACAGTCTCAAGTCAAGGCCAAGCTCGCACAAGGGCAGACTTCCCCCGCCCCCTCCCCGCTCTCAGGGCAGCTGCCTTACCTGCTTTGGTTTCCATTCCATTCTATCAGCACAGTCCTTCTTTCTTTCTGCCTCCCTGTTTAGAATTTTCTGTTTTTCACCAAATTATCAAGCTCCAGAATAGTTCTCATTTTATCACCTTTTGACCATTTTCTAGTTCAGCCCCAATGAGAAATAGGTTCTGCCTTACCCCAGCCAATAATCCTGTCCATGATCTACAAGGGTACACTCCACTAAGTGACTCACAGTATAAAATTCCCCAATTCGGGGCACCTGGGTGGCTCAGTGGGTTAAGCACCCGACCTTGGCTCAGGTCATGATCCCATGACTTGTGGATTTGAGCCCCACGTCAGGCTCTGTGCTGACAGCTGGGAGCCTGGAAATGCTTTGGATTCTGTGTCTCCCTACCCTCTATGCCCCTCCCCTAGTTGTGCTCTGTTTCTCTCTCTCTCAAAAATAAATAAACATTTTTTGGGTTTTTTTTAATTCCCTAATTTCAAACACGTGAAACATTTACATTACATTCTTCTAAATAAAAATATTAATAAAATTAAAAAAAAATCTCATCCAAAAAACAAAACAAACAACAACAACAACAACAAAATGAAAACAAAAAACACAATACAAAAAAAAAAAAACAAACCCTAATAAAATTTCAAATGAGCCATTTAAACTGGGCCAGCACAGTCAGGGGGAAATAAAATTAGTTTCAATTGAAAGTTGTACTTCAAATTAAGGCCTATAAAATTGAATTTGTACAATTTTCACAAACACTGAATCTAATTAATTTCCACACCTAAAGTTGTCATTTTGAGAAATGAACACAACCACTTAACATGCTGTAAGTAAGACTGGCAAACATAGACAACAAAACTTTGCATATACATATGACAGTAGCTTTGTTGTTGTTTTTACTAAATTCATATCCTGGGTCAAATTTCAGGTTATGGCATCTAATCAAAATCTATTTTTGCCATTCTCCCTCTTCACATTTTGGAAATCCCTCAGGCTTTTCAATAGCTAATAGGAGGCACTCTTTAACCTCATTTTGTTCTCTGAATGAAGTCTCGTATCACTCCAAATATATACATTTTGTTCTGTCATCCCCCATCACACCTTGGCGATCCTTGGGTTCATTCCATGAAGACCATTTATATATGAAATGACAATGGAAAAAAATCACTTAAGTTATATGTATGAGATAGCTGGATAATTTATTGCATCTTCGATATACACTTTCCTTCAGAAGATGCTGAAGTGGTCATTAGGAAAGTCAAACACTTGTATTTCTTCTGAAGATGTAGCTAAAGAAGATATTTTGTGGTTAGGAAGGCCTCTAAGTGACTCTCATGTTTCTTAAGTTCTTTTTAAACATAAAAGTTGATCCTCAAGATACCTCCACTAGCTGTGAAGTCTCTCCAGCCATCCTTAATTAAACACCAATTTAAATATAATTATTAATAAAACATGTTTTCATTTTCATTGAATGAACTGTTTTGTTCTAAAGCAACATATAAATGACTATATTAGTTACTTCAGATCGTTTAATATTTATAGGCAGATAAGTCAAAATCCATATTGTCTTTAAAGATAACTACATGAATACATAAATATTGTTTTTAGAAACTGGCTTGATCTTTAGACACACAGGGTATCAATATTTATGGACCTTATACCTTTAGAGACTCTGAGAAGGAAATCCAAAGCCCTAGCATTCTTGAACACAATAAAAAGGACAATAATATTTTGCTAATCCTATCCATACTGGATCTAAGCTTAGCATAAGTCACTGAGTTGATCAAGGCATACAATTCAAAGTACTTGTTCTTTGAATTCTCAATCAACAGGAACTTAAGAGTGTACAATCTCATAAGTTTGTTACAATCTCAATACAATCTCATAAGTTTGTTACATGCCAACTGTCCTCAAGCAAGCTAGAAGAACATGACTAATGGACGTAAGTAAGTATTATTAATTTCATTTCATTTTGAGAGTGGTCACGAGGGAGGATATGGACTCCAGGAAAAGTGAGGAATATTGGGTGGAATTTAGACCGCTAGAAACTAAGTCTATCGAGGAAAAAAGTGGCATGGATATTGAAGGGCTCAGGGTAGAGACAAGTGGAAAGGGTGAAGGGAGCCAGCTGGAGGACCTAATGCCCTTACCAGCTAGAACGGCAGCAGAAGAGGGGATAGCCAGTCACTTAATTGAAGCGAGTGGGTGTCAGCTACTGTGGCCAGGGACACATCGGAAAGCTTTTGAACGCTAAGCTAAAGACAAAACTTTATTCTGTGGGTTCAGTGTACACGGCAAAGGATTATGAAGGGAAAAAAGGACATGATAAAAGCAATTCCTTAGATTAATCTGCACAGGAAGAAGGAAAGTGCGTAGTCAAAGAGACCAATCATGGAGCTATTTTTGACCAAGGAGAATTGAAATTCATGTTACAATGTCAAAGTTGAATAGACAAAAACACTGATAAACTTCTTTTCCATTAGGAGAGGAAGTGAAGTACATATTTGTTTTGTGTGTGTGTGTGTGTGTGTGTGTGTGTGTGTGTCTGTGTGTGTGTGTGTATTTACATGTTAGACAAGTAACCAAATCCAAAGAGCTTACAGCCAATAAATAATATCATGGGAGGGTTCTGAGAAAAACAGGCCAGGGCTATAGCCACAGATTAACTCAGTTATTTACCACTGCCTTTCCTATACTATTTCCATCTGATTTCCTGCATCTCATCTGCAAATAATGGTAAAAGAAGATCAAATAATCTGTTTATTATGAACATTCCACCAGGAGTGAAACATTCTTTAACCTACAGACCACCTGTAATGAACTCAGGTTGTGTGTAATCAGAAGAGAGAACAAATTTATTTTTCCCCCCCGCACAAGGTATTTTTTCCTCAGAAAAAAAATTCCATCATTTAGAAACACTGTTATTAAAAACTGATATTTTAGATTTTTCCATCTCCTACATTTGAAGAGGTCAGAGGTGGTGAACTGTATTTTACATACTGAGCCTTGGAAATTGCAATCTAATAAGATTCTGTTATCCCAAATGCTATCATCTTTTCGTGAGAACTGACACCAGTAAGTTTTATTAATGAATTTAAAGATGGAAATTGAGATGCTGAAAAAGCATTAAGAAAATAAGATACTTTGAGAAAATTGTCTTGCTCTACAGTGGCCCTTACGATTTATTACCATAAGCTTTTTGTCAGTTCTGTAAAAGAAAGGGTAGCTTTTAGTTATGCTCTTGAATGATGGAAAAGAAGAATCCTTCAATTATAAACTTGAGGATTTAAAATTTTCTCCTATTAAAATTCAGATGTTATTCACCAGCCCAACTGATTATGGACTAAGAATATAATTAAGTCTCTCTACTTCTAAAAGTTTTAGAAGGGCATAAATGTTGAAATGCATTTAGTTATACATTTGCTTTTGTGATTCAAAACAGCATTCTTTCATGAGTGCTTTGAAAATCTAGAACGGCTGTGTCAGAAAGGACTTTTGGCAAACTATGTGCTGTCCAGTTGGGTAGCTGCTCACCACATTTGGTTTTTGGGCACTTAAAATATGTAGTAAGTGCAATGGAGGAACAGAATTTGTAATGTCATTTAATTTTAGTTAATTTAAATTTTAGTAGTCACATGAGGCTTGTGACTACTGCACTGGATAGTATATGGAAGGGAGAAAACATGGTCATAACTATTATAGCCAACTGGTTCTGCCCAGGTTCTGAACTGGGCTCCAGAACCACACCCAGTACCTCCTAGAAACTGAGAGGAACACTCCAGTACCCTAAATCAAAGGAAATCTTTAGCTTCCTATAACTATTTTAACATTAGCCTTTCTTCTCCCTCAACCCACTCATGGGAACTTCCAAGTCAATAATCATCCTATAGGTTTTCTGCTTCAAACAGGATGGATAAACTCAAATAAATAGCCTGGCCTCCACTGTTCAGAGCTAGAGTTTTTCAGGCTCTCGTTCTACCGGCAAAGTCACCTCCTTTGAAAAGTCAGCCACCACTTATTTCTTATAACTACTAACATAATTTTCTAACTGGTTTTCCTGTCTCCATTTTCCTATCTTCAGATACTTCATATCTCTACTTCTCCTTCTCCATCTTTCCTAATCCTTCTTCAAAATTGCTACTCTATGGATATTTCCAAAACACAACTCCAATGCCCCCTACTGTTGTAAAATCCAGTAAGGCTCCCTTTTGTTTCCTGGGGGAAAATAGGATAAAATGCAAACTCTTCAGTACAGTTGCAGATGTACTTTTATGCTCTAGTTCTCTCATTTCCAGCCACTCAGCAACTTTTATTCTATGCTCCCTGATCATGTAACTCTCTCCTGTCACCCTGATCCTACTATATCCTGCATAGATAGCCTTCTCTTCCCATAGAGCCTGGAATGATTCCTATAGCCTCCTTTTCCTTACACCTTGCCCCCTAACCACACCCAACACTTTGGAACACACACACACACACACACACACACACACACACACACACACACACACATATAGAAACACCACCCCTACTACCACCATCCACCACCCCCCTCTCAGTTGCACACAACTACTGTGGTCCTAGAAATACCTTCCCCAGAAAACACTGCTTTAGACATCCAGGATGACCTAGGTACTTACCTCTTTACCTCCCAATCATTGTATCCTGATTCCTATCCCAATCCCTATCACATGGAATTAAAATAGTTAAATTTTCGGGGCGCCTGGGTGGCGCAGTCGGTTAAGCGTCCGACTTCAGCCAGGTCACGATCTCGCGGTCCGTGAGTTCGAGCCCCGCGTCAGGCTCTGGGCTGTCGGCTCGGAGCCTGGAGCCTGTTTCCGATTCTGTGTCTCCCTCTCTCTCTGCCCCTCCCCCGTTCATGCTTTGTCTCTCTCTGTCCCAAAAATAAATAAAAAACATTGAAAAAAAAATTAAAAAAAAAAAAAATAGTTAAATTTTCATATCTTCTCCAGGACCCTATGGGCAACTAGTAGAAAGGAACTTTATCTTTTCTCCCTAAACATCCTGTGTCTGAGATCATGTGCTGACCTACCTAAGAGTTCTTCAATGCATGGATAAAGGACAGAATAAGAACAGACTGAGATTGAAGATTTAGAGATACAATAATTTGGAAGAATCCAAAGAAAAATAAAATTCTGTTTGTGTATTCAGAGCTTACCATTTAGGAACCCTAAGAAAATATGATTTTGCTGATATGTGTGTATATATACATATATATTTACATAAATGCATACGCACTTGTATAAATAAATTTATTTATACATACCAATATATTTTATTGTTCCTAAAAAGTATACAGACATGACTTGAAGATAAAAATACTAGAAACATTTAAAAAAAAAAAGCAAGAGAGGGTTTGAACCAGTTGGGTTATCACATTATAAAATATGTGGTTCTAGGAGCTCCTGGGTGGCTCAGTAGGTTCACTGACTGACTTGATTTCAGCTCAGGTCATGATCTCATGGTTCATGAGATTGCACTTCACATTAGGTTCTGTGCTGACAGCACAAAGCCTGCTTATGATTCTCTCTTCCCCACCCCTGCTTGCAAGCACACGCACTCTCTCTTTCAAAACAAATAAACATTAAAATGTAAAAAAAAAATTAAAAAATAAACATTAAAGAATGTAAAAATTAAAATAAAATATGTGATTCTACTACCAATGATTGCCACTTGCTTATAAAGAGGCGGACACTGGTTGTTCTTCTCTCATATGAAGGCATTTTCTTTGCCCTTTCTCCTCTTCATTTTCCATTGTAAGAAGGAGAAATAGTTTGAGTCATTTCAACAGTAATTTTGTATCACATTTAGGGTATCACAAAGCTAGTACCATTAACACTTTCTAAATATCCATATAACTAATTCTATAAGCCTGTATCTACAACTATTTTAATAACCAGGTCAAGGTGGAATCCCCCAAAAAGAAAAGAATTTCTTTTATAATACAGCATGTTCCTGAATGAGCCTTGAAGGCATTTTTGTAAGTATAATCGTTATCTAGTCTATGAAATAACAATATTTAATTCACTGTATTCGAGGAAGACACTGTAATTGCCTGAGGCGTTGAGTTAAAATGAAGATTGTTGGACAGGAATAATGGCAAACAGCTCAACTGTTGAGTCAGAAAGACACCCAGGGAACCGTATCAATAAGGATCACAACCAAGTCCCAGCCCAGACAACACAACACACTAGAAATCTCTCTGAATAGATAAGATACCAGCATGTGAACTATTTAGAAAATCGAGAATTCAGAATTTGGAGAGCATTTTTGTCTCTCTGGAGGCTTCAGTGAGACAGATATCTCTGGCAGTGAATTACGTCTTCTCCTTGCAAATAGAGTTTCCATTTAAAACCTCATATCTTAAATTACTTAAATTCCTGGATGAGCACAGAGCCTGCAGCATGCTGATATTTCCCTATTCAATTTGGAATGGAGATAATTCCCAGGTAATTACATTAATGTAAAGAAAGGCACAAGATAACCCAGGGTGGCAGGTAAAACAAAAGTTACTTATGTTCACATGTGAAATAAACACAGATTTAAACCATTCTGAAAATACACTGCAGAAGAACTGAGAAGTCACTCCATCTCACTTTACTATTAACTTCATGAGGGAGAAAGATGTCCTTCTCCTACCTTTGTGTGACTAATAGGAGACTTAGTGACTCAAATTTGCATGAAAACTACTGAAAATGCAACATCACAAAAGGTGAATATGAGTAGCTCCAAAGATGTTATTATTGCAAAATAAATGTGCCACAATCCAAAATTTGAAAACCAATATTCAAATAATTGCCCAGAGAAAGCAGACTCTGTAAATCAGCTAATCAAAGAGATAAAGTCATAAAAACATACACAAAGTTCATACAGCAAGACTGAGAAACACACTGGGCAAAATGTAAAGATTTGGCCAGGGTCTGTATTTGTCCATTATTAAAATGACCTGACAATAATCTTTTAAGACACTATGGCAAATACCTTATGAGTATATTTTATCAAAATTATAAAATGGGGTGGGTGGGGCTAAATTTAAATAATCGTATTAACTTTTTTTCATGCACTTAAGCATAATGGAGCTCCAAATATTGAGATGTTATAGTTTTTAAAAAGTTATTGCATACACATAAGCACTTACTGTAACTTCCTTGCAGCAAAACTCTGTATCCGCCAGAAGAGCTTGAAGTTATTGCCTGTTAAAATGTCACAAAAACATGAATATGTTAATTTAAAATACAATAAAGTCTAAATTGCAATAGTTAATAGGATTCTTTTCCATTCATAAATAAGAAAATTATAACTATAATCTCCCAGTTTTAGTTTATTTTCATGAATTAAAAACTACAAAAGGCAAGTGAAAATTATTTCTCAATGCACACCATAAATTAAAAACACTACTGAAAGAGGAAAAGAAAATCTCAATTAGGCAAAAACAAAAACATCCTAGTTGGAATAAATAACGCATTCATTTCCCCCACCCTGTAATGTTTATAGGTAATCTAATCATTGGTTTACATTGAGTGAATAAAGATTAGTTAGAATTACATACTGATTAGAGACTTATGTTTCACTATTTATCCAGAATTCTTTTTGATTGAACAAAATCTTTGTTAATCTATCAAACAAAGTGGAAAATAACAATAGGAAAAAGGATCTAATCAAATTAAAGAGACACTACTTCTGAAAAATTAAAGAATATAAGATGTCAATACAAAGGTAAAATACACTTATTTCAGTCTTTGATTAAGTTACTGAAGAAAAAATAAAACATCATTTTTATCACATGCTTGATATGGAGTAGTATCTGAATATTCAACCTGAAATACAGAGTTTAAGTAATTATCTAAATCACTCAGGCCAAAAGACCAATTTACAAGAATTAACCAGCTCACTGGGGCAAATATTATCATAGGAGTCTTTTCCTTGAATTATTTCTTAAATGTTAATTTTAATTTTCATGGTTGAATGTTGCCAAACACAGAAAGAAACATAACATGGTTTGAATTTGACATATATAATCACAAGTCAAATCATCTGAAAATACATGTTTAAAAAGCAAGTTTCTGATCTTAAATGAGATAACATTTTCTTTCTCTGAACATATTTCAAAATAGACTCTATTCTGAAACTTGATCTGGACTTAGGCACTATTTCATTGTAATTATTCACCTCTATTTTCACTGTTTATCCATTTTATTTTCCTTTTCCAGCCACTGTTAAAAGCACAAGGTAACTTTCAAATCCTTTTCCAGTAATACACTCCATGTTAATTTTAAAAACTGTATCTTCCCAAAATATTTTCTGCTTTATACAAGGGAGGTCACACTTAATAGAAGCAAAACAAAGAAACAAAAAAATTAGAAACGTGTTATTTAATAAGCAGTTTTCCCTAAGTAATCAAAATCTTCTGATATAACGTAAAATATTTCTTTACATAGTTCTCTACTAGGCTAAGATTTAAAAAAAATCATGCCATTTGGATTTGAAGAAAACAATAGTTTTTAAAGGAAAATGTATTAAAATGTCTATAATAATTTAAAAAGGGGTGCCTGGGTGGCTCAGTCCATTGAGCGTCTGACTTCGGCTCAGGTCATGATCTCGCAGTTGGTGAGTTCGAGCCCCACGCCGGGCTCTGTGCTCACAGCTCAGAACCTGGAGCCTGTTTAGGATTCTGTGTCTTCCCCGCTCTCTGCCCCTCCCCTGCTCATGCTCTGTCTCTCTCTCTGTCAAAAATAAATAAACATTAAAGAAAAATTTTTTAAAAAAGCCTTCCATTATATAGGGGAAAAATTAGGGCAATAAGAGTTATTTCTTCAAAAAAGATCCCCAGATAAACAGTAACTTCAACTTTTTACTATCAAACATCATTGATGCTGAACTAGCTGCATTTGAGGAACGAAAGAAGCAGAGAATTTCCATGCTGCTCTGCCACTTTGGCCCCTCCCCCTCATGCCCTCACTATCAAACGTCACCGAAAAAGATACTAAAGAGCAGTTAATTTGAGGTTAATCTTCAAGAACTTAAATAAAAAACAGCCTGTGACTTCCTGTTCTTTCATGTTTTGCCAGGAAGTGTTAGCATTTTGACATCACGTCTTACAAATCCCAAACCCTATTTTTATTAATGTAGGTCAAATCTTTACAGTGCATTGGTATAAATTTATTTTTGAATTTTAAAATTAATTTTATAGCTTACTATGATGCATAAAAGTCACAGATTTTATTTTATGTGAGGATAACTATATGGAGTGAAAATACATTTATGACTAAAAAGTAACTTTTTTTCTTTCTATAAAAATAATTTTCTAGCTATAGAAATTACTGAGGGATATAATCTTTCCTTGGGACAACAGAGACATCATGTGCCATAACTGTTAGTTTGCTTGTTTCACTATATAGCTATATCTTTACCTTTTAATATTAGTTTATGTAGCTATTCAATGGAAATATGGCAGAACCACTATAATCTTTGCTCTTGTTGAGACGGCAGAAGGTGTGAAATCATGTTTGTGTGTGTGTGTGTGTGTGTGTGTGTGTGTGTGTGTGTGTGTGTTTAGACTGTACTTAAGGTAGCTGAAGGAAGAGTAATCATGGGATAAAATACCCACAGTGGATTACTTCAATATCTCTACACTTGTGTTTTTCAGTGGGATTCCTTTCTTTCTGTCAAATACCCTACCCGGATACATGCCACATGATATTTCGGTGGGTTCTATCGTTGTTGAGGTATTTGGGTAGTGGAAATCTTTCTTTAAATGGAATATTCTTTGGGGCCCCTGGGTGGCTCAGTTGGTTAAGCATCTGAATTCAGCTCAGGTCATGTTCTTACCGTTCGTTGAGTTCGAGCCCTGCGTCAGGCTCTGTGCTGACAGCTCGGAGCCTGGAGCCTGCTTCAGATTCTGTGTCTCCCTCTCTGTCTGCCCCTCCCCTGCTCACTCTGGTCTCTCTCTCTCTCAAAAATAAATAAAGATTAAAATAATAATAATAATAAATGGAATATTCTTTGAAAACTGCTGTCACGGACAGCAGAGCCCTTCTGCTCCCTGTGTTCCTTCCTCCCGCAGCTACAGCTCAAAGCCACCTCTATTAAACCTCTAGGTTTTCAGGGAGCAAAGTCTGAAATCCACTTCTCCATTGCCTTAATCTTAACTTCCATTAAAAACAAAACAAAACAAAACTAGTGGGAGGAGGGACGTGGGAAGTTGTGTTTTCTGGGAAAGAAAAGGGAAACAGATGCAAGCAAGAAACAATGTATAGAATTTGAGTGAGAATAAAGGAAACAGAGAGAAAGACCATGTTTCAGAGATGTCTGCAATGTGTGCCCAAGGTTTAGGAAACTTTTGGGGGAGATACAGCCCTGAAACAAAGAAAAGACACATTACAGATAAATGAAACTTTACAGACATCCTGTACATCTTCATTCTCCCAAATATTTCATCTATGTATCATTTAAATCTCAGATTTTCTGATATTGCAGGCAATTTACAACATGATCCACACGTTTAAATTTGAGAAAGATTTCAATGTGGTTATCTTCTACACATAAAAATGCACAATACTGGCTCATGCCTATGGAATCAAGGACATCTGGTCACCTTTATATTATGCTAATTGCTTTAAAATTCTGCCACATCTTATAATTACTGATGTTGATACAGCATAGGAACTGACTTATAACGTAGAACTCTGTTCCCTAAAATGTGGTCTTGGATACAGTCATTACCCTTTGGTATGCTCTTTGTTTGTTAAACCAAATAATATCTAATTACATATGGAGGGGAAAAAAGAAACAAGAAAAAAGAAAAGACTCCTCATGTTGAAGGAGCGGCTCTAGGATTCACTCCCGAAAGCCCGGAGAGTTTGCAGAAGGATTTTGGCTTACTCTGACATTAATTCTCTCCTCTAGAATCTTTGGAAGCCCAGCACCAGACCCTGGTCTCCAGCTTTGCCAAAAGACACGCTGGTTTCTTGGTATGGTTTTCTAGCTCTTTTGCTATTAGTGCATAATTTGACAGTATGCTGCCACGGTAACAGAATTCATTAAGAGCTTTCAGTTTTGTTCTGCCAATGAGGATTTTTGGCTGCATGTAGTGCTGGCCTCTGAAGATTGATCCATAATATTTGTCTTATGAAGCCTTGTCATCTCATAGCTTGACTGATGCTACAAAATAATCCGTAATGAGCCAGGGTCCCCCAGCGTGAGCTACTCCCTGAGGGTAAGTTAGGCACTACTGGAAACCACATTAACTTCTTTATCATCAAACTTGGGTGCTTAAAATAGACTGCATGAAAGTGGATACATTATGCAGTCCCATCTTGCACCACTGGAGTTGTGGCATGGATTAGGAATGTAATCCTTAATGTTCATTCTCCACAATATCCCATTACAGGAAAAAAAAAAATCTTCCCTATTCTGACATTTCCTTTGTATTGTCATTTTTACAGGCAGGGTTTGCTGGAAAGAACTATGTGGTTGATACAGGAGAGGAACAAAATGTCTTAGTGTTTTCAACCAATATTTTCCCATATGATTTCAGTAAAAAAGAATAGCATGCCTTCTGTTATTTTCAGCTCTATTTTTAATAGCACATAATTACATTTTGACCACTTGTTCTGCTTTTAACTATTGGATTGTTTATTAACTCTGTGTGTGTGTGTGTGTGTGTGTGTGTGTGTGTGTGTGTGTGTCACATGCACACATGAAGTAGTAACAGTTTGGAATTCCTGTGAAGTCTTTTTATGCTAATGAGACCAAAGTCACTAGACGAATCACTGTGGATACTGGATAGTTCCAAAATGTACAAAACTCACCCTTGTATTTTTTTTTTTTTCATATTTGTGTAAATGGTTCTACTGAGAGATGGAAAGTGAGTGGATCAGGGAAGGGCTGGTAATTATACTGGAATATAGCTTAAAGAATACTGTTGGATGAAAGAAGAAACATGCACAGTCTTTATTTAGGGCAGTGACTCTCAACCAGGGGCACTTCTGCCCTACAGGAAACATTTGGCAATGTTTCCTCACAGTGTTAGTGGTCATAACTGAGGGATGCTACTGTGATTAGGGAGGCAGAGGTCAGAAATGCTGTGAAAATCCTACAATACACAAGACAGCCGTCCTCTCTCCTACATAAATACACACCAAAAATTATTTGGTCCAAAATAGCAACAGTGTTGTAGTTCAGATATCCTGGTCCAGTGTAAACGTGAAAAGGACAGGAGTGTATAAATCTTATTTTGTCTACAGTTCAATTAATCCAGCTTATAGGGCAAATGGGGTGAAAGAAATCTGCGAGAATTGGCTGTAGGCTTCGAGGTGAGCATGGTCTCGGGATCTCAGGAGAGGTAAATCCATTTCTCCTCTCCAGGAGATGGGGAGAAGGAGGCCCAACACCACCATCACATTTTGCAGAGGGGTGTTGGATGGTGCTTTGAAAGAGCAAGCCACAAATAACACTGCTAGCAGATGACAGGCTTAGGTGACAGCTGAGAAAGGTGGAGAATCTGTGGCTCCATGTGGTCTTTTTCGCTCAGAGTCATTTTTCAACAGCTGTTTTTTTCTCCTTTAATTGACTATTTTTGTTATCTTGCATTATCATGTATAATACATCTTAATATGTTGATACACTACTTAATTCATTTAGCGTCTCTTTCTGGGTTTCTTTGTTTGAATGCTTACCAATTTTTCACAGCAAAAAAGTTTACAGCTCTTTTTAGGAGATGTCATATATTTTGTTGGTTCTTGGTTCCTTTTCCTAATCCAAAAGCGTCTGATTTTGGCCTTCCCACGGCTAGAGATAGGATTTAAAATAAAATCTCAGCAAAAAGAGACTCTTTCCTGCTAAAAATGACACATGCAAAGCAACAGAGTTCCACTAGGGATTTGTAATATTCATCATCTAGCGACCATCTGTCTCTACTTTCTTTCTCCCTTCCTTCACCCCTCCACTTCTCTCCCCTTCTTCCCTTCTTTCCTAATTCCTGCCATATTTATTGAATGCTTGTCCTGTGCTAAGTGGCTAACATACACAAAGATTAAGCCATGACCCCTATCCAAGAGACATAGAAAGCAGATGCAATCAGAACACAGTACATCAAATGAGAGGAGGCAAGTGATCGAATCTGTCAAATATATTTAACATGTTTTGTTTTGTTTTGTTTCCCCAAAGAGTTTAGTTGAAACTGATAAATGTTATTCTACTGTATAGTTTTTATTCTTTTTTTCTGTACAATATTAATTCCTAGGTAGTATATTTTAACTATACATGACCTTTCGAAAATAATTAGTATTTGAGGAAAATTCTGAAATTATACATTCACTGTTCTACACTGTGTATCATTTGTAAGCAATCTCAAAAACTTGATAAAATAATATTTGTAACAAGCATCTTGCAATTTAAGTAAAAGAGAGAACAATTGAGAGTGGCAAATGCCATCTTGATGAGTTGGGTGTAGATCTGGAGAAATGCCTTGCTCCCAACTAATTTTCATGTGAAGTCACATCCAGCCAAGAACAAAGACAACAAGAAAATTCTAAGAAGTCCTTTTATTTTAAGTGTTTCTTCTATGCTTAGATTATTTTAACTGGAGACCTATTACCTTGTTTTGATATTTCAAAAATGTATCAACTAAAGCATTTCGTATTTTCCAGTGTATCTGAAGATAAACTGTTTCTCATTACTTCAGATTTTGTTCTAATAACTTATACAATACGAATCCTGAAATGGCATAATGTTTTACTGATTCACTGGAATAAAAATGAATAAGTATAAAATAATAGAATAACTTTAGCAGTTTAATGTGATTTTAGAAGTGTGCTTTAATATACTTCCTTTCTTTTACCTTTATGTATATCAAAAAGTAAAAATTATATGGATTTAACAATGAAAAAAAAATGTTTGAGAGTGTGTGCCTAATATTGACTATTCAAAATCAATTTAAAATAAACCTATATGACAATGGGAAACAATAAGATCTTGGCAGGTAAACTTCATAGTCACATAGAAGCCATTTTTCTCTAATGGACTAGACAGAGGTTGAGCACCAAGAAGTGCTAAGATATGGGGTAGTAAATATTGGTTTGTAGTACACTTTGAAATCATGGGGTTACTGCCATGTAGAGACATCTGTGGAATTTTTCACAGTATTAAAAATTAAAGTAATAGCGGTTGGTACTCTGATGACATCAAAATAGTTCTAACATCTCTGTAAGGGAATATAACTTCATGGACTATTGAGTACCCCTTGGAAGTCAAATAGAAACTTGTAAATTTGTGTAAAATAAATACCATCTTCTAATCATTTTGTTCTGGGTTATATAGATATATATACGTAGATAGATACATAAAACTCTCAGCCTTTATTTTAAAAATACCCACAAACTCAATACCTATTAAGGACACTATATTGAGATAATTTTACAATGTCTAAAATAGAAACAAATGAGGTGCCAGGTGCCTAAGACATTTGATGAGAATCATCATCACTCACCAAGGAGGGAGGATGGTCAGATACTAATTACAGGGACTCTAGAATGAGACTCAGATTTGAAAGGACGGTTCAGCTACTTCCCACCTTTACAAACGTAGACGAGATTGAGGGGTTCCTGGGCGGATCAGTCGGTTAAGCCTCTGACCTCAGCTCAGGTCATGCATCTCATAGCCTGTGAGTTTGAGCCCTACGTCTGGCTCTGTGCTAACAGCTTGGAGCCTGGAGCCTGCCTCGGATCCTGTGTCCTCCTCTGTCTCTCTGCCCCTCCCCTACTTGTGCTATCTCCCTCTCGGTCTCTCAAAAATAAATAATCATTAAAAAAAAAAAAAGGTAGACAAGATCAAAAGGTTTGGAGGAGAGGCCAAGATGGCGGAAGAGAACCGAATTTTTTTTTTTTTGCATCTTTCATCCCTGAAATACAGCCAGATCTACACTAAACCATCCTGCACACCTAGAAAACTGATTGGAGGATTAACACAACAATCTGCACAACCTGCACCACAGAACTCAGCAGGTACGCAGTGCGGAGAGGAGAAATGGGGGGAGAGAAGCCACTGAGGGCAAGGAGCTGTGTTTACTTGCAGAGAGAGGGCAGGACAGAGACGGGGGAAGGGCGGTAGAATACAGGAAAAGCACCCCCCCCCCCATGCCAAAAGCAGCTGGAGAGAAAGTGGGAAAGTGGAAATGGCCACAGGGACTGAACCAAAAAGGGAGAAAGGAGAAAGGAGAGGCTTTAAATTCCACTGAGACTCTATAAACAGGGGGAGTGCAGAGTCTGAAACTCTGCAGCTGATACCTGGCGGTGCTCTGGTGGGAAGGGCGAATCCCCAGGAGCACAGCGAAGTCCAGGGGTCTCCGGGCCACTCGGGAGAGGCGGTTCCCCTGCTGGGAGGACATCTGGTAAAGTCCGTGCGGCCACCCCAGCCGACCCCAGAGGTCCCAGCAGACCCCGGAGAACGGCCACATTCGCTGGTGCCGGAACAAGGTCGTTAAGGGGGAAGCCTGGCACCAGATGTGTGTTGTGATTTTCCGTGCTCTCTGAAAGGCTGCTGCCACAGGAACTTTTCCTGGGGCGAGCTGGCACCCAGCCAGCGTCCCTGGGCATCAGCAGCAGTACGGTCCTGCGAATGTTCCTGGGTGTGGCCGCACCTGGCCATTGCTGGGTGAGACCCTCCTGCAAAGGGGCAGAACGGGTCAAAGCCGCAGTCCCTCAGAAGTGAGGGGTCGGGAAACACAGACGCATCTGACATACAACTCAGGAGGGCGGTGCCGTCCGGCAGCCTGACAGCTTGGTCATAGGCAGTGTAAAAGTGGGGACGGAAGGAAGCTGGAGACAAAGGAGGGGTGCACGATGGCAGGTTGCGCAGAGCAGAGTTTCCATACTAGAGACCGGGGATCTGGATGATGCCATTTTCACCACTCCTGTGCGTGCGTATACACGCCTAGAGGCGCCACAGCACTCTACCCCAGTAAGCTAAGCAGGGCCACCTACTGGAGAATGGAGCCGTTACACTAAACCTCACCCAACTGGGCCAATAGCGCTCTCAACAAACACAAGTCTCTCTGTGTGCTTAGTTTACTGACTATGAAGTGCTTCATAGCTTGACTTCTACGGGAAACCAGATGTAATTTCAATCATACTTCCTTCTGTTCACTGGTCCTTGTATTCAACATTTTTTTTTCTTTTCTTATTCTTGAATACAGAAATATAAAAAAATATTTTTATTTTCCATTTTTATTAAAAAGATTTTTCTACTATATATATTTTTACTTTTTTAATAAATTTTTAAATTCTATTTTACTTTAATCATTTTATTCTATTTTATTGTATTCATTTTTTTCAAATTTTCAAAATTTTCCTTTTTTTCCTTTTTTTTCTTTCCCTTTTTTCTCTAATCTATCAAGTTTCTTTCAACAACCAGACCTAAACACACATAGGATCTAGCAGTCTTATCTGATTTCTTTGTATTATTTTTTAATTTTTAAACTTAATTTAATTTAATATTATTATCATTATTATTATTTTTACTTTATTAATTCCTTCTCTTCCTTCAAAATGATGAAATGAAGGAATTCACCCCAAAAGAAAGAACAGGAAGAAATGACAGCCAGGGACTTAACACAGATACAAGCGAGATGTCTGAACCAAAATTTAGAATCATGATAATAAGAATACTAGCTGGGGTTGATAATAGATTGGAATCCCATTCTTCAGATTTAAAAGAAGTAAAAGCTAGTCAGGACGAAATAAAAAATGCTGTAGCTGAGCTGTAGTCTTGAATGGATGCCACGGCAGCAAGGATGGGTGGGGCAGAGCAGTGAATCGTCAATATAGAGGACAAACTTATGGAGAATAACGAAGCAGAAAAAAAAAAAAAAAGAAGACTAAGGCAAAAAAGGAGGAAATAAAAACTAGAGAACTAGAGAAAAAAAAAAAAGGAGACTAAGGCAAAAGAGCATGAAATAAAAAATAGAGAACTCAGAGACTCATTAAAAAGGAACAACATTAGAATCATAGGAGTCCCAGAAGATGAAAAGAGAGAAAAAGGGGTAGAAAACTTATGCATAGTGGAAAAATTTCCTAACCTGGGGAGAAACACAGACATCAAAATCCAGGAAGCACAGAGGACTCTCATTAGATTTAACAAAAACTGACCATCAACAAGGCATATCAGAGTTAAATTCACAAAATACTCAGGCAAGGAAAGAATCATGAAAGCACCAAGGGAAAAAAGTCCTTAACCTACAAAGGAAGACAGATCAGGTTTGCAGAAAACCTCTCCAATGAAACTTGGGAGGCCAGAAAGGAGTGGAGGATATAGTGAATGTGCTGAATTGGAAAAATATGCAGCCAATAATACTTTATCCAGAAAGGCTGCCATTCAAAATAGAAGGAGAGAGGAAAAATTTCCCAGAAAAACAAAAATTGAAGGAGTTTGTGACCACTAAACCAGACGTGAAAGAAATTTTAAGGGGGACTCTCTGAGGGGAGAAAACAGGCGGGAAAAAAAGACTAAAAGCAACAAAGACTAGAAAGGACCAGAGAATACCACCAGAAAGTCCACCTCTACAGGCAACATAATGGCAATAAACTCCTATCTTTCAGCACTCACTTTAAATGTCAGTGGACTAAATTCTCTAATCAAAAGACGCAGGGTAACAGAATGGATAAGAAAATAAGATTCATCTATATGCTGTTTACAAGAGACCCATTTCAGACCTAGAGACACCTTCATACTGAAAATAAGAGGATGGAGAACCATTTATCATGTTAATGGTCAACAAAAGAAAGCTGAAGTAGCCATACTTATATCAGACAATCCATATTTTAAAATAAAGACTGTAACAAGAAATGAAGAAGGTCATTATATCATAATTAAGGGGTCTATCCACCAAGAAGACCTAACAGTTGTAAACATTTATGCTCCAAACATGAGAGCACCTAAATATATAAATCGGTCAATCACAAACATAAAGAAACTCATTGATAATAATACCATAATAGTAGGGGATTTTAATACCCCACTTACAACAGTTGACAGACGATCAAACAGAAAATCAACAAGGAAACAATGGCTCTGAATGACACACTGGACCTGATGGACTTAACAGATATATTCAAGAACATTTCATCCTAAAGCAGCAGAATACACATTCATCTCGAGTGCACATGGAACTATTCTCCAAAATAGATCACATAGTGGGACACAAATCAGCCCTCAACAAGTACAAAGAGATTGAGATCTTACCATGCATATTTTCAGATCACAATGCTATGAACCTCGAAATCAACCACAAGAAAAAAATTGGAAAGATAACAAATACTCGGAGACTAAAGAACATCCTACTAAAGAATGAATGACTAACCAAGAAATAAAGAGGAAATTAAAAAGTACATGGAAGCCAACAAAAATGATAACACCACAGTCCAAAACCTCTGGGATGCAGCAAAGAAAGTCATAAAAGGGAAGTATATAGCAATCCAGGCCTTCCTAAAGAAGCAAGAAAGTTCTCAGATACACAACTTTACCTTACACCTCAAAGACCTGGAAAAAGAACAGCAAATAAAACCCAAACCAGCAGAAGATAGGAAATAATAAAGATTAGAACAGAAATCAATGCTATCGAAATGAACAAAACAAAACAAAACAAACAAGTACACACACACACACACACACACACGCAAACCAGCAGAACAGATCAATGAAATCAGGAGCTCGTTCTCTGAAAGAATTAGCAAAATTGATAAACCCTTAGCCAGTTTGATCAAAAATAAAAAGGAAAGGACCCAAATAAATACAATCAAGAATGAAAGAAGAGAGATCACAACCAACACTGCAGAAATACAAACGATAATAAGAGAATAATATGAGCGATCATATGCCATTAAATGGGCAACCTGGAAAAAATTAACAAATTCCTAGAAACATATAAACTACCAAAACTGAAACAGGAAGAAACAAAAAATTTGAACAGAGCCATAACCTTCAAAGAAATCGAATTAGTAATCAAAAATCTCCCGAAAAACAAGAGTCCAGGGAGGGATGGCTTTCCAGGGGAATTCTACCAAACTTTTAAGGCAGAGTTAACACCTATTCTCCTGAAGCTGTTGCAAAAAAATAGAAATGGAAGGAAAACTTCCAAACTCTTTCTATGAAGCCAGCATTACTCTGATTCCAAAACCAGACAAATACCACACTAAAAAGGAGAACTATAGACCTATTTCCCTAATGAACATGGGTGCAAAAATCCTCAACAAGATACTAGCCAGCCAGATCAACAATATGTTAAAATAATTATTCAGCATGACCAAGTGGGATTTATACTTGGGATGCAGGGATGGTTCAATATCTGCAAAACAATCAATGTGATACATCACATCAATAAAAGAAAGGACAAGAACCACATGATCCACTCAATAGATGCGGAAAAGGCATTTGACAAAATGCAGCATCCTTTCCTGATATAAACCCTCAAGAAAGTAGGGATAGAAGGAGCATACCTCAAGATCATAAGAGCCATATGTGAAAGACCCACTACCAATATCATCCTCAATGGGGAAAAACTGAGAGCTTTCCCCCTAAGGTCAGGGACAAGACAGGGATGTCCACTCTCACCATTGTTATTCAACATAGTTTTGGAAGTCTTAGCATCAGCAATCAGACAACATGAAGAAATAAAAGCCATCCAAATCAGCCAGGAGGAAGTCAACCTTTCACTCTTCGCAGATGACATGATATTCTATATGGAAAATCCAAAAGATTCCACCAAAAAACTGCTATAACTGATCCATGTATTCAGTAAAGTTGCAGGATATAAAATCAATGCACAGAAATCAGTTGCATTCCTATAAACCAATATGAAGCAATAGAAAGAGAAATCAAGGAATCAATCCCATTTACAATTGCACCAAAACCCATAAAACACCTAGGAATAAAAATAACCAAAGAGGTGAAAAATCTATACACTGAAAACTATAGAAAGCTTATGAAAGAAATTGAAGGAGGCATACAAAAAAACAAAATGGAAAAATATTCCATGCTCCTGGATTGGAAGAACAAATATTGTCAAAATGTCGATACTATCCAAAGCAATCTACATATTCAGTGCAATCCCTATCAAAATAGCACCAGCATTCTTCACAGAGCCAGAACAAGCAATTCTAAAATCTTTATGGAGCCAGAAAAGACCTAGGATAGCCAACACAATCTTGATAAAGAAAACTGAAGCGGGAGGCATCACACTCCCAGACTTCAAGCTGTATTACAAAGGTAGAATCACCAACACAGTATGCTACCAACACAAAAATAGACATTCAAATCAGTGGAACAGAAAAGAGAACCCAGAAATGGACCCACAAACGTATGGCTAACTAATCTTTGACAAAGCAGGAAAGAATATCCAATGGAACAAAGACAGTCTCTTCAGCAAGTGGTGCTGGGAAAACTGGATAGTGACATGAAGGAAAATGAACCTGGAACACTTTCTTACACCATACACAAAAAATAAACTCAAAATGGATGAAAGACCTAAATGTAAGACAGGAAGCCATCAAAATCCTTGAGGAGAAAGTAGGCAAAAACCTCTTTGACCTCAGCTGCAGAAACTTGTTACTCAACCCATCTCTGGAGGCAAGGGAAACAAAAGCAAAAATGAACTACTGGGACCTCATCAAAATAAAAAGCTTCTGCACAGTGAAGGAAACAATTAGCTAAACTAAAAAACAACCGATGGAATGGGAGAAGATGTTTGCAAATAACATGTCAGATAAAGGGCTAGTATCCAAAATATAGAAAGAACTTACCAAACTCAACACCCAAAAAACAAATAATCCAGTGAGGAAATGGGCAAAAAACATGAATAGACACTTCTCCACAGAAGACATCCGGATGGTCAACTGACACATGAAAAATGCTCAACAACACTCATCATCAGGGAAATACAAATCAAAACCACAATGAGATACCACCTCACACCCGTCATAATGGCTAACATTAACAACTCAGGCAACAAAGTTGTTGGCAAGGATGTGGAGAAAGAGGATCTCTTTTGCGCTGCTGGTGGGAAAACAAACTGGTGCAGACACTCTGGAAAGCAGTATGGAGGTTCTTCAAAAAATTGAAAACAGAGCTACCCTACAACCCAGCAATTGGACTACTAGGTATTTATCTAAGGGATACAGGTGTGCTATTTTGAAGGGGCACATGCACCCAAGTGTTTAAAGCAGCACTATCAACAATAGCCAAAGTAGGGAAAGAGCCCAAATGTCCAATCATGGATGAATGGATAAAGATGTGGTATATGTATATGTGTGTGTGTGTGTGTGTGTGTGTGTGTGTGTGTTCGCGCGGATACAATGGAACATTACTTGGCAACCAAAAAGAATGAAATCTTGCCATTTGCCACCACATGGATGGAACTGGAGGCTATTATGCTAAGTGAAATTAGTCAGAGAAAGGCAAATGTCATATTACTTCACTCATATGAGGAATTTAAGATTCAAAACAGATGAACACAAGGGAAGGGAAGCAAAAATAATATAAACACAGAGAAGGGGACAAAACATAAGAGTCTTAAATATAGAAAACAAACAGCGTGTTGCTGGAGGAGTAGGGGGAGGAGAGATGGTCTAAATGGGTAAGGGGCATTAAGGAATCTACTCCTGAAATCACTGTTGCGCTATATGCTAACTAACCTGGATGTAAATTAAACAAATAAATTAAAAAAAAATAACAACCAACCAACCAACCAAACAAACAAAAACCAATGTAGACAAAATCATCTCTAACACTCTGAGCTTCTTCATCCTCAGAATACAGAGGTAAAACTTCCTCCTACGTTTCTAATCTCTATGGGAATTAAGTCAGAACAAACATATAGAGCACTTAGAATGGGTCCTGCACAGATTCAGCATTTCCTGCATGCCCTTAGTGTTTCTACCAATATATACCAAAATTTTCTGTAAGAATCTAAACCTAAGAGTTGGCATCACTATGTTCAGTAAGAGTAGCAGAGATCAGTTCAGTGCCACTGAGCCACAAGCCACCTCACAAGAACAAGGGTCCTTTCTCAGAGTGTGAGCAAATCTCCTTACACTTCCAGAATTCAAGCACATGGCTTTTAAGTTAAGGAGGCTAGAGTGAATGTTTTGCATGATACTATGATCCTGGAAGGTAGGCAGGATTTTTGTTTTGTTTTGTAAAGTGTATTTATTTATTTTCAGAGAAAGAGAGAACATGCCCATACACACAGGAGCAGCAGAGGAGCAGGGAGAGAGGGAGAGAGAATCCCAAGCAGGCCCTGCACTGACAGAGCCTGGCTCTGGGCTCCACCTCATGAACCATGAGATCATGACCTGAGCTGAAGTGAAGAGTTGGACGCTTAACGAACCGAGCCACCCAGGCGTCCCGGGAGGCAGGTAGTTTTATACTACTCTGATTTGCTAATAATCTCTCAGAGACAGAGTTGCCTACTTGAAAGAAATAATAATAATAATAATAATAATAATAATAATAACAACAGAAATTCCATTTTGTTTCCACTACATGCTACAGAAATGCTGCGAACATAACCGAGACTCAAAATATTAAGTAGCTTACCACAGTGAACCCACAACTAGGTGGACCTTGAGTCAGAGCCTCCAAAATATGTTTCCGACTTGAAACTGCGTGTATGTGTGTGTGCGTGTGTGTGTTTTAATCACATTTCCCCAATGAGAATGGGTGTATAACTTTTATAAATGCTTTACAGAAAAGTTAAAGAAGCCTAATTTAATATTTTTGTGGCATACAGGCTTAAAAAAAAACAACCACACAAAGTGACTGCAATACATTTAAAAATAAGAATGCACTTAAAGAAAGCTAACTGCACTTTGATGTGGGATAGAACCAAATGGATCATCATGGTCGTGTCAAAATCAAGTCAATAGTTCTTGCAACCCAAACAGGTCTTTACATTTTAAAAACAAAAACAAAACAAATCAAAAACCTTATATGAAGTTCATGAAAATGTGAACTGTCTTGTGGAGGACACAGAATTATTTCTGAAATCTCTAAGATGCTGCAAAATTGTTAAGCATAATAACAAATAAAAAGGAACCAGAATGGGTCAGAACGAAAGACTGTCGGATGTCAGCCTCCGGTACACTCAAAACACTAAGTTTCTGAGCGTGCAGAGCTTTAAAATGCAAAGGTAGCTTTACTTCAGCCCCTACTGCGATGGTTTTGGCTACAGGCAAGACAGAGTTCTTGTTCTGAGTTCTGTTCCTTATCTATCACTGCCAATAGTGACTGACATATTATTCAGGGTATTCTAAATTGTGATCTCAAAAGGTAATACTATTGTCCAAAGCGAATGCAACTGTTACAGAAGGATATCACTCCTGGTTCCAATGGAATACTTAATATGTATGACAGGGAAAAAGTGCCTGGGTATAAACATCGTGACATAAAACACTGTTGGGACATCTTCACGAATTATAATGTAAGAAGTCCTAAGAGATTGTCCCAGGTACGTGAGGAGTACCATCATGGCATGACAGAGGATTCTCGTTCCATTTGGCTCTAGCATTTCTTCCTTCAAATCTGTAGCAGTATCTGTTTCTGATGAAACCCGTCCAAATTTCTCAGCTTGAATCTTGACAGTCTTTACCAAGTAATTCAAATCTGAACCTCTCCAACATCGTCCCTAATTCATTCATGGAAGGTGAGACAGAGGTGAAAGGCAACGACGAATGTATTCATTCCTCTCTGTAGTCAAGATTACTCTGAAATAAGGCAAAATAAAGGGCTACTTTTTAAAAAAAACTCCAGGAAATATTACATAAACTCTCACAGTAATCTATGAAAAGGGCCTTTTAGTTAAAATGTCTGTCCATGTATCTTACTTAATGGCTCTTCCTCTAATTGAAAAGCCTTCTTGTCACTGTGGAGTCCTAGCTACTGAATAACTGGGCTATAATGTACAAGACAATCATGTCTTTGATTAATTAAGGCAGATGGTGGGGCATCAGGAAAGACAAAGAATATGAGGCCCAATCCGGGCTTGACCACTTCACAACTGTAAGGCCTTGGACAGGTCCCTTCACCCTACTGACTCTCAGCTCCCTCAGTTGCAAAATGAATATTTCTACCCCCTTCTTGTTTTGTGGTGAGGATTAGAGATAAAATATGCAAGCAAAACCCATCTTTCACTGCAAACCACATAGAAGGTAGTTACCAAGTGGGAATCAGCAGTAGCAACAGTAGTAATTGTAGAAGGTAACATAGAATGGAATGGTAGCAGTTATTAATAGTAATAACTTTAAGAATCTTTCAGGGGAAAATATTCTGCAAATATCTCAGAAGCAAAAAAGGCCAACGGCCTTATAATTAAAACGTGTGAACGCTACGTGAGAGATACGGTGCACTGAGGGGCAAGACAGTCACTGTGACAGGCAACTTTATGGGTCAGTGTGAGCGAGCCATGGTGTTCTGGTATTTGGTCAAACACAATTTTAGATGTTTCTTTGAAGAATTTTTTCATGAGATTACATTTAAATCCGTGGACTTTGATAAAGCCGGTTACCCTTCATAATGTGGACTGGCTTCAGCCAATCAGCTAGAAGCCTCTGAAACAAAACAGATCTCCCCACAACTAAGAAGGAATTATGCCAGCAGACAACTTTTGGACTCACACTGTAACTCATCTTTGGTCTCCAGCCTGCCAGATTTTGGATTTACCAAGCCTCCGCAATCACATGAGCCAATTCCTTAAAATCAATCAATCAATCAATCAATCAATCCTTTTCTCTTTTTTTTCCTGAGGGGACACACACACACACACACACACACACACACACACACACATCCTGTTTCTATGTCTCTGGAGAACCCTAATATAGTCACTAAGGCCTAAAACAAACTGTAACCCAGAAGAGAAGTAATCATGATCTCCAATGTAAAAACTAATGGAAATGGAAATGTGACATCACAACATTGTATCTCATGTATAATTTAAAAATCAATTGCATCATTCAGTTGCCCTGTAAAGTTAGATAAAAGATGTATGTATAATCATTAAAATCTTGATATTTAGTATTTATTACTAACAAATAATGGGTCAAAGAAGAAGAAATTGCTGAATATCAATTCTGTAGAATGAGAAAAGATAAAACCTTTTTAATATGAATGTTGTATCCTTAGAGTAGAGTTCTCAATAGAAAAATAAATCTGAATAATTTGTCTCTTTTAAGGAATGTAAAAAGCACATAGTGCATGGCCATTAGCATAAAAAAATGGAAATAAGCAGAAGGTAAATGTTATAGTAAATCTTCCATTTTATGTTCACACACAGACATATTTTTAATTATGAAACAGAATTTCACAAAATACAGCAATATTGCAAAAAATGTGTTTCATTGCCCTTTTTAATTTGCATTTTTACATAAATTTCATTTGTCAGTTGTTCTTAAAGATTTATAAACAAGGCTCAGAGAAGCAAAGATACAAAAATAACTACAATGAATGCTTTCAAATGTACTTTTAGATACTCTCATGCATCTAAGGCCACATGATGAGAAAAACTAAAACACACACACACACACACACACACACACACACACACACATAAATCCCTAATTAAACCTTTAATTTTGTTTAAAAAAATTCAAATAAAGCCCACGATGGGAAAAAAGAAGGAGATGATGCTTAAATGAATTACCAGCTAGTTCTAATGTTTAGGGAATAAAATAGATCCTCACAAGTCTGTTCTCTCTTCAACAAATAATGATCAAGATTCTAATTGTGGATTGTTATGGAATAAAGATGAATTACAAAAATAAAATGATATCACAATTCTTCTTCAAAAGTGTTGCTCACCAAGGATTGGAAGTGCTTTACATATATTACATTGCTCTGTTTATTTTCTAATTTCAAAAGTACAGATACAACGTCAAACCCAAGTCTGACTGGCTCCAAAAACCAAGTCCGATCTACTCCAACACAGTGGGTCTCTTTAGGGAAACTTCTTGCTCAGATTAATTGGTGACTTTCTATATATTCTATGTAACATACATACTCTTTAGCATGTTGTTTTTAAAATAGATATTTCAAAAATTTTTACTGAGTTTGTTTTTGCCTGGAATCATTGCATACATATTTAATGATTTTTTTAATGGTGAGTGTAAGTATTATTCACTGTTAGAGAATCCAATCGTGGGGGAAATGTGGGCCCTGCTCCCTTGGAAATTTTATCAGGCATGACAACATTTCTTCAACAGCCTCCATATGGTTACTCTACATGGGCTGTTGTGGATTCCCTTTTCCACCTAAATTCCCTGTGTCCTTTTTTTTACATTTTTTGTTTCAAGTTTATTTATTTATTTGTTTGGAGAGAGTCACAGACAGCACAAGTCAGCAAGGGGCATGGAGAGAGAGAATCTCAAGCAGGTTCCGCACTGTCAGCACAGAGCCTGATGCAGGGCTGTAACCCACAAACCCGTGAGATCATGACCTGAGTCAATGCTTAACCTACTGAGCCACCCAGGTGCCCCTAAATTTCCTGCTTCTTGAGTCTGCTCTTCCTCTTTGCCCTCAGTTCACTGTAGTCTCTCTCTTGGTTGAATGCATTTAATATCACTGCTTTAACTACACCCAAAAGAGAGGACTCACCCATTTCCAACGGACACATTTACAAATTAAAATGTATTTTCAGAGGAGCTGACAGTGACCTAAGCGAAGGTGACAAATCCCTTCCAATATCATCTAAGAAAAGAGGAATGCTGTGTCACTCAGTGGGGGAATATATATTCAGAAGTATTTTCCAGAAGTCTTCTACCAGAGAGCACTATCCATAGCCTTTTGTTCACAGCATGTACTTTGGCATCAAACTCCTCCCCTTAAAATACATATAATTCCGATTTTAGTCACAAGTAATTTTTTTTTAGTTTTACATACAGTCAGTATTTTCTTTTGCCTGTGTTTACAATTTTCTGTTTACCTGATGTGTTCTTCCCTTCTGACTCCACTTTCACTTTTCGAGTACTACCATCTTTCAGGACATAGCTCAATCACAACTTTCTCCAAGAATCATACACTTCTCTCCTCACCCACAGAGCTGCAATCTCTCCTTCATTAAGCCCAGAGTGCTTCCTTCCTAACTTCTCATTTCACTGATAGTTTGCCTTTCTATGAACGTTTCCAATTTTCCCTGATTATAATCATGGCCAGGACATCAGCAACTCTCACCAGAGAGGAACCAGCTCAGCCATCTTGTCTTGTCCTCTCACAATGCGTGCAACAGCAGTGGCTTGTGACTTTCTTGAAGTTTTAAGAAATAGGACCCTACAAGTGAATCTCCTTCCTGCCCTCGTCAGTACTGTTATACCTTTGATACTGAACAGGGACTTGGCCTTGGATCCTTATATTGCTGCAAATGGGTGGGTGCACAAAGGGGCTTTCAAATCTGATCCCTTTGACCACAAAAAGGAGAGCCATGGCCCTTGTGTGGTGGTAACAAAACAGAGTAGAAACCCTACTGGTAAGTGAAGGTCTCTTCGTGGACCCTGTTGACGCAAAATTTCAGCAAGAGGATTAACAGATGCCAGGAACTTTTACCAAACTTATTGCGAAAAATAAATAAATAAATAAAAATAAAAACAAATTTTGTTAACTAAAATGTCAAAAGGAGAAAATGATACATTCAAATGTGGTCTCCTACTAAAATTCTTCATTTTAATGAGCTTTGACAAAGCTTTTCATGCCTCATCTCCAATCCTGAACTAAGTTTGCTTTACATTCTGAATACCTTTCCACTGCTGACTACGTTCTGTGATGTGGTTCACACCTCCATCTCCTAGATGCTACATTTTGCACGTAGCACTCTCCCCCTAGCTCTCTGTAAGATACCATTCTCTCTCCTGCTACAGGATTTTAGCACATGCCCTGATATCTCTCTGTGTAATTTCTGTGAATCCTTCAAATCCCAGTATAGATGTCACCACCCCATGGAAGGTTTCCTTGACACCCTCAAGCTCTTTATTACACACTTTTAAGAACTGTTTTACTCTCATTAGTTGTGATGGACTCAGCACAAAATTATACATTTATTGCTATGATAACGTGTGTAATGCCCTTCTTCACCAAAGGGAAGAGCTCCTTGAGCTTAGGAACATTTTTTTCTTCATTAGATAACCAGCACCTTGCACAACTCCATACTACTCACAGAATGAATTCATGAATTAAAGTATTTTGGATCCTCAACATGGCATATAGCTTAAATATAGTTACTTGACTGTATATAATTTGTATAATTTGAGAGATGAAGAATAAAAAAGGTCTCAAACTTTCCTCCCATAATATTTTCTGGGGGGAAAAAAGTGCATCTCTTTCTAATACATATATTTTTTTAACATTTATTTTTATTTTTGAGACAGGGAGAGACAGCATGAATGAGGGAGGGTCAGAGAGAGAGGGAGACACAGAATCTGAAACAGGCTCCAGGCTCTGAGCTGTCAGCACAGAGCCTGACACGGGGCTTGAACTCACAGACCGCGAGATCATGACCTGAGGCGAAGTCGGACGCTTAACTGACTGAGCCACTCAGGTGCCCCAGTGCATCTCTTTCTAAAGCACACAAGCAAATAAAACTAACAGCCCTGGCACTTTTCCTCTGTTACAGCTTTCTCTGTTACAACCTTTCAACTGGCCCATTCAATCACCTGCCTCAATGAATGTTACTTACAGTTTCAGCATTATTTCCTTCTTACTTATCCTGTGGAAATCCTGAGAGTCTCTTCAGCTCCCACCCTCTGTTTTGTGTTGTCTTCAATCTCTTTCAGGTTCTCATCATGCACATCTAGGTTCCTACCTAGGATTCTAAGCTGGCTTCTCATAATAGACTAAAATCCCTACTTTAAACACCCCACTCAATATAGACAGTCATTGGATCCAAAAACATAAAATGAACTCATTTGTTACAATGTCCCTCCAAATTTATTTTCCAAACATATGTGTTACTTCTTGCCATTCTTTTTTTTTTTTTTTTTTTGAGGTACTTATTAATTAGGAATATTTTATTGCAAGCACAGGAAATAAACACAGGATTGAAAAGGAACTGAAAATGAGCAAACTAATTTGTCCTCCTTATGTTCTCTGAATGTTTTTATCAGCTGTCTTGGAAATTCCAAGGAGTCTCAATCTCACAAATCATATCATCTTCAGCCAGCAGGGTATTTTGAGGCCAAGATCCAATTTGACTCTTTAATCGCACATTGACCATATTCCTACTAAAGCTTATTTTCACATGATAGCAGTGGGTACCTTGATATAAGTTAATTATTAACATAGCTATATTAGCTAATAAGCTCCTAAATCCCAAGCAATGTTTATAGAGTATAAGGAGGATATATGTTTCCAAAAATAAAATACTTCCAGACTCATTTTATGAGGCCAGCACTACCCTAACACCAAAACCAGACAAGGGTTCCCCAAGAAAAGAAAATTAAAGGCCAAGATACCTGATAAATAAAAACACAAAAATCTTCAATAATACTGACAAACTGAATTCAATCATACATTAAGAGGTTTATACATCATGATCATGTGAATTTTTTTCCAGGAATACAAGAAATGTTCAACATGAACCAATCAAGCAATGTGAGCAACATGAAAAATAAAAATCGTAAGATTATATCAATAGATGCAGCAAAAGCATTCGACTAAATTCCAACATCCATGTATGATAAAAACTCTCAACAAAGTGGGTAGAGAGGGAATGTACATCAATAGGATAAAGGCCACATATGACAAACGCACAGTTAACATCATATTCAACAAAGCTAAAAGTTTTTCCTTTAAGATCAGGAACAAGACAAGGATGGCCAGTCTCACCTTTATTCAGCATAGTTTTGGAAGTCTTAGTCCCAAAGCAATTAGGTAAGAAAAAGAAATAAAAGACATTCAAAGTGGAAAGGTAAAAACAAAACAAAACAAACAAAAAAAACCCTGTCATTATTCACAGATGACATGAAATTATATATAGGAAATTCAAAAGACTCCACCCAAAATCTGTTAAACAAATTCAGTAAAGTTGCAGGATACAAAATCAATATAAAAAACCTGTTGTGTTTTCATACACTAATATTAAACTATAAGAGAAATTAAGAAAACAAACCTCATTTTAACTGAATCAAAAAAGAATAAATTTAACCAAAAAGGTGAAAGATGCGTACACCGATAACTATAAGACACTGATGAAAGAAACTGAAAAAGACACAAAGAGATGAAAAGTTATCTCATGCTCTTGGATAGGAAAGAATTAGAACTGTTAAAATGTCCTGAAGCAAAACACAGATTGAGGGCACCCCATATTAAGATCCCAATGGCATTTTCCACAGAAATAGAACAAACAACACTAAAAATTGCACGGAACCATAAAAGACCCTGTGTAGTCAAACCAGTCTTGAAAGAAAAGAACAAAGCTGCAGGTATCATGTTCCTAAATTTCAAAGTGTATTACAAATCTACTGTATTTAAAACATATGGTATTGGTATAAGATCAGACACGTGGACCCATGGAAGAAAATATAGGCTCCAACACATATGTGGTCAATCAATTTATGACAAAGTAGCCAAGAAAATTTAATGGGGAAGGCCAATGTCTTTAATAAATAGTGTTGGGAAAACTGGACAGTCACAGGCAAGATAATGAAACTCAACCACTATCTTATACCACAGACAAAAATTAACTCAAAATGGATTAAAGATTTGAACATAAGACCTGAAACCATAAAATTCATAGAAGAAAACACAAGCAGTAAGCTGCTTGATAGAAGCCTTGGCAGCGATGTTTTTGGATTTGACACCAAAAGCAAAGACAATAAAAGCAAAAATAAACAAGTGGGACTATATCAAACTACAAAACTTACGCACAGCAAAGGAAATCATCAACATAATAAAAAGGCAACCTATCGATTGGGAGAAAATATTTGCAAGTCATATATCAGATAAAAGGTTAATCTCAAAATACAGAAAGAACTCATACAACTCAAGAGCAAAAATAACCAAACATTTCAATTAAAAGGTGGGCAAATGATCCAAATAGACATTTTTACAAAGAAGACATACAGACTGCCAATAGGTACTTGCAAAGGTGCTCACTATTGTTAATCATCAGGGAAATGCAAATCAAACTCAAAATGAGGTATCACCTCACTACTGTTCGAATGGCTAGTATAAAAGAGATGATAAATAACAAGTGTTGGTAAGAATTTGGAGAAAAGGGAACCCTTGTGCATGGTCAGTGGGAATGTAAGTTGGTTCATCCACTATGGAAAACAGTGTGGCAGCTCCTCAAAAATTAAAAGTAGAACTAGCATATCATGCATCATTTCCACTTCCGGGTATTTTCCAAAGAAAATAAAAACACTACCTCAAAAAGGTATCTGCACTCCTATGTTCATTGTGGCATTATTTATAATAGCCAAGACAATGTAAGTTTCAGTAGATGAATGCATTTTACAAAGCGTGATACATACACACAGGCACACACAGTGGAATAGTTTTCAGCCATAATAAGGAAGGTAATTTTGCCATTTGCAACATGGATAAACCTTGAAGGCAATGTGCTAAGTGAAATAAATCAGAGAAAGATAAATACTATATAATCTCACTTATATGTAGAATCTAAAATGAACAAATACAAGTTTATAAGTACAGAGAACAGATTGGTGGTTTTCAGAGGTGCGTGATATCAGTAAAGGGGATTGAAAGGTACAAATTAAGAGGTAAGCCATGGAATGTAATAAAAAGTATGAGGACTGTAAATTAACAACACTGTATAGGACATGTGAAAGCTGCTAAGAGTAAATCTTAGGAGTTGTCATCACAAGAAAAAAAATTGTTAACTATTTATGATGTGCCTGTTAACTAGACTTATTTTGCAATATATATTTTTGTTGAATCAATTTGTTGTACCCCTGAAGCAAATATGTTATATGTCAATTGTACCTCAGTTTAAGAAATGAGAATGATTTTAGATTATGTATGTCAAAGGTCAAATTATTTGAAAGGGAGGTTGTGTTTAGAGTTAAAAATCATTTTGCCATCAATACTTAGCCTGTGAGCACTGAGAACTTTGAGAGCCTCAAACTCTATGGAAATTTATCTGGAGGTAAATGCCACAATAGAAACGCCTCTAAAATGATGAATCGATCCTTCTGCACTAACTTCCCCTGTAAAGGTACGAGGGTGGACCTACCTAACTTAAAATATTTGTAGAGGGGCACATCAGTGGTTAAGGGGTTAAGATCTGACTCTTCATTTTGGCTCAGGTCATGATCTCATGGTTCGTGAGATAAAGCCTCACATCAGGCTCTGTGCTGACAGCATGGAGCCTGCTCAGGATTCAGGATTCTCTCTCTCTCTCTCTCTCTCTCTCTCTCTCTCTCTCTCTCTCTGCCCCTCTCCACTTGCATTCTCTCTCTCAAAACAAATAAACTTTAAAATAACTGTAAAGCATAATTTTAATATATTCCCAAAGAATGAATACATACCAGACTCAACAACAACTCTAAACTGTATGACAGGAAACAAAACAAAACAAAATCCTCTATTGCATGAATCTATAAAAATACTGTATGTGAATTAGAAACTAACTGCAATTCTCCTCAAAAGAATCATTATTCAGATTTGCATTGTTCAGATTTACCAGTAAAATAAGAAAATAAAGAAGTTCATTTTCTTTGGGTGATTCATTTTAAAAATAAGTTTTTAGTCCCTTAGGTAACAGCATTGTCTTAAAGTCTAACATAAATTTCTAATTAAAAAAAATAATTGGTGGAAATTTTTCATGCTTTGAAGTGCTCATAATGATGCTTTTGTAAACAAAGTACTGTAACAAATGGCGACTGTTTTATCGCCTTAGGATTATTTTTTATCTACTATTGCACACATACACTGCCAAGTAGCAAACATACGAGGGTGGAAGCAAAGTTAAATGCCTACAACTGCCATTAGCAATTGTGAAAAATTATTAATCTGGAAGAAAGTAATGGGCGTGAATAGAGAAAGCAAATGTATTCATCTTAGGGAAATCAATACCCTAGATATATCTCCATCTGATAATGAATTACAGATTGGTGAGCTGAGATTAACTATGCTTAGTATATATTCTGCCTACACCTATCAGTTTGTTTTCTTTATCCTTAATTTGGTTTGTACAAACACTATATCATAGCTAACGAACTCTTTTACAAATGATAGTTACTTATATACTACAGAAAAGAGAAGACAGAAAAATGTAGGTTTTGTTTATTTAGAGTGTATAAACCAAATCAACAAAAGAATTATAGTTAATTCACATCAAATAAGTGATTGGCAAATGAATTTTTTTAAACACCTGGGCTATGTTTATATATGTGGAGTTCTATTAGCTCAAAGTAAAAGATTTGTCATTATAGCATTCTGTAGATCATCCACAGTACGTATAAATAAACAGACCCTGGGCATAATTTGAGAACCTGATAATAAATATTGTTTCATGGAATGACAAAACGGATAGGTTGTATCTAACTCATTTGTACATATGATTCTAACTTAAATCCAAAGAGCAACATTGAATACACTCAACTTGTATGCAACTGTCCTTTACTTGATATCTACTGGAGTCTGGTTAGTTGAGATTAAAACTTTATTGAAAATCTTTTATAGTATGCATATTTTATGCCAGAAGAGACATATCCTAAAAATTCACTGTAAAACCACTTGCATTAAGACTCAAATTCTGGGAGAAGGTACCTTGTACTCCATTCAAGGATATTCAATTATAGACGATGGAAAAGACTATTGTCTGCGGAATTACTTATGTGGTTTTATCTGTAAGGTGGTTTTAAAGCATGATTCCAATATACTTCTAAGAATAGTAAACCTCTACTCAGCTCTGTCATTCCCAGGGGAAGGCAGATACCCAAAAGACACCGATGTGACCTAAAGTTTCTCATTTACATCCACCCAGTAAGGAAGGTCTGTCTTCACCAACTGCAAAGTATTAGCTTTAAATTAACAATGCTACATCTCTCTATAGGCGGATCTAAGGTAAGAGTTTTTTGTGCCGAAATCGAACAGCTCAGGGGAGTGGACACAGAGTAGGAGACTGGATGTGTATTTTTTACATCTACATCGGCTATAGTGGCAGAGTCCATTCACGTGGTCACGACACTGTGATGTTTAAAGCCACGGCTGGGAGCTGCCCTTCATCTTACCTCAAAGGTTCCTTAAAGATCTCCCTGTAAAGGGGCAACGGGTCATGGATGAAGGAATCCAGGGATGGGGCAAAAATCAGATGAGTCACCAACTGTGCTTCCACAATCCTCTCTCACTTGGTGTCAGTCATCTCTTCTGTAAAGTGGGGAGAACGCCATGTGCTGTGTCCACAGGGTTCTGTTCTAAAATGAAAGGGGGGCTGCCTTTGGTAGCTTTAGAAAGCATGAAGTAATACGCAGGTAAGAATTTTGACAGAGACCCAGACGTACAAGGGTAGGAAATACTGTTGGTTAATGCAAATATGAACTATCATTCTTAGTATTTTTGAAACTCCAAGCCCCTCAGCTAACATTCTTGGCCCTTTGTCATATAATTCTTTTTTTTTTTTTTAATTTATTTTTTATTTTTTTTTTATTTTTTAATATATGAAATTTACTGTCAAATTGGTTTCCATACAACACCCAGTGCTCATCCCAAAAGGTGCCCTCCTCAATACCCATCACCCACCCTGCCCTCCCTCCCACCCCCCATCAACCCTCAGTTTGTTCTCAGTTTTTAACAGTCTCTTATGCTTTGGCTCTCTCCCACTCTAACCTCTTTTTTTTTTTTTTTTTTCCTTCCCCTCCCCCATGGGTTTCTGTTACGTTTCTCAGGATCCACATAAGAGTGAAACCATATGGTATCTGTCTTTCTCTGTATGGCTTATTTCACTTAGCATCACACTCTCCAGTTCCATCCACGTTGCTACAAAAGGCCATATTTCATATAATTCTATTTGCTGACACGCTGAAGAACCAGTCTTTCCACCCCCGTTGTGGTGCTGAGGTCTGTTTCTGCAACGTGACCCAATCTGTGCTCCAGGTGAGGGAGCAGCAACTGTCGGCACCCACCACTCGAACTCGATCAGCACAGACAGAATTCCCTCCGTGAACACAATGGAGAGAAACTAACGGGGTGAGCAGGGCAACATTTTGCACCTCGTGAATGCTGGTGATGTCATTTCCGGCACGATCAGCCTCGTGTGCTGATATGATAGTTGTCAATTACAACGCGGATTCAAAACACTACAGAAGGAAAACGTCTTCCACATCTGTCCTCTGGCAAACTTTTGGTAAAATTCAAATAGTAGAGCAAAACTTGGTGGGGGGAGTAGGGGGAGGCTGTGACCAAGTCCTCAATGACCCATCATCCTGGGCTCTAAGTACCATTTCGACCTTGAGAATAGCTGACAGAATATTTTAGGCGGAATGATTAAACTGCAAATCAGGACCAGATTCAATATATATTATCACACGATGTTCACTATAAAATGGGATTAATGCAAACACAATAAATTCATACTGTCCCATCATGTCTTACGTCTATCCCTGACCCTTACATGTTCAATAACCTTATTCTATGTATGTGTTCCAATCATTAAAAAAAAAGAAAAAGTCTTGCCCAACTTAGGTCTTGCCATCTCTCATAGCTGCAGATCTGACTTATTTTCTAACAGACATTTGAGGCATGGACTATGTAGTTGATGTTTCCACTTTCTTAGACTCTACCCACCTCCTCCTTCCAACACTGTCTGTAGGCCTTTATGCCAATGAAAAACAGTGCTGTCCATAAAAAATATGTGTTGTCATCTGCCAGAAAATTAATGATTATACAACTCTACGACACCTATTATGTAGCCATTGGCCCTCAGATGTTAGCAGCACATAACTTGCACACACGGAAACTATGATGCTGAATACAAGAGAAAGAGAGGAGCCTTGCTGTTAATAGGAACAGAGTAGATGTTAATAGGGACAGAGGAGGGGTGCCTGGGTGGCTCAGGCATTTAAGCATCTGGCTCTTGATTTCAGCCCAGATCATGGTATCGTGGTAGTGAGATTGAACCCTGTATCGTGGGGCTCAGTGCTGGGTGTGGAGCCTGCTTAAGATTCTCTCTCTCCCTTTCCCTTTGCCCCTCCCCCATGCTCACTCTCTCTCTCTCTCAAAAAAGGGGGGGGGGTGGGGAGAAAGGGACAGAGTAACTAGGAAAAGCTGTTTGGAGCTTGGGAGATAATGACTTCAATTTTGGAAAAGTTTGGTTTGAAAAGTATTAAAATATCAGGTAGGTAAATCCAGTATGCTGAATAGAGCTCCAAGGTGTGTAAGGGCAGGAGGGAGGAGGGAAAGGTAGGACTGGAGGTGAAGATTTTGTATTCGTCTGCATTAGGTGAGATTTATATCAGAGGAAGTAGAGAAAGATTTGGTTCAAAAGAGAAAATACAAAGATAGAGCCTTGATAAGGCCTGTGTCATTAAACTACAGAGGGAATAACATAACGTTAAGGAGAGGACACCTGCATACAGTTGCACTGTTGTACACTGCTCAACTCTATGGGGGTGCCAGCCGTACCTTAAGTCGTCATAGATTCTCTGCAAGATGGCAGTGAAATACTTTGAGGGAAGGAGCCTTCTTTCTGACTCACAAGAGGGAATAACGAACTGGGAGTAGTGTAATTCTGAAGAGTAATTCTGAACCATACTGATTTTTTTCTTTCCAAATTTTCTCTTGACTCCATTCTCAAATAATCTTAAAGTAAAACTTTGATTAGGTCACATTCCATGAGCAACCCTTTAAAAACTCTCAATAAATTGCCATCATCTAATGAATAAACTCTTCAAACTCACATTCAGGACTCTCCACAGGAGAGTCGTTGAAGAACAGTAACTTCTAGCCCAAACAGATTTTTTATTCTTCACCAGAATATCCTGTGGTCTCATGCTTTCCAGACTTCTCCCATGCTTCAGAGTAGTGTATTATTATAACGACTTTACAGATGATACAACTGGAGTTTAAGTAATTCTTCCAACTTCTAAACATCTGAAATCCATCTCAATTGTCATGAGGATATGCCACTCAAATGAATCAAAGTTCTAACAGCACTCAGATACACTACTTACAATATTGCATATATTAGTCAAATCACTCGTTTTATGCAAGCTCCCGTGTTTAAAATCTGAAATAAATGTGTAACCACTAAATATTTTGATATTTTAATTGTTATTATTCTGATTAATTGGTTGCCAACTTTTTCCAAAATAAAAGTCTCTGGACAAGGAAAATAATCTGTGTCGTTGTCATTTTCAGACATTGATTATCACATTGTGCTACAACGTATAAAGTTATGAGTTTCTAAAAATATTTTTTCACTCTTCACGCCAATCAAGTGACTAAACCTTCCAATGGGCAGAGTCCGCTCCCACTGGTCATTATTAAAAAGAAAGAGCAATGAGAACTCTCATTCACTGCTGACAGGCATACACCACGGTATAGCCACTTTAGAAGACAGTCTGCTTGTTTCTTATGACGTTTAACACAGCCGTACAATCAGATTCAGCCACTGGGCTTCTAGGTGTTTATCCAGATTAGGTGAAAACTTAAGTCCGCCCAGAAACCTGGACATGGTTTCTTACAGTAGCTTTATTCATAATCGCCCCAGGTTAGAAGCAACCAGGTTGTCCATCAGTATAGGTGCATGGGTAAAAATATCTTGTGGTATATCAGGTAATGAAATATTACCGATATTACTCAAGAGAAACGAGCTATGAAGCCCGTGATAAGGCATGGAGGAAGTCCAAGCACAGCTAGTGAAAGAAATCAGTCTGAAAAGGCTACACACTGTATCATTCCAACCATATGACATTCTGGAAAAGGCAAACTATAAAGAGTAAAAAGGTCAGTGGTTGCCAGGGATTGGAAGGAAAGCAGCAGAGCACGGGGGATTTTTACAAGAGTGAAACGATTCCAAATGATACGGTGACGGTAGATGTAGGACATGTGACAGAATCTTCAGACTTCCGTTAATAAGCATTTATTATCGAAACGATTCATCAGTCATAACCAATGTACTCTGTCAATGTAACATGTTCATAAACACAGAAACTTGTGAAGGGAGAGACTTCTCTCTGTAAGAACTCTCTGTGGTCTGCTCATTTTTTCTGTAAAACCATAATTGTTCTAAAAAAGGAAGCTGTTGACTTAAAGAATTTCAATATTCAAATTAATGCGTATACGGGGATTATATAATGCATACAACAGAAAATATACAGCTGGCACCGACTCCCAGTTTTTGGCACAGGGTGTTTAAAACTCTTGGAACTTCCTAAGTGATGGTGGGAGGCCAGATCTCTTGTTAGGATATTTAGTCTTAGTTCTTGGTTTCTAGCACAGAGCTTCTAAAACACTTGGAGCTCCCTGAGAGCAGTGAGAGAACCAACATTAGTTATTCCCAATAAGCCCGTCACATGCCTACCTGAGTTCATGCCAATGGGGTGACTCTCTGAAGATGGGGCTGTTTGCCAGAGGAAAGCCCATCCCCCCTCCCAGAGCAGAGGGCTTGATTGACTGAAACACCAGATGCTGGTGATTTAATCAGTCATACTTGACGGAACCTCCATAAAACCCACCAAACAACAGGGTTCAGAGAGTATCTGAGTTAGGAAACGCATGGAAATATTGAGAAGGTGACAACGCAGTGGAGGCGTGGAAGCTTCATGTCCATCACCCCCATCCTTGCCCCACGCCCCTCTTCCATTCGACTGATCCTGAGTCGTATCCTTCATAAGAACCCGACAATAGTTCCGTAGAGTGCTTTCCTGAGTGAGCCAAACCAGCAAATTATGGCCCTGAGGCACACAGAGGAAATCTAGATTTATACCTGGTTGGTCAAAAGTATGAGAGGCCCAGACCTGCAACTTGGTGTGTGAAATGGGGGCAGTCTTGCGGGACTGACCCTTTCACCTGTGGGGTCAGGGCTAATGCCAGGTAGTGCCAGACGTTTTCTTTTAGTATATGATAGCAATTGATGGAATAGTGACATTCTTACCGAACAAAGTGCAGATGAATATGGTGTTGGCCCGTGGTGGTCCTAGTGATGGCCTTTCTCCAGCTACCTTGCTGGTACCCTCTCTCCGGCACCTTGCCAAATGAGTATTTCCTGAATTCTTCTGCTTACAGGAGCAAAAGGTCTCCCTCAAATACAGACACACGTTGTCCTGAGCCTTCACATCTCCAGATACTCCTGCTGAATTTACTACACTTACCAAAATTCATCTTTAAAGAGCTCACTGAATTATGAAAAGGTACCCAGAGGCCATAATATGTAGACAGTGGCAAAAAGTGCTACAAAACATGATCCCTGTTAATCAGCACTTTATGCCTTTAATTTCTCCTTCTTAGTGCTTTAAAGCTTTTAAACTACGTTTAGCATTTAGTTCTTTCCTTTATAACTTCTTGTTGCTGATGGCAAACATTTTTAGAAAATAAAAGTATAAAGATTTCTTTACAGAGACCATTACACCAGAAGTTCATTAAACTACAGAACAATTAGTTCCTCAGCAATAATTTATAGTTAATTTTTTTAAGACTGTTTCTAACCAGTAGATAATTGTCTTTTACTTAGCAGTGATTTTTTTTTTCTTCTTCTTCTCTGAGAAATTTGGGTTGCCAGTTTGTTACATCTGCTGTGTCCCGAATGAGAATCTTTCTCTTCATCTTACACACAATTTTCTAAACAAGGTTGCTTTCAAATCCCAGATGTGGATCCGGAATCAGAACGAGAAAGACCATTTTGACACACTTTTTCTACTACTAGTCAAGAAGTGTCTTTGGAGTATTTCATCAGATCGGGAGGAGTCTTGTGTCCTTAAAGACAAAACTGTCAGTGTGATTACTTGCTCTCACACATACACACAATTATTCTGCATCAGGTATTGACCCTGTTCACAGATGCCACCCATGTACAGCTGCACAGCACATCTGGTCAGGTTCATTTAAAAGTAGTGGCAATAGAGGAAAAAGACAAGGTGCCATGCGTGTCCCAGGTGAGCCATACCTAAAGCACAGAGCACACACAGGTTGTCAGATGTTTTTGTACAGAGCTCAACCACGGGCAGACCCAATAGCACGGGAGAAAGAACAACAACTATGAAAGACACAATTATCCTGCCAGAACCCAAATTATAGCTTGGCACTGAGTTGCTACGAAGCTTGAGAAAGTTCCTTGCTACCGAGTTTCCTCATGTCTAAAATGCAGACTGTATAAACTTTCACATATTTGGAAATGTCATGAAAGTCACGTGACTAGCCTGCATGTGCACTTCACAAATGGTAGCATGAATAACAGGAGTAATTACTTGATCAATACCCCGATTTCTCTCAGAATTCTCAAAATTCCCCCACTAGATTTCTCCAAGTCCCAGCCCTTGTAGGATCTCCTCCGCATCGGTAGTTTTGAGAATTGTACCCACAGGAGTAGGATTCAGTTCACTGATGTTAGGCTAAAGGTTTCTTTTGGCATATGTGGTTCTATAACTCATGAATTCAACAAGACAGTTTTATCAATCAGCAGGAGAGGAGTTTCTCCAAAAGTTTGCTAGCAATTGGACAAGATGTTGCCTTCTTTTAAAATGTGCTCTAAATAGGATACCCCAACTTTAAATGGTGCTCTTTAAACTGGTGTTCAAAAACAGAATAAATAAGTATAAGGTCACCATATTCACAAGTTAATGTTTTAGTTCATCCTCAACTTTCTCCATTACTGATAAACTCCATCTCAACGGTCATTATTTAACACCTTTAATCATTTCTGACATGTTAATTATGTTATACACACACACGTACAGTTTCATATATATCATTTCAAATACACACATACACATATAACTTCCTTAATTAATGTGATAAAAATGGACATAGTATCATAGGTCCATACATATAAAAATCTTTTGTGCTATCTGTAATGAATCATTAAGCATATTGACGTTGCATAACAAATTTCATTTAATCTTTCGGCTTGAAGCTTAACTTTCTTCTCAAGGACAAGACTCTTAGATCCCTTTTCCTTCATGCTGTGCTGTGAAAAGCACAGACACTATATTCATACAGTTCTTGTCTTGAAGTCCGGCTCTCTCATTTACTGGTTGTCTGATGTTAGCAAGTTACTGAAAGTCTATGAAACTCATCTTTATACTTGGAAAGTTGTGTGAGGATCAAAGGAGAAAATGTACTTAAGGCACCAGGCATATTTAATGCGCTTAATTTATGCTGGTTATTATTATATTTTGGTTTAATCTCTAAATTTACTATACACGTTAACGCTCACCTTCACATTGGAAAAAGTATGTCCACTGACAAGGACTTTTAAGATAAACAAAACGTGCTCCTTGATGGTGTAAGCCATTTGGTAGGTAGAGTTCTAAAGGTGACTCCCTAAGATTCACGTCTTTTTGGTTAGTCGCTCAGGCTCTATTCTAGGCACTACAGGGATTTTGAAGCTGTAATTAAACTGCATGGTCAGTGGGCTTTAAAATGTGCAGTTAAATCAGCCACACTGTGAATAATCATATATGTCCTTTAAAAGCTGAAAGAGGAAGGCACAATAAAAAATCAGGGAGATTCAAAGAATGAGAAAGATTTGACACGCCACTGCGAGCTTTGAAGATGGAGGCAACATTTAAGATGAAGGGGGCCACCATCCAAGAATGTGGGCAGTCTGTAAAAGTTGGTAACAACCCTTAATCAAGAGCCAGCAAGAAAATGGAGACCTTAGTCCTACAGACACAAAGAACTGGTTTCTGTTGGCAACCTGATTGAATGATTCTTCTTCAGAGCTCAGATAAGAACCCAGGCTAGTCAAAATCTTGAATATGAATCATGAGACCCTATGTACAGGACCCAAGATTCTGGATTACTGACCTACAGATTTGTGAGCGAATAGACAGGCACTGTTTTTATGCAATTGTGTGGTAATTGTGTCAGGCAGCAATGGAAAACTAATATAGTTATGTTCTTTTCACTTCTGATGCTTTTCATGGTGTAGTTCTTGGCTTATTGTAAGTGCTCAACAAATGTCCATGAAATGTTGAAATATTTCTTAAATGTCTGCACTTATCTTTCTCAGGCATCTGGGTGGCTCAGTCAGTTAAGTGTCTGACTTCAGCTCAGGTCATGATTTGATGATTCGTGGGTTCAAGCCCTGCATCAGGCTCTGTGCTGACAGCTCAGAGCCTGAAGCCTGCTTCGGATCCTGTGTCTCCCTCTCTCTCTGCCTCTCCCCTGTTCGTGCTATGTCTGTCTGTCTGTCTGTCTCTCTCTCTCTCTTAAAAATGAACAGACATTATTTTTTTTAAATGTCTGCACGTATCTTTTAAGAAAAGTTGTTCAAGATAAAAAAGATTGTGTGTGAAGGATCCTACTGATGAAAATGTAGGAGAGTAAAAATTGAAAGAAATGCATTTCTACATCATTATCTGGGGATATGACTGCTAGTTTCCTCTAAGTATTCAGATTTTAAATAAGCCAGTTCAAAGGTGCCTTGATATACTTCTTGATGTGTCTCACACTAATATATTTAAATTGCATGCAAGTAAATTTAATTCTATAGTATTTCTATGATGTCAAGTTATTGATCCTCTAGCCGTCATGTTGATATAAGATAAATGTCCCATTCTTCTAATTTCCCTTTCAAGCTTAAGTTTGTACTTTAAACATCTGTATCATAATTGATCATTTAAAGTAGTGCTTATAAAGGCTCTTTTAGAAGGAATTTAGCATAGTGATTAAGAGAGAAAATTCTCCTTGTATTTGAAACTCTGTTCCACCAGGGTTAACTGGATGTCTTGGGCAAGTTAGTACTCCCCCATGTCCTGGGAACCTCATCTACAAAAAGGGGCAAGTTACTGGGCCCCTTCAAAGTTTGTTGTGGAGAAAAAGCCAGCAAATACATGCAAAGCACTTAGATCAGGGGGTGACACTTTAAGGCTTAACGCAAGTATCTCACCTTGTTACTTAATTTTGCACATCTACATTCAGAACTTAATTATTGCCTTATATAGAATCTAAGCAGTTAAATGCATGCCTTTGGTTATATGCTGTGAAATTTCACTCTCACCCCCCTGACAGTAACAAAAGTGCCCGGAAGGATCTTTTTAATACCCTGGCATCTGCAATTCCCGTATTTCCAAAGAAAACCTTTGTCTTTTCATTCAAAGTCCTTCCTTCCATTAGGAGAACGTTAGCTTTTCTAGAAAGCTAAGAAAACAGTGAAATCAGGGGTCCGTAGCCAGGACATGCCAATGGAAGACTAGAGGGTGGTTTGCGCTCTCCAAAGACTGACAGCACTTCAAAGTTCACTGATGAACCTTTTCTAAATTACTGCTGAAACGTGTGGCTCAGGATCATCATGCACGTTAGACCAGTGAACTGGAATAGAGAAGACGGTTTCTGAATTCACTTTTCTAGGAGCGAAAGGATAACACACCAGTGCCACCTAGTTGTTCGAATACAATGTGCTACTTATTGATTCTTTAAGGGACTTACGCTGCTGTGACAAGCAGAAATGTATAATTTTAACTTCTGTCACCATTGACACTGCCCCCGCATTGACGTCCACCTATACTCATCTACTGTAAGTGATAAATTCAAGGGTCACTTTAAGGTAAATATTCCTCACGACTGTTTTATTCATCCAAGAGGTTAGCCAACTACACACACTAATTTGCAATCATTTTCTTTAATTTTGTCTATATCTGAATTATTTAACACAAGGCCACATGAGCATATTAGTTGTACCCTACTGTAAGCCCTAGAGTCTCAAGCATCACAAAGTACCACACATATTTCCTATTAAAATTAAGATGGTATATAGGATATCGCATGGGTGAAAGAAGGTATTATCAGGTGTCTAAGAATTAAGTGTTTAATTTTATAATAAAGTACACGCACAGTTAATGGTCTGTAATTTTTTATGCCATCTAAGGGATGTCTGGAGATAGGGCTGTGGGCCCACAGACGAAGTAATCGTGATGTATACTTGACACGAGCTGATTCGGGGAGCCGGAAAGACCTTCTATCACACCTAGGCTGGAACTGAACACCTGGGGAGACAGGTACGGGACTCATGGCAGCCAGCTGGAGCCAGAGTGCAGGAGAACCGAGATAAGGGAGGCCTTGCAGGCAGTCAAGCTCAACAAAGAGCCCTGATTTTGATCAGACAAGGTGTCTGAGTAGATGAGACACATAGGCAAAGAGAAGCCGACGTCTATGCTGTTACTGTGTCCTCATGCAAACTGCAGGATGGAGAAAGTGAAAACACACTTGATGAACCATCAACCTACCGACACACAGGCAGAAAATGACAGAGTCCTTCCCAGGTGGGAATTTGCAGCCAGCCTTTCAAAACTCTGTCAAAAGGGCTAGGAATTTGTTGATCACATAGGGCTTTCTCACTACCCAGTGATGGCGCTGTAATAACGACTTTGGAGACTAGAGGCACAAAATAGGTAATAAGTGGGGCAACTGGGTAGCTCCGTCGGTTAAGAGTCTAACTCTTGATTTCAGCTTATGTCATGATCTCATGGTTCATGAGTTCAAGCCCCACATCTGGCTTTGCGCTGACAGAACAGAGCCTGCTTGGGATTCTCTCTCTTCCTCTCTCTCTCTGCCCTCCCCCCACCCCAACTTAAAAAAAATAGGTAACAAGAAGTATGGGGAGAAGAGTTTGAGAAACATCAACTCAGAAGGCAGCACGTGATGACAATTCCCTCTTATCTCTGGAAAATCCAAGTTAGCACATCTTCACAGGGCAGATTAGGAGAGACTGTCATATTGTGATTGGCATCCCAAGATGCTCTGCTGCCCTTTTGTCCACTGCCATACCCAGACTGTCATCTCATGAGAGCATCCTTGGAACATTCAGATGGGAGCTTCGTCCCTCCCGGTTCCTTCTCGCCTAGAACCTTACTGCCTATCTGAAATACAGCTGAAAACCAATGGCTCTTCCTCAGCAGCAAGAATGTTCCCTCATGATGCATCTGTCTCATTGTGAAGTTTCATTTCTGAAGCTTTAGCCAAATCAACATTATTCAGTGAAAGAAAAGAAATCATGGAATACTTAAGTACAGGAATAGGTATTTCACATCTAAACACAAAACAAAACATAACAAAACAATACCATTATTTCTCTAAATACGTACTGTGGTCCTTTTGTCCCTTGTTTTAAAACTAGTATCGCTTTTTTGGACTAACTATGCAATCTGGGACACAGTAAGAACCTGTTTGACCTTGAACAAAAGATGTAGCATCTTTAGGCTTCCCTAAAAATGGAGGAGTTAGGTCAGATGTCTTCGCCGCACTGTACATCAGTACCCCAGTGATTATGACTAAAAGCTACAAGGCAAATGCTAGAGGAAGGAAGGAAACCTAAGAGGCTTGTCTCACTCAGCCTTTTCTTCCCATTTATAAAGTATGCTTATGCTTAGAGTACGTAACAGGTTTTCTCCTTCCTTCTTCCCATTCTTCTTCCTCCTTCTCTTCCCTTAATTTTTATTTTTTATTATATATATATTAGAGACACAGAGAGAAAGAGAGTACAAGTGGGGGATAGGGGCAGAGAGAGAGAGAGGAGAAAAAATCCCAACAGGCTCTATGCTCTTCACGGAGACCCGTGCAGGGCTCGATCCCACAACCCTGGGATCATGACCTGAGCGAAAATCAAGAGTCAGATGTTAAACCGGCTAAGCCACCCAGGTGCCCCCCTTTTCCCTTACTTTTTAATTTTCTGTTTAACCCATTTGCTTACTAAAAATAACATGTTTGTGAGCCTTTGAAATCTTTCTTTACAAAAACAAAAAATGCAGGTTAAGTACTTAGACAAAGTACAAATCACAAAGACCTCTTTAAATCAAGGGTAACACTTTAAAAACCATTGCTTTTAATCAAATAGTACCATGGTGGAATTAAAACAAAACAAAACAAAAAACAGAAAACACTTTAAGCTTCAAAGAAATCTGAATATTTGATCTAAAGCAAGAAATGTCCTCAAGCTACTAAAACCTGCCCACATTTAAAAATAATGTTTACATATTTCATATAAATGTCAAGCATATTTTAAGTGGAATTTGTCAATTCACTCAGATGTTTTCCACCTCTGTAAGTCATGGATTCAACAGTACCGGTGGAAGATGAGACTGTTAGGTGGCTAAACCAAAGTATGTACATTTAATATCACTGTTTCGTCCCAAAGGATGCCTTAAAATCCTATGGAACAAGAGATAAGAACAAAGAACCACTGCGTATAAAGACCTTACTAGGGAGTCTCATGCTACAGGTAAACACAGAACGGCCACGTGACTACATAACTGCAGCAGGCAGTGTTAAGTCCTCCTCGAGATACATGCAAATGTGAAGAAATTCAGTCAATAATATTATTGAAATCACCTGGCCACCGTTTTCCCCTAGACGAGTGACTTGGGGGCTTGGCATTCAGTGTTTGTGGCAGAGACTAACCGCTGACCAAACCTGTTACCACTTCTTCCTGAACATACAGCCTAAACTAGACTTTCCTTTTTCCTTTGCAGTAAGGGGTAGAGATAGATTGTGACTGGGAGCACCTAGAGGCCTCACCCTTAATTTAAAATAATTTAAAAAAATGAGAATAAAAGTAAAAATCAAAATAAAAAAATCTGTGTTTCTCCTCACCGCCTGCTTGATGCAGTGAGCAGAGGACCTTGAAAGTCATATGTTGACCATGGCTGAGCGGCAAGAAGGTTGGAGATACGGAACCATGTTACACAGTGGCTGAGCCTGTGGCCTGTGGTAACTTGGAAAGCATATTAAGGTGGAATATATAGAAAGTGCAGTGCCATGTAGTGACATTGAGTTCTTAGCAGACTATTACAAGAAATGGATGAGTTAAGGCATGGTTTCTAAGCTCAAAGGTAAAGGATGTGAGAGAGTCTAGATATAGGGGAGCTTTAAGAATTTATTATTTAAAATTTTTTTAATGTTTACTTATTAAACATAAATAATGTTTAATATTAGAGAGAGACAAAGACAGAGAGAGAGAGAGAGAGAGAGAGAGAGAGAGAGAGGGAGGGAGGGAAGGAGAGGGAGATCTGTAGATCCCTATCTGTAGAGAGAGAGAGAGAGACAAGGGAGGGAGGGAGGGAGGGGGAGATCTGTAGATCCCTATCTGTAGATAGGGAGAGAGAGAGAGAGAGAGAGAGAGAGAGAGAGAGAGAAGGCAGTGGAGAGGCAGAGAGAGAGGGAGACACAGAATCAGAAGCAGGCTCCAGGCTCTGTGCTGACAGCTCATGACACGGGGCTTGAACCCACAAACCTTGAGATCGTGACCTGAGCTGAAGTCGGACACTTAACTGACTGAGCCGCTCAGACTCCCCTAAAAATTTAAAACGCCTACTGTTTTAGACCTCAGGTAGTAAGAGGTAAGGATGAAAGAGGCTTTGAAAGACAAAGCCCATTAAGAACCACCATGACTGGGATACAAATCAGATCAAGGGTGTGAGTGTTCCCATTCAGTGTATTATCTCCAGTGGACTCTGGTTGGCTACCAAATGATGGGAGAGGGAGGGGGCAAATGGAGCAAAAGGAACGAATAAACAAACAAACAAACAAAAATAGTCATGAGAATTATGTCTGAGAAAGAACTTTGGGTTTGTTACTGATATATAGAACTTACTGGAAGCAAATAGAGCACTCTACTAGATTTCTAAGGTTATGGCATTACCAAAGAAACTACAAACCAGAGCTAAAACAGCCTTTGTTTGAATTCTAATCCTATCTGCAGGCCCTCTGGCATGAGGAAGAGACTATGAAAGCTTCAAGCCTGAGAAAAGGGCTTGGTGCCATACCCCAAGGCCATAGGGAAAATGGAACAACATAATTCCTCCCCAGTGCTGAAGAGGAGTCTAGTCAAGGGACTTTTACCTACCATCACGGTAGAAGACTCTCTCCATGACCAACCAGAAGGCTTTCATCATTGCTTGGGACCAGTGACCACTATGTCTCCCTAACTTCCTTTTCTATAGGGGAATGTTTTTGTAGTTTTCTTTGCTTCACCACTGGATATTCATATTGAAGAGGAAGTGACAACCTGATTTGTTCATCCACAGGACTCTTCACCATGAGAACCCATGACAAGGATGGCAAATTGAAAAGCCTAGAAAGGCCAGGTTGATGGCCTTCTGATGGCAGAAGTGAGTTAAGTGTTGCATGTATTTTAAGAATTGTGGAGATGGTGCTGGACTGTAGAATAGGAGATGGCTGTCACTGCTGGACTTCTAAAGATTTTTCTGTCATCTAAACATGGTGTGGACAGTTCCTTTTTTTTTTTTTTTTAAAGAAGAAAGAAATCTAGATTTTTATGTAATGTTAGATCAAGATTTCAAAAGGAATTTTACGTGCCAATAAAAACATGTGCATAATTGAGTTTGAATTGTGGGCTCCCCATGTGCTATCTTTGACATGGAGTTTTTTATTGTTTGTTTGACTAGTTTTTAAGACTAGTCAAACAGATAATGCAAAAATACCATGATCATGAGTAGTTGATTATTCCAGAGCCAAAGGCGTGGAAGAATACGACGGAGTTTGTCAGGTCTTATAAATTGTAACAGGAATCCTCATGAAAACATTTCAAAGGCTGGAAGACATGTGAAAGAAAGAATAAAAGAGGGGGGGAGAGGGAGGGAGGGAAGGAAGGAAGGAAGGAAGGAAGGAAGGAAGGAAGGAAGGAAGGAAGGAAGGAAGGAAAAGTGAGAAGGAAAAGGGGGAGGGGAGGGAAGGAAGATGAACAACAGTAAGGCTTAAAACCAAGCATCCAAAATCAAAAGAACACTGAACTTCTAAACTAGAAGGATCCGAGTTATAAGAAGAACTGCTTTATTTCTCATCCGATTTAACTGGATTAGCGCCATCATCAGACAGATCACATGTTTGCTGGAATCATTCTTTAGGACTCTCATTTTGTGAAAATGCAATTTGTTAATAAGGCATTAATTCAAATTTAAAATACTTTTGGAATCCTTAATCCTCTGAGTTTAGAATTTTTGCAGCTAATGACATACGGTCTTATCTTTGAGGGTTGGTTTTTCGAGAAGTTTTTAAAGACAAAGAATGAAGAAAATGGTAGACTTTGACAAAACAGCAATGTTACGATGGCAAAATAAAACCAATAAGCAAGACCCATGGTGTAATGTATGTCTCTATTAAGAATAGCACTAATGGAATGCATTCAGACTGACGGTTTTTAAAATCCCTGTTGTACATTCTGTCATTCTGTTTTAAACACATATGAGTTTTTCCACAAAATGACAATCTATTGATAAGAAAATAGAGCAACTTGACAGCAGTAAGTCAATTCTCTCTACTTGATATTCTTTGCATTTGTATTTTTTGCTTTACCTTCAGAATCAAAGCAAAATGCTTAAATCATTCAAATTGCATCTTTATCAGTAAAAGTGTAAAACTATCAGTAAATGAAATCAGTTGCAGCTATGATGTTTTATTTACTGATTTACTCAATTTATGGCTTTTTCTAAATTAGTTATTTTGGTCAGAATGTTCACAGACAATAGATAAAATTAAGTTCCTATTTCCCCATCAATACGTGTGTCTTCCTGAAGCTATTTTGAAATTCCAACTTGCATGATTTGTAGAAATGCAACCTAAATTTTGGAGCAATGGTGTATAAATCAGAAAAGCCTAACAACTTGAATAAGATAAAAATCACTCTAAATTCCTGAATATACTAGTAGTTCGCAACCCTTAAATATGAAAATAAAGCTTTAAATCCACTGTAACCTAATTGATTCCCCAAATATTCCACTTTAAAGGATCCCCTCTTGCCCTCAGGTGGATCACAGGTCTTTTTTTTACAGCATTAGAGAAAATTCACATACCTGCCTAGTTCTTCTGTCTCAAATACTGAAAACACAACCAAGGATTGCCAGACATGTGGACAGCCAGCAGCAGGAAAAAGAGGACCAAGATAAAGAAACAGGAATAAAAAAAAAAAAAAAAAGACAGTACTTTTGTATATTGTATTTCTAGCAGTGAGACAGTTTAAGGGAAAAATGTATAAGATCATAAGTGAAATATGAAACAGAGATGTGTAGGAGTTGAAACACTGATGAACTATAAACGGCATCATGGTACTTGACCAGAAAGTGTAATCCAAATACCACTTGGCATAATATTTAAAGCTATTAACATACTCTTACCAGTATAACATATTTATTGACTTAGAGGATACACACACATATAAACATATATAATCACGAACGCACACAAATAAACGTATAGACAGAGTGTATATCTAATATGTACTATGTATTGGAAGACAGTGTACATTGAGTGACCTTGAACTTATAAAAGTAGTAAAAAGTGAGATACTAGGAAGAAAAAAGATGTAGAAAAAGGGAAGGACACTAATAATATAACAGAATCAAGAGAGAACTGAAACTGAAGTCAGGAAACAGACGCTTAAGAATAATTTCTAGATTCAGGAAGGCCTAGAAATAAATAAGCACAAAAAAACTCAGTTTAGCTTTGGGAAGGTGGATCGGGGTAGGAGTGAAGGGACAGACTTTCTTCCTTTTCCTTGTCTTTTCTATGCTACAGTATCTGTTCATATGTGAACATATTACTCTGATTTATAAAAAAAAGAAATAAGCTAAGAAACAAATTGCATTGTTTCTTCACTTTATCACAAACAGTTTCCATAAAACATCATTGTCCTACATAGCCTGAGCCCAGTGTTCTTGTGCAGAATCTACTGTCGTTGCCATCTCCTGTGTGTCCCCATCTTGGCCAACTAAGAACAGGAAAAGCTCTAGCCAGACACATTGTTTATCCATAAATGGAATGGGTAGATTCTATTGTTAGATCCCTTCTGTGACTGGCAAAATCCTCCTTCCAAACATTAACCTGGAAGGCTCTCTATCAGTCATTTACATGGTTTGGCTGGACTAAGGAAGAATCTCTTGTTCCTGCTCTCTGGTCAGATGACCAAGCTGAGTGGAATTTATTGCCGAATAAGTTAAAGTCAGCCATCCTTCCCTTGTCAGAAAGAATCCTATACGATGCCCTGCATTCCTCTGGGAGCCTGGCTCTCTTGGTCTTTGCAGTATTTGCTTCTTATTACTACTAATTTCACATCTCGGGGTGAAACAAACCTCAGCCGCTTCTGTGCCTATTGCTTTTGCACTATTTTAAATTGTAGCCTCCAAAGGGGTGTCTAAAAATGGTAACAGGAGATGGCTGGTGACAGGGTATTAGCCAGAAATCAATTTCCATAGAGGGTTTTCAGTTCTCTGCCCAATGGCATTTTCTAAGGAAAAATTTGTAGGCAAACCTGGGAGAAAGTGTTTTAGCATCTTCCTGATGCTAAAAGTCTGACCAGGCTTCAAGAATTGAAATGTGTCCCAGGGTCTGGAGAGCGATGACCTTAATGGGCCAGGGGGAGGACAAACTTGCTTTCATCGGAGCCACGTGTTCATTTATTTATTTACATTTATTCCTTGTGTGAAATTTCATCCTCATTATCAATGCATTCTATTCAATTAGCTGCCTTCTCTGATTAAAGTAAATGTCAGTTAGAAAGTTGGAGGCATCCTAGAGTAGGTGAAGCAGAAACTGGTGATATGTTCTAACCAGGAAGAGAACACTATGATGTTTTCATGCCATACATATGCTCTGTGAACCTAGAACTTGACCACGGCTATAATTCTAGGCACTGACTTAACTCTTCCCTCTGTTGTTGTGACATGCATCTAACACTCACATTTACAAACCTAGGAAAACTATGTTGGCAGAATTTTAAATAATCAAGCATGTGGTTTCTGTAGGTAAGTATTCTTGCGTCCAAGATGAAGAAATAGAATATGAAGTGGTTTAAGGATAAACATAACCCTTTTATTTTGTTGTAGGTTCATGAGTTGTCCTAATGACACAAATGTACACCCTCAACATTTTAATGCTCTATAACACGCTTCAGCAATTATGTCCAACTTGAACACGCCTAATTCAGATAATAATTGGTCATTTTGCCGAGGCATAAATTGGATGGGTAATGATATAAAGCAGTGGGCAGGAACAAACTTCCAGGCTAGGGCATGCACCTAGTCACTGCCAATTATGGAAACATTACTGTGACTGCACTGTTTGCTGCCTTACCTCACATGTGTGTTCTGGTAAGATATATATTCCCCGACCATAATCGTAAGTAAAAAATGTAAGAGAAACAGAAAAAAATTTTGAAACCACAGTCACAATGAATAAACTCCATCTAATAATCTCTGCACTAGAACCCCCTTTAAACAAGGGGTAATTCAGATAAAATCACTGTCAGTAACCCTACAAGTTGCACAATTTTTTAAAAATTGTTTTAATGTTTATTTATTTTTGACAGAGAGAGAGAGCATGAGTGGGGTAGGGGAGAGAGAAAGGGAGACACAGAATCTGAAGCAGGCTCCAGGCTCCGAGCCCAACGCGGGGCTCGAACCCACGGACCACGAGATCATGACCTGAGCTGAAGTCGGACGCTCAACCGACTGAACCACCCAGGCACCCTTATAAGTCACACAGCTAATGAGTGCCATTTCCTGTTGCTTTTCATCTTCTGGGTTTCCCTTACTCAATTTTTCTATACAGATTACTTACTTCCATTTCTGTTTTTAATTTATACCAGAAAAGTATCTAATTTTTAATATCTGTTCTTAAAACACTTAATCCAGTGCCTATTATTTTTCTAAAAGTGCTTAATGCTATTTTTTATTTGTGATTTACCTATAGCAGGGGGAAACTTCAGTGTGTATTTTTACCCTATTAAAAATCCCCCCAAATAAACATATGAAAATATATTGGGACTAGCATAAATGGAGATTGCTGATTTTCAAATAAAGAATCCGGGGATAATTGCATTGTTGACTCTCTCCTTACTGTTGGGAAATCTAAAATACCTCATCTTGGGTACTGTATATCTGTAATTATTAGAAAAGTTATATGCAAAATCATTGCCATACAAGCTAATATTTTAAATAAGTCATATACAAAATGTTATTAATATATTAAATATTCATATAAGCATATAAAATTAGGATAATATTTTTTTCACATAAATAATTTGTTTCTAAGTTAATTTTAAAAATAAAATTGGTGAAGTTATCTCTACATATTACAGAACTAAAATGCCTTATAAGTGACTATTTGTATCTATGTCTTCTCAGGGAAAAATTTAACCTGAAATTTCTAGCACACTATAATAAAAATCTATTTATGTCTTTTCTGTTCATATAATGAAAACCAACTCATAATCCCATAAACTATAACGTGCTTGGTTTTAGACTTCATTCTATCAAATTTTCATTGACACCGCGGACTATATGCAATAAAATAGCTCCTTTGAATGTGTATTTTCATTTGTACGTGAGGACCGGGAGGGAGACGGAAATCTGAATCAGAAATAACTAAATTTCTCTTACATCCAACCTGGGGGCTTCCCCATCTCTACAGAAGCACATTTTTTTGGGCAAAGAAGCACCTGACTTCATGGGCAACAGAGCACAAAGAAGAGATAAGGAAGGGACAAGAGAGCAGTCAGGCTATATATAAAGCCACACATCTCAGGGTCCAGTTGCACAAAAGTTTGCAATTCACCTTAAGTATTATGAAAACAAGTGTGTTTGCTTGTGAAATCCTGTAACAAAAATCCGGTATTGTAAAATTGTCTCAGAACGTCACCTTAGCCATCACCAAAAGTCCCTCGCGATGAGGAAAGGTTCCCCTACCATTTATAAAATAGTTTAGGAAAGGAAAAAGCAAACTTGCTACAATGGCTTAGCTCTAGAGACCGTTATGAAAGTAATCCATTTTAATCTATAGTTAGGCAAAGGCGCTTACATTTCTGTTCCATTATTTCATAAAAATAAAGTTTTTCCAGACTGCTTAACACAAATAGCTAAAAGAGGAGTCTCAATAATTTGGGGCACAAATTCACTCTTGTGCTTTCTGCTCCTTCACCCCAGTTCCAAACCTACTAAATCAGAATCTCTTGAGGTAAACCCAAGTGAATTATATTTCCATATATTATGTGTATTATATGCTATTTAATATCACTGAATATTATTTATATATTATACACTTTATTTATTATATAGATTATTTACATATAATTTTGTTTTATTCCTATATGATTTTCTTTTATTTGTTCATGTATCTATTTATATATTTATTCTATATTATACATATTTATACGTTTATTATATATTTATATATTTATATATTTATTTATTTATTTATTTATTTATCTATCCATTTCATAATTTGAATCTGCACTACAGGGTGAGAAACTCCTGGTTAAAATGGCAATGTTTTTATATAGGGAGTGTTTTGCTTATTTTTGTTTTTTCCTGTTTATTCATTTTGTTTCATGGATGAGGCTTATATTTCCTGAGTCTGAGGCTTCATATCTTTTGTCAATTATGGAAAAGTATCATCCTTTATTTGAATGCCTCTTCTGGACTCTTAAAAACTGAGAACAAACTGAGGGCTGATGGGGGGGTGGGAGGGAATGGAGGGTGGGTGATGGGTATTGAGGAGGGCACCTTTTGGGATGAGCACTGGGTGTTGTATGGAAACCAACTTGACAATAAATTTAAAAAAAAATGAATACCTCTTCTGCATTCCTTCTACTCTATCCTTCTGGATGTTCATTAGTTAAATGAAAGCATTTCTCTTTCTTATCTCCTTATTTCTTAACATCATTTGCATTTTATCATCTCTCTTTCCTTCCTCCCTTTGTATATAATGAACAGGTGTGTGACAATTATTTTTAGATCCGTCTTCTTCTTTCTTCAGTTGTGTCTCATCTACTGTTAATCCATCCATGAAGACTTGAGCTCATTATTTTACTTTCCATATTTAGAAGCTGCATGTGATTCTTTTGTTTTTAAATTTTACATTTATTTCATGGATTTGTCAGTGTTTGCAAATAAATCAAAAAGGCTTGTGCAAATTTTTAGATTACCTTTGTTATTATTTTTCACTTGAGTACAGGTTTCCTGGACACTAACAGGGTATGTTCCAACTTTAAATCCAATTGAAGGCAGTGAGCGTTCAGGAATTCGATGTGCAAAGGGAAGAATGTTTCCCTAATTAGAGTTCAGATAAGTACATTTTTTTGTCTTTTCCATTGGCTGACTAGCAAATCAATTTGAAATATCATCTTTGAGAGTATAAAATGTCAAGGGTCACAGCCCCACATTTGGAGATCTCAGTCCTTCCCTCCTCTCCAACTTGCAAAGGTCCCAAAGCTTGTATATTTTCCCTACACAGTCTCCCAAAATATGCCTTTTGGTTAAGGACATTGGTACATGCTCCTTGGGGCAGCCACTATTCAGCATTTCCCACCTGTTCTTTTGATGCCTTGTCAGTCGGGGTTTGGGAATTACCTTTTGTTTCTTGAAACTCAGCTATGTTGTTCAACAGTTTTGTTACAGTGTACCTCGCATTTCTAATGTTTTGTAGGTTTCTTAGATTATCTACTATTTCTAGAAGCAGTAGTCTCTATTTATTAAGTGAATGTGATACCTTTTTCTTTCTTTTTCCAGAGAGATAAGAATAAGTCAGATCAAATAAAATCTGAAGGCTAAAAGTAAATGAGTAAATAAAATAGTATCTAGGTAAGCAGGTAGGAAGAGGGGATAATGATTTTTAATCCAAGGGGTGACTGAGCATAGGTGCTGAGGTCACCACACACCCTGGAGAATATCTCTGCATGTGAAAGCCCATGGAACTCAGTCCTGTGGATGTAGAAATCCCCTCACTGGGGCATGAAAGGAGTAGGTCCATCCATTCTGGAAGCTCTATGTGTAGCCTTCCCCATCATGATGGACATTTAAACTTGGGATAGTTTTCCATCCTGGGTGGTCCTTCCCTCCCCTTCCTTTTGTGAAATGGCACAGTATTACTGTCCCTTAGTCTTTTCAGCAATTATCTCAATGTTAGAGGCATTAACTAGTGTATGGAGTCTCCATTCTACCTTGCATCTGTGAAGTGCCTGATACAAGGACTTTTTCCATCCTCTATGTCCACCCTTTTAAGGCCATCCAATGCTGCCTGGAAATGACTATGTGAGGGAATTCAAACTTTTTGACAAGAAACCCTCTTTACAGTGCACAGCTGGAGAAGACAGTGCCCTCACCTCTCCCCGGCATCTGCCACTGGGTCCAGAGCCTACTTCTTGGTGCACCTGGCTGTCCCAGACTCTGGAACATCTCCTAGATTCCATATCCAGAACTTCCTGACTGAGGTCAACTTAGTGAACTTGATGGGGGCTAGGGGTGGTGAAATAGTGTTTTCAGGGAAGACAAACTTCTTGATTTGACTGGCATGTGAACTCTCAAGTACACTGTATTCTAAGGACTGATGAGACACAGTATTTAAACCAAATACAAGATAAGTGAGGCACCCTGGTTACACAAAAACATGCTTAAATATCGATCACCGTATATTTTACACCTATTAACATCCAGTTGTTATTACCCACGAACAAGTTTCACCGTGTTAACAATGCCTAACCTACATTTCATCTCACACTGCTGTATCGTCTCACCAGTGACTTAAGCAGCTTTGTTTTATACAGTCCATAAATAAAGTTATTTTATAACATTATTGTGTTATTAACATAAACATATATAATCAGCATAGTAAATCAGCTACCCCAAAAAACTCCTGTAATGTGTTTCAAACTATTACTGACGTTTGTATTATCTTCTAGTTTGTATACACAATAACACAGCCAGAAATTAACCCTGTACAACTGTTACTACTACCTGCTTAGATTATCTCCAACCTTTCATCCTTCTGGGCAGAACCTCAGAGTTTATCCCCATTTCCACTCTTACCCCACAGAGAAAAATGCATTTGAGTACACTGATCTCAAGTTCTACTTCAATGTAGTTTCTGATTTTTCTAAGGTTAACATCATCCCTTTTGCCAGTCACTTGCTTAAGAATGGGCATGTGAGGAAACTCGGAGCAGAAAGAAATGAGAAGCTACAAATGGGGGATTCTAGGAATATTTTCTTCCCTTCTAGGAGAAATCTCCAAGAAGAAATGATGTGCTTTTTTCTCTCTAGTGTTTGGATGACATGTGTATCCCCTGCTGCCATCTTGCTACTAAATTAATGAAACCCATGAAGAGGACGGGGCGGGGGGTGGGGGGGGGTGGTTAGTAGTGAAAGAGGGAAGCAGTATGAATTATACATCTGGGCAGCTAAATAAAACAACCCCAAAGCCTGTTGTTGTTGATGTTGTTGTCGTTGTTGTTGTTTACCTTTGGGTTTTCTGATAAGTTGGAGATAAATCCCCTTATTGCTGGAGTCCGCTGGAATCAGAATTTGTGTAACCTGAAGCCAAAAGCATGTTAACACCTAAACCAGGAGTTCAAAACAACTCAGAACTCCTTGGACTGCTTATCCAAACATGAGACAGGCTACGGTGATATTTTATATCTGTCATAAGATAAATAACAGTTTGATTAACATAGCTTAAAATGTACAAGATGAGACTTGAAAGAAAAGAAAAATTAGATGTTTTGTTCAGGAATGATGGTCTTAGCTGCCAGTGATAACTTTACTATAAAGAATGTGTAGCCAGGCTATGGATCTCTACAGACCTATAGATCTGGCTGTTTTCATCTTGTGATAAGATAACCGAGTTCTAGTGTCCATTTATGTACTTTAGCAGTACAAAAAAGGATTTCCGTCCATCCAGAAGGCTGTGCAAATATACACGAATGGTCCTCTCTGCATGCTTTTCACAGAGCCAGCAAATTAAGACATCCTTTAAGGGTATTACTCTTTCTGAGAACCCATCTTTCAATTTCTCTTCCTTCTGACTTAACATTATATTCAAATTTAATACTGTGGTATACAAATGGTTGAAACCTTGTCACCACATTCAGCGACAACACTTGGAACGCTTGCTGTTGTCCAAATGACGGCTGTGCGTCCCAGACTTGAACCAAGGAATGCTTGAGAGCATTCCTGAAATCACAGGATGATTAAGACAAGTAATGGTCAACTGAGTCAGCCTTTCTCCTCTGAAACGTATTCTCTCCTCATTTGTTAAGGGTGCTCTTCGCGGCCGCCAAAGCACTATTGAATAACAAATTACTGAGAAAGTGACATCTCAATATATGCCTTTACACAAAAGATCAGAACAACTGCATTCCTTGGTCCCCCAGAACACACTGCTGGAAAAATCCCTAAATAAATGCTGTGGCTTATGAGTGTGACCCTTTCCAGACATGATATGAGGTTCACTCTATTGTCTTTACATCTTCAATCTTTTCTCCACTTAGAGCTCTGGCAGTCAGTAATGAAGGAGGAAGGTCAGCTCTACTGTAACTCTGCACTTGCTGATCTTTAACATTTTCAAGAATGACAGATTCACTTCCCATTTGCTGTACCTGTGGAGACTATTTTAAAAGAACCTGAAGATTTATGCAGCTCCACAAACAACACAGCATGATTTTAAAAAACAAATGACACCTGTCTAGTGGTTCACGATGTCGGATGATTAATGTCACGTTTTTTTTGCAAACAAGGGACTGATTCATCCTTTTCCATCTTCCTAAGGGCTCCTGGGCACAGGCAGTGTGGAACTTTCATCTGTTCTGTGTCTTATAAGCAAGCATGTTTATAATGGTGGTAGCAAATGTACATTCGGACCTGTCCACTGGGCATTAACCTTGAGTTCTGCGGTGTGACCAAATATAACTGCCAAGGAACAGAGCTATGAGCAATGAGCAGAATCCACTTCAGAAGTCGGGGTACACACTGCTGAGACTCTCTGGCAAAGCTTTCATTTGTATCTCTTCCAGTTGCTAAATAATTACTCTAACTTATATATAAATCAATGAATGACCATGTATAATTTGTACTGCTCTACTTGACCTTGTCTAATTTATATAACAAAATAAACCACCTCAACTGGAGCATATCATATACACAGAATTGACCTTAGCATTTAAGATGTCTGTTCTTTTTTTTTTTTTTTAGTTATCTTTGTACTCATTGCATTAAAATGCTGAATTTTAGGTAAGAAGGAACTTAATGATGAAGCTATGTACTTTAATCAAAGAAGTACATCAGGTGTTTTCAGTTCAAGTATTTGAAAATCAAATAGTCTGTAATTTTCAAAAACAGAATTTGTCTAATCAGGGCAGTATTCCTTCAGGAAGTGTAATTAGTAAATACAAATACAGGCTCTAGAGCCCCTATCTGGGTTTGAGTACCAAGCCTGCCAATTTCTGGCAGGATACGCCTGGAAAAGTTACTTAATTTTTTTTTAATGTTTATTTCTTTTTGAGAGACAGAGAGGAGAGGCAGCGTGTGAATAGGGGCAGGGAGGGGCAGGGAGACAGACACAGAACTCGAAGTGGGCTCCAGGATCCATGCTGTCAGCACAGAGCCCGACACGCGGCTCAAACTCACGAACTGTGAGATCATGTCCTGAGCCGAAGTCGGACCCTTAACTGACTGAGCCGCCCAGGCACCCAGCAAAAGTTATTTCACAAACTGTACCTTCCCCCTCCTCATTTAGTAAGTAAAGATGACAATAATATTATACACCACTAAGTATTTTTGAAAAATAGAAGTTAGAAAAAACAAAAATCACTTATAATAATACTTGACGCCTGAGAGAACCCCCAAAATATAACCTTTAGTACGAATACTTTTCAAAATTATGGTATCTAAGGGGGTTTAAAACACGATGATTTTTAAGGGAATATATCAAGACATGAGATTTAAAAACAGGCCTTCCAAAAACATGAAAAGATCATCAAGATTACTTTTTGGGGGAGGGGAAGAAAAAATAAATGGTTAGAGAGGGAGGGAGCCAAACCATAAGAGACTCCTAAAAACTGAGAACAATCTGAGGGTTGATGGGGGGTGGGAGGGAGGGGAGGGTGGGTGATGGGCATGGAAGAGGGCACCTGTTGGGATGAGCACTGGGTGTTGTATGGAAACCAATTTGACAATAAATTTCATTAAAAAAAAAAAAAGATTACTTTTTGGAAGGATGAAATGACATTTTACAGAGGAAACATTAAAATTTCCCAATTTGAAGACCCAGATCCATGTCCCACCAGCTGAAACGCCTACCAAGGAAAAAGGAACAACATATAAAAAGACCCTGCCAGATGTGAGTTTTGCTAGTCATTCATTCAACAGCATTTGTTACCTTGCTACTGCTTGTCAGCCCAGGATGATGAAAACGAATCAAGTCCCTGCCCTCATGGAGTATCTATTCTAGTCAGATGATCAATACCTACAGGGTATGGTTTTTAGTGATCACATCATGGGCTGTACCAGGAAGGAAGGCTGCATCCTTTATGGATGGAAGGTTATTCTAAACAGGAGTACTGGAGAAAGCCTATCTGAAAACTCAGATTTTCAGAATGAAAACGCACTACTCTTATAAACAGGCAAGGGGAGCCAGGGATTCATATTTACTGTTGACCAGGCAATGCAGTATGGACTGAGGGTTCAGGGGTAACCGTACAGATAAAGATCCTGCCCTCTGGGAGCTTATAAGCCAGACAGTGAGGGAATAGCACATTAACTTTTAAACAAATATGTCATTCTGTATGCAATAGGAAAACACCGAGGGAGATTTCATTAGCGAGGCACCATATTTAAAAGCTGAACGCAGCTTTGATTGTTGAATAGATCATGGGGTGTAAATGGGGAGGACTTTCAGTAGAGGAACAAAGTAGAAGACAGCTGCTGCAGACAACCCACAAGATGGTGGTGGCTTCAGCGCAGGGAACGGCAGCTTGAGGAACAGATACTGTAGACTGAAGACACACACTCAACAGAGTTAGACACAGGATGGACTTGTTCCATGGGTAGAGGAAAGAAAAGAATCAACACGACACTGAGATTTCTGGTTTGAGACACTGTCCCCATAGTAATGCCACCTAACAGGGGCAGGAGAGGGAATCAGAACAGGTTAACTTTGAAATATCCAGGAGACATACAAGTGGAGCTGGCAAGTTGATGAGTATAAAGTTCTTAGACTCCTCCACCTCCCATGAAGTATTTAAAACCACTGGAATGGCTGAGAGTATCTAGGGAAAGAAAAGAGATAGAGAATGACAAACAGAATATAACAAAAACAAATGTGATAGTGACAGAGTGAAACTTTCTTTCATCTCGAATAGGAAATGTACTAAATTCTCCAACTGCAGATTTAAAATTTTTAATAGGAAGGGTATCAAAAACATAAATGTTTCTTTTATGCAATAAAAGTCTTCTTTTGAGGGGCGCCTGGGTGGCTCAGTCGGTTAAGCGGCCGACTTCGGCTCAGGTCATGATCTCGCGGTCCGTGAGTTCGAGCCCCGTGTCGGACTCTGTGCTGACGGCTCAGAGCCTGGAGCCTGCTTCCGATTCTGTGTCTCCCTCTCTCTCTGCCCCTCCCCTGTTCATGCTCTGTCTCTCCCTGTCTCAAAAATAAATAAAACGTTAAAAAAAATTTTTTAAAAAGTCTCCTTTTGAAACAATAAGTTTTGCTATGCTTTGCTCTGGAAATGTAAAGAAAAAGGTTATATGTTGGTTGTTTATATATATGTGTGTGTGTGTGTGTGTGTGTGTGTATTTTTTTTTTTTTTTTTTTTTGAGCAATGGTTTGAAAGTTCCGTAAGTGTTGTTGGTTCAGTTAAAAAATAATCTAGGTCAGCATTGAACATTAAAACAACAACAACAACAACAACAAGATAGAGTTAATTTTCCATTTTTGATCACTGGTATATAACATATATGATGGTAATCTATTATTAGTCTTAATACTTAATTATTTTCTTTAATACATATTGTATATCCACATGCCTTTCGATTATAAACAAAGGAATTAAGTGTAAAGCATACATTTAATGACAAAATATTTTGGTGGCATCTGAAATATGTTGAAGAAAATATCCCTGAGGTTTTTGAAATATTGCACGGTGTAAAACTGCTTGATATGCTTATTTTGGAGACATTAACATAATGGAATACAATCAATAGTATCTAATAATTACAGCAAACCAACATAATTCCCTTAAGTAAACATGTGCTGTACATGGTATACAAATTACTATCCTGTAAAATGCTTAATTGCAATCTATGTAAGGCAATTCATCAGAAAATAAGACTATCTCATGTTACTCTTGAGAGCATTTCAGAATTGACCTAATAGCAGTAGCAATGAAGAATCAAATCTCCAAATTCATGCAAGACCAAAGACAGGCACAAGGAATATGTAATGTATGATCACCTTCCAATTCATATACAATTGGGTAGCTTCAAAGGAGAAGGTTTAACTGATAGAAAAAAAGAGAGGTTGCAAACTGTGGGTTCCAGTAAAAGAAACAGTAGTCAGCAAATTGAAAAATTGCCATTGGCTTACATTTTTGATGCCTTTAATATCTGTTTAGGCAAATGTTTATTCAATAAGCTAAGATGACTTTTCCATTTCTATAACAAATTTCCAAATTAATCAGTGATTATATATGAGATCTTGTTTGGTACCATATAATTCAACACTAATTTACATATATCTACTTTACGTCATTATCTTGATCCAAACCCATCTGTACAGATTATACCTGCAGAAACCAGGAAAGGAGAACATTACCAAAATAACCTACCCTTTCTTCTCTTTTCTCTATCTCTATCCAAATATATATTTATGTGTATACACACACACACACACACACACACACACATGTAAAATACATACTTACATACACACTTTAAATAAAATTATGCTGTCATGATTAGATTGATTCCAAGCTAAAATGATTAAAGTTTTATCTTGTGAATTGACTCAAGAGGGAATTATAGTTTTCTCCTGTCTCTAAGAATGTCTATTTTATCAGTACCTTATAAGTTAATAATATGTTTGGTGAATAGCAATCTCTCCATAGGTTTATTCTTCTAAGCACAGTAAAACTTAATTTAATCACAGCTTCAAAATATCATACAATAAACCTAATTTAATTACACTTAGCAATGGCCACTAGACTCATTAAAATGTTAATGGAGCTTATAATTATTAAATTGCTTAATGATTGCTAATAAGAATAAATGACAAAATAAAATTTAAGCACAAAACAAAAATGCCCTCAGGTAATTTTTCTCAAATTCAATCCCATCTGACATTGTTACATTAATATCCTAAGAAACATGACTCATTTGAGACTTGTGATAAAGGACATAACATCGAACAATATTCAAAATAAAGGTCTTTATGTCTAGCAAAGCCAATCAATGGCTTCCTATAAAATTTGACAATCTATTTCAATATGCTAATGAACTGTTGATTAGAAATACAGAAACACTGGTAACACAAAAGAAATGCTGGTATTTTGATAACTGTGTTTTTCTTAGCAAATTATGAATACACATAAGTACATCTTTACAGCAACTGAACAAGTCTCAATACATTTAGAATCCTGTATCCGATTGTGATTTTTCTCTCTTAATTTTACGGTTTGCCACAGTGAACTACTAAAACAAATAATATTTACTTTTAGATATTCAGATGAAGCAAATTAATTTTATTTTGAGCTAATTAGGCTTATCTGAGGCTATTATAAAACCTGGCTCAGTAGTATTAAAACATACTAAGAACCCATGATCAGACACCCAAAAGATACTCAACTATTCCACCAAGGCACAGCCTATAGTAACTGGACTCTGCCTATTTCTCCTATTTCCTCAGTTCATTTCCTTCCTTTTTCCTCTTCCTCAGTATTTTCCAGCCACCTTCCTTCCTTTCTGTCAGCAGCTCACACAGGTCTGTTGACCATATTGTTCTTTCTACTCCGAAAGATACTTTCCCACATTTCCTCATATGTCACCATTCAGTTCCCAGCTCGAACGGAGCCTCAGAAAAGGCTTCTCAGACTATTCTAGATGTTAAGCATCCGAGGCTCTCCAGGTCCCGGCCAATCTAGTACACAGCCCCGCCTATATTTTATTCATAGCACTTACCACTATCTTACATTGTTTTACCCATTTGCCTATAAGTTTACTATCTGTTTCCTGCCATTAGGATGTTAGATCTTTGAAGGCAATAACACCTTTCACCATGTTTGTTGCTGCAGCCAAATGAAAGTGGAGGACGTTAGAAGACAATAAATATCTGTGACCACTGTCTGCTGAAAATGCAGGTAAAAATGAGGAAGCTTAGCACACAATTTATTCACTCCAGATTCCTGTCCTGTTGTAGCTGCCCTTTAAAAAGTGAAGTCAGGGCCTTCTATGCGGGCCCATCACTTTTGTCTGCTTGAAAACTTATCTTGTCGGTTTCAATTCATTTGTCCAGACCTGATGAGGCTTTTGGTTATAATTATCACAATTATAATTATAATTATATAAAACATATAAAACGTTTTTAATACCAACCACGTAAATTAGTCGTGAAATACTTAAAAATATCAGATACTTAAAACCGTACCCAAAGGCAGTTGGCGAAGTAAAGGCTGCCAAGCATATATTAAGTCATCTACGATTAGGCATTATAACTATTATTAATAAATAGATTAGATGTATCTAATTTTCAGTCACCTCTCCATTGATTGATAGGATAGGTGAAAGACAAGCACACTAGGACGTAGAGCAAACAAAATGTGTGCTATTTTATAAACTCAGATCACAAGATTGAGAAAAAAAATAGCGTATGTGAATATGAAGTAGGGTTCATAACATACATTTACTTGCTCCCATGATGGGCAGAGAGGCTATGGAGATGTACGTTCCTAATGCTTTCCATTACTGGGCCTCATGTTTGCCCTACAAGAAGCACCTTCGGGAATATGGGTAGTTAAATCTCCATGGACCATTAACTGCTAGCCTCCTGTCTGACACTGCCAGTAAGGATACTATTTGTAATCATTCACATCCTGAATTATACACAGAGCCCCCGTGGACAGGAATTATGTTTTCAACAGCTCATTTCATTGGGTCACCGATCAACCATCATGTGCGAGTTTTAGCTATTGCCCTGTCTGATTTTGGAGCCAAAGAATAATGAGATGTGAACACCAGTATTGGCCACCTATCATTCCCCTAGGCTTGGAGATGACACACAGCATACGGTTATTACTGGCTTAATGAAATAGATCTAATTCCAAATCTAAAGTCAACATAAAAAATAAAAATTCTGCTTTATATATGATTTATTTTCTTAATCAAAACACAATTAAGTCCTTTTAAACTTAGCTAATAGAAATCATAGCAACGGTGTCCATGTGAGTCTTTGTCTCCTTCCTTAGGAATTAAATTTCTAAGTATGAAATATTTGGGACCTGAATCTAAGATCACTGATAGGATATATTTCAACCTCTTAATGTAATATTATGATTTCAAAGAAGCGCATCACCATGGGGTAGAGATGGGATAGAGGACCAAAGTTGTAAGCAGAGAACTACAACAATGAGCTCAAGGGTACGTACATCGGAAGCCCACAGATATCCACCAAATTATCAGCCTTGGCAAGACACTGAATATAAGAGCTCAATATCCGTGTCTATGGATCAATTAAAGCAACTACCATGTGCCTGCCATGCACATCAGCCACCACACAGGTCCAGGTAAGAAACAGCTGAGCCCAGGTTGACTCTCGGCATTCAAGGAACACAAGTGAGGGGTGAGGGGTAAGGGGGTGTGGGAGGCAAACTGGTGCTCTACTTTGTGTCTGGATGTTTTTTTCAGCAGGTTCGTTTTCATGGTTCTATACTCTCCTACATATGCAAAGATTTCTCAAGGAGCAAAATTAAAGCCACTAGCAAAAAGGCAAACGCACGACAGATGTAAAGGACATACAACGCTTGTATTTGTGTTCTGTGTTGTCAAATGCCACTAAAATCCTCAAAACGCTAAAAGAAACCAAAGGCGTTATCGGTCTTACCTTGGTGCTGGTGTTAGAGTTTCATTCTAACTGAAAGAGGAGAAAATCAAAACAAAACAAAACAAAAAACCCAAAGAAACAAACAAAAAGAGACCTCCTGGGAATAAGAAATGCTGCCTTACCTAACTGTCTTTCAAAAATACGTGGTGAAAGAATCACAGATAATTTTCTTTTTTTTTGTTTTTGTTTTTTTTTAATTTTTTTAACGTTTATTTATTATTTTTGAGACAGAGAGAGACAGAGCATGAACGGGGTAGGGGCAGAGAGAGAGGGAGACACAGAATCGGAAGCAGGCTCAAGGCTCTGAGCCGTCAGCCCAGAGCCCGGCGCGGGGCTCGAACTCACAGACCGTGAGATCGTGACCCGGGCTGAAGTCGGACGCTTAACCGACTGAGCCACCCAGGCGCCCCACAGATAATTTTCAAAGTTACTAATAGAAATTTGACATACAGGAGGAAACAGAGGTATTTTAGAGAGGAAAAATGCATACAGAAGCATAAAAAGGAATTAATTAAAACTTACATCTTTGAAAATAAATGCTTGTTAAAAGAAAGGAATTATCGTCATGATGTGAAAATGTACTTGCAACTCAAGATGGAAGAACAGTAACCGAAGTGACAAATGAATGAAGAGAGATCTACCAGGGAGTTGTGCACAGGTAACTGCCCCAACACATCACCTGGCCCAGCCTCTGTAGGGCAAGGACTCTGGTATCAACATTTAAATGCAAACCAATCTAATTTAGCAAATAAAGACACATACTCGGAGAAGGAAAAACATCCTGAATAATTTGAATAGGATCTTTACTTGGAAACCACTTTCATTGTGTTATCAGAAAAACGACTTTAATTTGTTTCCAGCTGGGAGTCGGTGAAGCATCCCCTAATAGAATCAAAGGAAAAGAAGCATTCCCTTTTTACTCTATATATCCACAGTGGCAGAATGCAGCTGAGGAATCGCATAGCCAACCACAGTTGCTTACAGCAGGGAAGCAGCAGTATTCTTGGTGAAAAGGTATTTTGTAGCCACACTGGGAACAGCTGCAAGCACTCTAGAAATGACAACTATCAGAGAAGGAGTGCACATGTATATCAAGTTAAGATCTAGTCTACACCAGCCACAAGCACAAGAGCAATGCTAATATAGCCAATCTGCCTTTGCACTATTGGAAGAAACCCGAAGGAGAGGAGAAGACCTTTTAATAAGACACCATGGTGCTTCCGTTACTCAAGGCCAGATGAGGCAGGTTGCTCTTACTCCCAGAATCCCTGTTATCTCCCACTGCTGACTGCACATTCTGTGTGTGCTGGGCTGACAGGAGAAAATTACGGGTTGAAAACCCATGCCTATTGCTGGAAATGAGAAATGCCTCATCTTCCTAAACCCAAACCTAGGGTAGAAAATAAGCAACCCCTCCAGTTTCCATCTTCTCCAGAGAAAGGAGCAGGAAAGTTGAGTGAGTTCTTTTGTACGATAGCAACACAAAAATAGAAGAGCGGTACAAGACCCCCTACCTCCTGCCTGTTACTCCGTGCACGTGTGCAATGAGAATCAATCCACCGTGGACCCCGGGTAATTATGACTGAATGTAGAAGGGTGAAAAGGGAAAGATCCCAAGGTATTCATCATTTCTGTTTCACATTATTCAGGAACCAGAAGTCAATCATTTAAATTAAAAAAAAAAAATCACAGAAAGGGCTGGCAAAACAGATGGAATCGTGCCACTCATACGACAGGAGGTAGTAATGGTGGGGGGCAGATTTAGAAAAAAGAACAAAGCAAGAAGTTAATGTTGCCCTGTGTTGGAAGACAGGAACACACTCACTGGATCACCGATGGGAGAGACGGCTGATCCTAAGATGTATGGATAATTAAATGGGCAATACAGGACAACAACACGATTCAAAGAGAGTAGGAGCAGAGACACCCGTGGCATCCCGAGCAGCACCAACTCTCCATCTCTGTGCTCAGAGACAGAACTGCCTGGGAGATTCTCAGGAGGGTGGTGAGAATGGAAATCCCAAAAAGCTACCAGAGAACAAACACGGCAAAAAAAAGCCCGACACTGATGCCATGGCCAGGGTTTTAGAGGATCGCCTCCATTCACATAGATTTCTTAACCTTGACACAGATCTTATCGAAGCAGTATTAACTCACGTGCTCAAGGTGAAACTAAGGCAAGAACCCGAACACACTTCTCAACAGCGCAAACCTTCCAGCACAAATCTCGAAGACTAGCATCACCAAACGGCAGGCCTGAAAATAGCCCAGAAGGCTATGCCACAGTGCCTTGCGGGGAAAATCGGTGAAATTGTTCATCATCACAAAAACTACTTAAACGTTTGAACAACTTTGTTATTACAAACCCCCCCCACCATGTCATACTCTTAATTTTATAATGGTGTCTGTATCTTACTCTAGTTTTGTGTCAAAGAAGAAACATGGGGGGAGCCAGAGTATGAAATCTCTGTAGCCTAATGAAGGGAAACAAAAAAGGAAATGAATGAGGTATGGTAACCTACACAGACTAGACGGATTTCTCAGAGAGAGAGAGTGAACCAAATTGTGTAAATAGCTTACAAGAAATTGGGGTACATAACACCTTGTTTTTTCTGTCTGCCCAAATCCATTCAGAATGCAACTGTTACCTTTGCAGGTGAAACACATTAGCTAACAAAGGTGTCATTAGTTTCCCTTAATGGACTTGGAATAATTCACAAGCTAACAGCTTTCACCATTCACCGGTGGCAGTTTTCAAATGACATCATTGTCCCTCCCCTCCAGCAGTGCATCTGCTAAGAGATTTCATGAATACAGGCTTATTCTGCTGCCAGGAAGTTATCAGCCTGGTAAAGACACTAGGGGTCACGATCCTGCAGGCAAATGTTAAGGGACAATTTTCTTGGCACATCTCTAGCAGTCTGTACCATTAAAATTGAATTTAAAAGAGGATTTTTAAAAAGGCTCCAGCAACGCTCACACCTGGACAACTGCCCAGTGCTGAGGGCTGAATCATGCCATCCTTTTTGGCCTTGGATATTACAGAGAATGAAGATGATTTTCCCTATGCAAAACTGGATGTTTTAATAAATTTAGTAAATTCATTATACCTGCATTACTTCCAGTAGCTTTATGGACAAGAAGGCATAGATGCTTTAGCTTCATGAGAAGGCAGAAAATAGCAGTGTTCAAATTCAACTGGTCAGAACTAAGAACAGATGTGATTATTACTTACAAGTGACTTTAAAGGGAAGCTTTCTGTTAGAAGAAGCAATTAGACTGTGGGATGCGTCTTCTAGAGAGGTAAAAAGGATGTGGTGATGGGTTCCGAAGTAGCTTTGTGCGGCACAGTTAAACATATGAAAAAAGTTTCCGAGAGACCTGTTTCAACTAATTTCTGCTTTTCTTATTCACTCATCCCAGGAAGCTTTCCTCTGAGGCAAAAATTACCCAATGTGGTTTTCTTAACAGAAGAGTTTTCTTACTCTTATATTCCAAAAAGAACTTAATGAAATGTTTCCCTCCATTGGTGTCAGACAGGTATATAGATAGGAAAAGATAGATTCTGATATCTTTGAAGGGCTACAGTATCTTCTTGGGTAAACCGACGTATTGATGATCAGATACTATGGGAAATAGAAACTGGTGTTTTAATTACAATGCTATTATTTTTGAACCGAGAAGCTGGCTGGTACAAGGATCTCTAGGGACTTAGGCTATTAGCGTGGCATCCTTTTCACAGGAGGTGAAATGAAACTCTAGAGTCTGAGAGCGAAGTTTTTTGTTGTTGTTGTTGCCTTCGTTCTGGTTGATCACAGAAAAATATGGTTAATCATGCTATTAGGAGACCACTCCATGTTTTTTGTTTTTGTTTTTGTTTTTCTATCACAGTCAAGATGACATACGTGAAATAGTCTTAGAGTCTCTTCATATGTGGGAGCTAACGATTACTAAGTGAAATCACCCCAAAGATTATTTTAAGGATGGGAAATTAGCTTGTGATATTTTGTATGTTTTACCCATGCACAAATTTAGTAACAGCTACACAAGGAGGCTTGGTTTTGTTTTGACTTTCCGAAGTAAGGCACTTCTAAAACTGCTTTGGAATTCTAATATATAAATGTCTAACACACAAAAGTGAATATGCTTATGAAATTTAAAAGAAAATGACTCTTACAAAGTCATACATTTTTGCACTTAAAGGTTCCTAACACTTTCCGAGGAGGGGGCAGATGAAAACTTTCACAGATGTTCACTGGGAAATGGGAAAGAGAGAAGCTGATTCAAGTACCTTCTCCTTCCAACCATGCAGGGGCTCAGGCAGCCCCATAATCATGGAAACTGCCTACTGGAACAGGATTTCAAGCAAAGACAAAGGGGGTCATCCTGTCTCAGCCAGTACCCTCTCTGCACATACCCAATCCCCTTCTACCTGAGTGAGATTTCTCTTGTCCCAGATTACACCAGAGGGACCAAATTCCCCAAGCACATGATAGCCCCAAAAGAGCATTTGGATGACAAAGACCATTTCTGTCCGTTTGAATATGTCAACATGAAATAAGTGACAGCCATTACAGAGTGGCAAACATACAGAAATTTAAAATAATCTGTGTAAGGAAACTGAGTTTCATGAAAGAAGCTATAACCAAGTATCAAGTAAGACATTACTTACTTTTAAACATATATATGAAAAATATATACACATATACGAAAGCCCAGTAAACCAGACAGACAACAGATCCACAGATTAGCCACGTGAAGCCACCAAAACTGCATACTTTTTTTAAGTTTCTTTATTTTGAGAGAAAGTGTGTGCCTGAGGGAGGGAGAGATAAGGAAAGAGAGAATCCCAAGCCGGCTCCACCCCATCAATGCAGAGCCCAATGTGGACCATCTCAAGAACTCTGAGATAGCATTCTCCATACCTCCTTTTAGTGATACTAATGTCTTGAGAAGTTTAAGATTCACTCCACCTACTTCAAGAAATCAGACTAAATCTGCACAAATCATCTCCTTAGGTATACTGGGCACTGAAATGAAAATCCCCTCCCCTAAACTGAAATTTGAAGATAATGTTAGTGGGCACCTGCTATAAATCAATGACCCTGTGATACCTACTCACATACATTAGCACTTTCTATGGTATTTCCATTTGAAAATTGTTTTCCTATCTCAAGTTTCCTCGAACCTGAGAGGTTGAGAGAAAGGTCTTTAAAATTCAAGCTTGGGGCGCCTGGGTGGCGCAGTCGGTTGAGCGTCCGACTTCAGCCAGGTCACGATCTCGCGGTCCGTGAGTTCGAGCCCCGCGTCGGGCTCTGGGCTGATGGCTCGGAGCCTGGAGCCTGTTTCCGATTCTGTGTCTCCCTCTCTCTCTGCCCCTCCCCCGTTCATGCTCTGTCTCTCTCTCTGTCCCAAAAATAAATAAAAAACGTTGAAAAAAAAAATTAAAAAAAAAAAAAATAAAAAAATAAAATTCAAGCTAGGTATTTTCATTTGAAAATTGTTTTCCTATTTCAAGTTTCCTTGAAGGACAGGTTGAGAGAAAGGTTTTTAAAATTCAAGCTAGTACACACACACACACTAGATACAGATACAGATACAGATACAGATACAGATACAGATACAGATATAGATATAGATATAGATATAGATATATAGATGGATAATATTAGGACTACTGGGAACTTTTCTTCAAAAAAAAACCCAAACAGGTGAAATATCCTTATGGTGTTGGAGATTATAGTCTGGCCTCAGCATTCTTATTTGGAATTTTGGAATATTAAATGTCCACAGTTTGGAGAAGATTTTTAAGGGGCTGCATAGAATAGGTAAAAGCATTTCTCAGATGAAGTATTAATCTGACAAAGAAGGTCTACACTTCAGCTTTCTATTTCTAAAGCTGCTGAAAGTGAAGATCTCATTTTAATGTTGACTCTCAAAAACATTCTCCATTCATCATCCATTGGAATTAATGGCCTAATGCCTCAAAGTATCATGTTTTATTAACATTAGCTTTATTGTGGTTCCAAGGACAATGCCCAGCTGCATTTATCCTTTATTCCATTAAATGTTTATTATGTGCCTGTAATTACCTCAAGATCTCATAGATTCATTTGCTTTCTCTAGTTCATCTCTAGTCCAAGTGGTGGGTCCTTTGAGAAATAGGCAACATTGCTCCCACAAAAAGATTTGGGTGATGTTATGGGAATCCCTACAAGGGGGTAGGTATAGACTAATGCCCTAAAAGTTGTATCACTCACAGTAGGATTTTTCAAGAATACTGACTTTGTGTTCTCCCCAATATGTTCAATCCATGTTATAGAAAGAGAGAGCGCCAAGGGAGACAGGGCCACAGAGACAGGCAGAGTGCATGCACAAGTGAGCGCGAAAGCACAAGAAAAATCGACAGAGACAGAGACTTCTTTATAGATCAGGGAAAGACACTCCAGTCATTTTTTCTTTCCCTTGGAGGCTAAAGGCCTCTTTGCATGAGGTTCATGGCAGCTCAGTAGAAAAAGGTCAGTAATTTCCTCACCCCTGATTCTATTTGACTGGACTCCAGGGAAAGCTGCTTGAGGTATAATCCCTTTGCCAAGATGCAATGAATGCAAAACCTTTACTGTCTACTCCTGTGGTTACAATTCATAAAGCCAATCCTGCAGACAAGCTGTAGTCTGTTGTCTGTAGTAAGAATTGTAAATGAGCTGCTGAGACATCCTGCTTAGGGAATTCCATTCAAAAGGGTTAAGTGTAAATTGCCCTTTGGATTAGTCTGAACATCCCCATTATAAAAGTTGCTGAAACTAGTAAGCGAAAATAAAAGTTAAAAAAAAAAAAAAAGAAAGAAAGATAAGCATGTATTCTTGGAAGGCAATGTGGAAATGTAAAATCAGGCTTATGTTCTCAATAAATACTTATAAAATTGTATCTGTTAATAGGTTAAGTAATAACATCTTATTACTTACTAGTAAAGAATATGAGCCAAAAGTTCATTTCAGAAAGCAAATTCTAAATTATTATTACTATTTAAGAAATGGATTAGATGACTCAGAGAATACAGTTCACATACCATGAACTACATATCCACTCTCTTAAGTATTTTTTTAAACCAGTAAAATGATATTTGAATTAAAATATATAGTTTTAAGCATTTCTAGGTTTTTAGGATTCTGATTTTTAAGGCATGACCTCATTCCAACACATAAGGGAAATACTATAATTAAGATTGCCTGCCTTTTTAAAATTTTTATATAGAATGAATAATTTTATAATGCTAATATATTGTTACACATAGGAATTTTAATAATAGTAGTACAGAAGTATAATAAAAAATAATGGTCCCAGCTGCCTCCTTACATATCCCCACTGCTGCTTCCCAGAGGCAACTACTTTTAACTGTTTTTTGCTTCCAGTTCCTCTAGTAGTTACTTCCATATCTCTGGGTAATTCCTTGATTCATTAATATTAATCACTGTGTGTGTGTATATCTCTAATATATCCATATATACATATACGTCCAATACATCCATATATATATATATATATATATATATATGAATATATTGGAAATATACAGTGATTTTATATATACATATATATACACACACACGCACACACATGTGTATACACAGTGACATATATATATATATATACACACACATATATGTGTGTATATACATACATTCTGTCCTACTGCCCACTTATTTTATGTTGCTATGTTAATTCCTTTAGTGTTTACTGTTGAGCTTTTTTGTTTGTTTATTTACTTATTTATTTTTGAGAGAATGAAAGCACACCAGGAGGGAAGAGGGAGAGAGAGAATTTCAAGCAGGCTCCACACTCTCGGCACAGAGCCTGATCCTGGGCTCAAACTCACGAATCGTGAGATCATGACCTGAGCAGAAATCAAGAGTCCAACACTCAACCAACTGAGCCACCCAGGTGACTCTTACTGTTGAACTTTTAATAATGTAGTTAAAACTTTGTGTTACATAATCAAGCTAACACTGTGCAAGATGAAATTAAGGACCCTGACTTTCCTTCCACCGCTCTTCCTCATAGCTTGTGTTAGCTGCACATAATTTTACATTATACTACTTGATAACATCCATACTGTTTTCTACCACATAGTTACATTCTCTGTTTACAAACTGATTCAAAATATTGAAAATCATTTAGCATCATTTGTACCATTTTGACTATGAGAATATTGTTCCCTACAAAGTCAAGGGTTAAGATAACATGTCCTTCTCTAGGATAAAATAGCCACGGCCTTTCAGCCAGTCTGAAAAGAAGGTTCAAATGGATTCTCTAGAAGTCACTCAAAATAAATGTTCCCTCACATTTGGACTCTCAGTTGCTAGCATAGTTTTATTAATTTGTGTATTTATTATGTATACATTATTTTCAAAACTATAAAATTGTATTTTTCTTGTTAAGAAGCATGTTACTATCATCTTTAAGAGTCTCATTCATTCTGTTTGATGTCTATTTCATTATATTTCTTTAAATCCAGTGATTTCCTTTTCAATGCACCACAGCTATTTGAATAGCTTTTCTTATTCCTGAAATTTCCAGGCACTTTGTTTTATTCTTATATTCTGCACTTCTCCTTATGTTCTAAACTTGTGCCATGTTACACATTTCATCCAGGGAATTTTTATTCTGTTTGGCCAGAAGATTTGAAGACATATATCTTTCTTTAGCTTTGGGAAAGTTTTCTTGTATTATTTTTGTGATAATTTTTGTACTTTTGCTATTCTGTAGTTTCTCTCTGGAACTTATGGGAATTTACTTATGGTTTAATATTTATGTCAGGTTACCTTTTAAAAAAAAATACTAGCCTTCTGGCAAATGCTCCAATTTGGATTTCCACCTCTTGTACATTTTTTTAAAGAATTCTATCATATTTTTCAGTCCTAAAAACACTTTCTTCTTCTCTTTTCATTTTTTTTCGTAGCATCCTTTCTTATTCTGTGCTTGCCCTGACTTTTCAAATTTTTCTTAGATTGTGTAGTGTTTAGAGATGTTCTCAAAGAGTCTCACATTTCTACATATCTTATAAACAGAGGCACAGGCTTCCTTTAGTCCACATTATCTTTTCAAGAATACTTAGAGGAAAAAAAAAACTTTGGAAGATAAAGCCTCCTTTGGGGGAAAAAGGAAGATTTGCTTATTATCCAATATATTATATTATCCAATATAATGAAGATAATGTAGACTCACTCTGATGAAAATGTCAGGTGGGCTTAATGCCCATTATAAAGGTTTCCTAAGATCAGAGTTTCTCTCCTGTAATTCAACCCATTTTGTGGGTAGGTGTCACGAGGCCGTGTTAGTGACAACCTCTGAAGATAGGGAGTTGAGAAATTGGTAGAAAAATGCTAATATCCTATCTGTATCTATTGCTGTGAGGAATATACAGGCCTTCATTTCTGCCCCCAAAGTCCCACATTCTTTCAGTGTTCACAAAACCATAACGGACTAGTCAAGGCAAGCAGAGTAAACTCTCATCCTGCAGAGTTCTTAACACATATTACCAGTTCTCTTTTGTTCTTTAATATTATTTCTCTTTCCTCTGAAGTCAGTATTTTTTAATGGTTAATCATGGTCTTTACTTTTCCTGTTATTCTTCAGACATGCCTCAAATATTTTTTTCTTGACTATATTTAAAAATGGGGTAGACAGAATTTGCCATCTCACTATGTCTATAAGGAGCCTGAAAACAGCAAGCATTTGAGGAGGGAGGAAAACACTTACCTATTTTGCTGTGGTTGGAATAAAGATGTCAGAAGCCTATCAAGTGTGCTATGCTCAGAGACATTAACATTACTGCTGGACTAATCATGAATTAATTTAGAGAAGTTTATTTTTTGTTTTGTTTGCCCCCCTAAACAGTAGAGGTTTGGCTGCTGGGCCTTCTGTAAAGGGGTAGGGGGAGAGGGATGCGGGTTTGATGAGAGTTAACTTTTTATCATGTTAAGTCTACAGCCAACCCCAGTATAAATATTTACTTGGCTCTTCATGTAGACACAAATCACACATATTCCTATGACATGCACACCAATATGACATTTTTGTTAATACTCAAATGTTATTGGCATTACTTAAAATGAACTCACTCATAACACAGTGTTTCTAATCTCCTTCTACAGAGAACTAAGTACTTCAGACTAATTTTTTTTTACCCTCTTTCTCAGAGCTCTTAGTCACCCAAGTATCACTCTGCGAACAAAATAAGAGACTGGACAAAGTTAATGAGAAACCCTAGAAACCCTAAAAGTAAACGATCATTTCCTTTCTACCTGCTCAGCAACTTGTTTTGCTTTGATTTCTTTCTTTTGAAACTAACGATTTGAGGTATCCTTCTGACTCTAGATTATTTGCAATACCTGATTTCTTGAGCATTTAACTCTCATCCAAATGACTCAGCTCGAGTGTATCTCACTGATGGACTACAAAAGGAAAATACACCTTTTAAAAATACAACTGTTGCTGTATTAGATCACTTGGAGGGATAATTTTAAAAGTCTGAATATGCTCATTATTTCACATTCTAAAAGATTTTCTCCCCAGAACATTCAGTAGTATATCATTATACTTAAACCCTCCAAAGAAAGTGATTTTAACCCTGCCATTTGTGTTTGATGATCCACAAACTCTAAGGTCAGCATGATTTACTTTGTTTCATGCCATTATCTCTTATTTTCCTCACATTAAGCTAAGTAACTCTTCTACTACCTTAAGCCAGTCTTAGAAGTGTTCTCATTTCAATTAAGACTTTTAAGTGTTTTTAAACTGTCATTTAGCCATATTACACCTTAATTGTTTGTGTTACTCTTCCATGAAATATTTCCAAATGGTTTTTACTGTGCCTGAAGGGATGGAAAAGGCCTTGTATAAAGTCATCAAGTTATGTAGAATTATTTGATGAATTGCAATGACCTGCAGGGTTTCCTCCAATGTCTTAATTATCATTAGAGTTGATCCACCTAATCAAAACTTCATTTCCCCTATTACCATGAGCAACACTGACCACTGTCAGAATTCTTGGTTTCAAAACAATAAAAGTTTCATTATATTCATTTACTGTCAGGTTAAAATCATTCTGATAGAACTCTTACCTAGTGTACTCTTCCCCAGTGTTTTAGAATATTTTCATTAATGGGTATAGTCTAGCTACTACTACCTTGCTAGTATTTTTTTCCTTTGTGACTTTGTAAGGGTTTCTCCATCTTTATTTTTATATAGTCCAAATTTTAAACTAAACCAACCAGTTTCTTCAAGTTTATATTAAGCACTTTTAAAACAAATTTAAATGTTTTATTTTATTTTTTGAGAGAGAGAGAGAGAGAGAGAGAGCGAGCAGGGGAGAGGTAGAGTGAGAGAGGGAGACACAGAATCCGAAGCAGGCTCCAGGCTCTGAGCTGTCAGCACAGAGCCCATTGCGGGGCTCGAACCCATGAACCGTGAGATCGTGACCTGAGCCGAAGTTGGACGCTCTACAGACTGAGCCACCAAGATGCCCCTCTTGGTGTACTCTTTTGATACTGATGGCATTTAAAACCAATAACAGTAATTTTTCCTATACCCTGGTGGATAAAAGTGTGAGGTGATGAGAAAGAAGGAAAAAAAAGTGGTCATTTCTCAGAGAAAATGCCCGTCTGCCTTCAAAAAACTTTGCTTTAAGGGCATCTGGGTGGCTCAGCCAGTTAACCCTCCAACTCTTGGTTTCTGCTCAGGTCATGATCTCAAGGTTCGTGAGTTTGAGCCCCACACATCAGGCTCTGCACTAACAGCAAAGAGCCTGCTTAGGATCCTGCCTCTCCTCTCTCTGTGCCCCTCCCCTGCTTTCTCTCTCTCTCTCTCTCTCTCTCTCTCTCTCTCTCTCTCTCTCTCAAAAATAACTAAACATTAAAAAAAAAAAGAAAGAAAACTTTTGTTTTACATATACTCAAAAACAAAAAAAAATGGAGAAAAATATCTTTTTGGTTGATTGGTTGGTTTAAATTATTAAAACGAATAAAAAATTTAATAGAAAACACATTTTTCTTGAAGTCTCTACTTAAATTGTTTTAATTATATTACTATTTTATAAAAATACATTTCCAAGTTTAGATTGTGTATGTAACATTTTCATAAAATCTTGCAAAAATTTTTTGAAATGCTTATCTTTTGGAAAAAAGAAACAAAGGAGACAAGTTATATAGATAACTTAAATATGCTTTTTAGAAGTTTACTTCCAAGTATGCTAACAATTTGAGTTAAAGTCAAATACTGGATTACGGTATATATCATAGTCTGCTGCAAAATAAAATTTTCATTGTATAGATTTAAAACCGTGTAAAAATGTAATACCTAGTTATTGTGATGTCTTATTCTTTCTCAATGCTCTGTAGCATTTTTTTAAATGCAATCACATTGTAGGAAATTTAAATCAGGATGTGTGAAAATAGTGATGAACATTTAATAGCCTGACCAGAAACCATGATTTTGAATATTTCCATTTTCTCTTATGAATTCCCAGTATTTCTGCTTTTCCTACACTATGTATTAGTAAACAGCCAATATTCCACAATTTATACTCTCTTCTATATATGTTTTGTCCTTTGTCGTATTTTTAAATGTTTATTTGTGAGAGATTGCACGCATGAGCATACACACACGTGCACGCACAAAAAGGGGAGGGGCAGAGAGAAAGAGGGAGTCACAGAATCAGAAGCAGGCTCCAGGCTCCAAGCTGTCAGCTCAGAGCCTAACCCAGGGCTCTAGCCCACGAACGGCAATATCATGACCTGAGCTGAAGTCAGATTCTTCACTGAGCCACCCAGGCGCCCCTCCCTTATTATTTTCACTCCCTTACCTGTCATTGCAATTCTGATCACCAGACTTATGACACTTAACTGTATTTAATCTCTCTTCCCAAGCTTTTAATACATTTCCAATGGCCTATCTGCTCTTTCCACCTGTCTACTTTATTAGTATCCATCAAAATAGACTCGTATTCTCTTTCTAGGCAGCTTCTACTCCAATTTTGTTATTTCTGTGCCTCATACAAGATTTCCTAGGTTGTAGTCTTTCCACTGGGGATCAAAACTAGGAGCTTGTGGATTGCAACAGAGCCTGTTTTTGTTTGTTTGCTTATTTGTGTAATCTGCAGCCATCACAATGTTGACCCGATACAGTGTGAACAGATAAGCAACACTTAAAAGGACCCTGGCACTGGAGCAAGCCTGGGGGCAGTGACACAGCTAGTGCACACAGCAATGTGTACAGACTCACACAAGTTTCTCCTTCTAACACATGGTCATGGGCCTATGTCATAGGTAAGGGGTCAAGGCTCAAGTGAGTGGACCATGTGCTACGTTCCAGTTACCACTAGCTTCCTTGGATGGGGGACTTGTGTAGTAAGTTAGCTGAGCATCATATATGGTCAGTCAGGAAAGAGACACTGAGTGAAAAATCATGGCCTTGTGTCAAGGTTTGAAAGATGAGTGATACTAACAGGTATGACGAAGGTGCAGGTGACGATTTATTAGCAACACCACCTGTGGGCCCGCAGAATGCTGTAAGCATTAGTTTGCAAATCCTGCATTCAATTACTCTGAGAAACAAACAAGAGTTGTGCAACCTATTATAATTACTCCCTCCCTAGGGTCTTGGTGTATCTCTTGGTGTGTATATATATATATATATATATATATATATGTATGTATATATATATATATATATATATATACATACATATATATATATATGGTTTATATATGGTCTATCCCATATATATATATATATATATATATATATAACCATATATATAACCACATGTGTATATATATATAACCATATATATATAACCATACATATATGGTTATACAAAATACATACATACAAAATATATATATATATATATATACACACATACAAAATATATACATACAAAATATATATATATATAATTTGTTTTGAATTTTTAATTGCCTCCAGAGAACTTCACTAGAATTCTAAAATTACTGGCTCAAACACACCATCCTCCGATTTGGAAATTGTTCATTGTTCTATACTGTTTACATCCTGGGGCATTTGGGGCCCTTCACAAAAGATCTCAAATGATCATTCCGATATCATTATTCAGCACTTAGCTTCGTGAGCCCATGTTCTAGTAAAATTAAGACTTCTGTTATTTGCTGAGAAATCCATGAGTCCTTGAATATACTAGAATATTCACCATACTGAAATTGCATCTACTGTTCAAAGAATCTATACTTCAAACTCTTTCAGGAAGTTTTTCTTCTTCTAAATGGTGGCTATTTCTCCCTGCTTGTACTATAATACAATGTAGTTTATGCTTCACAAAGGTTATGATATTTAGCATACACTTTCCATATTTTAAATTATGTAAGATGGGAAATTACAGAAAGCTCCGTATTTTTCTATGTGCTTGATTTATTTCGAGCTGCTCAAATATTCACTGGGGTTAAGGGTTTTCTCTAATACTCCTAAGGGGCACCTGGGTGGCTCAGTCAGTTAAGTCAGACTCTTGGTTTCAGTTCAGGTCAGGATCTCATGGTTTGTGAGTTCAAGCCCCGCACCGGGGCTCCACTCTGATGGTGCTGAGCCTGCTTGAGATTCTTTCTCTGCCCCTCCCCCACTTGTGCTCTCCCTCAAAATAAATAAATAAAAAAAAAAAACAAACTTACTCCTATAATGCCTATGCGGATATTACTTTCCATAATAGATAATTCTTATATGGAATCACCTGATTTATGTTAATTTTATGCAAATGTAAAGCAAAGTTTAATAATGGATATATTTTAAACTATATTCCTTAGATTGTCTTAGATTATATCTATGCACTGCAACACAATTAATAACTAAAATCAATTTAACTTATTCAGTAATATCTTCAACAAATATTTACTAATACGGTATCCTAGGAGATAGGACACATACTAGAGACATTTTTTATAGAATGCAGACTGGACCGTTGGTTTAATTTTTCGCTTTTCTACTGATTGTTTAACCATTCTGTTTACACAACTTCTGGGAGAAATGTAATAAATGATGTTAGAATTGTCTTTATTTATTTTTAAATACTGTTTCATGGACCACAGCTGGTACATAACCCTACTGGTCTAGCACCCTGGGACACAATCTCTATACTAATGAGTTTCATTATTATATGACTGCAAATTCCTTGTGGCTAAGGATCAAGTCTTGTTTTTGTTTGTTTTATGGTTAGCACTAACCAGAGACCTGTAAAAAACTGAATACATGATGTTAAATGAAGGCATGTATGAATGAATGATATTAGAGAGGAGAAATTTTTTATCTCTTTCTCAAATACAGGCATGGATAAAGTTAACAGCCAATTTATTCCTTGGAAAACAGAAAGGAGAAATATTTAATGTAAGTATATAGAGACACATTCTTTTTTTTATTTTTGATAATCATGAAGATAATGTTGCCACAGGAACTTGTGACCATAAGCTCATGTAATGATTACTGACTGGTATTCATGAATTTGCTTCTAAGATGACAGATACTGTTCCTGACTAAACATTCATTTTTCAAAATTAAAGAAAAATATTACTGACAAAAAACTTGATCTTAGGTTCAACGTAGACTACAGAGCTATTTTCCAGTTGACAAGAAATGAAAGAGAAAGGAGTTAAAGGACACTATCAGGCAACAAACACAAATTTGAAATATGTGAAATCAGATGTCTAGGATATACTTTAAGGGGCTCCTGGGTGTCTCAGTTGATTGAGGGTCTGACTTCGGCTCAGGTCATGATCTCACGGTTTGTGGGTTCGAGCCCTGCATCAGGCTCTGCTCAGAGCCTGGAGTCTGATTTGGATTCTGGATCTCCCATTCTTTCTCTCTCTCTCTCTCTCTCTCTCTCTCTCTCTCTCTCTCTCTGCCTTCCCTGCTTGCGATATGTCTCTAAAAAGTAAATAAACATTAAAAAAAATTAAAAACAAAAAGACTTTGGCGGGGCGCCTGGGTGGCTCAGTCGGTTAAGCGTCTGACTTCAGCTCAGGTCATGATCTCGTGGTCAGTGAGTTCGAGCCCCGCGTCGGGCTCTGGGCTGATGACTCAGAGCCTGGAGCCTGTTTCAGATTCTGTGTCTCCCTCTCTCTGACCCTCCCCTGTTCATGCTCTGTCTCTCTCTGTCTCAAAAATAAATAAACATTAAAAAAAAAATTTTTTTTTAAAAAGACTTTGGCAAAATAGAGCTGGAGTAAGGAGCACCTAAGAAGCAAGATTGACAGCATCTTAACAGTTACTGGGTCTGAGAAGTAGGGTCCATTATTCTATGTTGTCTACTGTGTAAATGTTTGAACTTTTCTGAATTAAAATTTGATTGAATAGTGCCCAGTAAAAAATCACGATCTGTACACATTCCAATTTGAAGTATGTTAGGATGTTCTTAAATGTATTTGTAAACTAATATGGTGAACTCGTCAGGGCCATTTGGAACAAGAAAGGCACATTAAAACAAACACACAACAGGTGGGTAATGATGGTCAGGTGGAAAGAACCTTGCTGTAATTACCAAGGGAGGCATCTCAGCTATAGAAGAGATTCTTCTTCACTGTCCTCTCCAGATTTAGTGAAGGCCTGCATGCAGCATGGGAAACCGGAAATGTCACAGTTTTGTCCTCCTCTGGCCAGATAGAACGGCAGCAGCAGATGAAAGAGAGAGATGTGGCTGTAAAATGTATCAGAGAAAGTGGTGGCTTTCTTGCTGTGACTAAGACTGAGGAAGCTGGTGCCAGCTAGGAAGTTAAGAACAAACTGTAAGAAACAATTTTTCTATCAAGCTGTTTCTTAACCTGTAAATAAGTGCAGGGGTATCATATCACTAGGTATCTATTCAGGACAAAAAAGAAAAAAAAAAAGAACAGAAAAGAACATTCTAATAATCATAATATCTATGACCTTTTTTTTTAATGTTTTATTTTTTTGAGAGAGAGAGAGAGAGAGAGAGAGAGAGGGAGCACGAGCAGGGGAGAGGCAGAGACAGAGAGGGAGATACAGAATTCAAAGCAGGCTCCAGGCTCTGAGCTGTCAGCACAGGGCCTGACGTGGGGCTTGAACTCATGAACTGCGATATCATGACCTGAGCTGAAGTCAGATGCTTAACCAACTGAGCCACCCAGGTGCCCCAATCTATAACACAGACCTTACTATTTGCCAAGTATTGATATTAGCACTTTTACTCATTGCTTTACTTATCCTTTATCTCAGTGGGCAGACATTACTACCACAATTTTAAAGGTAAGAAAACGAAGTCTAACAAAGTTTAAGATTTTGCTTATACAACCGATAGCAGAGGTGGGATTCAGACACTGATCTCTCTGGTCTCCAACCAACTGCAACGGACCTCTGTCATGTAATAGTTTTCATTATTCAGCTCAAAATTAAAATTGGTGTTACGTTAACCTGTATGCATTTATGATTCTTTTAAAAAAATACATATATCTAATATACATTTCTAAGATGTTCTAAGGAGTCATTTTTAATACCATACTTAGATTTAAGTTCAGCTGTTGTGACACAGGTATTTCAGTACAGTTTTGTTAAAAAAAAAAAAAGGACAATGATGAGAGAAAACTGGTTATCGCTCAGGTAAGCCAGTGAGGTTTCAATCCAAAATGTCCAAGGCATAAACCAAGCCGTCCTTCTTCAAAACTGAGACAGGACATATCATGTTAGACTCAATTATTTGAAAGAAGCAGACGAGTCTTCAAGTCAAACCGGAACTGAAAGTGCAAAAGGGAGACAAACTGGAAGCGTGCGCCTGACCTGCAGGAGCGATCTGATCGCATGGGGGGCGTTTCACCGGGAGCCCGGCTCCGACCCTGGCGAGGCAGGCCCCTGGCAATTCAATGCAGCCGTGAAAGGTTCCACTCCATCAATCCCGCTCAAGTCCCTCTTTGCAGGTAAGAAGAGGTCAGCGTTACTGAACCGCTCTATGGTCAATTAGACAGTCATTAGGGTCAACAACTATTGCGAGGCAAGGGAAAGTGATGGCTTTCCTGTTCGATGCAGATTAGGCCCTGCTTTCCCAGGTGAGCTGTCTGAAGAAACGCTTGCAGAGGCCTCCACAGCAGAGGTCCACGCAAGGTCGGCCTGGCGAGCCCCTAACGACGGGGCTGCTCACGCATTCCGAGGGAGCCCCAGTGAGTCCTGATGGGTGCCAGGGGAGCTGTGTGATGGCGCTCTTTAAGGGACACATCCCCTTGGTGAGTCAGCGTGCAAAATCCTGCCTTGGAATGCACTGACAATTTCTCCACTTCCCGCCATAGTGATGACAACACAGCATTCCTTGAAGTAACGGTTGGATTCCCAAGGGTGGGTTCTAGAATACGGTAAGGCAGCCCATAAAATACAGGGAACATTTTCTTTTCCCCCTGACTCATCAATTTAGGAAAGATATTTGAAATGTTTCAAAAGAAGGTTGACTTAGGAAAATGATGATGATGATGATGATGATGATAATAATAATGATAATGATAATAATAATAATGGAGACCTAAACCAGAAATGATTTTCTCCTTACGGAAGTTAAACGCTTGCCTGGGGGCCAATGGGAAAACAAACACTTTGGAATGTTCAGGTTTCAAAACGGACTCTTGCTCGTCTCCCACTCTTGGAATCAGTTCCCGGTTCAGATTCCACTGGGAACTGGCACAATCTAGAAGGTGTGCCCTTTAGAACAGCCTCATCCTACCATGTCTTCCGTAGGAAGAGTTGAACACCACATTCAAGCCCTGCCTTCAGCTTATATGCATACACTTTCCTAAGCCTTAAAATAATCAGGTTGACTCTATTATTCTTCCCTTATAGGCAAATGGCAAATATACTTTACATTTTAGAGAAGTCCATGCACTATAGTGCCATTGTCCAAGGACAATGTTTTTATTGGTTATACAATCATTTTCAAAATGCTCACACAGATTTTATTCTTACTAAAATTATATGAACATAGCACCTGAACCTGACTTATAGTAGTGGCTCAGTGCACATTAGCTATTACTGATATTATCAGTTGTTTCCTCTATACTCTGTCATGTCCTGGACCGTGGGCAAATTTGGAATTCACACAATACTAGTACTTAGAAATAGATGGCATTTTTTAAAATTTTTTTCAATATTTATTTTTGAGACAGGGAGAGACAAAGCATGAACAGGGGAGGGTCAGAGAGAGGGAGACACAGAATCTGAAACAGGCTCCAGGCTCTGAGCTGTCAGCACAGAGCCCGACACGGGGCTCGAACTCACGGACCGAGAGATCACAACCTGAGCCGAAGTCAGCCGCTTAACCGACTGAGCCACCCAGGCGCCCCTAGATGGCATTTTTTAACATCTACAGCTCTTTGCTTAGTAATCTGAACCCACCTAAACAAATAGGTTAGTAGAGAAGAAAGAAAAAAAAAACAGATAAATTAACTTTCTTTTAATGATTACCATACATTAGTTGTAGATAAAATAATTCTAAAATTACTGTATAAATAAATTAGGGCATATTATTCCCCTTAGACCAATTTAATTCACTTGCAACAAAGACAAATATAGACACTCTTTCACTTGATCATTTTACACTGATTAAGGTACAATGTCTTCTGGGCCTTTGTCCAGGAAGTCAGGGAACATAGAAATGAATAGGACATAGTCTGCAATGCCATGGAATCCACAGGCAAACACAAAAGGCTGCTTTTAAAACAACCTGGGAAGTACAGTAATGGAAATATCCACAGGCTAATGCAGGAGAACCCTACCTGGGAAGATTACAGAAGTTTCCAAGAAGAAACAGTAAATGAGCCAGGTGGGAATTGGAGAGGTGGGAAGGGTGAAGGAAAAAACTGCAAACATGCAGGCAGGTTGAAATAAAGTCACCAAGGTGAGAGCTGCATGGCTTGTGCGGAAAACAAGGAACTCAGTGTTGATAGAGTGGCAATGCCTAACTAAGGAGAGGAGAAAAGAGGCTGGGCAAGTTTGAGTGGCTCAGGTGACATAGGGTTTGCTCTGCTGCTTGAAAGGGGAGATCGTGCTTTTCAACAGGGTGGCAACGGGCAGCCATTCAAGGTTTGAGAGGAGGTGAGTAACAAGGTGAGGCTGTTTTGTGGACAGAGTATTTTGACAGCTCTAAAAATATGCACTACTGGGACAGTGGTGTATGTGAGAGGGGTACAGGAGGCAGAGGGAAGAATAAGGGGTCACTGCTGTAGATAGAAGTTCTTCAGTAAGGCTGGGGGAAGCCTGGCAGGAATCAAGAGGCAGAAATAGCAGAATTCATTATGACAATCTAGGGGGGAAAATCTACACATTGGTGACTATCAAGTAATAGTAAACCATCCAAATGAGACAGCAATTCAGACAAAAACGTGTCTGAAGGTTAATGAAGGATTCATTCAGGGGTGCTACAGCTCCCAAAGAACACAGTCTGGTTCACGATGGGATTTGTTCACAGACTGCCACAGTCAGCTGGTGCCTCAGTCAGCTGAGCAATTCGATATGCTCAGTTGTGGGCTTAAGTGTCTCATTCAGAATTTTTCAACCTTCCCACAAGTGACATTTTGCTCCAGACCGTTCTTTGTTGTGGGCGACTTTCCTGGGCACTGCAGGATATTCAGCAGTGACCCTGGTCTCCACCCACTCGAGGCCAGAGGCATTCACCTAGTTTTAATAACAGAAAGTATCTTCGGACATGGCCAAATATCCTCTGGGGGACAAAATAGCCCTCAGTCTTATTACATAGCCCTCAGTGTAATTCATTGCGAAAAAGGGCTACAATAGTCCAGCCCCCCCAGTGCACAATGGACCCAGTTTACTCTACACATTCCACGGTGTGTGTGTGTGTGTGTGTGTGTGTGTGTGTGTGTGTGTGCGTGCGCGCGCACATATTGTTAGGGAGTAGTGAGGGTAATGGGAGATCACCACTGGGTCTCAAGAACTCATTTAAATATTATCACTGTCTGCTGCTATTTTTAGGGCCTCTTCATCACACGAGCTTATTTATAACTGAAGAAATCACATCAAACAAATCTGATTTACATTTGATGCCGCTCTAAAGAGTCAAAGGTTTTATTTTCTGGAAATAGAACAATGCATGACTTCTTAATATCTACACACTTAGAAACTGCTTTTAAAGTTCCACATGACGGGGCACCTGGCTGGCTCGGTCGGCAGAGCATGAGACTCGATCTCAGGGTCGTGAGTTCAAACCCCATGCTGGGTGGGGAGCCTACTTAAAAAAAAATAAAGTTAAAAAAAAATGAGGACAAATTACTAGATTGCCTATTCACTGCCTAACTTGTTAAAGCAAAATCTCTGAGCACAGAGCTTTTCTCTGTTGCAATGGTATAGAATGGTGTGGTTTTCTGATATTTCTATTAATGTTACTATAACTACCCAGTACATGTACTAGAAAATTCCCAGGAGAGAAATTTGAGTTGCTCCTAACTGACCTGACACTTTGAGCTCCACTGGCAGTTCCCGTGGTCATAGCCATGGTAACTCTGATAGATGCATTTCACAGAGAGGGTGATGATCAAATTCCCTGGAGAGTGGACTAAACTCCTAGAAAATGACCACAAATTCCATACACCAATAGCGAGATGGGATTACTAAACAGGTTAGCTAGCGTTAGGCAGACTTTATAGCTTTATTATATTTAGAATACAGCAGAGAAAAAAAAAGTTGGCATTAATTTCTGCATGTTTCAGTTTACATCTAGAATATTATGGTTGCTTCTGATGGCATGTCTTAAGAAGGAGAGATTAGAGTGTGCCCAGAGAAGAGCCACCAGAATAGTGAGGGTCCTAGAAGGTTTACCCACTGGTCATCACACGTTAATTATTAATCTTGGCATAATATTTGCAAATCCTGTTCAGCCACACAGAGAACTTATTATGGCAGGGATAATGCCATATGGTTCCTCAAAATATAGTTGGTAAAATCCCAAAACACAAAGAAGATGTAATTTGATGCAAAATGTGGCAGGGTGGGACCAAATCGAAATACAGTCTTTGGTGAATGTCAGTGAGTCTGAAAATATTTTATACGTGGGCAGTGTGAGCTTGTTCGGTGTTTTTAAACCAGGTTATTAACGTGTCTCTTGAATCCCCTCAAACATGCCTTCCACTGATTGCTGTTCATTTCACTCCAAGCTGGCCTCGTTATTTTTTTTGGATAATGATACTGAGCACCAACTGTGAAAAACTATACCACGTAAATAACAGAAAAGCCTATGCAACCCTTCCCTGGTGGCTGACAGGCTTCATCCAGAACCAGGTTAAAATACACATGATGCCACAGAAAAATCAGCACAGGGGATTTTTTTCAAGGCTAAAGGAAATGAGCATCACAACGTAGGTTTTGCGAGTTTGAAACTTAATTTAAATGTAGTGTTTAAGCGTGCACAGCAGCCTTCTAGTATTGCTTATTTCAACAGTATTTAACAGAGAAAATTTTTGTTTGTAGTGATAGAAACAAAAAGCTTTTCCTAGTTGAATTGTGAGGGTATCTCAACTCAAAACTACCTGTGAGTGCTTTATGTGAAGCATTTTCAGATGAGTGTGTAACCATCGTGAAATAGTTTTGTTTTAAAAAATCCATAAACACAAGGACATGTAAACATAGGAATAGATTATATTCTTACAGAAAGCATTAATTCAATTTAGTGTTTTCCAGATGATATACACCCAAAATGTTTATTTCCCTGAAATGTTTCTAAGTACGGGGGCTTGTAATTTCTCTCTTCTTGGAGTTCTGATCACTTCAATATTCACTGCACGTTTTATATTTCATTATTTTCCTTCACTGATAGAATAAATATCTCTAAGAAGATTACTCTTCTATATCCTTTTGAATTTGAAACTATTTAAAATCTATTTAAGTATTTGAAAGAAAAAGCTCTTTAAATTATAAATCTTACTTGATTATCTCAAAGATTTTTATTTAATATAAATGCAAGCCAAAGTGAAATAAAAACTACCAAGATATTATATTATCAAATGTGCCATTTGCAATAGAGTTCCTTTATTAAAATCACCAATTATTATTTCACATAAAATTTAATTGAGGTCATTACCCTCCTGGCAAGTTATTTCAAAATTCTTTCTTATAATAAGATTTGTTATTGTAGCATTTTCCACATCAATGCTTCTTTCACATATATATGCTTTTTACATCTATTTATAAAGATAATAGGCATCACCCATAATTTGATTGAATTAATAATCAAGTTGTATGTTTAAATGCCTGCCTAAGAAACGTGGTCCTTCTGTGTCCTCAGTGCTAACACAGTGAATGTGGGGAAGCCACTGCATATCCAGGGAATAGTTAGTGACTCCCAACAAGCGAAGATATCCATACATTTGAACAAATGAAACAGCTATTCTAGTTATGTTCCTGGAGAAACATTTCCTGAGAATACATACAATTTGAACATTACACGTGAGTTACGCACCATTACTCCCTTCAGTATGAACACACACCTTACACTGGGAAGTTACTTCCCTGCCAAGGACCACTTGCCTGGATGAAGCACTCTGGTTTCACTGACCTTGAACATCATTTGATGAAGATCATTTCCATCTAAATACAAATAGTTTACAGGGTTCATGATCAAACTTACATAATGCGCTGGGATTGTGCAACCATTTGAATCGACAATAGACTAACCATTGTGGTATCCGGAGGTCAATTACCAACTTCCTTCCCTTTCTTTTCTATAAACATTGATTATTTTTACACCCAGTCACCGGGCTCTATACCCAGGATTAAACAATTAATATGATACATTCCCCACCCTCTAAGAGCTAAGAGCCCATTAAAGAAGACCATCTTATAAATAAGCAGTTATATTAATGCGGTTAGCATTATCGTTGAGAGACAAAGCACACACAAAAGAGCGTGTTGTATGAGTGATGCGGTCCAAAAAATAGAAATGCAGAATGTTTTAAGAGAAATGTCAGCACTACATAAATAACAAATCATCAGGGGGAAAAATATACATTTCTCTTTTCATCTGAGAGGTCTGCTTTAGAAAAGTTGACAGTAATGTGAAATTCTGTAAAAGGAATTCTATTTTCCAACTAACGTCTATTTTAAATGGTTAATTTACTTCCCTAACAAGAAATGTCCCTTCGCAAGTGATATAAATAAGTGCATTTCAAGAAATAAAATCTCCTGAGGCATGAGCGTACCAAGTTCCATGAGTGGTGTTGTTTTTGCAGAATCTGCAAATTGTTTGCTGGAATGTCTCAATTCTGAACTCTTATTCTAGGTCCCTATGCCCGATTTCTTGTTTATCTTTCACTGTGATTGACCTTCTTCCTTGTGTGCATCTACGGGAGAACTGCTCACATTTTTCCTACTCACACAAAAGCAATAAATTACCGTTATTATTATTATGATTGCTTTCTTACAATGTTTACGCCTAATAAAACTGGGGCTCAATTTCACATGACACCAGTAGATGGTGGTTTCTAACAAAGCTTCTGTGAACTTAGAGCTACTGCTCATCATAGGCCTCTATTCCATTGTACTGCACTTACAGATAAGGAAGTTGTGGATGGAATGAGTTAATAAAATGAATGAACCTAGGTCAGACAGCTAATTGTTTCATTCAGATCTAGTTTTCCATTCACAGCATAATACAGAAGAGAGAGTAGAGGCTTTGGAGTAAAAGACTGATGTGTTCAAAACCCAGATCAATCACTTCCTGACTTTAGGAACTTAACTTCCCTTAAGCTTCAATCCTGTTATCTGTAAAACAGTTCCCAGTATAGGTGAGTCCTAAGAATTCAGTATGATTTAACATGCGACACGTTTAGTACCATAAATTGTGCATAGTTTGTACTCAGTAATTTTACTTTGTTTTTCTTCTTATCAGTTAATAATGTTATTTCTCTATGTTTCTTGCTAGCCTGAGTATTCTCACATGTAAAGTTTCAAATTCACAATATGATTCAGTGCAATACTCAGTCAAGTCTATTAATTCGAGATGCTATTTACAAATAAAATATATCCTATTTAAATAGCCTTAGGATCTTAAGAATTAAGCATTCGAGTGACTGAAAAATTATGGCTTTCTGAACAGAGTTTAACATCTGAATGAAGGAAATTTTACACAAGAGAATTTCTTTAAGTTCTTTCAATATCTGTTGACTCTTAAATATTAATATAACACATCGTTCCACTTAGTGCTATTGAGTAACCTCTATTGGCTATAAATTGTTTAACTCACATATGAATCTCAATGTGTCTTGATAGCTGAGTAAGAAAAATTATGGTAAGAAAGATTCAGAAGTGAGGCACCTGGGCGGTTCAGTCGGTTAAGTGTCCAACTCTCGATTTTGGCTCAGGCCATGATCTCATGGTTCATGAATTCCAGCCCCATGTCTGGCTCTGCACTCATGATGCTGAGCCTGCTTGGGATCCTCCCTCCCTCCTTCTCTCCCTCTCTCCCTCTCTGCAACTCCCTGCCCTCCCCCCCGCCCCACCCGCTTCTCACTCTCCAAAATAAATAAATAAACTTTAAAAAAATAAAAGATTCAGTAGTGAAGACCAGCCTAAGTGTAAAACAGTATCAGATCACTAAATGAGCTCGGGCTCACTAAATGAGTTGATACATTTTACAATTTGTCATTCTTAGTCAATAAAAGTATGGACATGAAATTCTTGTAATAGGTTTTCAGTCCATTAGCCAAAGCTTAGTGTCCTAAACTCACATTTGCCTTTTATGGTAACTTAGCTTCTTCAAGTCATGAAGGTATTTATGTACTTACTTATTTTGGAAATAATAATAAAAAAAAACCCATGCCATCTATCAAGACATTTTATTTGAAATGATAGGGTATGGTGGAAGGGAATTTATATTTATTGTGTACTATATGAAGATTCTTATCTGTATACTATTTAATGTTCAGTCTAGTTAAGGATGCATTTTTTTGTCTGTTATATATAAGGAAGAAAAACTTCTGATATATGAAGTAATTCCTCCAACATTTTAGATAAGTAAAGCAGAAGTACCAGGATTTAAACTCAATTTGTCTGATTGGAACGTCACTTCATTCTGCAGCACGTGATTGATATTAAAATATTTACCATGTTTTAAGCAATGACCGAGCTGAAATAAAAGTTACACAATGGCTTTATTCACTAATGGATAAATTCAGTACAAATGGATAATTTTTTGCGTTGAATTCCTACGTAGTGTATCTAGGGGATTCATCAAAATTCCCCCTAAGATGTCTAATAAATCTTGAATTTTGACTGAAACTCAACTCCTGCTTCTGCCTTCCCCCAGACTCTGAGCTATTCCTACAGTCTTCCCCATCTCAATAAGTGGACTTCCAAACTTTCAGTTACCCAGGTCAAACAAATGGGCTCAGAGCCCAGTCCTCTGTTTGTCTTAGACTCCACAACCAACCAACCAGAGAGTCTGTTCAGTTATTCCAACAACTTACATCCTGCACACTGTGCAACCTTCCCTTCCACACTCCTGATCTAAGCCGCCACCACCTCTGGCATCACTCATCCCAGCGGATTCCTGCAACCTGCTTTCCCCGCGTCTTCTATGGGGAAGCTCTCCTCCACGATTTACTCCCAGCCCAGGGCTCTGAAGGGGTATGATAAAACTCAAGTCAGATTGTTCTGCATGGACGGCCCAGATTCTAGTCAGTTCCCATTTTGCTCAGGTGAAGCCCTTATCGTTGCCTACAGTTTGGTCCGCTAGCTAAAGTTTTATTTATTTATTTTGACAGAGAGGGGACAGGAAAGCAAGAGAGACAGGGAGACAGAGAATCCTAAGCAGGCTCTGCCCCGTCAGTGGAGAACCCAACGTGGAGCGTGATCTCATGAAGCCTGACATCATGCCTGATCAGAGATCCAAAGTCAGACACTTCACTGACTCAGCCACCCAGACACCTCCCCCACCCCCACCCCCCATTATCTAATTTTGACTAACTGTCCTGCCTCATTCTCGTAGCCTCTGCACCTACTCATAACACTCTAGCCCCACAGGTTACAGTTCTTCAAGCATTTCAAACATGCTATGGCATCATGGCCATTGTTCTTTCTGCTTGTAATGTATTTCTGTTGGGTAGTCTCAGGATTCCTCCCCACCCTTTTTTTTTAAGTTTAGTTATTTTTGAGAGAGACAGAGAGAGAGAAAGAGAGAGAGAGAGAGAGAGAGTGCACAAGTGGGGATGAGCAGAGAGAGAGGGAGACACAGAATCCAAAGGAGGCTCCAGGCTCTGAGGTGTCAGCACGGAGCCTGACACAGGGCTGGAACCCATGAACTGTGATTTCATGACCTGAGCTCAAGTCCGATGCTTAACAGACTGAGCCACCCAGGTGCCCCAGGATACCCCTTCCTCTTCGGGGCTTTTGTTCAAATGCCACCACTCCACAGACACCTTCTCTGGCCACCTTCCTTACTCTGCTTTCTTTTCTCCATAGCACTTATCTGATGGAATGTAGAGTTGTTATTTACTATTCACAAATTCCTTATTTGCAATTTTACCTACTCCTTAAAATTTACTTGTCACCCCAAAGTCAATACTGTGGGACCCTTGCACGTATTCACAGACATGTGCAGAGTGGTGAAAAATGCCTGCACCTGAGATAGACGTTCCCAACTGACATCGAACACGGGGACACTGCCTTCTGGTTTGTCATCATGCTATAAACAAGTGTTATCATGGCCAGATTTTCACATTTTGGTGAAATCTGTTGGTGATTTTGCTATATAAAATGGACTCCAAGCACCGTGCTGAAGTGACGTTTAGTGTTCCCAAGAAGGCTCTGATGTGCCTCAAGGAGACAATGTGTGTTAGATAAGCTTCATTCACATGTGAGTCACAGTGCTGTTGGCCATGTGCTCAATGCTAGTGAATCCAAAATAGAGAGAAATAAGCTTTCTTTAAAAAGCAGCACAGGGTCATCTGGGTGGCTCAGTCGATTAAGCATCCAACTTCCACTCAGGTCATGGTCTCAAAGTTCATGAGTTCAAGCCCCACCTTGGGGCTCTGTGCTGACAGCTCAGAGCCTGGAGCCTGCTTCAGATTCTGTCTCCCTCTCTCTCTACCCCTCCCCTGATCGCACTCTTTCTCTCTCAAAAATAAGCAATCGTTAAAATTTTTTTAAATAAATAAAATAAAACCCAGCACACATAGGGGTGCCCGCCTGGGGGGCTTAGTTGGTAAAGCATCTGACTTCAGCTCAGGTCATGATGTCACAGTTTGTGGGTTCGAGCCCCACAGAGGGTTTTGTGCTGACAGCTCAGAGCTTGCTGCCTGCTTTGGATTCTGTATTCCCTCTCCCTCTGCCCTTCCCCCAACTCGTGTTCTGTCTCTCTCTCTCTCAAAAAAAATAAACATTAAAAAAATTTAAAAAGCAGCACCCATAAAACATGGTTATATATTGACAGGTTGATGAAAATAGTGTGACCAGAAGTTCACAGGAAGCTAATACAATATTTCCCCAAAGAATAATGGTTCAGGAGCCATGAATTCAGTGTCCACAGCAACTTTATAAAACATAATGACCAAAACTAATGAGAGTCAACTGTATCTTTGTTTATCATGTATTGTCTGTCTATTCCCACTAGAATGTAAAATTCAAGAGGGCAGAAACTTCTTATCCACTCACTATTGTGTTCCCCATTTTGAGAAATAGAGAAGTTCAATGAGTATTTCCTTAATACATGAATGAGTGAACCAATTATTACTGTGAATGAATCAGTAAGGAATTAATAAGTATAAATAAGGTAAACATCTAAATATACAAGTAAATATAAAAAAAGAAATTGAAGATGACACAAATGGAGAAATACACTGTGCTCATGAATTGGAAGAATTAATATTGTTAAAATGTCCACAGTACCCAAAGCAATCTACACATTCAATGCAATCCCTGTAAAACACCAATGAAATTTCCCAAAAACCAAAACAAAGAATGCTAAAAATTTGTACCACGAAATACCCCAAATAGCGAATGTAACGTACTAAAACATGAACAAACCTGGAGGTACCTTGCTTCTTGATTTTATACTATATTACAAAGCCATATTAACCATAACAGTATGGTACTGGCACAAAGATACACGGATCAATGAAACAGAACCGAGAGGCTACAAATAAACCCAAACGTACATGGTCAATTAATTCATGACAAAGGAGGCAACAGGCAACAATACACATTTCCAAATAGTGTTGGGAAAACTGGACAGCTACATGCAAACAAACAAAACAAAAAACAGCGGACCATTACCTTACACGATATGGAAAATGGATTAAATCTTTGAATGTGAGACCTGAAACCTGAAACGTGGAAATATAGGCAGTAAACCATTTCACACACACACACACACACACACACACACACACACACACACACATATACATACATACATACACACAGACACACACGACCAACAGAAGCAGTAAACTATTTGATGATAGTTACGCATACACGTGTGTGTGTGCACACACATACTACCACATATGACACATATATATATATATATATATATATATATATATATATATATATATATATATATATATATATTCTGGACCAGTCTTCTCAGGCAAGGGCAATGAAAGCTAAAACAAACAAATGGGATTACCTCAAACTAAAAGGCTTCTGCACAGTGAAGTATCGACAAAATAAAAAGGCAACCTACTGAGTGGGAGAAGATATTTACAAATAACATATTTACAACTTAGTATCCAAAATATATAAATAACATATACTACTTAATATTATTTTTAAAAAATCCAATTAATAAACTGCAGAGGACTTGAATAGATATTTTTCCAAAGAAGACTTACATAGGGTCAATAGACCCATGAAAAGATGTTCAAACGCCACTAATCATCAGGAAAATGCAAATCAAACCACAATGAGGTATCACATCATGGAGGTTAGGTTGGCTACTGTCAAAAAGATAAAAAATTACAAGTGCTGGTGAGAATGTGAATGTGAGAGAGCCCTCATACATGGCTGGTGGGAATGTAAAATGGTACAGTCACTAATGAAAACAGTATGAATGTTTCTCAAAAACATAAAAAATAGGACTACCATATTATCCAGCAATTCTACTTCTAGATATGATTCCAAAGACGAAAACGCCATTTTGAAGAGATACATGCACCCCTACATTCACTGTAACATAATTTACAATACCTAAGATAGATGCAACCTGAGTGTCCATTCGTAGATGAACAGATAAAGAAGATGTGACAGAGATACAGTGGAATACTACTCAATCCTTAAACAAAGATAAAAAAAAAAAACTATTGCCATTTGAAACCCCTTGGGTAGATCTAGAGAGTATTATGCTAAGTAGAAGAAATGAGAGAGACAACCAAATAATGTATGATTTCACTTACATGTAGAATCTATAAAACAAGACAAAAAAACCCAGCTTCATAGACACAGGAAACTGCGGTTACCATAAAGGGGAGGAGTTGGGAGGCAGGCAAAATGGTTGAAGGAGATTAAGACGCACAGCCTTCCAGTTATAAAAGAATTAGGTCATGGAAATGTGGTGTGCAACATGGGGAATATAGTCAATAATATTGTGATAACTTGGTGCGGTGACAGATGGTAACCAGACTTACTGTGGGGATCATTTCATAATGTATGAAAACATAAATTGCTATGATGTACACCTGAAACTAATAGGATATTGTATGTCAATTATACTTCAATTAAATATGAATAATTATGACAAATGAATAATGAATGGGTAAATAAACCAATTATGACCAATGCATTAGTCTTTACGCTAGGCTACAATCATAGGACTAAAAGATAGGTCTTCTTTCCTCTTGAGGTTTTTCACAATTAAAACAGTTGAAAAGTTTTCAGAAAACAACCAGGCGCCATTCCCTTTTCCAGACTAGTAGGTGTATTTCATACCTATTTAAAAGACTGATTATTGATCCTACATGTGAATCTAAGTTAATAAATAAGGTTATTGTTAGCATGTGTCTTTACTACCAGAACATAAATTTTAACTTAGAATGTTTGACTGCTTTCCTTATCACCCATTACTTCTTTTGTAAGCAGGACTATATAGCTTTATGAATTCACATATTTTTGAAAGGCTTACCCTTTCTCTATTGACTAATTGGGCGTTATTACACTAATGCCATTAGCTGTGTGATCTAAAGCAAGTGACGTAAGTCTTTTGTTTCAGTTTGTCTGTTAAATGAAGAAAATAATAGTACCTCACTTAAAGGATTCAGTTTAATATATGAAAACCATGTTATATAGGACATGTTAACAGTTAGAAAGCTTGTGGGGTGCCTGGGTCAGTCAGTTAAGTGTCCAACTTTGCTCAGGTCATGATCTCACAGTTCGGGAGTTCAAGCCCCACGTAGGTCTCTGTGCTGTCAGCTCAGAGCTGAGAGCCTGCTTTGGATTCTGTGTCTCCATCTCTCTCTACCCCTCCCCTGCTTACACTCTGTCTCTGTCTCTCTCTCAAAAATAAATGAACATTAAAAAAAAAATTAGAAAATTTTCTTCATGGAAAAGGCCATGTAATTCTGAAACTCACAGTTAAAAAGGCAAAGAGTAGTATACAGTAAGTAGAAGATACATGGATATAAATTTAATTCCTTAGAATATTTCAGGAAAGTTCACTGTATACATTTTTTACCTGGAGGAATTTTTTTTGTATTTCATTTAGAGTTTTATTAGAACTTCATAATTTTGTATCAACATATGCAAATGTGCTCAGATGTTCTGTTTCAGTGGTTACATTATTATAAACTGAGAATGATTACTATGAATATCCATTTTCTTTCAAAATCTATCAGCATGAACTTTACATTTTTAAGCAGAAATGGATTATGCGAATGCATTAACTCTTCAGATACTGTCCATTTCTTTACATGTCTTTAGTTTTCCTCATTCAAAATTAATGTTAACAATATAAATGGTTCTTAGTAGTTCAAATTTTTACCTCTTTTCTTTGTGTCACAGTTCTGCAGAAAGACAACATCTAGCTTCCCTAAACACTTCCTCCATACTCACTGTAGAGAAAGGACCACTGTCAATGCAGGCTGCTATCAAAATCACAGAGTGGTGACTCAAACAACAAATGTTTTCTTCTCACAGTTCCAGAGGCTGGGATGTCCTGAGTTGCAGATGACCACTTTCTTGCTATAACCTCCATAATGGAGAAAGAAATCATCTCTTCTGCGTCTCTTCTTTCACGGGCACTAGTCCCATTCACAAGGGCTCTATCCTTATCACCTAAAATTATCTCTCAAAGTCCCACATCCATACACCATAACATTAGGGCCTCGATATATACATTTGGAGGGGAGACAACATTTAGTCCATAGCAAACACTCTGATGATACAAGATTTCCACAGGCTGATGCTTCCTTCCTAGTAATGTTTTCATTCACCATCCTTCCCTCGCATGGTTGTGGTATCCTAACAGAGCTCTTTTTATACATTTATGATGACTCATTTCCATTTCCCTCCCATCAAAATTTTCTTTGTTAAAAACTATTTACTTGAATATTTATATGTGTGTATGTGTATGTGTATGTGTGTGTGTGTGTGCGTGTGTGTGTGTGTATACACACACATACACATATATATGTGTATATGTATATATGCTTAAGGCTCAATTCCTATCTATTTTAGTAACGTTTGCAGATAATAAAAAAAACAACAATGCTCTTACAAGCTGGTGCAAGAACTCCAACATTTCAAAAATATCGTTCATGAAAAGTGCACATATTGGAATAAAACTAATCTGGTCTACAGGATAAAAACTCATGGGGTGCTAAGGTAGCTCAGTTGGTTAAGCAACTGACTCTTGATTTCAGCTCAGGGCATGATCTTATGGTCCCATGAGATCAAGCCCCAAGTTGGGCTCTGCACTGACAGCACGGAGCCTTCTTGGGATTCTGTCTCTCCCTCTCTTTCTTCCCCTTCCCCATTCGTTCTCTTTCTCAAAATAAGCATAAAAAAAAAAATAAGCAAAAAAAAAAAACGCACTTTATTCCACAAAATTGAAGTTTTATTTTAAATATTTAACTGGCAATAGATGTCTAACATTGTCTTCTAATTCTGCTGAACATCATTTTTCTTTGTCCTAATAGTCTTTAATTGGGCTGGGTGGCCACAGTGGTCATAGTATACTGACAATGTTAGCCTTATGTCTCTAAGTTTTGGGACTAAATTTTTGAGGGTAAAGACTGTTTAAGTCTTTGGGTTTCAGTAGAATTCGCCTGTAAAACGACTTGGAGTGTCTTGTTTAAAGGCAGGAAGATACTTCAAACAGACTCAATAGCTGTAATAATTATTAATGATTATTGGTCTCTCCAGATCTTCTATATCTACAAATCACTTTTGACACTTTACTTTTTTTTAAACAAAGACCATTTCAACAAAGACTTAAATTTACTGACAGAACATGCTTATTGGTGTTTTTAAAATCTAATTGCCTCATCCATTTCTTACATTTTTTATTCAGCTTTTTATTTTTTTTTTCCTCCTGACTAGGTTAGCTAAGAGTTTATATCTTATTCTATTTTCAAAGAACCATTTTTTAAAATTGTATTACCTTATGGTCTCACTTGTTATTTTTACTATTGACTCAATTCCAGTGTTTTTTGTTTTTTTTTTTATCTTCTTGAATTCAGTGCACTATCAACCCTGCTTGATACATGCAGCCTGCTGCCAAATCTATCATAGTGGTCTTTCGTTTTTATATATTTCCAATTTTCCCTTATGGATTTTTTTCTTATTAAAAAGTACAGTTGACCCTTAAACAATGCAGGGGTTAGGACACCGACACCCCCTGCCCCATGCACTCAAAAATCCACATACAGCTTTTGACTCTCCAAACACTTAACTACAAATAGTCTACTATTGACTGAAGGCCTTACCAACAACATAAAGAGTCGATTAACAGGAATTTTGTACACTGTATTATATGTTGTACTCTTACTATAAATTAAGCTCAAGAAAAGGAAATGTTAAAAAAATATGAGAAAATACATTTACATTACCATATGGGAAAAAAAATCTGCATGTAAGTGGATGCACAGAGTTCAAGCCTAGAATGTTCAAGGGTCAGGTGTATACTTTGGGTTCACAGATACGTGTTTCCTTTTATGGTTGTGCACTGATGTCTAATTCTATTACGTTATAGTATGAAAATAGAGCCTGCATGTCAATTGTCTTTTAATCCATATATAATTGAAAGTGTATTTATCTAATGTGGAGAAGACGACTGCAGAGTTCTATATGTCATTAGAATAAGTTAGTCATCTGTATTATTTAAAATTCCTGTTTCTTGGGGTGCCTGGGTGGCTCAGTGGGTTAAGCGTCCGACTTCAGCTCAGCTGATGATCTCATGGTTTGTAGGTTAGAGCCCCACGTCAGGCTCTGTGCTGACAGCTCAGAGCCTGGAGCCTGCTTCGGATTCTATGTCTCCCTCTCTCTGTTCCTCTCCTGCTCACATTCTGTCTCTCTCTCCAGAAGAAAAAAATCAGCATTAAAAAAATAAAAAAAAAAATCCTGTTTATTTACCCTTTCCTTTATCTGCTAATATATCAGTTTCTTAAAGAAAGACAAATTTTCCCAGGGTGATTATAGATTTACCAGTTTTTCTTAGTATTTCTATGGAATCTTCCCTTAAATAAATGAATAGACATATGTGATATTAGATAAAAAAACATGTTCATGATTGTCATATTTTTCGAGCTGCTATTTATGTAACTGAGTAAAGATCTATTTTCCCTAATGTGTTTTGTGGGAAGTGAAGGGCTTAATATTAAAATGGCTAAAGCAATTTATTTAGATTGGTAAATTGTTGACATTCCCCTCCCCCATACATTTACTTACAAAGTCTGAGTGATACACATTTTAATGAGTGACTTTGATAAATACCATTTAGATGAAAATTTTAAAAATACTTCTTTTTTTTTTTTTTTAATTTTTTTTTCAACGTTTTTTAATTTATTTTTGGGATAGAGACAGAGCATGAACCGGGGAGGGGCAGAGAGAGAGGGAGACACAGAATCGGAAACAGGCTCCAGGCTCCGAGCCATCAGCCCAGAGCCTGACGCGGGGCTCGAACTCACGGACCGCGAGATCGTGACCTGGCTGAAGTCGGACGCTTAACCGACTGCGCCACCCAGGCGCCCCTAAAAATACTTCTTGATAAAGAGAGGGGGGAGAGGGGGAGGGAGAGGGAGAGAGAGAAAGTGTGCACGCATGTGCACTCAAATTGGAGAGGGGCAGAGATAAAGGGAGAATCTCAAGCAGGCTCCACACTGTCAGCACAGAGCCCCACATGGGGCCAGAACTCACCAACCATGAGATCATGACCTGAGCCAAAATCAAGAGTCGGATGCTTAACCTACTGAGCCACCCACCTGCCCCTCCTGGTTTACTAATGGACCGACCAAAGACTTTCTGATGTTTTGCTCTGTTTTCTGTTCCTTCTTCTTCATTTCCATATTCTAAATTACATTTCTTTTCTTTAAACATTTTCCATACATATTTATTGACTTAACAACATCTAGAGGCGCCTGGGAGGTTCAGTCAGTTGAGCAGCCAACTCGTGATTTTGCTCAGGTCATGATCTTATAGATCCTGGGATCCATCCCTACGTTATGGATCCTCTCTTTCCCCGTCTCTCTCTCTCTCTCTCTCTTTCTCTCTGCCCATTCCCACTTGTTCTCTTTCTCTCTCAAAATTAATAAACACTTTTTAATTTTTTTTACATTTATTTATTTTTGAGAGACAGAGGGAGACAGAGCACAAGTAGGGGAGGGGCAGAGAGAGCAGGAGACACAGAATCCGAAGCAGGCTCCAGGCTCTGAGCTGTCAGCACAGAGCCTGATGCGTGGCTCAAACTCACTGACCGTGAGATCATGACCTGAGCTGATGTCGGGCACTATACCTACAGAGCCACCCAGGTGCCCCAATACTTTTAAAAATATAAATGTAATCAAATTATCCCAATATCCTCTGATTTGTTTTGAAAGCCTTTGGAATTTTTAAGTCTCATATTTTCACTGTTCAATTTCCACTGTATTATTATTATTATTATTATTATTATTATTATTTCACTTCCATCTTTTTCTTTAATTTCCCAAAGGTAGTTTTTCGAATTTTTGTTGATTCTTCTTTAGTCTTAACGACTACTCAAACAACCTCTATCCGTGTCATTGCATCTTCAACCCATTCCAGCCTCCTGTCCCAGTTTTTTATTGAAGTATATGCTTTTTTATTTATTTCAGCCAGTACCAATATCTATTGCAGTGGTTACCTACCCCAAAACTTAGTGACTAAAAGCAACCACCTTCTCATTCTAGGTCACACACCGTGGAGAAGTTTGGCAGGGCTTGGCTGGCTAAGGCTGCTACTTCATGTGGTATTTGCTGGATCATTCCCTATAAACTGACTTGTCACTGAGCTGGAGGAGTTCAAAGGCCACTTCACTTGCCGGGCTGGCACACCGCCAGGGACACCTAGAGAGCTGAGCCCCACTGGGTCCTTCCTCTCCCATGCAGCCTCAGGGTTCATCCGGCACTCTCTCCAGCATGGTGGTCAGAGTTCCTGCACCACGACCAAGAGCCTTAAAAGCGAGCTGGGAAGCTGAAAATCCTCCCAAACGTGTGACTCAGAATGGGCGTAGTGTTACTTGTACCCTACTCGACTAGTTAAGAAACTGCAGGCTGAGCTAGATTTCAGAGGGCGGAGGAACAGACTCCACCTTGCCAAGGGAAATGGCTAATGTCCACAGACAGGGAAGAAATGATGGGGCATTCTAGAGACAACCTCCACTACCAGAAAACACTCCCCAGGTTTTGTCAGAAGGTATTTTATTTTCATCCTTATTCTTGAAAGAATCACTCAACTATGTATAGAATTTTAGGCTGGTCATTAGTTTTCAATGATAGTTTAAACATACCATTCCATTGTCTCCAGCATCTTATTATCAGTTATGAAACATATGTTGTCAAACTACTTTCTACTCCTTTTCAGTAGTTTTTTTTTCACCTCTTACACATATATGACTTTCCCTTTTTCACCGAGCACTTTTATTTCTCTATGATGTGTTTACGTGTGGAGTGCCTTTTCTTACCTTGCCAAAGAGTCAAATCAATTTTGATGTAAATGTAAAATGTAAATGTAAAACTCATTTAAAAATTTAATGTTTATTTATTTTTGAGAGAGAGAGAGAGAGAGAGAGAGAGAGAGAGAGAGTGAGTGGGAGGCAGGGGCAGAGAGAGAGGGAGACACAGAATCTGAAGCAGGTTCCAGGCTCCCAGCTGTCAGCACGGCACAGACCCTGACACGGGACTTGAACTCACAAACCATGAGATCATGACCTGAGCCAAAGTCAGATGCTTAACTGAGTGAGCCACCCAGATGCCCCCAAAGTCATTTATTTTTAAATCTAGTAAATAATTTAGTATTTTCTGTTGAAAAGTACCACTCTCTTATGCTTGAAATATATACATACATATTATATGCATACATATATAAATACATATATACATATACATACATACATATATATGTATACATATATAAATATATATACATACATACATATGTATGTATATATGTATGTATATATGTATATATATACATATGTGTATATATGTATATATATACACATATGTATGTATGTATATGTGTGTGTATATATATATATATATTTTTTTTTTTGGAACTTGTCTTAAATATCTGCTAAACAGTCTCATTCTAGCTTCCATTCTAGCTACTTCTCCTTTACATTCTTCACCTATTAATTTAGGATTTTTAAAAATCTGACTTCTACCTATCTCGTTCAATGTACTGATTCTCTCTTCAGCAACATCTACCTTACAGTTTAATCTACCCAATGAGATTTTATTTCAATAGCTATCATTGCATTTCTAGAATTCTTTTTGCTCCTTTAATAAGCTTCCCCCCCCCATTATATATTGTTCTTGCTTAGTCTACATAGTTTATTTTAAACCTTTAAACACTGTAAAGATACTGACTATAATCTCTCTTGGTTTATCTCATTATATAAAACGTTTTCCAGTGTTAATTGTCAGTTTATTGTAATCACCGACTTTTCTTCCTAAAATATTCAGACAAAACTTTCTGATATTTGCCCCACCAGACTTCTGTTGTGTTGTTTTCATACATGTTTTCCTCCTTACCTTTGCATGAGGTGCTAAAATAAGGAGAAATGTGACTTTAGGCCACACTTGTGTGCAGACATAAGATTGCACATTTGTGTGTTGCTTCGTCAGGTTGGACAGCAGAACTTTTCTCATCCCTGTTCCATGGATGAATTAGGCTCTCAGCCTCAAGCAGTTCTGACACGTGAGCTCATTTTCTTCAGACATATTAAAAGTAAATTCTCTAACCACCGAGGCTTCTATTCATGGAGTTAAGCCTCTACAATCATTGGGATTTAGTATCTTGCCCCTCTTTATTGAGCTGTAAGTTCTTTTTCTAGTACCCTGATTCCTTTTCTGTGTGTGTGTGCATGCGCGTGCAAGTTTGAAAAGAGAAGGGGGTTGGTTCATGTCAGGTCAGACGATGATATTTACTTAATCATCACTAATTTTGTGTTTACCATCCTCAATTTAATAATCATCATCTGATAAGAGGGAATATATGAATCAAAGGGAAATATCTACTGTTTTTCCCCTTCACTATGTAATTCAGCTCACAGAGTTATGGTTCCTTATGAAATATGTAATCCTAATCAAAATTTAAAATGTGTTAAATTAAAAATATCTGAAAAAATTTATAGGCAATATTAAGCTTCAGATAAATGTGTGAAATTTGAGGATTTGAAAATTATGAAATTACCCTTCAGATTCGCCACAATAGATAGACTTTACAGCGAGTTTTTTGGTTTAGGGTGAATATGTTGTTAGAACTAAAGGCAGGAGCACATTTTAACATGTTTATAAAGAAACCTAAACTAAGAGTGTATTTTGCTCATCACAAGATTCAGGATTTGCCCTTAACTTATAGCAACATTGGCCACGGCTCACAACCAGCTTTAACTGTCTATGCACCTCCATTAACACATTATGAGAGCAGAAATCCACACCTACTCAGAACTATAAAAAAAACCAAAAAAACAAAAAAAACAACACAACTTGGTAACAGAAATTTTGTTTCCAGTCCCATTTATACACTTCTAATTAGAATGGTATTCAGATTTCAGCTTCTACTTTCTAGAAGAATAAATCTTTTTCAAACTTAGCCATTGTCATCTTTTCTTTTTTCAAATGAGAAAGTGGCACAATTAGGGAAACAAAGAGTAATGAGAAACAAAATCCTTAAGATGCATCGCTTAGACTCGCTTTTTCTGTAACATAAGATAAACAAATGATACATGTCCTTTTTTAAAAAGTACGTGGAAGGGACAGCAGACAACTCATTTATATCTGTAGCTCCTGATGTTACCCTGATCAGAATTTCTATCAAATATATTGAGGCCAATATCAAAATCATAGCAAATAGCTGCCTTTAACAGAGGCCTTTGGTGTTTAATCTTTTGAAGCATATGAGAAGCAAAGATATGCCATATGCAAAGTAAAATCCTCTCCTGTCTTTGAAAATACCAAAGGTAACTTTTAAGTGCACTTTCCATTTTCATCTTTGCAGATAAAATGTCTAGTAGGCAGGCTTATAGATGTTCATGGGCTTTCTCTACCATTTAAATGTTTTTGAAATGAATAACAAAAATAGTTACCCTTTTAAAAAAGTCAAATAGCGCTTTAAACTACCTCTATGTAATATACATATTTTTAGCATCTGAGTTGACAAATATTATCCACTGAAATATAGCCTTGTGTGTAGATAGCCATACTGTCTAAATTAGATCCATAAAAGTTACAGTTGAGTAAAAAAAATTGATTAATTATAACTTGCATATTTAGTATAGCTATAAATATGCTACCATGTCACAGGTGATGTTTAAACATAGTAAATGCTTTATTACTCCCAGAGTTTATTTTTAAGTTTTATCTGAAACCTACTTTTCATTTGCATTTCCCTGATCATTAGTGATTTTGAGCAGCTCTTCATGGGTAAGTCATTTGTAGATCTTTGGAAACATGCCTATTCAGGTCCTCTGCCTATTTAAGCACTGCTTTATTTGTTGTTTTGGTGTTCAATTATATCAATTCTTTATTTATTTTTGAATATTATCCCTTATCAGATATGCCATTTGACAATATCTTCTTCCATTCAATAGGTTGCCTTTTCATTTTGTTGATGGTTCCTTTCCTTATGCACAATATTTTTAGTTTAACATAATTCCAATTGTGTATGTTTGCTTTTGCTTCCCTTGCCTGGGGAGGCACATGGTATATCCAAGAAAAATATATAAAGATACAGATATTGCTATCTATATCTATATATTGCTCAGGCTGATGTCCAAGAGACTTACTTCTTGTTTTCTTTTAGGAGTTTTATGGTGTCAGATCTTATGTTTAGGTTTTTAATCCATTTTAAGGGTTTTTTTTTCTATCAAACGTAAGAAAGTGGTACAGGTTCATGCTTTTGCATGTAGCGATCTGGTTTTCCCAATACCATCAAAGAGACTGCTTTTCCCATTGTATATTTTTATCGCCTTTGATGTAGATTAATTGACTATATAGACCATAATATGTCACCTCAAAATAGAATGGCTGGTATCAAAAACATAAGAAATAACAAGTGTTGGTGAGGATGTGGAGAAAAGGAAATCATTTCACACTCTTTGGGGGATTGGTAATCAGTGCAGCCACTGTGGAATCACTACAGAGGTTTCTCGGAAAAAAAAATTACAAATAAAAACAGCATGGAATCTCGTAATTCCACTTCTGGATATTTACCCACAGAAAATGAAATGAGCCTACATATCCGTTGATAAACGAATAAAGACAGAAGATGTGGCATACAAACACAATGGGATATTACTCAGCCATAAAAAAGGGTGAGATTGTGCCACTTGTGACAACATAGCTAGAACTAGAAGGTATGATGCTGAGTGAAGTAAGTCAGAGAAAGACAAATACAATATGATTTCACTTCTGTCTGTAACCTAAGACACTGTCAACAACAGAAACAGACTCCTAATACAGAGAAGAAACTGGTGGTAGTGAGAGGAGAAGAGGGGAGAGGTATGATAAGGGGTTAGGCAAAATAAGTGAAGACGATTCCGAGGTGGAAAATCCCAGTTAGTAAGTCACAGGGAAGGAAAGCACAACATAGAGACTACAGTCAATAATACTGTAATAACGGAATGTGACAGATCGTGACTGCACTTTACAGTGGTGTAGTCTCGTAATGCATATCTATTATAGTGCATCTCACAAGGTGCATAATTGTTGAATCCCTTTATTACACACCTGAAACTAGTATGTCCAGTATACTTCAATTAAAAATAATAAATAAAATAAAATAAAACCTGTACTTCAACTAGAAATGTTTATATGTAATATACAAAGCAAAGTTCTCTGATGACTATTTTTTGGATATACTATAATGTGATATAGAATATACTATAATGTTGTAAAGAAAATAACCAAATTTAGTTTCCCTAGACTATGTTTTATTAATGTTTATAATGCAGATTCAAGAAAAGGGGCTTCTTAGAAAATATACTTAGCGGTCTTGGGGCGCCTGGGTGGCGCAGTCGGTTAAGCGTCCGACTTCAGCCAGGTCACGATCTCGCGGTCCGTGAGTTCGAGCCCCGCGTCAGGCTCTGTCTGGGCTGATGGCTCGGAGCCTGGAGCCTGTTTCCGATTCTGCGTCTCCCTCTCTCTCTGCCCCTCCCCCGTTCATGCTCTGTCTCTCTCTGTCCCAAAAATAAATAAAAAACGTTGAAAAAAAAATTAAAAAAAAAAAAAAAGAAAATATACTTAGCGGTCTCTGTGGGCTATGGCAACAAAGGGACAGAGAGCTTGTACCTTCATACAAGAATCACACAGCTGATTCTGCTCTTGCAAAATGGACTCCTCCCAGCTGAGTAGACAGTACAAACACAAATGCATCTATTCTATCAACTGGCTATTGCATAGTTATAAAAATAGATGGGGCAGACCAATAGAATTCCAGTTTCCTGATTTCTATCGATGTTCGGTAGTCAAGAGGAATAAACTTACCCCTCAAAGTTTTTTTTCTCAGAAAGACTGAAGAACGCTTCTGCCCACATAACTGTCTGCTTTACTGAAGTGACTCTCAGCCTTTAGCAGACATGAGATCACATGAAGAGCTTAAGACACACACTACTGAGCCCCAGACCCAGAGACTCTGATTCAGTACACCTGAGGTGAGACCAAGGATTTCTAAGCCCTTTTGTCAGTAATGCTGATGCTGATGGTCCAGGGAGCACACTTTGAGAATCACTGAATTACTGGAATGTATCCATACATGGGAGCTACAGCTTCTTAAACTTCCAAAAGCAGTAGAGATAAAACTTCCAAAATGGTTACATTCTGCACTATCCATGAGCTATGTCAGAAAGAACAGTGGCCTGAACTTCTGATCTTTTTTTTTTTTTTTTTTTGGAACCTTGCACAGAGAGAATGGAATTAAACTGACAGAAGATATAATCAACAGAATACCCATGGACATAACAGGCGCTACACTGATTCACACGAATCTATCCTAATCTTTTGTTTTTTCATTTATCTTTATCTGCAAATATTTACTCAGTGAAAAGAGAGAAAAGGGAGTGTAAAAAGTATGTCAAGTGCTCAAAGGTCATATTTTAACTGCCCTCCAAACTGGCTCAGTATCCCCAGATGGTATCTTAAGATAGTTTGTGTCAGAAACAAAAAAGAAAATATAAATAAATTAAAAATAAATTATATCCCTAGTTCTTCACCTAATGTCTACTTTCAGTCCCTAAGCTAGTTATTAGAAGCTATTTGTGAAAATAAGTTGTCTTTGAGAACCGCGCTTCAGTGGTTCTGAATGAGTAGAGACGATATCTAGAATGTGAACTTTTGCATGCAGGAGAGAAGGGAGTGGGGAGTCAGGGGGGAAGCACAAGATCGCTTTTCTTCCTGGTCTTTGGGATTTCTCAGTAGTGTCTGGTCTTAGCAACTCTTTTAACCTCCAGCTGAACTCTGTTTCCTTATTTCTAAAATGGCAACAGTAATGTCTTTCTACCACTAGATTGTTGAGAAAACCAAATTAGGTCGAGTCTTATTTTCTTATAATTAGCTACAATCTAACATATTCAATGCTGTTAAAAAAAAAAAAAGTAGGATGGGTGCCATTGTTAATAAGAGGAGAGTATCTTTAAATTTTTTTAATGTTTATTTCTGAGAGAAAGAGAGAAAGAGAGGGACGGAGACACAGAATCTGAAGCAAACTCCAGGCTCCTAGCTGTCAACACACACACACACACACACACACACACACACAGGGCTCGAACTTGCGAGCCGCTGCAAAATCCTTACCTGAGCCAAAGTCAGAGGCTTAAGTGAGTCACCCAGGCACCACAAGGAATGTATCTTTAGATCTCTTACTGTAATTCAACTATGCACTCCTAGTATTGCCTCGGTTTATAAAAAGCAATAATGGGCTGTATATTACAAATGGTTAATATGTCACCTACTCTAAAAACTGACTTTGCCATGTGTCAATCTTATTCCAGTTCTGTGAAATTTGTTTCTCCTCAATGTGAGATGATGCTAGACTTGATAGCTTTTTTTTTTAATGATTTTATTTATTTTTGCGACAGAGAGAGACGGAGCATGAACGCGGGAGGGGCAGAGAGAGAGGGAGACACAGAATTGGAAGCAGGCTCCAGGCTCTGAGCCATCAGCACAGAGCCCGACACGGGGCTCGAACTCATGGGCCGTGAGATCGTGACCTGAGCTGAAGTCGGACGCTTAACCGACTGAGCCACCCAGGCGCCCCTAGACTTGATAGCTTTTTAATATCGTGTTTATCACTATTCATAATACTCAGCAGAAATGCAGAAAATGTTCACTGGAAATGTTATACGGTGGGTGAATAGATGTTAATTTTCCAATTAAAATATTATTAGTCCAGAAAGAGAGCCACATTTTCAGTGAGCCTTTTTCTCTCCTCTTTTCCTCTGTGTTTGCGCGTCTGGGCACGACTACACTTCTTGGCTGCAAACTCAGCATCAGTATCCCCATAAGGAGTGATTTCAGATTTCCTGTATTAAATAATGTAGATACGGTAGGGGTGAAAGTGAGATATCTTACTAGGAAATCAAAGAGTCTTAAACAAAAGGCCCTCTGTCAAGAATGATGTCCTTTGTATGCTCTTTGCCTCTGTGGATGACGACGACAACAACAACAACAACAACAGCAACAGCAACAAAGTGGCAAGTTGATGCTTCTGAACTATACTGCTAAAAGCAAAGCAGCAGCCTTGCAGGTGAACTTGGAACAATGTGTCTGCATCACCTTCTCGAATGAGCCATCTTATTAGGGATAGGACCTTCCCACTCTCAGACGGTATGTAAAACTATACGTGGCTAACTGTAAATGACCACTGAAAAATCTTTAAAATTTACACATATCACAGCAACATTCAGATTAAAGACCAAGTGTGAGTCCTCATCACCTCTTGCTTTTCAACTCTTTCTGAGCTTTTGCCTTTCACAAGCATCGGTTAAAAATCTGAGATGACATACGTCTTCCGATGCTTTCGTCTTGGGGAATGCAAACAGCACTGAATACGGTAATTTTAGAACCAAACAGAAGTGAATTGGAATTTGGTCTCAGGGAATGTTTCAAACAAACAAACAAACTAACAAACAAACAAACAAACACATTGCCATGGATGATTTCTCTGACTCTCATTAACATATAATTCTCAAAGACACAAATATGTTTGATGTGTATGCACTGATATATAAACTCTGTGTTCACTTCAGCTGTACTGTGAAATGTCACAGCCATACTGTGAAATCTCATAAAATTTTGAGATCTATGTAGCACACTAACAGTATATTGCTGCCTCAACCCTGACAAGAAACAAGTGTCGAGGGCTTCCTTTTATATGTTTCAACGATGTTTAAAATATAGAGACAGGAATACACAGGCTGCAGACATACTAAAATATATGAGTTTTCTCCATGAGAAAACAAATGTGTTAAAGACATTACGCAAAAACATATTTAAAGCAATTGCTAACATGAAATCTGGATATCTAAGGTCAGTCTGGATCGCTGCTTTCCCATCTTTCCTCAAGTGAAAGAAAATTACATGGATTATTTAAAAATGAAAGCTGTATTTCAGTGTTGGACATGTAAAATCAAGACTGAGCACCCCTGAATTCTTGATGCATCTTCTTTCTGCAGATATCCGGTAAAATAGTGAAGGCCTAATGGCAAATTCAAGACTAGATGTTTGAGGGTTTATAGCACCATGTTACTTTACTGTGTGAGATTTATTCTGTTTGTGAAAGAATTATTCTTAAGAAGTGGGGTACCTGAATGAGGAACTTACTATTCATTACAGGTGATCACAAATCAAGTAGGAAAATGTAGTGTTAGCCATTTCTGGATTAAAATATGTCTTCAAAAAAACAAAGTCATTAAAAATCCATTATTTCCTTTCCTGATAAAGATCAAATTTGTTTCTAAATATTCACATATTTAAATGAAAGTTCACTACTTTGAGGATTTTTAATCAATCGTGAAGTCCATTACATATGAGAAGAAAACTAACAATACAAAAATTCACTGTGATAGTGATGCGCGATAACAGATCTATCAGCAGAGTGGTATTACTAGTGTAATAAACATCTATATTGTTACACTACACATTTTACTGAACAACCATACAGAGAATTAAAGGAAAAATCATCTAGATGGGCAACAACATGTTCTGTGTCTGATCCACTTTTCATTTGCCATACATTTATTCTTTTATTTTTTCTCTTAACTTTCCCTAAAGTTGATGGGTTTAAGACTGCTATTTCTTTAAAAGCTTAACAGCTTTTACGACATTTTATCGTGGTGTTTCTTTAGATAGTTCTCAGCAGGACAGGAGTTCGGCATTATACAAATGCAGCGTGTGTGTGAGTGCCCATGTCCACACATACAAATATGCATATATGCATACAAGCAAAGAATAATATTTTGGAGAAAACTAACAGTTTTAATCCACAGGATGCCCTTCAGACACTGCTTTGTCCTCAAAGGACAAATAAATACCTAAAATTGAAACCCCAGGGGAACCTGGGTAGCTCAGTCAGTTAAGCGTCCAACTTCAGCTCAGGTCATGATCTCACGGGTCATGGGTTCAAACCCTGAGTCAGGCTCTGTGCTGACAGCTCAGAGTCTGGAGTCTGCGTTGGATTCCTTGTCTCCCTCTCTCTCTCTGCCCCTTCCTTGCTTGTGCACTCTCTCTCTCTCTCTCTCAAAAATAAACTTAAGAAAAACTGAAACCTCAATATATTTAATTAAAAGACACGTGAAGTAGAAGATGCGGACATGGATGAATCACTGACAAAATGTATGATGTCATTTCAGTTATATGTGCTGCCTTGATGAGAAAGACAAAATTTTGAAGCTTCAATTTCTGGTCTGCCAATGACTGTCTAATTTAGTATTTTGAAATCTCCTTTGATTTACACCAGTAATGATCTGACTTAATAAATAGTTGCTTTATATTCTCACTCTTCTCCCAAGAGAAGCCCTCCAGTCTATAGTTATTTGTCACTAGTAACTATAGGGAATATACAAAGACAACCACAAAAGTCATATAGTATTAGAAATAACTGTATGTTCTGGGCAGTAAGTGACATGATCTCGATAAACAGATAGCTGAGGGAGTTTTCAGTAAGAAAAATGTAGGATATCTACGGACTAGACTTAAATTCTTATGTTTAGAACTACGACTTAGTTAATGTGGTTGACCTCTCTTAAAGGGAAGGTTTTATCAGGTGAAGGCATACGATCTCAAACAGACCTTTCTAAACTTTATTTACATGGGCATCTCTTTCAGAGTAATATATAATCTCAAGAATATTCATGGGAATTAAAATAATAGTTTATAATTTGTTATGGCTGCAATACTTTACAGAAAATTTATATTTTGGTCATATTATTAAATACTGCATTACAGTGAAATAGAAAATAGCAACACAGTAGATTTAAATGCAACCTCATCAATCATGACAAACGTAAACAGACTAGGGATTCCAAATAAAAGGTAAATAACATCATACTAGATTAAAAAAACTACCCAACTGTACTTTCTTCAAGAGAAGCACTTTAAATATAATGCAAAAAAGAGGGGCTCTTGGGTGGCTCAGTCAGTTGAGCATCTGACTCTTGATTGCAGATCAGGTCATTCTCTCACGGTTCTAAAATCAAGCCCCATGTGAGGCTCTGTGGTGACAGCACAGGCCCTGTTTGGAATTCTCTGTCTCCCTTGCTCTCTGCCACTCCCCCATGCACATATGTTCTCTCTCTCACAAAATAAGTAAACATTAAAAAAAATTAAAAACATATAATGCAAAAAGACAGTCCAAAGTAAAAAGAGAAAATAAACACACACATGCCCACACACACCACACACCAGAAGCTAGATTGCCTAGTTTAGTATCAGACAAAACAGACATCGAGACAAGGAGTAATAGCTTCACAAATAGACACTATATGGGGCCATTAACAAGTCTCAATCATGTTTTTGGCATCCACATGGGAGTGGGGAAGCAGGCCACAGCTCATCACTGTGTTAGAGCTCAAGTGCCCTAAGGAGATAGCCCTCATGGGTGAATGGCCCATTTCAGTTTGTTGGAGATCAAACAGCTGCACAGGGTGGTAGAAAACTAGAGTCTGGACGACACGAAGTGAGAGTGTGCACAGCTGGAGGGAGATGCCTGTGAGATGGGCAGACTGATGACATACTAGAATATTGATCAGATGAGTAAATATACGAAGGATAAAGGGAGACATCCCATGTCTGTGAATGAGTCTAAGAATATGAAAAGGTAGGTATCATTGTGAACTCATGGTTTTCAACATAAAAGTTTGATAAATATAAACATTTCATGTATGCATGTATGTATGTATCTGTCTATCTATCTGTCTACCTACCTACCTACCTACCTACCTATCATTATATAGTCTGCGGAAGCAGATGCTAAGCCAGACTTTGACATGCAAGATATTTGTAAGTGATCAACAACTACAGAAGGTAGGGGGGGAGAGGTGAGCAAAGGGAAAAGTCAAACTTTCTCAAACTCTTTTTCAACCTCAAGGGAAGCTTTGAAGCATAAATGGCCTTCCAGACTCATTCCTCAATGGGCTGAAATGCCCAGGGCCTTTAGACCCCCGAGATGATCAGTCAATGTGGATTTCTTCCTGAAGGACCATGAGTCGGGCGAGGTAGCTCTCCGCAGTTGAAGATAAAGCCCTGAGACCTGAAGTCTGTCTGCGTCTACTCCCAGCAGACACATTTCTAGGTCCATTACATACCAACCTACAGATACACACACACACACACACACACACACACACACACACACACACACACACACGCTTCAGCTATAGTGCTTGTTTTGTAACAAATTTGCCCTGGTATGGTTGATGTACTTGGGAGCATTTGGGGCCTAATATAAATTTTGAGTAAGTGTCTATGCTATTTCCCCCTTTAAAAACATGGATAAAAGTAGAAAATTGTACTCAGTTAATATGAGGTGGTGGGAACACACAAAAGCCCCATATGCACACTCCACATTTAGCAGCTGTCTCGATTCATTGCATGTATTGTTGTACATGGTTGTGTTTTGTTACATTTTTCTTACTCGTAAACTGTCCTCTATGTATTAAAACTAAAACCAAACAAAAAACCCCACCTCATTAAACATCTCAAAATCGTTTCAGTGCCCTGCTTCAAAATGCCAAGCAGAGAGTGTAAGTAAAGCATCCTCTCTGCGTGAAGAACTGAAGGCGACAGAGCCCAATCTCCCCTCAGTGGCTCCTTTAGGGGCCTGCTGTGGCTGATTTAGTGGTTTGACATGTCCCTAGTATTTCCAGAGACTTTAGCTGTTGAGTAAAGCCATTGATTGAGGGGAGAAAATGGTGGGAAAAAGAAAACTGACAGTAAGACAGAAGTGAAATGTGGCTATAAACTGGATCAAATATTCAGTTTTTTTTCCCGAATGTTCAGTTTTGATAAAATCTTGATAAAATATCTATTATACACACATGGCCCAAAAGACCTATAAATGAAAGACAGAAAAGTCTGCGCCAAGATTTGAGGCTGTTAAAAGTGGCTTAACTGTGGCATTTGGAACAACGGAGCAATGACCCACATCGGTCCACGGCAGGCGTTGCAACCCTTCCTTCTGATTTCAGATTACCCAACCTTCCACCAATTCATAGTAACTGAGAAGCTATAGCTCTTCCAAGATCCACTTCCATAAAAGACCTCAAAAATTTGTTTTTTTCCAAAGGTGAAGTACCATATTTACCATAGTCATTATGTATTTTTAACCATTTTTTATGTGTGAAATTATGTTTTTATTAGGTTCTTATTTTCTTTCTTTTATATGTCACTGATGAAAACGTTGAGTGTTTCTGCTCCAACCTTTTTCCATAAACCCTGTGGTTTTTGTTGCCTGATTACGCATAGCGTAGTGATTTTTAGGAATGTGTGTAACATCACAGAACTAACTGTATATACATATGTACACATCACACTCCTCTACTATATATAAAAATTGTATGAGATGATATAAACAAAAATATATGGCCATATAAGTACATATGCTTCAATTAGGATCATGTGATCTCCTTTTTTTTTTTTAGCTTTATGCCTTCTGATCTTTAAACAATTATCTATAAAATGAAATACATTAAGCTTTTTTTTTTTTCATTATGAAAAGTAAAATAAAGGGACAAATGCAGCAAAATGCTGAGTTGTTCTAGCAGCAATTTCTTATATCCTAGGCAAGGAGAAAGCTCCATTATGGGAGCAGCTTAGCATAGTTTAAAAGCACAGTTGGATCATATTTAATAGCAAAAGCATCCAACTTGGGACAGCAGTGGGGTCCCACAGCACTAGACAGCACACACATTTTGAAGGTTAATGATGACCTAGTCTATTCTTACACTGCATTATTCTACTCTATGCAGAAATTTCAAGAAAAAGGTAGAGGAGTACGTGGGAAGATGTGCTGAGGACTGCCAGAATAATGTACAGGTATATATGTAGTTTTATTTCTTATGGATTTTATCTTCCCACGTCCATGCCTGTCATAAGACATCTCTGATCATTTCTTCTCAGAAGAAGTCTGTTTTATTAAACCCCAAGGAAAAAGTTGTCTGAAAGACTCTTCCGGCCCTGGCCGTTGTTTTCCTGCTATCTGCTATTTAAAGGTTGCTGCAGAGAAGCCTCTGCAGAGCCCAAAAGAGGCGGCAGGAAGCTAAGAGTGAGCGGGAGTGGGCAGGGGCTGGGTGGGCACCACGGCCAGGGTCACCGCCACAGAGGCACTGAAGTGTAAGATCCAGGCTCTGCAACAGGAAGGCCAGGATACCCAGGAGGGGGCCAAGCGCCCTCTCTGCTCTCAGGCGAGGGGGGGAAGTCGAGCCTGGGAGCAGGCAGAGGCTGAGGTGGCCTCCTTGAACCCCAGGATCCAGCAGGTAGAAGAGGAGCTGGACGGTGCCCAGGAGCGCCTGGCCACTGCCCTGCAAAAGCCAGAGGAAGCTGAAAAAGCCGCTGATGGGAGTGAGAGAGGAATGAAAGTTACGGAACACCAAGCCTTGAAAGTTGAAGTAGGGGTGCCTGGGTGGCTCAGTCGGTTAAGCATCTGACTTCAGCTCAGGTCATGATCTCACTGCTTGTGAGTTCGAGCCCTGCCTAGGGCTCTGTGCTGACAGCTCAGAGCCTGGAACCTGCTTCGGATTCTGTGTCTCCCTCTCTCTGCCCCTCCCCCACTCATCCTCTCTCTGGGTCTCAAAAATAAATAAATAAATAAATAAATAAATAAATAAATAAATAAATAAATAACATTTACCAAAAAAAAGATGAAGTAAAGACAGAATTCCAGGAAATCCAACTCGGAGAAGCAAAGTGCATTGCAGAAGAGGCAGTGGGAAGTATGAAGGAGTGGCTGGGGATTACAGAGGGGGACTTGGAGGGCAGAGAGGAGCAAGCCAAGCCGCAGAGTCCCTGTGCCTGGAGACAGAGGAGCCAACCAGACCGACAGACCTGAACGTGAAGTGCCTGAGTACTGCTGAAGAAAAGGACTCTCAGAGGGAAGACAAATGTGGGGACGGGGTAAGGCTCCTTGCGGATACAGTCCAGGAGGCAGAGCCCCGTGCCGAGTTTGCGGAGAGGTCGGTGGCCAAGCTGGAGAAGACAACTAATGACTTGCAAGATCAGCTGAGAGGCACCAAAGGGGAGCACGCCTGTACCAAGAGGCCGGCTCGACTCTGCCTGACCTGAATGAGGGGTACAGCACCCCAGGCCCACGCTGCCTCTGCTCCTCCCTCTGACCTCCACTCTGCCTTTCCCTCGCCAGACAGAAGCTGGCCTTGGAACTGAGGGCTGACCTTCCACTGGAAGGCTGCTTTCTCTCTTTGCCACCTCTCTCCCACCCCAACTCCTGTGTCTTTTTCAAAACACTGTCCCTGCCTCTCTCCTGAGGTTTCATTTGGGCTTGAGGCTGAGCACCTTCGGAAACAACATTTAAGAGAATGTGAGCACCATGTAAAGGGTTCTTGAAAGCATGTTGCGTTATACACGTTTTACAATTACCTTTTCTGTTGTTGATGATGCAGCAGCCATTTGTACAACATTCCTAACAATTCCACGTCTGAGGCAGTAGTCTAACACCTTCCTCCCATATGGAAAGAAATGTTTTGACTTAATGCATACTGTCCCCTCCACAGGGGAGGGAGGGAGAAAGGCAGGGGTCTGCCTTACTGAGGGCCAGAGACAGGAAAGGGACCCACGGTGATTCCACAGTGATTCCAGGAGGAATAAAAAACGAAAAAGTGTGGCTCACAGTTTCAGCTTTAAGGCATCTTCAAGCAACTTTGTTTTTATTTTTATTTTTTCATCAGAATTGACCAAATTGAGATGTGAGCCCTCTGAGACCAAATCCTTCTTGTATTTTTACCCCTTTCCCAAACCCTCACAGAATGAATCAGGTTCCCCTGATGTTGAGGTGACCACTTACTTGCTCTCCTGCCTCCTTTAAGGAAAAGAAAAGAAAAGAAAAGAAAAGAAAAGAAAAGAAAAGAAAGAAAAGAAAAAAAAAGGAAAGAAAAGAAAAGAAAGAAGAAAAAAAAAGGAAAGAAAAGAAAAGAAAAAAAAGGAAAGAAAAGAAAAGAAAAGAAAAGAAAAGAAAAGAAAGGAAAGAAGAAAAAAAAAGGAAAGAAAAGAAAAGAAAAAAAAGGAAAGAAAAGAAAGGAAAAGAAAAGAAAAAAGAAAAGAAAAGAAAAGAGAGGAGAGGAGAGGAGAGGAGAGGAGAGGAGAGGAGAGGAGAGGAGAGGAAAGGAAAGGAAAGGAAAGGAAAGGAAAGAAAGAAAGAAAGAAAGAAAGAAAGAAAGAAAGAAGAAGAAAATCATGTGTTTGCCATTGATTTGGCCATATGAAACAGACTTGTCTTGTCACTTTTTTGTGGGTCTGAAGCTGTTGCCTCTTAAAGTGCCACCTCATTGTGCTTTGTATCAGTTAGTGCCAGAGAGATCTTAAGTAGCTTATGTCCAAAACTGGTTTTAAATTTTATGTTATTTTGAAACTTTGCTTCTTTAGGGTTGGGGCACACTGGCCATCCCAATGGCTGAGAACTCTCTGCAGTCTTTGGGCGGATGTTGTGCTGATCTTTTAAAAAAAAAAAAGTTTCTTTCCCTACCCAATTCCCCTTTTTGGTGAGGTTTCTGTGAGGTCTGTTAAGTATGCATCCTGCTGCTCACTGGCTTAAAATGCACTCTCCTTTGGTGTGCTCGCTCTCTCTGGGGGCTAATTGAGAGAAAGAAATTAATACTGCAACTATTTTGATATTGCAAATCAACAGGTGTCCTTTTGAAATAAAGAACCAGCCCCTCCAAAATAAATAAATGGAATACATGAATAAAGCTTGTTTGAAATGCCTTTGAAACGGCAAAAGGAGAGTCATATTGAGCATTTCTCATGTGTGTGTTAGACATCTGCATATCTTCTTTAGAAAAATGACTTTCCATATCTTCTGCCCATTTCTTGAACTGGATTATTTATTATTTGGGTGCTGTGTTTGAGAAGTTCTTTACAGATTTTGATGTGGGAAATCAAATAGCTATGTCCTGGGTTAGGAGATTATAAAGAACACATTGCAAAGCAGAAAACTGCTTTCTGGCCTTGCTGAAAACAGCAGACCATGCTTGGTTTATCTAGTTCATATCTCTCTAGGGGGCACTCACTTTGCTTTTCTAGTTCATGTCTATCTAGGGGTTAGATCCTGCCTATTGTCATAAATTCCACAGACAATGTTATCGCATGGAATATTTTATCCTGTCTTGTTTTTTTGCACGTTTTCTATACGTTCTTACCGGCACATAGCCCACCAACGTATTGCGCAATGTTACGCTAAATGTCATCTCAGCACATGCAGGAGCTTGAGGGCAGCTCGGGGAGAGTTCTCATAGCCTCCCTCTCACCTCCCCTGACTTGGATGGAGTCTTTAGTCATCCTTTGTGCCCCCCTCGGCTTTGCTGGACAAAGCCGAAAGCCAAACTCACAACTGGTGACTCTGACGTGATCCCACAACTTGGATACTAACCCTTCATCACATGTACCATTTGCAAATATCTTCTCCCATTCCTTAAGTTGTCTTTGAGTTTGGTTAATTATTTCCTTCGCTGTGTAGAAGCTGAAAGGGGAACCCTCGCGCACTGCTGGTGGGAAAGCAAACTGTGCAGCCCCTCTGGAAAACAGTACAGATGTTCCTCAAAAAGTTAAAAATAGAACCAGCTTATGAGTCAGCAATTGCAGCACTAAGTTTTTACCCAAAGGATATAAAAATACAGAATCAAAGGGACACATGCATCCCAATGTCTATACCAGCACTGTCAACAATAGCCAAAGTATGGAAAGAGCCCAAATGTCCATCAACTGATGAATGGATAAAGAATATGTGTTATCTATCTATCTATCTATCTATCTATCTATCTATCTATCTATACCACCCCCACACACACACAATGGAATATTTCTCAGCCATCAAAGAATGAAATCTTGCCATGTACAACCGTGCGGATGGAACTAGAGTGTCTTATGCCAACTAAAATAAGTCTATCAGAGAAAGACAAATACCATATGACTTCACTCATACGTGGAATTTAAGAAACAAAACAGATAAACAGAGGGGAAGGGAAGAAAAAGAGAGAGAGAGAGAGAGAGAGAGAGAGAGAGAGAGAGAGAAGCAAACCAGAAAAGACTCTTAAGAGAACTCTTAAGAAAAGACTCTATAGAGAACAAAGTGAGGGTTGATGGATGAAGTAGTCAGGAGATGAGCTAGATGAGTGATGGGAACTTGTGATGCATACTGGGTATTCTATGTTAAGTGATAGAGTCACTCAATTCTATGAAGGGAATGGGGAGGGGAGGGGAGGGGAGGGAAGAAAAAAAGAAAAAGAACAAGAGGAGAAAGGGAGGAAGTTCTTGCAGGTCAAGGGGGGAAAAAGGGAGAAGCTGACAGGTCACAGGTTATGCCTGAGTCAATGAACCCTAGACTCTCAGCTTCACCAAAGTTTCCTGTGCCTCATGACCTGGAAAAACAGCCAGTCAGGGGTTTGCCCAGTGAAGGTATCTTGGAAAATCTTCACAGAATGGAAGTTAGAATCCCCATTCTTACCAACCAAGTCAAGTAGCTTGGTAACACAAAAATAAAAGCAATCCACTGAACACTGAAATTTTCACCATGTCCTTCTTTATCTAAATAACTTCCTTAGTATGTTTCAATCCATATCCCTTTCTCCACACATTATCTCTTGATCTCTGTCCCTGTAACTGACTCTTTTTTCTATCTTCTCTGAGTCCAATTGGCCACATCAGAAGTATAAATCAATAGGAGTATACAACTGCCCTAATTCTTGTCTTTTCTAACGGAAGCAAAGAAGAAAAACAACCTACCTCACAATACTAGATTCTGCCAATTCATGATTCATGGGAAAGAGTAATGGGTAACAGATAAAAAAATCCAGAAAATAGGCCCTTCTGGGAACACACACACAGCAAAAACTATAGAGTGCATTTAGTCTATTAGAACTTTTATTTGAACCATTATGTACAGTTAGAACAGATCTGTGAACCGTGTGGGAAGAATTCTAGGCTCTAACATTTGTAGCCTGTATACATTAAGACAATAACGGTACCACCAGATGTCTTTCATATGAAGATTCTCTCTGTACCTGCTCATTAATTCCCTGGGATTCCCAAAGTGTCAAGGAATAGACATTATGCCTCATCAGGCAAAGAGTATAAATGTACCTCCCAAAAGGCTTTAGAAAACTCAAAACACTGAATGGCTTAGCTTACCCAAAAAATAAGTTACCTAAAGTGGTCTTCTCTACTGGCTGTGAAAGTTTATTTGAATAGTCTAAGAAAAAGTGAACACAGTGTATATTATATCTAATATTCAGCTCTACATTACTAAGTCTGAGAGACATTCTTCTTCCACAAAGGTTGTAGTCATTGCATTTTTCAAAACCTGTGTGACATATACCATCACAACGTTGGTTAAAAGCAACATACAGGGAAAGATGCGTATTTTCCAATTGCAAAGTCCTCTTTATTTCTCAGAGATCAAGAAAAGGATAGAACAGCAGACAGCTCATAAAATTTAAAAGTAATACTCAAAAAACATATCAAGTCAACAGATATTTTCTTCACCCTAGATATGTGTTTTATTAGACACAGTTCTGTAGCTTTCTGGAAGACATTTCATCATTAAAAAAAAAAGTATCTTTTCTTGCCCAGAATGATTGGCATCAAAGCAAATTTAAATCTCTGTGATCTTGAGAAAACAAATTTGTTTATGATTATTTTGAGACAATATATAGAGTAAAATTAAGTCACTGCTAATGAGAAAGTAGAAATTGGGTCTTAACTTCATAAAACTATTTTCTTGAAACAAAATCTCCAGATCCTTTTATTTGAATACCAGGATTAGAGCTATGTTTATTTTATTGCGATATAATCTTATTTTCTAGTAACTGTGAAATATGAAATAAATCATAAGCATACTTCAGTGACCTCAAAGGTTTTACTGTCTTTTCCTTATCCTTTAAGGAGCCCTATATTCCCCTTAGAACTTCCTCCAACCCGATCATCATAATGGCCTTCAAATACTCATGATTACTTTTAATATATGCAGAAAATACCTACATTTTATGTAACATTTTCAAAGATGCTAATTTTCAGGTCTCTACAGGGTTCAAAATTAACCATCTCAAATATGAGCTGATAGCTATTAATAAAGGCATGATACCACATAGGCAGATTTCCAGTTTACTAAGTTGCCTTATCAACATTCTTTAAAATACAAAGAAAGCCCCTCCTTCTCCCCTTCTCCCCCTTCCTCCCTCCCTTTCCCTCTCTCCCTCTTCCTCTCTCTCCCTCTCCCTCCGTCTCTCCCTTTCTTTCCTTCTTTCCTTCCTTCCTCCTCTCTCTTTCTTTCCTTCTTTTCTTCCTTCCTTCCTTCTCTTTCTTTCTTTTTTTCTTTCTTTCTTTCTTTCTTTCTTTCTTTCTTTCTTTCTTTCTTTCTTTCTTTCTTTCCTTTTTTTCCTTCCTTCTTTCCTTCCTTCTCTCTCTTTCCTTCTTTCTTTCTTTCCTTCCTTCCTTCCTTCTCTCTCTCTCCCTTTCTTTCTTTCCTTCTTTCCTTCCTTCCTTCCTTCCTTCCTTCCTTCCTTCCTTCCTTCCTTCCTTCCTTCCTTCCTTCCCTCTCTGTCTCTTTGTTTCTTTTTCTCCAAGCAGGTTTCACACCTAGTGTGGAACCCAATGCATGGCTCAAATTCATGACCCTGAGATCAAGACCTTGAGATCTAGAGCCAGCCGCTCAAATGACAGAGCCACCTAGGTATCCCACAAAAGACTTTGTAATAATGGAGCTCAGTGTGATGGGGGAGGAAATTTCTGGATGTGAGTTACTTGTTTTTTCAAGGGGAGGAAGGTGATTAGTACAAGGAGGCAAAAGGGGGGTTGCTACTGGCTGTCTTCAGAATCTCATGTTCAAAGACATGGTACTTCTAATGCATGCCATCATCAAAACGACAAATGACTGAAGATAAACATTAAGTACAGAAAACCTCATAAAATTAAGATTTATGTCAATGGGTGAGATTATTTTACAAAATCTGCTCTGGTAAAGTATGAATGGACTTGATATAAAAACTTCTAACTGCCACATAAAACAAATATGCTGCCCTATATAAACTCGAAGACAGAAACAAAATTATATTTGCCTATGTTTAAAAGCTTTGGTCTCTTCATGTGTGATTTCTCTCGTTTCTTTCTTATAGATTATTGATGCATGGTGTACCAAGAAAATATATATATATTTTAAATTATCGAGGATACTGTGAAAATTTGTATCTGTAGCCTCACCATGTTGCACTTACGTGCACTAATGATATTAAATACATACTTAGTGCTTTGCCTATTTGGAGAAATAAAGTTGGAGTCCTTATAGAAAACATAATTTCAAAAAAAATTGTGTATCAGTTATGTCCCATGTGGAGGTGGGCAGTATAGTACACACAGAAATTATTTTGAATTATCAATTTGTTTACCAATTTGTTTCTCCCTAGCTATTGAACCAATGCCAAGTTCCTTGTTTTAGGTATCTTCTAATTCAAGTTGTATTACTTGAAAATAATACTTGAAAGTAAAACTGAAGCTTGCTGAATTAACACAACATAGATATTATTGTTGACATGAATAGATTTGTCTCCTGAGACAAGAGCTTCTTCGCATATAAAATAATTTTTACTTACACATGTTTTTCTACAATCTTATTACAATTTAATTTTTGTTGTTGTTATTGGTAGAATCTTTGCCACGTTGAATCCAGAGTACAAAATGGAATAGAAAAATAAAATTGATAGAGAATATACCAAGAGCCTACAAGAAGAGGGCAAGATAACAAATATTTCTTGAGGGCCTATTTCAGCCAGTCTATATACCTTACCTAATTGATTTATCTTGGCAATCAATAAAGGCAAATGATATATCTAAATTTTAAATTGAAAGTGTGGATGCCTCAGTGAGGTGGTATAATTTATCTATGACCTCATAAATATTGATTGGTGGGACTAAAAATTCAAAGTGACTTCTCTGTGTATTTCCAGTTGATGGCCATACAGATACATAAAATTCATTTAAAGTGTGTGATCTGTATTTATGTAAGAAACAGAGATGAGAATCTATGCTATCACAAAAAAGACTTTCCTAGAGAGAATCAAGGAATTACACATATATTAGCAGACTGTCCCCACTCTGTAAGGACTTAAGTCTTTGGCATGGCATGTCAGTGTCCCTTCAACGAGCGCAATCTACTCTCCAGGTTTATCTCCACGCTCTAGTCCTCACACAGAAAATTCTTGTCAGACGGCTTCCGGCTTCCAAGACCTTCCCCGCACCATCTGCATTATTTTATTCTCTTGCTTCCTCTGCCTCAAATGGCCTTATCTTCTGAGCACTGGCAGGCAAACCCATGCTATTTTTTTAAGTTGCACATCCTAGGTTCACTACAAAATGAAATATTCTGTTATCCTGTTTACGAGACTAGACATACTCTCTTCAATGTGTCTTTGGCTAACTCCCACCCCTAAAAGTCCTTTCTCAAACACCACCTTCATGAGGACCCCTGTGACCACCCTATTTAACATTTAAAGTCTCTTCTACCTCTCCCTCAGTTTCTCTTACTCTGCTTCTCGTTTTATATTTTCCATGGCACTTCTAAAAACCTTCATAATTAACTTTCTGGGTTTGTGCAGTCCCCAATGGCAAGTATGAGCGAACAGATATCTAAGCAAAATGGGGTGAAAATTGCATTCCTCCCTTGTCTGGATGCTCTCCAGATTTGCAACTAAGAAGTGCTGGGGGCTGCAACTGAGGACATAAAACTTGAGTGGCTCTACAGGGAGTATCCTTCTATGGCAACAGAGGGCACGCCATTCTGCAGAGAGAAGTAGGATTCTAAGCGGGAGGGTGAGAGAGGGATAGAGTGGTAAGGACACCAAGAAATTGACAAAGAAGCACTCTTGGCTTCAGACACCTGTTGATCCATGTTTTATTTACTTAAGAGGCCCAAGTTTACATCCAAGCTTAGGGATGGGTCATAGCCTCCATGTTTTGTGTGAGCTAGCTCTTCTAGTTTTCTGTGAAACCAAGAGCATCTCCACTAATAAAGTATTAACATTTATCTGTTTTCTAAGCAATCTGCATTTAGTTAATGTGCATTTGTCTCCAGTTGTAAACCTCTAAATACCACTTCTTCCCCCCCTCCCCCAAAATATGCCAAGGATTGGTTAGGTCAATGGTTGGTTTTAGTAATTTTCATTTTTATTTTATTTTACTTTTTTAAATTTTTTTTCAATGTTTATTTTTGAGACAGCGAGAGACAGAGCATGAACGGGGGAGGGTCAGAGACAGAGGGAGACACAGAATCTGAAACAGGCTCCAGGCTCTGAGCGGTCAGCACAGAGCCCGTCGTGGGGCTCGAACTCACAGACCGTGAGATCATGACCTGAGGTGAAGTTGGACGCTTAACCGACCGAGCCACCCAGGCACCCTGAGTAATTTTCATTTTTAGTATGTTTTTATTGAACTACATTTTTTAATGTTTTTTTTTTTTTTACATTTTATTTATTTTTGACAGAAACAGAACCCGAGTGGGGGAGGGTCAGAGAGAGAGGGAGACACAGAATACAAAGCAGGCTCCAGGCTCTGAGCTGTCAGCACAGAGTCCGACGCAGGGCTTGAACTCAAAAACAGCAAGATCATGACCTGAGCCTAAGTCGGATGCTTAACCGACTGAGCCACCCAGGGGCCCCTATTGAACTACTTTTTAATTCCCTTTATCTATTTATTTTTTTTAATGTTTCTTTATGTTTGAGAGAGACAGACAGAGTGTGAGCAGGGGAGGGGTAAAGAGAGAAGGAGACACAGAATCTGAAGCAGGCTCCAGGCTCTGAGCGGTCAGCACAGAGCCGGATGTGGGGCTCAAACTCACAAATTAGGTGATCATGACCTGAGCTGAAGCCAGACGCTTAACCAACTGAGCCACCCAGGTGCCCCATTTTTCTTGAAGTACATTTTTAAATGAAGCACTGAGCCCATAGATGTGAACATTGGTAGATAAATAGCTTACAACTTATCCTTTCTCTTCCATAACATGAAGAAAAAACCCTGACTTTATAGATGTCTTATACATATTTGGAAGTTGCTCAAATAAAAATTTTGTAAACTATCTGTTGGGCACAGAACACATGTAGGTAAAGGGCTAAATGCTTGATACTCGGCTTCACGCAACCATCCAAACAACTATCTGCCACAGGTGTTCTTGCTTTTCTCGAAGTTTCCTTATGTGTATTTGATGGCATCAGACACAGAAACCAAGTGAACTTGGTCAATCACCCAACTAGGCTATACTCAAGCTCAGAGGCAGCCTTATCTAGAGGTTCAGGAACAAGCTTTGGAGTCAGATTGCCTGGGCTTGAATCTCAGCTGTCACTTCAAGCTGTGACCTCAAGCAAGTTCCTACCCTTCTAATGCTTAAGTCCTCTCCACAATGGGCCCGCCTCACAGGACTGAACAAAGGTCAAGTAAGTTTGCAATACGCTCAGAAGAGTACAGGCCCAGAATGAACGCTGTATAAATTCTTGTTGATTTTTAAAAATCTCATACCAAATTCTATGTTTGTTTGTTTTCAACTTGATTTCTCACACAGAACTGAAGATAAGGTGATAATAAAAAACAGGTACCATTTACTGACTGCTTACTACATAAGGGGAATTGGGCTAAGAACTAACTTAATCTCGGGTGATTCTTAGGACAACTTAATAGAAGCACTTTCCTGTAAGTATGGCATGTTTGCAAAGCAGAAATAGTGGGAAAAGGAGGAGGAAGACGAGAAAGAAAGGCAAGGCAAGGCTTTTTTAAAAGCCCTTATTGAAAACCTCAATGCTTGAGAAACGATCATCGCAACTAATCTATGAGGTGGATGCTCTTTTTCTTCACGTTTTATGAGTGATGAAACTGACATTAAAAACTTAAGTGTCACACAAGTACAGTCTTTAATCATAGCACCTATTGAATTACAATGTTCTTTTAAAAAGGAGAATGAAAGCACATCTACACATCTATTTGCAGAATGCATAGCCCGGGGCAATTACTATTTATTTTTCATGATTAAAACACAAGAAGACAGAGGATTTTAAGTCTATCAAAATTCTAAGCCCAACAAAAGTGTAAGTTTAGTTCACATTTGGGACAAAAATCAGGATCTCTTTTAAAATTCATCAACAAGCGTGGCTAATAGTATTCTCATGACTAATGCTACTGTTTTTTCTTTGCTTTAGAGATCCCTCTACTGATGTAAAGTATCTACAGATAATATTTATGTCTAGAATAGACTGAAAATAACACTTGTATTGAATGTTCAGTGGTCCTACTAATGCATTCTCACTCTGGATTTCCCGTGAATACCTTGATTCTCAGAAGGTAATTTTAACATTGTAGCTAAAATTCAGACTTTCTTTTATAAGATTTTTGTGGTATACAGAGATGGGTAAATACACATTTGTAACATCAGATGTTACTATTGAACATCCATCAAAAGAAGCTTAAGTTTATCATTTATCAAAGCTATCACAAACTTAAATGAGTCTTGCATATAATTTCTATAGTGCAATCTCACTGAACTTGAATATGAACCTGAAATTTTAAAAATCACTACTAATATTTGAAATACAAATCACCGTTATCTAACGGCTCTTTGATTTAAAGTCAAAGTCCTTTTTTTTGTTTGTTTTTTGTTTTTTGAGAGACAGAGAGAAACAGAGCATGAACAGGGGAGGGGCAGAGAGATAGAGAGACACAGAATCTGAAGCAGGCTCCATGCTCTGAGCTGTCAGCACAGAGCTCCATGGGGGGCTAGAACCCACAAACGCGAAATCCTGACCGGAGATCAATCGAACTAACCACGCAGGCACCCCTGAACTTAAAGTTCTTAATAACAGTGCTATCTGACAAGACACTCTAACTTAAACATACTGTACATGCACATATCTGAGTTGAATTGAACAATAACATCTGATAATGTCATTCAATTAATGCTTACTTGCAAGGAGCAGCTTAGTGTAGCATTAACACTGACAATGGAACAGGAAAAAGGTTTCATTGTTGCTGTTTTCTTTTTTAATACCGTATGGTTCTCCAAGAAGACATAACCACCATTGACACATTTATAAATCAAACAACAGAATGACACTGAGATATATAAAGAGACAACTGTGAGGCACGTAAGGAATGATGTACAAAACTGTAGTCATGCGATTGTACTATATACAACTCTCAGAAAATGTTAGATCAAAAAGACAAAAAAAAAAATCAGTGTATAGTGTCTGTGAATAAAAACAACATGATTTTATATCTATGTGTAGGGAGAAAAATCTTCTGCCCTGAGTCAAAAAAGAAAACATATTATTTCTAACTCTAGATGAACATTTGTAAGAAGGAAACCAGACTAGAAAGAAAGTCTCAAAAAGTGAAAAATAAAACCATCAAGGCTATAGTCTCTAACGTAAATGAGATTAAACTAGAAATTAGAAACAAAAGGATAAAAAAAAGTCTAATACATTGGGCAAATGAACACTAAAAATAGAATAATTCATGCTCATTAGGATACTTGGGTTATGCAAGAAATAAACCATAAAATATCATATATTTAGAAATGAACACTCTAGGGAACATACTGAATAAGTACATACTCATGTGGACAGAAACTATAAAAATGATATAAATATTCCCTTAAGAAAACTATTCTACAAAAGTGTGAAAGACAGTATTAAAGAAAGAATAGAAATGATTAAAACAGGAAAAAGGAATTTCATCAAAAAATACTTTTATGAAATAATTCCTAAAATGACCTGGCATGTTTGAGAAAGGGTCAAAAAAGGTATGGAAAATATAAGTCACATGAATAACAAAAAAAGTCTTCAATACCAGGCAGGAGGTATTGTAAAACATTATAAAAGGAAAATATTTGTATATATTTGAATACACTAATTTGTATTTTAATATCTAAATAAGTATCAATCTAATGGACCTCGACCCAGAAAACTCATAAATTGTTAATGTTCACTGAAAATGGCATATGACTTAAATATACTACTAAAAATAAAGAAATGAAAAATCCATTTAATTAGCACCAGGTATCTGTTTAAATATATATAATTGTTATACTATTTAGAACCATTACAGAATTCTTAAAAAATTGGAAACTTTAAAAGCCAAAATTCTTCTACCAAATTCTAGAAATAGAAAAAGTAAGAAGAATGTATGGATTAAACTCATTTTTGTGCCAAATAGATGAATAAAATATAAATAAATACGATTAAGCTGAGGACTAAAAGACACATCATGAGCTAGGAGACATCATCCAGGAAATGAAAGGATCATTCAATATTAGGAGATAAAACTTAGTACTCTAATAGACTGAAAAAGAAAAAAAAAATCTTAATGGAGAATGAAACTCACCTAATTAGTAATGGCTGTTGAAACTAATTTAAAAATACATACATACATACATACATACATACATACATAAGGCTAGCAACACAGAAATACAAGGGTATGCCCACAACCTGGTAAGGAATTTACCTGAACTCTATTCCTAACATTTAGCATCAAAATACAACCACAGCAACTATTAACAGTATTTGTGATGTATTTTTCAGTATTGTGATGAAAGTTCTACCCAATCCAATAGCCTTAAGAGATAAATTAATTTCTAGATAGCATTGCCTTCTCATAAAATCTGGGCAAACTAACTGCAAAATTCTGAGATTTTGTATTCTATACTGTGACAAAGGCAAGCTAAATGTACAAAATAAGTAGTTTTCTTATTTGCCAACAATAGCCAACTTCTGAAAGTTTTGGCAAAAAGAATACATATTCAACATATCGGCACAAACTACTTACTTAGAAGGAGGTTTAAGGAAAAGCACACTGTCTACATTATAATCCCATAAAATTTAAAGGACACACATATCAAATAAACTCACCAAGGCAGAACAACATCTTGTTCCTGAAAGGGAAGTGTCAATCTTCTGAAGATATAAATCATACCCTCATTAGTCTACAAATTCAATGCTATTCCCATCAAAATCAAAATTATCTTTACTATTATTTGTAACAAAAGCTGTTAATTTACATAAGTTCACATAAATGAGTATATAAATACTAGTAAGAAATGTTTGCCAAAAAAAGGTATAATTTGGAAGAATATGCTTTAACAAAACTCTATAAAGGTCTTATGACTAAAATAGTTTAATCCTAACAAATGAACACACACAGTAGTTTAGAATGAGACGAATAATTAAATAGAAATAGTATTTAAAATCTTGCCATCATGATAGATTGTTCTAATGAATGGTACAAATGCAGGGAATAATGATTTAAGAAAAATTTAGCGATATATATAATAGCACAAAAATGTAGCAATATATATTAAGGATGTATTAATAAGCTAATGGTAAAAATAAAGCCAAACTAAATGCAAGCTGAGATGAACAGAGATGGAAAAGTGTGTTTTCCCTATCTGTTAATATCTTCAAAGTGTAGCTTGAAACTAATTATGGAGATATGTGGCTAGGACCTACCTGAAATCTACTATCGCCTTCTTTACAACTAATGGAACTTCTTTATTATTATTGGGGGAGAGCAATATATCCAGCTACCTGTCAACATTTCTCAGCCTACCAGGTATCTATGATTATGCTCTGACTAATCACAGAGAAATGAATTTTGGGAAGGATTTCATGAAAGTCTTAAGAGGCACGGTTAGATCCCATTTTCCCATCTACCTTTACTAGTTTGGGCTACCTGAAACTCAGGTGCCATGGCTGAAGTGCCAACAATCTAGGAACAATGGAACAGAAGGATACTAGCTAGGCTCAAGGGACACGATTTATTCCAGGATGTAACATAATGGCACCTGACCTTCAATCTCTCAACTCCTTTTACATGGGAGAATAAACTAATGTGTGTTGAAGTCACTATTGTTTTTGGATTTCTGTTATGTGCAACCAACCCTAACAATAAATTATGCAGGGTACAAGGGATTCAGAGATGATTAGAGATAATGATTTAAATATAAACATAAATATGGTAAAACATAAATGTTAGAAAGAAAATAAGGACTGGACCTGAACATCACCACCCCCCCCCATTCTTTACCATGGAATGAGAGCTGTTATTGTATTAACACAATTCACACAATTATATTGGAGACAATATTCCACTAGTAACACTGAACAAATCTCAGAGTGTTGTTGGAATAAATGTACTTGCTGACCTGACCATCATGAAACTTTTTTTCTCTGTAATTATTCCAGGATTTTAAGGAGCAGAGATCAGATGGGGAAACTCCAATACTCAGTAAAGCATGGTATAACACATCCAAAACATTTTTTTTTTTTGAGAGAGAGAGAGAGAGAGTGAGCATGTGCAAGAGAGCAGAAGCAGGGCAGAGGGAGAGAAAGAAAAAATCCTAAGTAGGTTCCATGCTTAGTGCAGAGCCCGAGGCAGGGCTCAATCCCACGACCCTGGAATCGTGACCCGAGCCAAAATCAACAGTCGACCTTCAGTGGACTGAAACACGCAGTCGGCCCCAAAACCTTACTTTTAAGTCATTTTTAAAGAATCACACTCTTATGGATGTTTCATTAAAAATTTTTGCTCATCAAGATTATGTAACTACTATGAACCAAACATATAGTGGATGTGCTCTGAGGTATTATTTTTTCCCTTACTAGTATTCTAAACACTTTCCTTAAGTATATAAAAATACATTCTATAAGGTAACATTCTAATGAACAGATGTAAAACTTGTGCTAAAAAAACAGACTTAAAACTTTCTCTCCTGGTATCATATATTGCACATTAAAATGAAGACCAAGATAAATCTAGCTGAATATATGTTTTAAACATATTTTTAATAATTTTAATATTAGCATCAAGACCAGTGGCCCATTTAAAAATGTTCTGGAAGTAGGAAATGTTCCTTGTGCTATACTGATTGAGTTGATTTTTTTAATGGGTGTGTATATAGTAGCTTTGAAAACAAAAATTAAACCAGGTTTCATGAGATGTGAAAAGCTTTGCAGTCTAATACCCAACGGTGGGGGTGGGGGGTGTCCTCCTGGGCACACAACTGTGAAAGTTGGTAGCAACGCAAATGACCACTCCTCTGACCTGTCAGGCAGAGCTCTGTCATACTCAGAGGAACATCAGAAAATGCAAAAGAGCATTGGCAGAAGCTTGAAGGAATATGGGACAGACGAGATCCGAGGAGCAGGTAAGAAGAAAAAAGGCAGTGAGGGCTTCTCTGGGGGAAATGATGGACTCCCGAAGACAGATCGGGGCTAACTAAGCACTACATATGGTCCAATGAACATTACAGACATTGAAACTGTAATTTTCTAGATGATATCATTGGAGACTCCTTTCTACTATTGCTGGCCTAAAGGAAAACTTCTGAAAACATTCTCCAGCTGCAGTGTTCTATGGTGGAACTCTACAAATGCAAACTTCAGGTCTGGAATGTAAAACCTGTCAGAAGGCAAACTCCTTTACCCTCTCTGCCTCCACTGCGCACAATACCTGCTAGTTCACCCGAGATGTTCATCACTTGCTGAACGTGCCTTTTGTTGTTACTCTGCTTCAGTGATCTTCTTCATTTTACCTAGAGGTAATTCTGAACATCATTTCAGCGTCCAATCCGCATACTTTTTCTTGTACGGAAAGTGATAGGATTGCCTCTTCTGCTCCCTCTCTCTCCTGTTCACACCAAGTACAGGGTTGATTCACTATAGATTCAATGGACCTGGATATAACATACTTGTACCACAGAAGTTGTTTTGATGGCATATCTGACCTTGTCCCCCGACAAGACTGAGGCTATTTCAAGAACGGGAATTTGAGAGTACTGGAGACAAAATTTCAGTGTTCCAGCGGAGAAAAAGATAGCTTGCTCAGAAAGAACCCACCAGGCAGACAAGCTCATTCATTCATGTGTTCACAGTCGGGCAGGCAGAAGATTACAAGAAGCTCAAAACGAGGGGTACCTGTGGGACTCTGGCACATCTCACTTCCCCAATGCTCTCTTCATTTTCCCTACTTTCCACCCTTCATTTACGTCTGGCTTCCCAGCCCCAAAGCCGCTCTCTATGTCTAGAGTGGGGGGGCGGGGGAGGAAATCCTCAGAGAAAAGATTGCCTTCCTGTCTGGTAAGAGAAGTGACCTAACCAAGTGTTCAAACGTAAAAGGGTACAGACTTAAAACTGGAAGAGTGGGGCGCCTGGGTGGCTCAGTCGGTTAAGCAGCTGACTTCGGCTCAGGTCACGATCTCGTGGTCCGTGAGTTCGAGCCCCGCGTCGGGCTCTGTGCTGACGGCTCAGAGCCTGGAGCCTGTTTCAGATTCTGTGTCTCCCTCTCTCTCTTCCCCTCCCCTGTTCATGCTCTGTCTCTCTGTCTCAAAAATAAGTAAACGTTAAAAAAAAAATTAAAAAAAAAAACTGGAAGAGTGTCTTCCTTTTATACCTTTGATAGGTCTTAAAATTTAGAATAATCTATACCATTCTGAGAGCTTAAATGGTGTGTTGTGAACTGTGGTATTTTAAACTGTTGTGTTTATATGAAAGCTATTCAGATTTGTGGAAGGATTTAGTTTTATAAAAATATGCTGTTAGTTGATAACTCAATATAAATATGATACAATACTACAAAGCCCAAGTGCGAACTTCATATTTTTTTCTTTGACCCATCCTCAGAGCCCACAGGTATCTGGCGAACATCAGGCATCCAGGGAGTACTTTTGAATGAACGTGCATGTGAATGAACGATGTGGTATGTCATATTCAGAAACAAATGAGATGGATTATTATACACTGTCTTCAGGAAAAATCACTGCACCATATTGTACTTAACGTACATTAAAGTTTTCTCACAGGGAGGCAGACAAAGGAACAACAAATAGCATGGAGTAATGCCAGAGTGTATGGGTACAAATCCTGATGCCAGCATCTTGAACTTGGACCGCTATGATCCTAAGCCATGACTATAAATACCCCATCTGTGATTTGTCAATCCATCATTGGGCAGACTACTCACCTAAAATCAGAAGACCCAGTGACACATCCTGAGGGAATAGTTAGTTATGGGTTGGTGGTTTGCTATACCCCATCTGACATCTTTTTTTCTGTTTTTTTTTTTCTTCCTTTTTTTAGTATCTCTCTAAACTGGTTTTCTTTTTATTAATCTATTGACATTGTCACCCGAGCAAGTGAACTTACATGTCTTATTAAAATTGGTTTTATGAATGTTTTCTGCTTTGGAAATTATAAAGAAATTAGTTCAATTACCAATGGGTATAGAGACCTAACACATATTGATGTAATCTTCTCAATTCATATGTTTCATATAGGTTTTGCATTTTGTTTCTATAGCTATGAAAATTTATTTATTTTAATTTTTAAATGCGTATTTATTTTGAGAGAGAGAGCTGTGAAAGCAGGGGAGGGGCAGAGTGGGGGGAGAGGGAGGGAGAGAGGGAGGGAGAGAAGGAGGGAGACAGGGAGGGAGAGAGAGAGAGAGGGAGCAAGTGAGGGAGGGAGGGAACCTCAAACAAATACAGCACTGCCAGCACAGAGCCCAGCTTTGGACTTGATCCCACAAACCATGAGATCAAGATCTGATATGAAATCAAGAGTTGGACACTTAACAGACTAAGCCATCCAGGTGCCCTGTAGATACAAAAAAAAATTTAAACATGTATTTTTTTGTTCTTCCCTTTAGAAAGTTAAAAAGAAGATTTTCTTAATTACCTCTCACTAATTCCACAGTAGTTGCAGCATGGTAAAATCAAAGAGGCATTGATATATGTGGCCACAAAATTTGACAGAAATACTACCAATGTCTACTGCACACACCAATTAACATACCTAAATCAACACATCCCCATACATTTAGAATTATAACTTTCTAAATCATTACATCCACATCACTGCCCTGTACAGTTTTTATAATACAGATAATGGCCAAATGGATTGTACTGCCTTGACATTAGAGCCTGCTTTTCATGTTTTTAATACTTTTTAAGTATGATGAATATATATCCAAGTCTGTTATAAGGAAATAAAATTATGAGAAACACAATTAAACTTTTAAATTTTAAAAATCCAGCTGACTTTAAAATATCTCTTCTGTTTATCTTACCAAAGAAGACAACAACCCTAAGGCACTATTCACCACTAAACTGTTAATTAGCATTCACATTTGACTTTAGAAAGAGGGGGGAATGTGCAATTTGCATTGTCCCTGTTCAATAATTTCAGATAAATTCTTGAGAATACTGAATCTGATCTATATTTCTATGGTTCTCTACATATCAGAATACTGATAGAGAAAAGAACTAAAAAACAAACTGGAGGAATTGCCTATTAATTCAGTGAGTTGCTAAGTGCTCTTTGAATTCCTAAACACGCCAATGAGAAAGAAAAATAAAGCATCTAATTTATAGGTCAACACTTTAATTGTTAAAGGCTATTCAAGGCATAGGAAAGTCTATTCTTTTCTGACCTAAGTCATTTAGGAAATGATGTGGAGACAGTGAGCAAAAGGGAGAACATCAAGTGATCAGACACAACAGACTCTTAAATATTTAGTTGGAAAATCCCAGAAGTGGAAGTGGCCTACCCACAATGTATTTGGAACTCACAGACTCTGCTCTCCCACTACTGTCAATAGGCAGGTGGCCATCACATGGATGGGCAGAGGAAAGCCCTGGGCCTTCATGACTCTAGCTTTCCTGAAGTTCCACCCTCTGTCACAGTGTGACTTCCAGGGGCAACAAAAGTGTGTGACAAGGCTGGCTCTGGAAAAGTGAAGGCGGTAGAGTCATCACTGAATCGAGCCAAATATTTGTCTTTGTTGAGCTCTGAACACCTGCTGAGGATAGGCTGAGGCTACTAAGGTAATGGATCAAACAGCCCCTGACTTCAACTGCAAAACCCAGTAGGTAAGACATCACCCTGGTGAACAGGAGCACAAACCCCAGAGACAATAGGAGTTTAAGGCTATCGCACACAAAGACAAGGACTTCTCTTAGCTAGGAGACGCTATGTGAGATTGTGCTTAAAATCACACAACCAGTGTAGGGGTGAGGTGAGTGGAGCTGGAAGTCAAACCTGGGTTGCCTGACTTTGGACCCTAACATTTTCACGCAGACTTCTTTTAAAAAGCTAAGATTCTTGGGGAGCCTGGGCGATGTAGTTGGTTAGGCCTCCGACTTTGGCACAGGTCATGATCTTGAGGTTCATGCGTTCAAGCCCTACATCGGGCTCTGTGCTGACAGCTCAGAGCCTGGAGCCTGCTTCAGATTCTGCCTCTCCCTCTCTCTCTCTGTCCCTCCCCAACTTGGACTCTGTCTCTGAAAAATAAATAAATATTTTTAAAAATTTAAAAAATACATTAAAAAGCTAAGATTCTCATCATTTCCTGTTGTATGCATTATATCAGCCACCCGATCTCATATGCATAACCACAATCTAATCATATTATGGGAAGAAAATGAATAGTAAAAAAAGGAAAGGTATGGGTTTGGGAGTGATACTGAGCTGGGATTGAAGCCACATCCTATGTGTGGCTAGAATCTCTACATGTGATGGAATATGACATTCTACCTTTGCAACCCTGACCAAATAAACTTCAAGTTCATTTTCTCTAAGTGGATATTGTAGTATTATCTACTGCCTAGGGTTATTGTACAAGTAAAATAAGACGGTGTGTGTAACAGTGCACACAGAAAGAGCTAAGGAATGTTAACAGCTACTGCTGAGGAAGGCAGATGTGCAATACCTTAAGGTGACCCAGACACTAAGAGTAGGAGTAGGAGAAGGGTCCAGACACTAAGGAGTAGGGTCCAGTCCAAGCCCTTCCCAATCACAGCGAAACCAGACGTTTCTCTATTTCCAGCCATTGTGTCTACCCTTTTAATCTACTTCCTCTCCAAATGTGCCATCAACCTGTTCATCACATTTCCAAATCCTTTCCATCTTTTATGACCAGAATTAATGACAGTATGTCTGCACACCTTCCCCATGCTTCTCAGTGGGCATAGTCTCTTCCTCCCTTGAATGACTAGCACAGCATCAGTGACCCCTTCGTGGCACTCATCATTTTCAACTTTTATGAATGTGACTTAGAGGTGCCTATGTAAGGAAATTACTTGCCTACTAGAAAATAAACAAAGACAGGGGTTATATAATAAGTGAAGCATTCTCTGTGAGTTCAAAAGCATATGGACTTGCCTCTAGTTGACGACCACCTTACTTCTTGAGTGTGCTTGTTTCTCAAGTCCTTCCAGAACCACCCCCCAACACACACCAATTTGGTTCTTGCACGGACACAAGTAGGAATATGAAATGTAACATAAAAAAAAAAGTTTTTCATCCTTGACATTTTACATGACTTTGTGAATGAAAAGCTTTGACTTTTTTTACATGCAAAGCACTCTGACGGTGGGGAAAGCTCAAAATGGAAAACTGGAAAGCACAGGTAATGAAAGAAACCCTGCCACTAACTAGCTTTGTGACCTTGGAGTAGTCACTTAACCTTAGCTCACTTAGGTGCCTCTAGGGAGCTTTCCAGCTCTAACATTTCTAAGATGTCATGATTTTACTTTCTTTTAATTCTCTAACATAAATACAACCTTTCAATGTTAAATAGCACTAACCTTAGTGGAGAGCTATCTTATTGGTTTTGTTCATGTTATCGGCATGACCTTTCTGGTGCAGTGCCCCCTGTGACACAAGATAGAATACCAAAAGTCACAGTCCACAGCTCACTCTAATGAAAAATATAGTTTCTAATTGCAGGCTGGCGACTACCACAATATTACCCTAATGAGACAGCAAAATCCAAGAACTAGATCTCCCTTGCAAATACATCCTTTGGCGTGCAGATATACTAATGCAAAATAACAGTGTTGAGCTTAACTATAAACGAATTGTGAACTTTTGCAGTCCTGAAGCAACAGGAAGCAATTTCATAAGAGTATCCTGCAAGTTCCATGCTTGTACAGCAAGCCAGCAATGCTGAAATGGTTCTTCCCCTTGTTATGATATTATTTTATCCTGAATGTACTTCTACCTGGAATGTCCCATTTTCATCTCTTATTTCAGGACAACCCTTCCTTCAAGCTCTTTGTAAGTAAAAATGGCACCATCTTTGAAATGCTTCAAACTATTGTACTTACTTTGCCTGAAGAATAGCGTGCCTGTGTCTCACAAACTTGAAAATCACACCTTCTTTGATAAAGTGAAAATTAGACCCAGCCTCTGTCATCCTCTAATCTGATGTGTCCCATGGTCAAACTAACCAGCACTGATCTCCGACTTTCTTCTCCAAGGAAGAAAAAATCCTTCTCCATCACACCAAACTCCACCATTTTCCTACTAAGGCCAAGCTTTTTGTGAAGATTGCATCTGTAATTTAATTTATTTCCTCCTTCCCAATTTGTATTATAACATGTCTATTTCCTGTTGAGATGTCTCGATAGCTTCTCTCTAGGTTTAAGATAATATATATATATATATATAGATAGATATATATATAATAGATATATATATAGATATATCTATTATATATATATAATAGATATATATAATAGATATATAGATATATATAGATATAGATATTATATATATATAATAGATATATATATATATTATCTATATAATATATATCTATTATCTATCTATCTATCTAGATAGATAGATAGATAGATAATATATATTATATATATTCATTCCTAACCTACTAGACCCTATGTGTTTGGACAGTTCCCCATTTCCAAAGCCTTATCTCATTCCATTACCTGCCTATCTTCCTTCAGCTTTCATTCTGGCAACACCAAACCTTCCTAGTGGCAGAAATATCCAAAAGTGAGGTACTGGGTAAAAACTTTTAAGGTTAAGAGACAATGGAGAAAAGGAGTGCCTGGGTGTCTCAGTCGGTTGAATGTCCGACTTCAGCTCAGGTCATGATCTCATGAATAGTGAGTTCAGGCCCCGCGTTGGGCTCTGTGCTGACAGCTCAGAGTCCGGAGCCTGCTTCAGAGGCTGTGTCTCCCTCTCTCTCTTCCCCGTCCCCGCTCATGCTCGCTCACTCACTCTGTCTCTGTCTCTTTCTCTCTCAAAAATAAATAAACATTGAATTTTTTTAAATATTAAAAGAGAGAGAGAATGGAGAAAGAACGTATGTAAATACGTGAACTCTTACAATTGAGTGACAACATCTAGAGTACTGTGGACGAGCTGGATTTCGAATGACAGGATCACCAACCACTGCCAGTACTCCCGCACGCCATCAACTCTCTTTGCTTAGCTTCCTCTTTCTACCTAAGGATATTGCTTCATTACGTGGCCCCTGGGCTAGGAGACAAGGAAATTTGACCTTTTGGCAGGATGCCCCGCTAAGGTACAAGGAACAGAGGCACAGGGGTTGTCAACACAACTCATAGACTGATACAAAATGGATTCTTGACTGGCATTTACTTCTCATTTGCCAATGGGGGTGTTTTAGGATGGCTGTGTCTTCAGTGGGTTTTTGGTTTCTTTACTTGCATTTTAAAACTTAACCCTTCACTCTACCTGGATAAGATCAGTTGTTATAGCAGATAAGCAGAAATAAAAAGCCTCCCCTCCCTTGGAGGAAGAATGAAGAAGTTGCCTTATTAGTGAACCTGTGCCAAATATCTGCACATTCTTTACTTTAGTGAAACAGTCAGAAAAACATCTAACATTTGCTGAATACCCAGTATTATTCAAAGTGCTTTGCAGAGATAACCTCATTTAATTCTCAAAACAGCCTTCAATGAAGGGGTAGGGCAAATAAATTATTATTATCATTTTCCAACTGAATCAAACAAGGGACAGAAAAATTAAGCTACGTTCCCATCAAAGAGATGGAGATTGCATCCAGGCTCCCCCACTAGTTTAGAGTATCCATGTGAAGTCTTCCCTAAGTCAAAATGGCAGAAAGTGACAAGTACACCCACTTTCTCGAAGTTCATCTTTTACTACTTTGCTTTAATGAAAGACCTACATTGGTAGGTAATAGCTTTTTTTTATTAAAGCAAAAATCTTTGGGTTTCTTTTCCTTAGTGTTACCAACGTAAATCTTTCATAAAACAAAGTGGTTTAAAGCGAACTTTGAAAAGCTGGGGGATATGTTCCATAAAGCCTACCTTCCTAAATAAAATGTAATCTTCCTAAATAAAATGATCATACCTGACCAAAAACAGGGAGGATGTGAAGGTCATGGAAGCAAAGGGGTACCAGGTGGCTTCTATGGATTGACCAGACTCTGAGTAAGGGTTTCTTTCCCCAACCCCCCCCCCCCCATCAACCATCTACTGACTATTTGTACAAATACAACATAGCAAAAAAGGATAGGAACTCTGGCTATTTTTAACCTCTAGAATATAAATCCATCACTCATTTATTCCTTATAAAATTACTTTTGATTTAATCATTTTGAGTCATCTGCCTCTTTGGAGTGTTAATCCTAGTGTTAGGCCTACGAGGGAGTCACTGATGCTAACTTCACATGAGCAAACCCAGGTTAACTAAATTCCTATGCTTGGATCTCCCAGGAAAGGAAAGCCTAGGTCAACCAATCAGTGCTGATCTGCTCTGCACAGGTTATCTATCCTGGCTTCATATAAGGGAGGTAACCCTTCTATAATCAATCAACATATGCCCAGTGTAACTCCCTTTTTCCTTCTCACTGTGATCCACAAAACCCTCTCAAGTTATTTACAACCCTTTGGATCTCGTATCTGCTAGACTGAATGTTGCCTAATTCATGAATTGCTTAACGATGTCAATACACTTTTTAAAATTTACTCAGGTAAATTTTGTTCTTTAACGAGAGGAACACAAAAATGTTTGTGAAATATATTTAATCACGTGTAGATCTAACAATATTGTCATAAGCCACATTAAAAGTCTATGATGTATACTGGGGCACCTGGGGGGCTTGGTAGGTTGAGTGACCAATTTCAGCTCAGGTGATGATCTCATGGTTCATGGGTTCAAGCCCCGCATCAGGCCCTGTGCTGACAGCTTAGAGCCTGGAGCCTGCTTGGGAATCAGGGTCTCCCTCTCTCTCTGTCCCTCCCCTGCTCACACTGTCTCTGTCAAAAATAAACATTATTTTTTTTTAAATCTATGATGTGTAGCTTTAAATAAAAAATCTTACTGAGGTAATTTTGAATAATAAACACAGTGTATTAAAAAATAAAAACTTTATGAAAAAAATTAAAAAATAAAAACAGTGTATATGTGTGGTAAATCACTTAGGTCAGGAGCAAGTTTGGACCAAATCCTCCTATCTGAATAGTCAACAAGTACATTTTGACTGATGAATGAACCAACAATAACTTGATTGTTTACTTTTAATCATTATATACATAATGCTTCTAGAGAAATGGTTTGAAAATCAAAAATAAAACTTCTCAATATCCTAAGATTTTGGTTGATGTTACAACAGTAAGAATGTACTACAATATTTTAAACAATTTATTTTGGTGGGTAATTTATTTTCCTACTCTTTTGGATGAATATATACAATCCTTTAGGAAAATAAATGGATCACTTACATTTTTAAATGCGTGGTACTACCTTTGGGGGAAAATTTATGTTTTAAAAACCTGGATTATCTGGGGATTTATGGGAGTGAACATAATAAACTAGAAAATGTCTGGCTTCTACTCGAGTGTGGTAATGAAAGGTTTTAATTTAAGTATTGTGAAATTAAACATTTTCCAATTATGATACTTGTATTATTTAGAATATGGGGAAATGATGGAAGGAAGTTTAAAAATATGTAGAATTCACAATACAACATGGCTATATTTTCAACTTCTAGTAACAATAGAAGATATACAACATGTCTATTCATTATGTTCATTTAATATATGCTCTAAGGGCAGTCTGGTGTTTCTAAATACTTTTGCCTCATTAGCATGTCAAAGCAGGGGTAAAGAGACAATGGAGAGGGAAAAGGAGTATGTTCACTCACCTTCAGACTGACAGAGGTTGCATTATATTCAAATACAAGAGCTAGCTGGAACCATTAGCAAAATTCAGTATCATTCCAAAAAAGCCACGATATGGCTACAGTCATCTAGGTAATGTAAGGAATTCTCCCTGTGGGCCCTGTGGGTCAGAACTTCCTGGCTGGTTGTGTCTTTTTATCAGTGCTTCCTCCTGCTCCTGAACAATGCCCTTGACTGTCCTCCAAATCCGGGTTACTAGTTACTTCCCTCCAAAAGGCCACCGCTAGCTTCATTTATCAAAAATCTTAGTACCCTATTTTCCGCTGTTTTTATTCCTTAGGTATTTTCTGGTGACTGCCATCTTCACAAACACTCTCATATGGCACTCATTCACTTATTCAATCGTTCATGTAAATTTATCTAGCATCTCTTTAGGGCCAGCCCTACTTCCCGCTAGTCCTTCCCCTTAATACCACTAACATGTATCCTTATACATAAGGTTTAGCCCTCTTTTCTTTCTCTTTTTCTTCATTTTTGTGCATATCTCCCCAATGCAAGCATCTGTCAAATGGGAATTTGAAAGAATATAAACTTTTTTTCCCCCTGTCATATGCAATCTACCCTTTATTGACATAACTGATTTCAATGAAAATGCATGTTTGTTCCACAGACATCAAGGGTTCCCTCTGAGAGAGAAGCCAAATTGTCCTTTTTCTTCTGAGGGATCACTTATTACCACACGTTGAATTAATGCACGACAATGGGTATCCTTTTTTCGTTTATTAAAACTGATCGTGTTCATTTGTAATCACTAGGAATATCCTTAAAAGAGCAAGGGAACCTTGATTTCAATATATGTTCAGATTTAATTATAAGAAATAAAGTTTAAATTATGTGAGAACACACGCTGAGCTCATCCTTGAAAGACTGGCATGAAGAAATCAACACATTAAAGAAGAGAAGATATACGTGGCACTTTCGCCATTTCAATTTAATTCTACTGCTTTACTAATGAAAATTCACCTAAACACAAAGTACCTTACTAATTATCTAATCACAGCAGGAAAATAATAAATGTAAACTGTACAATTGTATTTAGAATTGTGCTCAGAACTGCCTCGCACTTGGCTCTTCCCTAAGGTATGTTAAGCAAGAGTGAGACTTTAATAGATTATCCTAAAGAAAACTAAACTCTATTAACCCACTTTTCCAATCACTTTAGAGTATCTACCATTTGTGGGTTTTTTCTTTTCTGATTAGAAAAATTTGGGGGATCCCAAGTTCTCCATCTTTTTGTAAGTCTAGTTAAAGATTAATTGTGCATCACGGTGGGATGGAAAAGCCAATGAAAAGAAACATTAAGTTCAATGTTTAAACACAAAATTCACCATTTGTTGATGCACATAAATTTTAGGAAGATGGCTGAAGTGACGATCGCCCCATGACAGCATCTTAGGGAAATTTCATTTGCTCACTAATACTTCAACTTTCGAAGTAGAGGCAAGTTGTTACTTAGAGAAAAGCAGGAAGAAATGGCTGATTCTCAAAACAAAGTGCACTCCTGCTGAGTCTTATTTCTTTAGCTATCAAGAGTCACTGATTCTCCCTTTAAAAACTTAGGGAGTTATATAGTCTCCTTTAGCAATGTTCCTCCCAGCCCTAGCCAGAAAAAAAAAAAAAAAAAAAAAATGTTCACGACAATATGTATCAAGTTAAATCTATTTGTAATCTATCTCGTTTTTGTTTGTTTGTTTTTGTTCATTTGTTTTTAAACCCAGCGATGAAAATGGCCCTTGCAATCAGGAGGTTATATAGGGCCTAAATTGGTTTTGAGATGCTAGCATGAGCTTTAACATTTTCAAATGAGCTCAAGATTTCAGGTGTCGTGCAACTAACCCCCAAAATGTATAAAAAGCAAATGCAACAATATTACAGTCACAACTAGAAATATTTGCAAAATGTGGCTATTAGAGAAAGCAAACGATTAGAAACGGATAAACTTTCCTTATAGACTCCCCCTCTTCTTTATTTACACACACACCGACCTGAACAAATCCTTAAGAAACTATAGAACAGTGAGAACTATAGTCCTTAAGAACTAAAGAACAGTGAGTCAAGGGTTCAAAAATAACTACTCTCAAACATGAAACAAAAAAGATATCCACTAGGCACCAGTAAGGGTAAGGGTTACATGACTGTCAATGTGTTTAAGGTCATCATTGATTGGCTGATTCATCAGGGGATGGCCATGGATAAGTCTGATTTCAGTAGGTCCTTTGGCAGGGCATCTGGTCTTGCAAAGAAAAGGTGAAGTTGTGAATTAAGCTATAGCACAGCTATGTAAAATTTACCACTCACTAAACAACTGAACTCAAACTGTAAGTAATGGACTGAGGTCATTTATTGTGGATATTTCCAATGATATCAGACTATCCTAGGAATGTTTTAAATCCATGACTTAGAAAAAAGCTCAGAAGATTAGTTTTACTAATATAAATACTACACAAAAATCAAGATTCAAAATTATTTCCCTGGTACACTAGACTAAAGCTAACCAAGCACAGTTTAAGGAAAGTAACTACTAAGTTCTAAATTTAGGTTTTAAAAAAAAATCAATGAAACAAATATAAGCAAGAGAGACCTGAGATCGCAGTGGTTCAAGGTGAAAAAGATCTGAATGCATTTTCACACAGGGAGTGGGCAAACACTGACAAAAAACCACTTTAGGGTCAGTAAAAAAGTGAATAAGCATAAACTAAAGGTAATTGAGCCTTAGTGGCAATAAACAGAAGCGTTGTTTCCTAGGCACAGAGCTAAGTCAATGGTTCACATTCTCCACTTAATCACTTCTTGTTCATTTAATAATATGATAAGCATTTTTCATATGCAAGGTGAACTGCCATTAAAAAATGCACCTGAACCGTTTCAAAAAAACTGACAGCTGAAGGCTTCCAGGAGGAAGTCAATTAAAATGATGAGGATTCCAAAACCATGTCACGTAAATAGTTAATGAAAGCGGAGATATTTCCACACACAGAGAATAGCCACAGAGAATAAACTCACACATGTGGAGGCTACCATAAAAATTGGGTTTGTGCTCTTTCCTAGGGTAGAACTGAAGCTAAGAGGGAATAATCACTGAAAGGCAGATAGGAGACCAAAAGAATCACAAGTTTTGTAAACATCTGAGTTGCAAAGCAATAGGAGAGGCACCTTGTATCTCCCAGGGCCATGGCCAGTAAAAGCAGGCTCCCGGGGTCGAGGTCGATGTAAGGGTATTCCTGTACCCAGGTAGGGTGTGACGAGGAGCCGTGCAGAATTGCCCTTGAAACTGTGGTTCCTGAAAACTTCAAGAGTGCTACACCAGATTTATCTTGGCGTATTTTTAAACATGTGTCCTATTTATCTTGGGACGCATCGGTTTCTCTTTCTTCCATTTACACATTTCTCCCCAATGCCCAAGCCTCAGGGTCCTTTTCTGCTGTGTATTCCTTGCTTCTGCCTTCAGGGGACTATCTATTTATATTCCCTGGGTTCTTTACAGGAATTTTCTCCCACAGGGTTTCAACCTTAACTATTCAGCTTTAGGCTGAATTCTCTGGAGATGCTCCCTCCAACAACACACACTTGATTCCTAGTTTCTGTGCTCAGAATATGCCAGCCTAGCCTCATCTAAGCTCTGGGCAAACTATTTCTTTATGCGCCTCCGAACTGGGCCTCCGTTTCCAACAGCACATTCTGGGTTTTCCTTGGTACCATCCTGAGTTTGCTTTTACAGATTTTCAAGGAATGAGTACTCTAGCCTTTTCAACATAGTTCAGTGTATCCACTACATTGGATACATCCGCTACCACTTTCTCTAAATTCTAAGATGCTTTGTAATACACCGTCCCAATTCTACGTTCTGCTGAAACCTTCAAGGCATTCCATTAAAAAACAAAACATTAATGTTTACTTTTGAGAGAGACAAAGTGTGAGTGGGGGAGGGGCAGAGACAGAGGGAGACACAGAATCCGAAGCAGGCTCCAGGCTCTGAGCCGTCAGCACAGAGCATGACATGGGGCTCCAACCCATGAACCATGAGATCACGACCTGAGCCAAAGTTGGAGGCTCCACCGACTGAGCCACCCAGGTACCCCAAGGCATTCCATTTCTAATCAACATTTACCATCTTGCAGTAGAATAACAAATACAGCCTTTTTCAACTTCAACTGGCCAAGTATCTATAAACATCGAAGAGCAAACAAGGAGCTTTAAACTTGCTAAAAATCAAGTTAATTAGAAACTAGTGTTGCACAGATAGGACAAATTAAATGGCAGTGGCAGAAAATAGAGGGAGGAGTCATTATTCGGGTGAGTGTAAATCATTTGGGGAGATAATAGGACGAAACTCTAGTGTAGATGGAATGAAAACTAGAGCTACAGGTGAATTCATGAAAACACTGGCTGTAAACAGAAACATAAATTGGGGAGGGCAGAAAACTGAGGAGGGTAAGACATCTTTTTTTTTTTTAAGGTTTTTTTTTGTTTTGTTTTGTTTTTTATTTATTTTTGAGACAGAGAGAGACAGAGCATGAGTGGGGGAGGGGCAGAGAGAGAGGGAGACACAGAATCGGAAGCAGACTCCAGGCTCCGAGCCGTCAGCCCAGAGCCCGACGCGGGGCTCGAACTCACGGACCGCGAGATCGTGACCTGAGCTGAAGTCGGACGCTTAACCGACTGAGCCACCCAGGCGCCCAAGACATCTTTAAATTAAAAGAAAGGATTCAAAACTGAATGGAGGACATCTGATAAGAGAAACATTTTTTCCCCGCCCAGGAAAAGATTCTCATGACGTGTAAGGGAAGAAGGCTTCTTTAGATATTTGATCTCCATTAAGCCTCACCCATGTGGAATAAAACCAATATTTAAACTTTCCTACACCATGAACAGATCACATACTACAAATCAGACACACACACACACACACTCACTCACACTGTATCCTGAGATGAGCAATGAGAACAACACAACAGTAGCCTCTTAACCTTGGATCACTAAAATAAAGCATAGCTCCTTAAGGGGAGTGCTGGCCTGAGCAAGGTTTACTAACAACAACAACTTTCTTTTTGACTTTTGCAATTCTGATACCTGAAGGTACGTGAGGACTTTTGGAAATAGGATAGCATGCAAAAATCTGCTACTTTCTGCCACAAATAGACTAGTAACTATTGACAACTATTGACTAACAACCTTGGCAACTTGGTAGTCTTTATTTTAAAGACTTTATTTTAAAGACATTGGATTTTTGTTCCTTTTATTGGCAAGCAAGCAATCCCAAGTCAAAATTCCCTTGCGAAGCTTCTTGCAAATAAATTAGCATTCTTTTCTAAAAGACTTCCCCCTTCCCTGGGTCCTCTTTTGTCATTATGGTAGATATTCTACCTTTTATACACATGCAGAAACAGGTTTACGGAGGTGCTATAGCTTAATCACAAACTGAAAATCCATTGGAACCAGGATTTACATAAAATGTCTACATCTGTATTATTAATTCTTCTTGAGTGGCAAATTATCCCAAAACTCAGGAGTTTAAAATAAGAAATATTGGGGCACCTGGGTGGCTCAGTCAGTTAAGCGTCAGACTTTGGCTCAGGTCATGATCTGGCTGTTCTTGAGTTCAATCCCTGTGTCGGGCTCTGTGCTGACAGCTCGGAGCCTGGAGCCTGCTTCAGATTCTGGGTCTCTTTCTCTCTGTCCCTCCCATGCTCATGTTCTGTTTCTCTCTCTCTCTCTCGCTCTCTCTCTCTCTCTCAAAAATAAACAAACATTTAAAAAAATTTTAAATAAAAATATTTATTATTTCACAGTATTTGTGGGGTGGGAAAACAGCATGAATTAGCCAGGTGCCTGAAATCAAGGTGTTGGCTAGGACTACAGCATTTGGAGGCTTGGATGGGCGTCCGCTTTTGCGCCCACTCACTGAGCTATTAGCAGGCTGCTAACGCCAACATTACTGTTTCCTACAGTCATTACCTCCCTGCCCACATGGGACTATCCACAGGGCTTCCCAGAGCATGGTGTTTTGATTCACTCACAGGAGGAAGGCTAGATCAGAGAATGTGGAGGAAGAGATGTCTCTAACCTATTGTCAAAAGTGACACCTCCCATTTTGTCTGTCACACTATCTTCTCTAAAAGTGAGTCACTAAATCCAGCCCACGTTCAAGGCGAAAGGATTATGCAGGGATGCACATCAAGGGGAGATCATTAGAGACCATCTATCAGAAGCTGCCTAGCACAGGTTCCACATGGGAGATACAAACTTTAAATTATAAAGCAATTATAGATATATTCATGCCAGAATATTGACTTCAAAGGACATTTGGTTACACTTAAACAAAGAGATCTCAACAGTTAGTGTGACTCCAGCAATATATTTAAATGCCTTTTTTTTTTCATCACAATATTACAAATACACATTTAAACATGTTAGTGAAGCTCCAGGTTCAACATTTTAGGTTACTGAAGAATAATGATACTTCTGAAAAAGTTAAGTGAATAAATAAAAGTCATATGTTTAAATTCAGGAGAGATCTGTGGAAGCAATGAACACTAAATCACAATTCCACATGGGGGAATATTTCTACAAGGAGATAAACTTGCAGTCATTTTTCTCTCTTTGGGGGCATATGTCAATTCGAGGTATGAGGTGAATTGGATTGCTCAAAACAAACCAAAGGTAAAGAGAAACTCACCAAGCTTTGAAGAGCAGTACAGGGCCGATGGGACAAATTAAAAACTTGAGGAGACTCAGATGTATGGCTCAAATATGCTGAAATCTGGGGTTGCGTGAAGACCGTGGAGCTAGGTTGAAAAAGTCAAAAATAAAGAAAATCCCCCACTGTCTTATGATGCCTAGGAAACAAAGACCTGCTAGAAGGGGGCAGTGTTAGATCTATACAAAATGAGACAATGAGGAGAAAGCAGGGTACATTTGAAGAGCTGAGGTGTATATCTCCCACAACTTTTTTTTTTAAAGATTTATTTATTTTTGAGAAAAGAGAATTCAAGCGGGGAGGGAGCAGAGAGATAGTAGGACAGAAGATCCAAAGCAGGCTCTGCGCTGATGGCAGTAAGCCTGATGTGGGGCTTGAACACACAAACTGAGCCAAAGTCGGCTGCTCAATGGAATGAATCACCCAGGCATCCCTATTTCCCACAACGTGTTAAAAGCAAAGAGAGACTTTCGTCACACTCTCAGTCAAAGCTTGGAAATACATTAAAGAAAACAGAGGACAAGATTTTTTAAAGTAAACTGGAGGATGAAGTATTTCAACAAGAAATCCTAATTTAGAAACGGAATTCAAGAGACATTATAGAATTGTAAAGTATGACATCTGATGGTAGGAAGTTTTTGCATGGGCTTTACTTCAGGCTGACAAGAGCACAAGGAAGAATTAGGGATCTCAGAGCTAGGTAAATAGAAAATAGACAAATAAAATACATAAGCTGGGAAACAATGGAGGAGAAGACTGTGAAAGAGATGTATGTATCTAATATTCTTATAATTTACAGAAGGAAAGAAGATAATGGGGCAGAAGCAAGTATTCAGAAATATGAACGAGAATTTTCCAAAACTTATGACAGGTATCACTTTATAGGTTCGTGAGTTCAATGAGCCTTAAATAGATTAAATGCACACATACGTGTATGTGTGTGCACATGCACACACACAGAACCCTCACACACAAAACCTACACAGAGAATATATTGATATCCAAGACAAAGACGAACAAATAAAAACAAACATAACAAATAAAACAACCTGAAAAGGAGGAAGAGAAGAAAAAATGTACATTGTCATCAAAGGGGCAACAATAAGACTGACAGCTGATTTCTCATTGTAAATGATAGAGGCCAGTAAACAATGATACTGCAGTGATGATACTCAAAGCTTTAACTAGCCCTCTAAACCTTGGTGAAATAGTCTTCAAACCTGCAGCTGAAATCAAAATGGTTCATTTCACACAAAACAACACTAGAGGAATCCATCTCCAGCGGACCTACACAAAAATTGGTAGTAAAATGCCTTCTTTAGATAGAAAAACTGTAGGCCTAAATGGAAACATAAAAACAAAGTAAAACAAAAGAATGATGACACGAGAAGCTGTAAGTATATGAACGAATTTAAATACTAATTGTACAAAGCAACAATTGTATGTATGAGGAAATTTAAATTATATCTAGAAATACAAAGCATCAAAACAAGAGCAAAAGTACAAAAAAGAATTACTACGTTTTAAATTTTGTAAGGTTTTATCACTAGGGGGTAGTGACTAATCTCTAGGGACAATGATTTTAGTGGATTATAATAAGTCAATGTTTCATGCTCTCAATTCTAAGATACCACTGAAAGTGCAGAAAGATAATATATAAGTTAATAGAATACCAAACAAATGTTCGATTAAGCTAAAAAAGGCAAGAAAAGAAGAAAAACAAACATGAACAAGGGAAACCAAATACACTCCAGATGGCAAGATGGCAAGTAGAAATATAACTACATCTGAGCAATCAAATGAAATTGATTGTAAACAGACAAAATCTTTCATGGGAAAGACTAAGATTAGCAGAAGAAAACAACAAAAACTAAATGTTGTACACAAGCAACTCATTTTAAACCTAAAGTAAACATATGAAAGTTTGCAAGTAATAGAATGGGGAGAGATATACCACCAAAACACTCATCAAAATGAACTTTCTATAGCTATACCAATAAAGTAGATGTTAGAAGAAGAAAGATAAACTTTTGGTAATGCAAAAGTGATATCAATACACTAAAAACAGACCTAAGTATAAACCTTGACCTAAATGAGGTTCCAAATACGTAAAGCAAAAATAGATTGAAGGAACAAAAGAAGATCTAGAAAAATCCAGAATAGTATTTTTGCATGTCTCTCTCCATAAATGACAAAATGACTTAAAGAAAGGAAGGAAGGAAGGAAGGAAGGAAGGAAGGAAGGAAGGAAGGGAGGGAGGGAGAAAGAAAGAAAGAATATTTGAACACATTTAACAAACTTGATCTGAAATAAGTTGAATATCTCACCCAATAAGGGCAGAATTCATATTTATTTCAAATATACTTAGAATATCTTATGAAAAAATAACCAGGTGCTTGGATCTAAAGTAAATCCTCAACAAATTTGAAACCTTTGATATCAATCAGAATAGTCTATCTGGTCACAAAGAAAAATTAAGCTAGAAACCAATACCAAGAAGACAAGTAGAAAAATATATAAAAGCTGTATAAAGTTTAATGATATTTCTAAAGAATACAGGGATCAAATGAGGTATATTAAAAATAGGTCAAACTGAATGATAATTAAACATTCAGTACTAAAAGCTAAAGCATTCCTTAGAAGAGAATTTATAGCTTTAAATGCTTATGTTAGAAAAAAAGAAGGGCTTAAAATGGATGCTCTATGTTTCCCCTTTAAGTAGCTAGGAGAAAAAAATAGCTAATGAAACCCAAAATAAGTAAAAGACAGACAACAATAAGTTAAGGAATTTCAAAAAAAGAATATTTAAAAAATAAATGTAAAAATCAACAGACAAATATTTTTAGTATTAATAAAATTAGTAAACTTTTAAAACCTCTAAGAAAAAAAAGAAAGATAAAGAAGATTAATAATATCAGAAATAAAAAAGAGGGGAAAATAAAAACAAATTTATGCCAATAAATTTAACATTCTGTATGAAATTGGGAAATTCATCCAAGTATCCAATATAACAGACCTGGCAGAAGAAGAAATAATAAAAAAAAAAACTAAATAGTTCCGTAGACCCTAAAGAAATTGAATTTATCATCTAAGAATCTTTCCACAAAGAAAGTATCAAGCCCAGAAATTTAAGTTTTCATGCGTGGAGTATTATAAACAGATAAAGATGAAATAATACCAAACTTGCTAAACTTACCAACCTTTTCCGTAGACAAAAAGCAACCAAAAACCAAAACAAAAGAACAAAACAACACTGTTATGAGACCGGCGTATCCTTGATGTAGAAATCCAAAAACAGCATTACGATCAAGTAAACTAGTTCATAAACATAGATGGTAAAATCCTTTACCTGAGTACTAGCAAGCCAAATTCTGTGACATATAAAGGTTAATAAATCACGGTTTATTCCAGGCATACATGTAGATATGCCTGGAATATATGCCAAGGGTTTGTCCAAAGCATGGAGGCATCTGGAACTTGACACATTGGTGCTCTAGGTGTAAATTGGTGAAACTATTTTGGAAAATGGCATGGCACTATCCTCTAAAGAGGAACATATGCTTACTGTGGGATCTAGCAATTCCACACTTGATAAACGTACCCAACAAAATGCATACATAAGCACACCAAAAGTTATATACTAGGATGTGTGTAGCGCTATTTACCATAACCTCATACTGACAACTGTCCAAATATCCTTCAACCAAAAAAGAATGGATGAAACTCTCTCACTCACTCACTCACTCACCACACACACACACACACACACACACACACACACACACACACAAAGTGAATGATTGAATCTACGCACAAAACAGTAAATACTACTGATTTCATTATGGAAAGTTTCAAGTTAAATGAAATAAACCAAACTATTAGAAATGACGACTGGGCACCTTTCTGAAGAGGAGCGTGACAAGAAGACAAATATGAGGGAGGCGGCTTCTGAGGCACCGCTAAGGCTGTCCCTGATAGGCTGGTGATTTGAGTGAGTTAATTCAAGTGAAAATTTATTAAACTACATATTTGCAATATTTTTGTCTTTATGCAAGCTTTACATCAATGAAGAAAAATAAAGTGCAAAAATTATACTGCATATGGGGGGTGCCTGAGTGGCTCCGTCGGTCGAGGGCCTGACCTCACTTTAGGTCCTGACCTCACGCCAGTGAGTTTGAGCCCCGTGTCGGGCTCTGTGCTGACAGCTCAGAGCCCAGAGCCTGCTTCAGTTTCTGGGTCTCCCTCTCTCTCTGCCCCTCCTCCGCCCATGCCCCCGCTCTCTCAGTCTCTCTCTCCCCCCTCAAGAGTAAATAAAAAATTATAATGCATATGTACACAAACATACCATGTACTCCATCTAAAAGTACTGAACAAAAACTGTGGGTTGGTGTGCAAAATCCCTTGCTCTGCTTGTCCCCTCAAGGCAGAAAGCACCCAATACAATAGAGGCTGGAGCTGATTTTTTTAAAGTAGAAAGTTTCAAACAGTGGACAGACAGTATAGTATTTTTATGTTGTTATTGTCTATGGAGGAAGCAGGAATAGTAATGTGAGCAACATTACTGGTACCCCAGGGAGCTCCTCTCTTTGATCCATGATAATACAGAGAAAGTAAATAGAAGGTCTGAGTAACCAACACACTGATTTTACTGTCTTACTAGTTAACGTGAAATCTTTAACGGTCAAATTTTATACAGAATCATTTAAGAAAAAAAATCGAACCCATTCAATATTGATTAACTCCTTCTTAAAGCAATGACAGTATTTCAATGGAACATTAAAGCATTAATGAAAATATACGCAAGATTCTTAGGAACAGTATATTAGTTCATTCAGATAGGTGCTAACATAAAATAAATTCATAAAGTTGCATATTTGAAATGCATTGTTACCCAAGAATATTTGTAAGCATAAAATAATTTCAATCCATTAAAAGCACTTTGTTTTTATATATTAGCTGTCATGCATTTAGTAAGAAAAAAACAAGATTAATGCATCCATTCTAAGAGTGACTTCCTTCATAGCGAGCTATGTTATATCCCTATGGATATTTAGAAAAAAAATTACATTAACTTACTGTTAATGTGCATAACTTACATAGTCCCAGTCTCCTACTTCAAATATGATAAAAAAGAGTAAAGATAAGATCTTGTATTAGTTTAAATATTCTAATCCTGTTTTCATGTATTATTTTAATTTGCCTCATGGTTCCTTCTGTCTGATTCACTGGCAGTTCTCTCTAATATTAAAACATACACACACACATTTTAATATTTCAGAGCAAGGGTCCACATGTGAGTAGAACTCAGGCTACATGATAATTAGTATGGAATTTTCAAACAATCGAAATAATTTAACTTTGAAATAGGACTGTAGAGATAATTAAAAACTTTCACTAGTAGTAATAGAGGGAAATCCTATTTTATTCTCATCGAAAATATGAAAAAAACATATTCTATAAATTTTTATTATGTGTGTGGGGATATGGATGGATAGTACGCATCAATTCTAACAGAATATATAGAGCCATGTTAGTTGTAAGAAGACATTAAAATCAATGGTTTTTCTCCCTAAAATTCAACCATAGGCTAAAAGAATTCCTGAAATACCAAAGGAAAGTTTTACATTTATTACAGTTGTATATGCTGCAATTATTATCAGAAAAAGTCTCCAGTTTATGGCTGAGAATGCTGATGCTCAGAAAGCTTAAGTGAATTGCCTAAGATTAGGGAGTCCGACATCTACACCTACATTCTAGCCACTCTCAAAGGTAGTTTTCGTTACAACAGTTAAAATTTAGTGTGTGTGTGTGTGTGTGTGTGTGTGTGTGTGTATAAACACACACATATATGTATAAACACATATATATTATTTTCTTTAGAGAGTGTGAATGCGGGAGAGAGACAGAGGGAGGGAGAGAGAATTTTAAGCAGACTCCAAGCTGAGCTTGTAGCCTTATGTGGGACTTGTTCCCATGACCCTGGGATCATGACCCAAGCCAAAATCAAGAGTTGGATCCTCAACCGACTGAGCCACCCAGGTGCCCCCCCCCCAATTTAGTATATTTAAGCTAAACATCAAACAGAACAAATGAGACCTATATAAAAACCATAAAAATAAACATTTATAATAAATATAATGAAACAAGTACATATATACAATAAAGATTCCCTATATTAAGGAACCTTCATAAATAAAAAAGTGTATGTTACTTGGGTCACACAAAGGTGAAAGTCTACATGTGCTTATTTTTTAAATGGCTTGATAAATACCTCAAATGCTTTTAGTAATGAGGCAAGGTATGAGCAAGTGTTTCAACAAACTTACATATTATTCCTTCATTCTAGTAAATAAAATGCATTTTTTTTAAGTTTATTTATTTATTTTGAGAGAGAGAGCAGGGGAGGACCAAAGAGACAAGTGGGGGAGAGAAAGAATCCCAAGCAGGCCCCACGCTGTCAGCCTAGAGCCCCATGTAGGGCTTGAATTCAGGAACCGTGAGATCTTGACCTGAGCCAAAATCAAGAGTCGGATGCTTCCCTGACAGCCACCCAGGCACACCTAAATGAGATACATTTAAAGAGGATTAGAATATGCCACCCCCAAAGATTTTGGCATAAGCATTACTCAGAGGTAAAGGTATGATCGGAAAAGATAGGATAGAATAGGCAGAGGGGGAAAGATTAGGACCTGGGGTACCAGGGTGGGAAAAACACCTATTTTCGAACAATGCTGGGCGTGTCTGACCACAGCAAGCCCCCGTAGGTGTAAGGTTCATCTTAAGAATGCAACTGACACCACCTCTGCCCCCACAGCCTCCCCCTCAGTTTTCCCTCAGGAATTTGACAAAAGATCTAACTAAAAACAAGCAGTAGACCATAAGGGAATGGTATGGCCCCAGACCATCCCTCAGACAATGGAATCCAGCTAATCAGGAATGGACAGCGGGGCCCCTAGAGTTCTCCGGCCAATAAGGGTAGGACCTGAGAGGAAATGGGGTGGGGAGGGGAAAGCTGACCAGAACCTTATAAAACAAGGACCTTTGCCTGTAGTCACTGGCATTCACTTTCAAATGCCCCCTCTCGGTAAAGAGAACTTTCATACAATTCTTCCTTTCTGATCTCACACTCTAATAAGCTTCTGCCTGCTGCTCATTTTGTGTCCCCCTCTTCACTCTTCAAAGAAGCGAGACAACAAACCCCAGGTACTGAGATAATAAATCCTGCAAAAAAGGCAACTGAGAAAAAGCAAACATAGAAGGAGTTCTCTGCCCTTCCCCTATCTGCCCAAAAGCAGGACATAAATTACCCTTGTGAAGGTGTCCCCTCCCTTATCAGGAAGCAACTACCCAGATCACTGGGAGAGTGATGCATAGATAAGGGTTGCATAAACAAACCTTCCTACATAATCCTATCTAACATTAGTTTCCTCCACATATTTTCTAACCATCTTCCCCTAATTTATTACCCCTAGATGCTCAAATCCCTGCATCTACTCACTTCCCACAGTTTATTCCTCTTTGTTAAAACGGGATATAAGTCCTGGGGTCTAAGTTCTTTCTGTGAAGCCCTTATGAACACAAAATCCAAAATACAAATAAAATTTGTAAGCCTTTTCTTCCGTTGTCTTCTTTCTTTTTTTTTTTTAAGATTTATTTTTAAATAATCTTTACACTCAAATGTGGGCCTCCAATCTAGGACCCTGGGATCCAGACGTACATGTTCTCCCGCTGAGCCAACCAGGCACCCCTCTCCTAGTGTCTTTAGTCCACTTAATTCAAAGTCCCAAGAAACAGAATTTAAGCGGATAGAGGGAAAGTTTTTCCTTCCCCACACATTATACAACTGTAGGTAAGAGTCCCTAAGTTAGATTTATAGAGAGAACATGATTAAAATAAGAAAGTGAACCAAAGGGCAAACTACTCAAAAGAAACTATTTAGAGTTTTTAATATATGAACCTTGGTTTAGAAGAAAAATTCTACCTAAAGAATCATTACAACCCTTAAATACCCAAATCTAATTAAACTACCAAAGGTTCCAATGTAAAGCATAAAACAAAGACTTTTTTGCTGGAGAATCTGCTCTTAATGGGAGTGTGTTAAAGAACAAGTTCTCACTTCATATTACACTGGAATGTTCTAGTATCAACTTCTAGAATTATACTGTGAGGCAAAGAAATACTTTCACACAATTTTTCTAGGTTCATAAAGATGATTTTTTCATCCTGAAGAATAACTATTATTAGCTTAATAAATTTTTTTTAATGTTTTTATTTATTTTTGAGAGAAAGAGACAGAGAGAGAGACAGAGTACAAGTGGGGGAGGGACAGAGAGAGAGGGAGACACAGAATCCAAAGAAGGCTCCAGGCTGTGAGCTGTCAGCATAGAGCCCGATGTAGGGCTCAAACTCGTGAACTGCGAGATCATGACCTGAGCCGAAGTTGGACGCTTAACCAACTGAGCCACCCAGGTGCGTCAAGCTGAATAAATTGTTTGACAGATAATGGTAATATTGATGTTTCTGGGAAACTGTGACCTTCCTGTAGTGATCTAAATTCTGAATACCTGCATGGTAAGGTAACACTACAAAATGCGTTCTCACAGCTAAACCAACTCTAGGTATAATATCTAAAACTATACTTACTTACATCAGTGCTTTCATCAACATTTATAAGTCAAAATAAAATAAAGAGAATTTCAGATTCTCGCCCAAAGCTGACATAAGATTTATAATTCTTGGAACATATTAGCATTTGTTATTTGCTCTTATCCTTCTCGATAATATTTTTACATAAAGCTGAGATAAATTATGAGCTTCCTTCTCTAATTGTGTTTCTACTCTACTGCAAGGAAAACCCACTGTTATTCAAATCAATCTTTACTCCCAAAATGGTTGCTAGTGACACCCTGAAATTAGCATCTAACAGCCTCATCAATTCCAAATGACAAAGAAATAAGTGCCCCTATTGTATGATTAGGAGTTAGTTTCAAATCCAAAGAATAGTCTCAATTAATTCCAGCATATTTTGAATGTTAAGAAAGTTCATGTCTTTAAAAAAAAGAATAAGAGGATTGTAAGACAAATTTTTTTTAACACGTCTGAAATGGATGCAACCTTTGCAGTTATATACGAAAATTGGTTTTAATATCTATGATTGTATTATACTGCCTGTTACATTCAGATTTAGAGAATGATTATTATTTTTGCTGTTATAAAACTCTTTGCTGGGGTGCCTGGGTGGCTCAGTCGGTTGACCATCTGACCTTGGCTCAGGTCGTGATCGTGCAGTTGACGAATTCGAGCCCCGCGTAGGGCTCTGTGTTGACCTCAGAGCCTGGAGCCTGCTTTGGATTCTGTGTCCCCTTCTCTCTCTGTCCCTTCCCTGTTCATGCTCTGTCTCTGTCTCAAAAATAAATACACATTGAAAAAAAAAAAACTCTTTGGTAAGGTCTAAACCCATATATATATATATATATATATATATATATATATATATATATATATATATTAAGGTTTTTGGCTTTTTATAACTATTAGAGAGAAGCTTGATTAAAAATTTTCAGGTCAAGGGGCGCCTGGGTGGCTCAGTCAGTGAAGTGTCCAATTTCGGCTCAGGTCGTGATCTCATGGTTTGTGAGTTTGAGACCCGCATCGGGCCCTCTGCTGTCAGCACACAGCCTGCTTTGTCACCCTCTGTCTCCCTCTCTCTGCCCCTCCCCTCTTGCTTTCTCTCTCACTCAAAAACATACATATTTAAAAAAAAATTTTTCAGGTCAAAAAAAGAGCTTTCTTTCACAACCACAAAGTCATATTCTGGATATCCCTCCCCATGCCAGAGAACACAACACTGTTCTTTTCTGCTGCCGCTCAAGTTAAAGAGGCCAAGGAGATTTCCAAAAGACATTAATGAACACATCTTGCCCTCCACCACTGAGATTCTTTAAAGGGATGAGTACAATACTCCATTTTCTTAGAATGGAATTTTAAATAGAAAAACAGAAGGAACAAAGACAAACAAGGTTACAGTTCTAATTCATGATCGGGTCTCTTATCCAAGTTAGTGCCTTGGTAGAAATATTAACCCGGAGACTGTACAATTAGGCTATTTTACAAAAAACTTAATCCGGGTGGGTGAGCACTAGGTCAGCTTTATTGGAGAATTATCTTCACCATGTCTTTTCTTCGGAAGGCCACGTTTCCAAAGATGTATCCTCTAATTAACTGTTTTGGTGGCAGGCACATTAGCTGTTCTAGATTTCGACAAAACTATGGAAAGCAGGGCGGGGGCGGGGGGAGTTTGGATGGGAAGGTTATGAGGATATTCTCCTTCTAAGATCACCTCCTAGTCCCATCTGGGGAAATTGAAGCTAAAGTTGCAAAGTCAGTGTTGGGGACTGAATCGTGGCCCTTCCCTTCCCCACTATAATTCATAGGTGTGAGCCTTTGTCCTCATGTTACTTTATTTGGAGATAGGGTTTTTAAAATGGTAATTAAGGCTAAAAGACATCCTAAGGATGTGGCCCAAATCCAACAGGGCTGGAGTCCATATGAGTAGAGGAAGAGACACGAGGGATATGTGTTCACAAAGGAAAGACCACGTGAGGACTCAGTGAGCCGGCAGCTATCAGCAAGCCAGGGAGGTCTCACCAGAGACCAATCCTGACAGCCACCCCTTCTTGGACTCTCGCCTCCAGAAATGTAAGAAAATAAGGTTCTCTGTTGAAGCCACCCACTCGGTGCTATTTTGTGCTTATGGCATCCTGAGCAGACTAATACAGTCTAGTTGGGATTTAATCTTTACAAGGATATAGGCAACAAACGCACATACTGATAAAGGGGAGAAAATAAGGGGGTTTTAGGAACTGAACCCTTTAATCCAGCTCCACTGACCAATCACCTTCATCATTACGGCTTTTTATCCTTGACTCTTTCTTCTCTAAATGTAATGCTCTTACTTTGCCTGGGGAGATCATCCCTGATTCACTTTGTCCATTAATTCCTGCACATGTTTTAAGTCCTCCCTTCCTCCATGAATTCAATCTTTATGTAAGCACACATTGATTATTACCACTTAAAAATTCTTATCGCTGCTATTATCTCTGCCTCCTTTTGGCAATCATTTTGTGGTACAGTTTGGTTATGCCAGTCCTCTTAATGAGACAGGAATTTCCTGCAGTACAGGAATCACACATTTCTTACTATTCCCTGTGGCTTAATAAACATTGGTGGGTTGGTTAATTTCCCACTTAACCTATTTATCTCACTTGATGAAAGATAGGATTTTTTCTTACAGATTTCAAAGCTTCTCTTGATTCCATACACTTCATATTTTTATATGTCAATATTGTTACGAGAGAAATGAGCTTCTGAAACTTTATTTCATGTCTTTAGCCCTGTGTGGAAATTTTACAAGGTTTCCCTAAATTTCGTTGTATCTGTATTTTCATTTTTGTCAATTAAACATAATTAAAAATTATGGGGTACTTGGGAGGTTCAGTCGGCTAAGCGTCCAACCCTTGATCTCAGGTCAGGTCATGATCTCACTGTCCGTGAGTTTGAGCCCCACACATCGGGCTCTGTGCTAATGGTCACTAGCCTACTTGGGATTCTGTCTCTCCTTCTCTCTGTCCCTCCTCCCCTGCTGTGTGTGTGCTCACACATTCTGCCTCAAAATAAATAAAGTTTAAAAAAAATTTGTTAAAAACAAAATTATTAAAGAAAATTCCAGGTGGTAATGGAAAAAAAATTAATGCCAGACAAAAATTACCTTCCTTTTTAATAAAATTAGTATACATACACACACATAGTAACTACACACATATGTATTTTATATATATATATATATACACATGTATATAAGTACATCTATACGTGTATATATATTTATAACTACATATATATATACATATATATTTATTATATATTTAGCTATAAATATATATACGTATATATATTTATTATCTGCTAGAATCATTTTACTTGAATTTATGTTTCATATAGTTTAAATAACAGTTTATAAGTTGAACAATGGATCAATTAAATAGGAGTCCTTGAAATCATTCGAATAAGACATAATGTTTTGGGTTTTTTTTTGTTTTTTGGTGGTTTTTTTTTGCTAGGTAGGAAGAATAAACATGTTCCACCCCTGAGGTGAAATCGGCATGCTCTATTTGGCAGTATGTCTGGTTTTAGTTATTTGGAGACCCTTCACCTTTAGTGGCTGCAGGGTTCTATTGTCAACACAACCCCTGGAGCCAACTTGGATGAGATAAATTTCTGAAGATGTAGGGTGAAGACGGAGGGTAGCTATGCGGTTGGCAGAAAATACTCTGCTACCTTGTGTAGCTTCCTGGAATGGGAGTGGACATCCAGATGTTCCAATCTAAACTTGTCTTCCCTGTTGCAAAACAGAAGGGCATTTCAATCCTGGTGTCTCCTCTATGGAAAAGTTGGAGACACAATTCTCTTGGTTTCCTTGGGAGATTAGGTCAGGAAGAGTATAAAGTAGAGATCACAACATCTTTCAAAATTCCCCAGCTGAGACCTGAATTTCTTGTAACTAACTTGGTAAAGATACACAGGGAAAACAGATGTGAAAGTTTGTAGAATAATTTTTAAGTTGATGTTGTTTGTCTTCTATTCCTCAGATAATCAACAATCAGAGACCTATCAACATCTTTAGCAAATACATGTGTCTTTAATTCAATAGTTTGGAGAAAATGTTAGCTTTAAAAATTTCTCTAGTACTTTCCAATCATTGTCAAAATCATTTGCTTTTTTAAAATAATGATTTTGTACATATTTATATCAGGCATGTTATCTAAGACCAATCTTGCATTCATAGGTATTTCTTGGTTGATGTCAATGGTTTACAAATCAATGCTTCTCCAAAAAATATGCCATTCTTTTAAAGGACATTTTAAATATAATTAAATAATAAGAATTTAAACTTTTGTGCTAATTCTCAGGTTTCTAATAACAGAGTATTTGAACCTTATAAATCTTGGAAATCTAATTAGACAATGTTAAGTTCTTTCTAGTTGAAGCCACAGATGTTTCACACTGGGAAAATCAGCAAGCCCCAGGGTTTGTTTGGTCTAGAGGAGTGTCAAATTTTCATGGATAATTTAATAGCTAATAACTCTAATTCTTTCCCATAAACCAAGAGATGATAAATAATGATTGCACTAAAATTATAAAATTAACCCTCTAGGCTAATGAAAATTTTCAGGAACCATTGAGGAAATTAATTTCTGGTACTTAATGTTTCTTTATTGCCAATCTTTATAGAGTTGTATTATACCTCGTAATATGATGGGAAAGGCATATAAGCACAGTGGAAAGATGCAATTCAAGAATTATATATCAGGGAAGCTTCAAATATCTTTCATTTCTTATCCTCACCGAGTCAATCCATTATGAAAAAAAAAAAAAGATTCTTCAATTGGAGATTGAGAGGCATTTTTATTTTTTGGTAATTTTTGATTTGTGCATCAAATAATGAGTTTCTATAAAGGAAAGCATAAACCCTTGCATCAGAATTACATGCCATTTGAGAACTTTGATGTGACATGTGTTATTAAGTATACAATTGGTCAACCCAAACTATTAATACAAAATTAATTTCTGAAACTTAGAGTATTGGGGTTTCTAGGACTTAATAGCTGTAATTAAAATGACTACAAACTATTCAAGTTTCCTTTATCCTCACTATTGATTCTAAACTGTAATATTTTAGTCTTTTAGAAATACTGGATCAACCATAATCAAACAACTTTGTTTTTACTCTCTAAAGGAACAGTTATCAAAAACCTACAAGTAGTAGTTAAGAGACCACAGGCTTGTTCATGGAGCATAACCCAACCACAGAAGTTTGCATCATGTGGTTTATTCTCAGTCCGACCTTCAAGCGACCTTGATGTATTCTAGCTTGAAGACAAAAGCCTTGCTGCCCAAAAGGAACTAGGAAATAGCATACTTTTAAATCATGCATTAGCACTTAGCATCTGGAAATCCCAGTTGCAATGGCCAGAGTTAAATCAGTGCCTTTTTTTTTTTTTAATAGCTGAGCGCACCCAAACACAGGGAAGCAAGTAGGCCCCTGGGTAAGTAGAGTATCATCCCAGACCCAACATTCCTCTCAATTAATGGAACACCTACAGTGTTCAACAACAGTGTTTCCCACTAAGATTTATGACTAGAATTACCTCATTGAAAATTGGCCTGTAAATGGTAGATACTCTCTGGAGCCACAACTCTGGCCTCTCCTATAAGTGAGAGAAGAGGGCACTGAGGAATTTCTCTAGACACCAATTTAAATTCCGTCTATCTGAGTTCCTGCTATTGATTTTTCATAAATGTTGAGATGAAAAATTTGATCATAACTCCAATATAGTAAGGCAAGCCATGGATTAGGACAATAAAATGAATAAAAGCTAAAGATGCTTCTGATATTTTCTAGATTATGGTTTGCAAAATTTACTCTGGGGGGGCGGGGGGAAGGGGTTAGACCCATGACTAAATCTGGAGCACACAGATTTACCAGAAAATGAGTTTTTACTATATGCAAAGTCCTATTTTCTAATGTTCATTAGATGTATATTACATTATATCTAATGTACATTAGATAAGATAAAGCAAATAAAACATAAATAAGACTAATAGTTGTTTAAGTCACATAAGCACAGAGGTTAATTCATAATCTACTATATATGGCTATCAATCAGATTTCGAAGATTTCTTTTTTAATCATATAGTTTCAGCTTAATCTATTTCTCAGTATTTACATAAACATGTAATTGCCTATTTTCTGTTTATCCATATATAGCCAGAATGTATCATTACTCTAAACAACTCTAAATATATGGTCCTTTTTCTCTTTGTGTTGGGAAATGTCAAATCATATAAACATCATTAACTCTTTTTTCCAAAGCTTGGTGAGCACTTAAACACAGCATCATGCTAAAAACCAAGCAGCCACACTTACTTATGCCTGAGTGAGGGTGTTTTCTCAGGTTTTCGATTAGACTTTGAACAGTTGGGTTTCTGTAGCATGGGTGCAGTGATGTATCCATTGAGGTGTATGCTTGGGAGAAAAGGAGTTGCCTTTTTAAATGCTCTCTGAGGATAAGGGAATTGGACTTCATATTGATTCTGATTCTCCAGTAGGATGATTTATAATCTAAAGAGGATTTCTGGATAGAATTAAAAAGCTTCATCAAGAGACTTACAGAGACAGCCAGTGTGGAGGATACCAAGGATTATTCCTCAAAATTTTGGCATCTTGGAGACTTGTTTGAGATTTAATATTTCAGCGGGGGTTTCGTCTACCCAGTTCTGACATTGAATCTCTTCCTCCCCAAGTGATACCCATCCTCCTGCCAGCCCTAGAAAGGGACAGCCCTTACACCTTTGCTCACTCTGTCTTCCTTATTTTCATCGTCAGCTTCCTATGAAATGACTCTCAATGTGAACACCAGCCCTCTGTCCTCCTCCACTCCCAAGACTCCTCAAGCTACGTGCTCTGCCAGGGCTTTAAAGCTCATTTACATTTAAAATATACTTACTATCTCCTTCCCCAAACAGGTTCCCTCCTTATATCATTCACCATAAAAGTGAATTTGTAAACCTATCAGAGGCAGGAAATGTTAGAGCTTTGTTAACATCTTGTAGTGTCCTACACCCTGAAAAGCCAGTAAATTCTCATGATGAGTCAATTCACATTTTAGGGAAGAGTATTTACCAATGTTAGGGAACTTCCTTTGAGTTTGTGAAATGAGTCCACCACATTCTGTAACTCTCCAGCCAAGGAGATCAAACCAAGTTTATGTAGATCTAAAGGGTGGGGATGCAGGCAGGTTCTAGGGCTTTCTACTGCATGACTCATTTGACTACAAAGTGACTAGAGTCTTGTGTAGCATCCTTTGCTCTGACCGTATTTTCTTTTCAATCTTTTGAGCTTAAACACATGCCAAAAGCATGGCAACATACTATGTAGCAAAATATATTAAGTTTACTCCTTTCATGTAGATATACCCCAGAAATAGGAGCTACTTAATACTAAAAGAATCGTATCTAACAGAGAACACTGTACTTTTAGATACCTCTTATGACACATCTGACCTGTTCATTTTTATTGTTCTTTCAGAACTTGCTAGAAAGTCATGCTGATATAAACAGACTGGCCCAGGGTATATTTCACAGGCTGAGTACATAAAAATCCAGGCAAACAGAAACTAAAAATACCTGCTGGTGAGAAAAGCAAGTTTTAGTAAGATTGGTAAGTACCATTCATGAGGTTAATTCTTACAAGTATTGAGTGTCAAAAAGAAAAAAAATATCTATCTATCTATAGATAGATAGATACAGCTTTAATATAATTATATAAAATTTTGAGATAATTATAACTTAGCAAACAGAAATGACTATGTCATATGGAATACGACATATATAAATATATGTTTAATATATGTAAACATAGATTACATGCATATAGTATATTTGAATTTTCAAAGCTTATGGCCATAAGCTTCTAATATAAGGAAATATATGATCAAATATTACTATATTTATTACATTATTATTTATATTTCATTAAAAAGGAATTAAACACTCTACACACACAGACCTCATTTCAAATGTTATGAACGTTCCACGGAAAATAACTTTGTTCTTCCAGGTGCCGAAGATTATGGAAGAATTATTTCCTGAGTACGTTCATTACAGTTTTACACAATTAACAGTATTACAATTATCATTCAGTATACTCTTTTTAAATCTGCCTACCTGTACTATACAAATGCTGCTCTGTGTTCTGAGCTTGAGTGAAATGGTTTCTCTTTTACGTGATAACTGGTCACATTTTATTGACCCAAAGCCTCCTCTCCTTCCTAAGTATTATCAGGTTCTCAAGAGGTTTACATCTGTTACTCTGCTTACCCTCCACTGCACAGGCTGTCATTCCCGACTATTTCTTTGAAAAGATACACCCAGGAAATTAATATGATCTACAGGAATTCTCGACAACGGAGTACCTGGGACTGCTGCTTCCTTTGTTTTTATCCCAAAGTGAGGAAGAAAAGTGGTTTATCTACAGCATAAAATCATTCTAAATCACAACATAAATTTTCAAGGAAGATGTTTCTTACATCTTCCCCACATTAAGGGAGCATCTCCATCCAGAAAAAGTGTAGGTGTGTTTACTTAGAATATTCTACTACATCTAGGGTTAGTGATAGAAAGAATGTTAGTTTGTACTGGGATTTTTTTAAAGATTATTTTTTGAAAAAAAAGTTTCTTCTTTTTAAATTTAATTCCTTTCAATATTGCTAGATAACACAGTTATTACCTTTGTCTTTTTTTTTTATTCTTTCTGATTTTTAGAGATCAAATTACATTACTATCTCTAAACAAAGGGAAATAGTATATAGGGCTTCACATGGGATTATTGAAAATTGGAAAAGAAATACCATCTTGAATAGTGACTATATAGCTCTTATTGAAGATTCTTACTCTTCTTAGCAAGGAGGACATGTAAACGTTTTAAGAGTGTGAACTTTTCTGTAGAGGATGTATGTTTTGCCAAAGCCTATGGCACTTGAGCATTAGGACTTTCCCCCCACCCCCTGTGATGGAAAGAAAAACAAAACAAAACAGAAAAAAACAACTGACAACATAGAAACGGAAAGTTCCTCTGAGACATCACTGTTAAGAACCAGTACTGAATTTGCCAATTCAAATAGGCAGAGAATTCTGAATAAAGCATGAATGTCCTTAGGATAATGAAATCCGATTCTGTAGAGGAAAGGAAAGTTTCTTTAAACAACAACAACAAATAGTGCAGATATCTGAAATGAACCTACCCTCCTCTTCTCTTTAATCCATCTCAATATGATGATTAGATGAACAAAATTGCCTTATAAAATATTCATACAATACAATTTAGAGGCAGCTTAATGAGGTACCTACAATTCTTCCTGGGAAGAGTGACTGGAGAAATTCCCTTAAATTGCAAACAGAGAGTTGGATGGAGTGGGGGTTGTATTATAGTTTTTCAAAACAAACTTCTTTCTTCTGACATTCTACTGAGTTTTCCATACTCAAAGCCTAATGATGTATTCATTTCACTCTCTGCTTTCTTTGGTTCTATTCCCATTCGGCCAAACTCTTTTGCAGAAACAAGGATAACCACAGAGCTCTAATTCAGTAGACATCAATTTTGCCCTTGGTGGTGGTTGGGGATCTATACCAAACCACCTTTGCTATCTCAGAACTCTGCTGAGCAGGAATTCTCAGTTAACATGGTGCTTCCTGCACCAGTTCAACAGCCTTCATGGAGAACCAGCATCAGACCAGATGCTGGGCCCTGAGGTAAAACAATGAGTAAAGAACACCTGGTCTCCTAAGTGATTGCAGACTGACAGTGTGAACACGTGAAAGGTTGTCAGGAGTCCTGACAGTCCTCTGCCCCTTATCTTTCCCGATCGTCATTTCAACAACCATATCTAGCTTCCAATGCCCATATTTAAAGATGGCTACCTGTGAGCAAATGAAAGGCTCTCACTAAGTAACCTCTAGGAATCTCTGAGAGGGACTTTAATTTGTGTGTGTGTGTGTGTGTGCGTGTGTGTATTTTATACATATATATATATATATATATATATATATATATATATATATATTACATATTATAATTATAAATTAGTATTTGTTCCATTCAGTTGATTAATCAATTGATACAATATGCCAACTTAAAAATACAGACTTTGCTAAATGGTTTTGCCCGTTGTTTTGGAGCTTTACATAAGAAGATGCAGTGTCCTGGTGCCCTTTGTTATTAATTTTTTTCCAAAAGCATTACTCCTTAGGTAGCCTTACAGGCTTACCACTTTTCTGTCATTCTGATTTCTTCTGTTCTCTATCCTGACACTGACTGTAACATTCCATTTTCTCCACTATCACCCCAGCTGGGACCTTATTTACCTCACACATTCCTTACGTTCCTTAACATCCAGTGCACCTAGAACCCTGCTTTTACAAAATTCATCTTACGTGCACTCCAAGGAGAAACTTAACATATTAAAAAAAAAAAAAAAAAACTTTCAGCACATTACTCTTCTCCTGTGTCAGCTCCTAGATGACACTCTCTCATTTCATGAAATGTAAAGTTCATATTAAAAAAAAATTCCATAAATACCTCTCACCAAAATTTCTCAGCATTATTGCTGTCACTATCCCCAAACACAGACTCGCCCTTAGGTCAGAGCCATTAATTTATATTCTCCAAAATAACCCCTGGGCAGATATATTTCCATCCATATTTGGAAGTTTCATTGCCTCCTCCCTTTTTGAAATGCACCCCTCTCCACTCTATAGACAGATAGCAATTAGTTCTAGGCCCATTCATGGCTCTGTTTTCTAATAGCTTCCTGATAACTGCAATGCCCGGTCCTTTGTGGGGCTTACTCTACGCACACACGCACACGCACACACTTACAGAGTCCATGTATATCAGTGATTATACAATCCTATCTTGTCAAGTGAATGTACTATCACTTATATGTAAATTTATATACATATATATATACACATATATAATCAACAGTAATAGTAATAATGATAGCATTAATATTTTTATAGCAGTTATGATAACCTAGTTACTGTACCAAACACCTTCCTCTATCTGGTAAGTGTAAGTATAAATATAAATTTAAAATAAGAGGATTAAATTGTCGTAATGAAAATAAGGGGATGGACTCCTCCCTACCATTACGCAGAGAATTTACTTAAATTTATAATTCGAAGTTCTTTGTCTCCTTGGTTGAAGCATATATAAATCTTTTTATTTTTTTTTAATTTAAAAAAAAATTTTTTAATGTTTATTTTTGAGACAGAGAGAGAGAGAGCATGAACAGGGGAGGGTCAGAGAGAGGGAGACAGAGAATCCGAAACAGGCTCCAGGCTCTGAGCAGTCAGCACAGAGCCCGACGCGGGGCTCGCACTCACGGACCGTGAGATCATGACCTGAGCCGAAGTCGGACGCTCAACCGACTGAGCCACCCAGGCGCCCCTATATAAATCTTTTTAAAAGCTAAGCCTTCTTCCTGCATTAGAGGAGTCAGGGAGGTCTTTTTTCAAGGACTTGAGAATCATCTCTCTGAAATGTATTCCTCCAGGAAGATAGTCCCTGTCTGCCAGTATCAGTGGGAGAGCAGGAGCCTAATTTCAGCAGACACTCTGCCCCAAGTTGTGCAACTACCCCCATCATAGAAAGATAAGAAATTTGGGGGCACCTGGGTGGCTCAGTCAGTTGAATGTCCGACATCAGGTCAGGTCATGATCTCTTGGTTTGTGTGTTTGAGCCCCGTGTTGGGCCCTGTGCTCACAGTTCAGAGCCTGGAGCCTGCTTTGGATTCTGTGTCTCCCTCTCTCTCTCTGTCCTTCCTTTGCTACTTTTCTCTCTCTCTCTCTCTCTCTGTCATTCAAAGATAAATAAATATTAAAAAAATTCGAAACATAAGAAATGTATTTTTCCATTCGGGAAAGCCAATTAACTAACACACACAGTAACGCCAATCTTCAGGTAAATTTAGGTGGGACTTTGTGTGACCAAGGCTGCTGTCACGTTCTGTTGGATCGATCTCGACAACAGGCAGGTATTGAGCTTCATCCGCTTGGCTACGTACACGGGTGAGGTTTCTTTCCACCCTTGCTAATGCCTACGATGTGCATCACATTCTACTTTAAAAATGCTCATTCAGTAATAAGACTTTTCTTTCTCTTCTGCTTCTGTGGGGAGATTTTCTGGGCTGGCCGGTTATTATTATTTTTTTTTAATTTGCATTTCTCACCAGAAGCAGGTATTATTCTTATCCCCGTTTTACAGAAGAAGAGACTGATCAGGGACACATACCGCCAGAACGAAGCACGCGAAGGAGCAGGGAATTCGATTCAGATGGTCTGGGCCCTTGGACACCAGCAACTCCTCCCGCTGCTGCCTAAGGCTCCAGGTTGTCTCAGGCACCTGTCTCATTTGAGCTCCGTGTGGCCAAGAGTCATGGTTTAGCCGCGTCCCCCCCTCGCCCCACATTTCAACTCCACAAGTGACAGTGCCCTCCTAGTCACAATGTGGGCACACACTGAGCAGTTATTCATGCACTCATTTCTTCCACATACGACATTCAGTCCAGTGGGGTTTACGGTAAGAATGTGTCCCTTTTCCACAGTGGTAGAATTCTTTTCCTCCTAATGGTCCGTGTCTCTCAAGAGTTTCTGTTCATTCTCTTTTGAAACTTTGCACACATTCCTCTTTGTGCCAAGTTAACACGAAACAGCTGTGCTCATTCAGGGTCTATTCAAATCAACTTGAAGGGAAACCTATCCTCCTCCAAAGGCACAATAAATATGTCAAATCTAAATCCAAAGAAAACTGAACTATACTTTTCTTCATTCTAACAGTATTCAGAAGTCATTATCGATGAGACAAATTCTGCCTATCTTTTTTTGTCATTATGTTTTCTGCGCATTGAGTTTTTGCACTGATTCATGAGAACCATGCTGCATTATAGAAGTTAAAACACAGGCTCTTAAAGAAAAAAAAATAAATAAATAAATGGACAGACCTCGGTTCCAGTCCCAGCTTCATTCTTACCAGCTCTGGGATTTGGGGAGAATTAATTTTCTTATTTCTATGAGGGGTAGGGTTGCCTGATCTAGCAAGTAAAAATAAAACACTGAGGCTTGGGCATGGTTGATGCAGCACGTGAAACAAGAACAGAATATGCCTTGCACCTAATAACCACTAATAAACCGTGGCTGTTAGTGTCATTACTCCACTGTCTGAACACCCTTCTCACTGCCTGAGCTACATCCTCTCCCAGGTCCAGTGCCATGACGGGTACAAAGTCAGAAATTATATGGAACTACTGGGGTGCCTGGGTGGCTCAGTTGGTTGAGCGTCCGACTTTAGCTCAGGTCATGATCTCACAATTCAGTTCGTGAGTTTGAGCCCCACACGGGCTCGCTGGGGACAGCTTGGAGCCTGTCTCGGATCTTCTGCCCACCCCCCCCCCCGACTCATGCTTTCTCTTTCAAAAATAAACGTAACAATTAAAAAAATTATATGGAATTACCTCCGTAACCCCCCAAAACATCCCTAAATCCCACGAGTTATGTCAAATCATTTTCAAATTAATTCACACTTAAGAGTCTAATAGGCCTAGAATGCCTTCAGTAAATTTAGGTAATTCTGAAATATAACAAAGAAAAGGTATGAAATATCCCTATCTCACTGTTTATGTTTTAAGTGTATTTGAAAGGTGTATGCTGCTTAGCACATTCTTCACATCTGCTTCCTGAACTAGACCAGCACTATGTTTTCTGTGGCTTTTCCATCTGAGCAGCCTGCTTGAAAGTTTCAGGCTCAATGATGGTGAATAAAGAATGAACAATTCCTTTTCATTTTCCAGAGGACATTCAGTTTCCAGTGTGCAGTAGGAGAATAAAAGCAAACGTGGTACAGGAACATTTCACGGACTTATTTCTCACTTGCCCCACTAACAATAACTATTTTGCAAAAACAGATCTCTTTTTCAGTTTATTCACCTCAAATTATCTTCTCCCCACTTTGTTTCCTTAATTATTTGCTTATTTTCATTTCCTTCCTGATCATAAAAAATACTGTGCCCCTGCTGGGGCAGGGGGGTGGGGAGTTCTTTTCTTTCTTTCTTTTTTGAAATGTTTATTTATTTTTGAAAGACAGAGAGAGAGAGGGAGAGAGAGGGAGAGAGAGGGAGAGAGAGGGAGAGAGAGAGAGAGGGAGAGGGAGAGGGAGAGGGAGAGGGAGAGGGAGAGGGAGAGGGAGAGGGAGAGGGAGAGGGAGAGGGAGAGGGAGAGAGAGAGAGAGAGAGAGAGAGAGAGAGAGAGAAATAATCCCAAGACTCTCCGTGTTGACAACACAGAGTCCGGGGCTCAAACTCACGAACTATGAGAGATCATGACCTGAGCTGAGACCAAGAGTGAGCTCATGACCTGAGCCCAGGGCAAGATGCTTAACCAACTAAACCACCCTGGCGCCCCCTCCCTGGGGTGTTTTCAACCAAAATACCCTTTGGTTGCTCCCACAACACTACAAAGAAGGAAGTGAATGGTGTTCATCATGCATGTACCTGTGTCTCCCCAGGCTGGAGCCACTCTGTGAGAAATAAAGAGCAAGGTCACACACACACACACACACACACACACACACACACACGGCCACCCAAAAGAAGTTCAAGGGCCTGACAACACAAGCTGTCACCTCAAACACAAACGTCTACAGCAGTATCTTTACTTCATCAACCAGCCCTAATTTTTAAGACAAGTGTATTGGGGAAACTACTAACCAGAACATGGCTTTCTAAAAAGGAAAACTCTCCGTGAACTTTTTACTCTCCTGAAATGCCAAATGTGGCTTATTAATTTTGTTCATGCCCCAAATCTGATAGTCTAGGCTTCCATTTGGCTTTACAGGTATTCGTGATTATCAGTTACTTTATTCCGTCTAAGAATAAAAATATCTTATTACTTTTCCATTTCCCTCTGGTTTTCTTATCTCTTCGGATGCATAGATTATTTTTGCTCAAGACGATGGTCTACAATTGAGGGAGAAGATGGCACGAGTACAGATGTAGGGAAAAGTTCCCTTCAAGCAGGAGAAAATCAAATTTCTCCAGTAGATTAGATCATCAATTCCTTTGGTCTGGCAATTATCTTTAACTATTTCATGATCTACATAAAATCCCCACACAGTCACAATATCCTCTTAATAATCTATTACACTTCTATCTTCATGAATGAATGTACTTCATTGCTTTTGGAACTGACAGTCTTAGAGAAGAGCTCAATCCTTCCCACATACAACCCTGAGAGACTCTTGACTGCTTCCCTCCCTCCTATCTCATGCAGAATTCTTCACAGGCTTTCTATTGCTGCTGAAATAAAATGTGTCTTCATTCTGCCTTTTGAGTCAGTTCATGGCTTGAAAAAAGTAATGGACTGTCAAGTCAGTGAATTCACATTCAAGTCTGGGCTCATTCTAAGTTGCATCTTTGAGCCAACCAGCAACTCTGAGAGCACTGCAGTTCTCTGAAAGGCAGGTGATCAAAAGCAATGGCCAAAAAAGCCCTTCTTTCTACAACATTCCAACCTTCTAGCCACCCATTTAGGTCTGGACAAACCATACCTAAAACTATACCCCTCCACCCGGCATGATCACTTTACTAAATACTGTCTGATCACGGCCCAAATTACCGCTCCCGTACTCATCCACTGATGAGTAGTTCACACCTGAACTACTGCCTTCACTTGCCCATAAAGAGGAGTAGTGCCTTCCGCTCTGAGTTTTTGTCTCTGTTTCTATGGCACCTACTCCTCCCTTATAATGCAGTCCCCTGTGAATTTTCTAACCCAATTCACACAGCTTAAACTTCTTAAGGAGACACTGTTCCTTTTTCTTAGAGGTATAAATTTTATGCTGCAAATATATACATGCATTATATACTTTTTGAATTCACAATGTATCTCAAGATTTTTAATTATGAAATTGTAAGAGCTTTATTTGAAAAATCTCAATACATCCTAGAAAATACCAGAATATAAATTCGGGTGTAGTTTGATATCTTCCTAGTTTACTTTTTTGCTTTTTACAAAGGGTTCCCCAAATCAATCATGTTCTACAAGAAATTCACAATTCTTTAACTTTCTCAGGCTAGTTCAAGGTCATTATTCATCCTATCTCTAAGAGTATTGGCATTTTGATTACTGTATATGGCCACAAACAGAGCCTCATTTAATTATGGTCCTTCCTAATTGAACAAGGATATATAATTAAAAAAGAAATACTCAGCAACGCAGACTAGATCTAGTTTTATTACAAATCATGTGTACTGTATTCTACCCACTGCTATTCCTGGTCAACATATGTATTAAAAAGATCCATACTGACTCTCTCAGAGTTAACAATGGTACCTTATATCTGCAGGGTGCGTTCTGTGGCTTCGCCTATCAAAAAATCTTCCTTCTCTTCCTTGCCACGCGCATTTTTAAATAGGTGGTCAAAAGACAGAGAATATGCCTGTGTCATTTACCAATTCTTAAAATCAACACCACAATGTTCATTCAAGCAAAAGGCAACATCGCTCTCTTCCCATTTCTCCAAACATATTCCTGAAAATGTACTGAGACACGGTGAATTTCAAATCCACTCTCTTCTCTCGCGTAATGCACCATTTTTAAAAGCTCAGAGGATCCTTGGAACAAGATTTACGTTTGTCTTATTTAAGAACTTCAGAGGGCCAAACCTATTTCCTGAAATTGGAGAAGCAAAACAAATGACTTCAGTTTTCAATTGTGTGAAAGTGTTCAAGGTTTACCTGTGAGTGAGCACTCCCCTGTTGGGTGTGAATGGCCTGTGTTCAGTTGTCTACTTGGTATTCAGTAGTGAAGCTATATTCCTACTAAAGCATACCTTGACAACACAGGAAATCATGTAAAGCAAACCCTTTAACATACAAGACAAGGAAAAAAAAAAAAAAAGGTCTCATTGTGGAAATTTCTTTTTTTCTGGGTTTGGCCCAAAGCGTAACGATTTAAAATGTTCTTATAGTATAAAGTGAGAGGATTCATAATAAGGGCATGTTCGGAAGGCAAAGCATGCCGCAAGGCATATGCTCCCAGGCTGGGTTGGAATTTTGCCGCCACAGCAGTGGCTGTGGGCTTCTCTCTTCTTGGCCTCACATTTTACACACCCAGTATGTGGCACGTTCCCAACACAACACACACACCCTGTTGTGTCTTACTGCTTAATTATGGCTCATATTCCCAGCATATGCTTCATACTGTCAACAAAAGAAAAAAGCCTACTTTGATTTGGACCAAATTTAGTGTCTTTAAAATATTCAAATATGCTGTTTTACAATAACATATGGCCATGAACAATGTTTTTCATTTTTTTCTAACAGTATCTCTCTTTAAGGATAAATCATGTATTCCAAGATTAAATTAAATGGGCCCTGCTGTTAGAGAAAAATGTTTTTGTGCTTCTGCTTGGCTTTCTATATTAGTGTTTATTAAATCTTTAAAAACTTAAATAACCCTATGATAGAATTCACGAATATGAAAAATTGCATGTGCTTATATTATAATGGATTTTAGTATATTACAAAGTACCATTAAACGTAATGATTTTTATAAACTAGAACAACCGAGCTAGACTTTAGGGGCACCAAACAGTGCCAAACTACATTATCGAAGTTCCTAGATTTGCTACGATTTCCTGATTCCGGTCCCATCCTCATTCCTACCCTAAGTGTAGACTAAGGTCGGTCGTATGCATACGGTCTTCTGAGGAATGGGTAACGAAAACCACCTTTCTACTCCCTGTAAAATATTAAGAACACGGTACATATATATTTCATTTTCAACTATGACCTCAGATTAGTCTTCTAACAAGCTTGAGAGGGAAGTGGACCAGATATTATCGTATGTCTGGTTTTGAATCTCACTGTTCCCTGCACTTACACATTTCCAATAGATACTGTCCTGAGACAAAGCCTGAAACGGATCTGCCCTCTTTATTTTCTCTCATAGCAGCGAATTTATTTCCTTCAGGGCACCAGTGGCAATGTATAATGATCTTATTTAAATATTCATATACTTATTTATTTTCCAATCCCCTCAGCAGAATATAAGATCTGTGAGGCCACTATGTCCTTAGAAAAGTCCCTGGCTGTAATGAATGGATGTTGCTAAGGAAGGTTCACATCTTGTCTAAGGTCAGAGAATGGACTCATCTCAATATGATAATTGGAAGAAATAACTGTGGGGACTCCAGTCTGGCACACTCTTCCACCATGACTTTCAAGCACAATTAGCTTGAGGACAACTAAAAACTACCCAGCAGCCCCATCACAGTCTATGCTGTACTAAAGACCACCTATAGGAAATTAGCTCCAATGTAGTAGTGATTTGCTACAAGCCTCAATAGGTCATAAGCAATGTCAATTTCAGATAAATGACTGTTTGGAATAAACACATTATCTTTGTTTCAAAATGAATCCTTTGTGTTTCAATTGACCTCCCACCTCATATTAGAGTAAGCAGAAAACAGGAGTTGGAAGATACTTTGAGAAGTCAGTGTCTCCTTCCCCTGCCCTATTATTAGTGTCCTGCTGTGCTAAGAAAGTACAAATTGGAAACAAACATTAACACTAGTCTATCTTTCTGCATATTTAAACACAAATTTCATCTCTATGCTATAGAATACATCATATATGATTTATGAAAAATTACTCACTGCAGCAATTATACCCTAAAGAATATCCTAACGACTGAAGGAACAAAGACATTCCAACCGAACATCTTACTTTTAGAGACTGTCTTACTTAACATAGAATGCTCTTGGAAAGCTTAATACAATTTGCTTTAAAATGCTAAGAAGTAGCTTGGCAGATGTGAAGTATTATTTACTTGTTTCTTGTCAGTGCTCTATTTTTTTTCAAATAAAATGATTTGCAATATTAATTGACTAGATGGTACAGTAATTATTATTCTGCAGGAATGTGTACAGATTATATAAATTGGTGTTTTCAAAGGATTATCTTGTAAATAAATGCAATCTAATAAAATTGCTAATTTTGATATATAGTTCTCTTTATGATTATTTAAAATATAAGGTACATAATTAGCCTAGCTTCATCAAGAAAACATTGTAAATTAAAATACAATAAAAGGGTTTTTTTTAAATAATGAACACAAATTCATCACTTCTCTTTTTAAATAACATTTCCTCAGGCTTCATGCCCTCTGATTAGAGGGTAGATATATATCTCATCTCAAAAAGCGACATTTTCCTCTGGATCCCAATGAGTCTTCACCCTGTGCCCCGAAACAGACAAGTCCCTGTCATGTGAGTGAACCCTGTGAGAGGCAAGTAGGGAACAAAACTAAACACCAAATGCACATTATGGAATCCATTAAAGATCTCATGTTCATTTGTTACAAAAAAGAAAGAAAGAAAGAAAGAAAGAAAGAAAGAAAGAAAGAAAGAAAGAAAGAAAGAAAGAAAGAAAGAAAGAAATGTAAATACTGGAAAAAAGTGCTGGTGACCTCAAAGTAGTGAGGACAACAGGATATGGGCTCTAATGCTTGGAAAATTATAGTCCCTGTGCATTTAGAGCCCAGGACCCTGTCTGTTTGGCTAATAATTGCCATATTTCTGAAATACCAAAGCACAGGATGAGCGACGGGTAGCGTCATAAAGATGTTTAAAAAAATCCATTACAACGTGGCATTTGCTGACCCTGCTACTTGAATTAGCACAACTGCTTTTTCTTACTGTGTTGTTCCTTTCTACTCACAAGGAAAGGGAAAAGATTGATGAGGACATTTCTCAGATATTTTAAAGAAAAAATGATACCTAAACTAACTGATTTACGTAAGACCACACTTGACACTGACACACTGGTTTGTGGCGAGGTCAACAAACCTCAAAAACACCAATGTGTCCTGAGATTTTCAGGATATGACTCTGTGCCTTTTATGGAAGGGCGAGTATGGAATTTTGGGAAACTGTCCTTTAAAACAGAAAGTCCCTTTTTTACTATATATTCATATGAAAAGAAACCTCTCTCAGTCTCCTGATTAAAGATGCGCACCTCAGTCTTACCCAGTAACCTGCTGCTCCCACGCTATCTATCTGACCTGATTTCCTACTCCATCCCTAGTTCTGCAATTACCAAGTACAATATGCCTATAGTTTGATGTTACCTTTGATCTGAGGACCAAAGAGGGGGGAAAAAAAAGCTTTTGAAGAATTTATTAATGACTTTTCCTCCCCGGGATCAGAAGAGCAAAGTCCTGAGATACTGCTAAAATCTTCATCTAATCGTACTGCCTCGAGTAACCTGTATTTACTTGATTGTAGGAAGGCAGCTCCTATTTGCAGAAGTAACTGGTTTCCAATGTTTGCACAGATAACACAACCTGAACACTTGTTTCAAATAATATAAGTCTTTACTTTCTCTCTTAACATGATGTAAATAAAATGCTAGATCCTAGATCTCCCATAAGCTTTTCAGTTTTTTCTCCCGGTTCAGGGTGCATAATGGAAATCCTCATTGTATTCTAGCACTAGTTCCAGAATTTCGCATGGAATAATTGGAGGGTAATAACCACACAGCTTACTCACATAGCTCTTTCACTGGTAAACCATCAATAAGCATTACCTTTTTATTGCTAATAATATTTTATTAAAGAGTATTTAAGTAAGGGTTAATCCTATCACTTAAAAGTTCTATAAATTTGAGTTTTATTTTTCTTCCTCTCAGAGCCCCCATTCCCTTATATATAAATTGAACTGGAGAGAATATATAATGGAAAAACGTGAAAAATATTTAAGATATTGTTTATCTTTATTAATATATAGTCTCAAGAGCTGAGTTAGAATACAGAATAGCTTTACCCTCAACAGAGAACACAGCAACTCTTCTTTTTTCAAGGCTAATTATTTTTTCAGCAATATGAAGCTTCCAAAGACCAGCATGATTCTAAGCAACATAGTGCAAGTGTTAGAATCAAGTTCTCAAAAGGTGCAAGAGAAACACAGAGAAGACATCACCCAACTGTATGAGAGTCACTCCCAGAGGAGGTAGTGTCTGAGCTTCGTCTTGGGCAAAAGGGTGCGGATGGCATGGGGATGGGGGTTACAGAACCAAGAGCAAGAAGAGAGAAAATCAAGAGAGATCTTAGAAAACAGTTCCAGTCACGAATAAATCATGGGTGTGTATGGAAGAGGGATAGACAAGGAAGGTATAAAAGTAGACTAGGAACCAGGTTATGAAGACCCTGCATTTTGTATTAAAACATTTACTCAATAGAGCTGGTCTTCAATTCTTGGTTTTTCTCAATGGCACTACGATTTCCCTTGCCTCTTTTCACAATCTTTTTAATTATTTTTATTTCTTGCTTTACTTCACTTCTCCCCCACATGTCCATCATGTGTAACAACCCATCACGTATAGACACACAGTATGGAATCACATGATAAGGATGGAGTGTGGAAACAAGACTACTGTGGTCAACTTGCTGTGACCAAAAGCGAGGTACTTAACCTTCCTATGCCTTCATTTATTCTTATACATGACGGGGAGAGTAAGAATACGGCCTTTATAAGATTACTATAGGATTCTATGACCCAACAGTGGCACATAGCAAGTATATAACTCTTTTGTGAATTGAAAAAAAAAAAAATTCACACTTCCTGAGAGGGCCAGTTTAAGATAACTAAATGAATTCTTCTAATAAACCTAAACCTACTATTCCTAATTTCTTCTGAATTGATGCTTTGATGCTCACGGTCTGTAAGACAGGCTTCCAAGTTATGTATCATGAGACCTCCTAGTTGAGTGAAATCATTGTGTTTATTAAGGTGATTCTGGTTCTTTCACCTCACTCAGTGAACGTTTATTCAAAGTCTACTAAATGTATAGGTCAGAGAAATGGGCACAAAACAATAACAAAGACAGTCCTTGCCTTCAATGACAGTGAAACTGATCCTTCAGTTTAGAGAACATCTCTTCGTACTTACTAAATTGCTATTTTCAATATTCTAAAGGCAAGGGGGGTAGTACATTATCATTTTCACATTACATAGAGAAGGAAACTGAACGTTAAAATATAGTGCTTTTCTTCAACTTCACACATCTATCCCGAAATTGTAGGCAAAGTACAGATGTGATGACAGATGGACACTCACAAGCAGTACATGCTCAGTCTTCCCTAACAATGAGTGCTTTCCACAAGCAGTGTTGGCAGAGGTGAGGATATTGGGCATGGGGACGCTTGAGAGGATGGATATAAACATATGAATGACATCAACAACATAATGTATCTGAAATCACTGTGTAGTTACTGAAAAACCAAAATATGCACTGTACTACTCTGATTATTCTTTTACTGAAACCACACCAGCATTTATGAACACACAATGCAGCCAATATTAATTGATAATTACATATTATCTCATTCATTACTTACTACAGTCTTAGGAGGTTGGAATTATTATCCTTACTTTCCCCAAGAGGTGAAGCTCCCAAGACCTTTTCACTACGTGGCTGACTTCTCCAACACAACCATATTTCATTGAAATCATCACAGTGAATACCTATATATAAAGCAGTTATCAAATAAGTAAAAATATGCAGTCTCCATATTGCAAAAAAAAAAAAAAAAAGAGAAAAAAAGGCTAAAGGAAAAAATTACAGATTACTGTTTAAAGTGTTACCAAGTATAAACTATATTAATCGAATATATTTCTTGGGTGACACGGATTTAGTACAGCTGTCAGGGTGCATAGAGCTGTTTTGTCTTCAGTGTTATGATGCTATTGCTGGGAATCCATAGACCACTGACATTTCTGCACATATTAGAGGACTGGGTCAAATAGTAACAAGAAGCAGTGAAAACAGCCCAGTGGATTTGCTCATCTGGACTTTAAAATCCCCAAACGCATGCTTTTAACCTATCACAATCATGTTGACGTTTGTTTCACCAATTATAGAAAGAGAAACGGGAAACGGCATCTAAACCAGGAAAGGAACCTCAAAACAGCTGCTAGGCATTGAACAGCCGCTGAACAAAGATCTGAAAGCATGGTCCACCTCCACCCTCCTCAGCAGATGCCATTCCTTGAAATGGCCAGTAGTATGGGAGCCACAAAGGGTGTGGTGATACCTTAGTGGCTGGGCAAAACACATTACTGCTAGCAGGGCATGATCTCAGAGAAAGGGAGCAGAGTAATACCAAGCGTCCCGACATGCACTTCAGCGCGGACCTTTCGACATTTTTGCAAAAAGGCCGACGGCTATCGTCGGCAACAGTGGGCAATGACGTACGTGCTAATCTGATTTATGTCCTAAAAGGAGGGGCATATGCTACTTCCTTTTCTGACCTGCACAAAAGCAGCTAGCGGTGTAATGAAGCTAATCGCAGGAAACTAGTTTGGCTTTGTGTGAGGCTGCTAATTCGTTAGACGGCAAATTTTCCATAAAGAGTTATTTACATCTCACTAACCACTAGGTTCACACCTGGGGTTGGCAACACCTGGCAGTGTTCTTAATGAGTTCACCACTGTTTCCAAAGAAAGTGCTGACATTAATAATTGTAATGTTACATTTATTGCAAGAAAAGTACAAACATCAACGCAGTGGATTAGTAAAGGTCACTGCAATCTAACTCCTTTTGGTGCTAATGCAGCCTGACAGTATTTGCAAGCCAGGAAGGAGACAGAGAAAAAGCCTCCTGTGATAACTAGATCTTTCATGGCACTGCCTGATTGCATAAAGGCACCTGCTTAGGTGATTTTGCCCTCAACGATGCTTTTGGCATTTTCCAAAATGGCACCTGAGTTTCTGTCATATTCCATCCAGTCTGTCACTAAATCTGACTGATGCTCTTCTCCATATTTGTCAAGTCAGTCCCTTAATTTCCATTTTCATGGTCTGCCAGAGTCCTGGTCTGACCTGACTGAATTAATTACCGCAACTGCATTCAATAAAGTCAAGTAAAGAAGACAAAGTGACCCTCTTCGCATGATGTTGTGACTAATCCTGAAATCCACAAATAATTATTGAATGCCCGTTAGGTACCCAGCCCAGGGCTTTGGTGCCTTGGGAGCAGGCAAAGAAAAGCAGGCAGTCTCTGCTCCCAAAAAGCTTATGATTTAATTAAGGAGACAAAAAGTCAAATATTATTAATGAGGAAAGACAGTTCTTGGAAGGTACAAACTAAATCGCTTAGATGATGCATGGCATATGAATTCAGAGGACAGGTCATCGCTGAGTTTTTAGTTGACTCCTCAATTTCTTAAATTTCTTAGTTTTGAATTTCACTGTTTTTGTTTCAATAAAGCAAATCTACTTTACATTTCCACATAGAATTCATTCTCTCACATCCTGGGAGAATACACACCGCACTGTAATACATCCTTCTTTGACTACTGTGTCTATTTCTTGCTAACGGTCCCTTTTCTCCATTAGTATCTTTCACATCTGCTTCTCTTTGTCTATGGGAAAGCTCAGTTGCCCTTACCTGGTGAAACTCTTTTCAATCCACTCTAGTAACACTATGTGTTTTATATTGGGGTCACTCTATGTTAACGCCTGTCTCTATACAGCTATGAAGGTTCTGTGTTATTTTTACTAATAAAGATAAGTGTGCTGGTACTTAGTCTGTGTGCATGACTTTCTTTGTGCATCAAGTTGGACAGAAAAACCTTCATTAATCATTTTCCACAATACCTGATATGGCCCTGTCCCCTCACCTGCAGTTCACCCTCAGGACAGTTGGCTGCCTAAATACTGATTTAGGATAGATGGTAAACGACCACTGTTGCTGCGATTTAAGCCTTTTTATTTTTTAAGCCACAGGCTCTTTGATAAAACATTTCTTGAGCAGGGTCCTTTTAGACTAACCCAGATCAGTGTTCCTGTTGAGGGTTTCACATGTTGTGCTCAGGAATGCATGGACCTTTGGCCTGATAGAGGTCCCACCTCTTTCCCACTGTGCTCTCTGCATTAGGCCACTGGCCATAGAAGCCCCTCATCGCAATTAGTGGTCAAATTCTCAGAGTGGTTTCCTTAAACGCTCTCAACAGTAGACACAAGTTAAGAGGTTGTAACCTGTCCTCCTTTTTCTGTTGAGCAGGTTGGACTCACATCACAGCTGCATCTCTCTCCAACGACATCTGCATTTTGATCTGTCTCACATGTCTTGGGTATCTGAGAGATCTTCAAGGCCTAAACCGAAACTTCCAATCTAGTAGCCTGACACCCCAGCTATATTAAAATGCAAATTAGTTGAAACGTTCTGCAAGCAACCGGGAGCCATTCAGAAAAGTGAAGCAAGAATATACAGACCAGACATTTAGTTCCTCCTTTTTTCTGGGATGTCAGAGAGAACTGGATGGTCTACCTGTAAACCCAATGTTTGCTCAGAGCAGGCGCAGGGCATCTGCAAGATGTCCATTTTTGCTCAATGCTCCATGCTTTTCTTCCCCCAGAGTTCAAGAGAATGTGTGGCAATTAGAAATTAAAAACCTCCCCACAGGGGTGCCTGGGTGGCTCAGTCGGCTAGGTGTCTGACTTTGGCTCAGGTCATGATGTCACAGTCTGTGAGTTCGAGCCCCACGTGAGGCTCTGTGCTGACAGCTCAGAGCCTGGAGCCTGCTTGTCGCCCACTCTCTCTGCCCCTGCCCCACTTGCATGCTTTCTCTCTCTCTCCAAGATAAATAAACATTAAACAAACAAACAAACCAAGAAAAACACCTCCTCACAAAGCTGGACCGCTAGGCTACAAACTTTACGCTCTCTTTACAGAAAAGTGCAGTTTGGAGTTTGTATTAGAGGGTAAATGATTTAAATGTAATTTCATCAAAATAGTACTTCAGGAAGAAATCAAAGTTTGGCAACTATTGATTTGGAATTTGGGACTCAGAGAAAATGAATCTTAGGGTGTTTGGTATTTTGTGCCGTAAATTACTAGCACTGAATAAATATCATTAGCTTTAATAACCCAACAATCCCTACAAACTACTTCAAAGCTTACATATTTTGCCCTAATTGGTTTGTAGAATACATGTATGAGGTTAATTCCCTCTTTTAGTAACTTTTTTCAAGCCACTATAGAATAACCGTGACCACTGGGCATTAATTTTTAACAAGGTATCTATAGTCACCTAGTTATCATGTATAACATGGATGGCAAAAGTGTTATCAAACATTTATTAAGCATTTATAAATAATTTTATCCTACTTCTAGCATGTGTTATAAATATATTATTAATTCTTTCTAAATTATTGATAAGAAATCCTTGAAACTGAATAGGAGAGTAACATTTATTATGGAAATGACATTTTGTCACCCTTGAAATCCCCATCCTATGCTAGCTATATGAATATCAGTGGAAACCATAGGCAGGGACCAGGAAATAGTATTTCTTGTGGAAAAAATATTTAAGCTAGCTCTTGACAAGGCAGATGCATCCAATATAAATTTCAGTGAATCATAATTTTCCAAGGTGAAAATTCTATCAATTGATGAGGTGCTTTGGGAAGCAACTGGATTCTTTCTGATCTCTAAATCATACTGAAGAGGGCAACGGAGACAGTTTAATGTACTATGCTGCCTATTTGGCTATAGGTTACATATGCCATATTCTCACACAAGAGAAAATATTCATTGCACTGGATGGGAGCATGATGCATGTTCTATCTGCCAAGCCATATGAGCCATATGAAGACATAAGAGCATCAATACACTTGGAGGGCAGACATTACCTGAAATACCTAAGAAATCTGGGAGAACTGACTCGGCATTTCTTCTCTGGCTCCAGAGTAAGTACCATAATGGCCATGTGAAAAATCTGAGTTAGGATGGTATCTTAGAAAATGAGATTGGAGAAACACGGCCACCCAGTTCCCAAACACAAATGTAACAGTTTTCAGAACTAGAGTTAAAATCATTGAATTCTACGATCATTTCCATGGTTTTTAACCACTTGGACAGTTGACTTTTTTTTTTTTTTTTTTTTTTTTTTTTGCCAGACATCTACTCCACAGATTCCCAGAAAGCCACGCAGAGTCAGAAAACGTCTACCACCCGAAAACACAAGACAAACCAAGCCAAGGCTCTAAAGATTTTAGAACCTTACACTGAAGGTTTATACCAAAGCAAATATGACACATTATCTGATTCAAAACTCATTTTGATAGGAGGCATTTATTTTTATGCCTTTCAAGAAGAATAATGTCTTTAGAAATGTAAATATTTGTTTTCTAATTGTTGCTGACTTATTTCTGCAAAGAATACACTTTACCTTCTCATTTTTGGTACTCGTTACTGTCTTCAACCGTTTTACAGAAAAGCTGTCAGGGAAATTAAGTAAAAATATCCATATGGAGCAAATACGATTAGATCAATTAACGTGAAGACCTCAAAAGTCACCAATTAATCTGGAGATTGAACAACGCTCAAATGCTTGCAAATTTTAGAAATACAACTATCCGAAAATCGAACTGCAAAAAAGTTGTTCTTTGACTCCAGGTTAGCGATCTGCAGTAAGATAGCACCATAGTGGTCCTGCTTCTTAGTTTTTCCCTGGTTCAAAGTCAATGTTAGTTCTTTTGGTTTGTTTGTTTGTTCTAATGTTGGGCAAGGCTACAGGAGATGATGAGTAATGAAGACTTCCTTTCCTTCACCTCACACACATAGAACAAACTACTTCACAGGATCATCACTGATTGAATACTAGATAGTATTTGGTGAGCAAACTAAGACCACATAAAGAAGGGAGCAAACACTTTGTGTATTTCATAAATTCCTACAATATGTATGCTGCCCTCTGGCAATGCCTTGTACCTTAAATTCACTACAGTCACATTTAAGCAGTGCTGGGAATGAAATGTTACATTTTGAGTACCAGTGAGTTCTTGGTGCAGTAAATCCAGATTGACAAATGATAAATAAGAAACGCTTTCCTTCTCTGCAGAGGCCACCTTGTGCTTTGGAAACAATTGTGCATCGTCGGCCTAGTCACTGAAACTCATGTTCAGTTGTATTTCTGGGCAAAATAGTACTGTCACGAACACATCTCCAAACATACGTGTCTCATGGTCTTTAGGGTATGTGATTGGCCCTCCTTTACCTGTTCTTTGAAAGGAATCCTATATATGCCTAACTTATGGTAAATGTGGGTAATTCCAGGGGCAAGTGGAAGACGACAAAACACAATGAAAACAGGAGACACTGAAGAAGTTGGAAAAGCTGAGAAAGAGTTAAATACCTTGGAGGTCTTCCCCACCAAGGTATATGTTTTGGGTGATACCAGATCTGGAAGCTATGGCATTGCTCTGTCTTATTCTGGCCAATGGCCACATTGTAAATTAGATGAAGATCATTCTAAGTGGGCTTCTTTCTCTCCACTGTTACCAATAATGTCACTGGTAAGCTCCGAGTACTCAGTCCTCTGCATTTCAGCCAAAACCTCTGCTCACATGCTCCCATTCAGCTCTGCCCACCCTGGGGCAACAGGTACTAGAAATTTAACTCTCTATATCCCATCAAATGTTCCATCCATGTCCCAAACTCTTAGCTACAGATTGATACATTAAAAAAAAAAAAAAATGAGAGGGTGGCGCTTGGGTGGCTCAGTCGGTTAAGCATCCGACTTCAGCTCAGGTCATGATCTCACAGTCCGTGAGTTCAAGCCCCGTGTCGGGCTCTGTGCTGACAGCTCAGAGCCTGGAGCCTGCTTTGGATTCTGTGTCTCCTTCTCTCTCTGACTCTCCCCTGTTCATACTCTTTCTCTGTCACAAAAATAAATAAACATTAAAAAAAAAATGAGAGAGAGAGAGAGAAAACCCAAGCTGATTCTTCTTTGTAGTACTAACTCTTTTAACAGACCATTCTTTAAGAGGCAAAACCTTTAGCAGACCAAAAACAAACAAACAAACAAACAAACAAACAAACAAAAAACACATACACACAAACTCTTAGGGAGTTTGGTGAACTTAACTCTCTTTAGAGCCAAAACTTTACGCCTAGAAACAAACCTAACCTAGGATTTGGCAGTTTATGATAGGATGTTGGACTCAGCAAACGTATACATCATTTTATGTTTTATATAGCTAGCCATTGTGCATTTGGTAAAATGCCTTCCTCACTGAGTCTGCAGCTAATGCTGACTCGAACTTGTAAGCCTGTGGACTGCAGGCGTTGCCGGTAGTAACAATGTTTTTAACAGTGTCACGTGCAAAAGAACAAAATAAATGTTTCGATTTGTAATTCTGAAAAAGACTATAATTGGTTATTCCCAAGTTAAAGTTGGATATAATATTGCATTAAAGCATAACAGTCCTGTGTAAAGTGAGGTCTCATGATCCTTTTGCTGAACTGTGGTACCATTTATTTTTTAACGTTTATTTATTTTTGAGAGAGACAGACAGACAGACATAGAACATGAGTGGGAGAGGGGCAGAGACAGAGGACACACAGGGTCCAAAGCAGGCTCCAGGCTCCGAGCTGTCAGCACAGAGTCTGACGCGGGACTTGAACCCACAAACCAGGAGATCATGACCTGAGCTGAAGCTGGATGTTTAACCAACTGAGCCACCCAGGCACCCCTGTGGTACCATATTCTTGAGGATGAAGGGATGATACTACAGCCACATAGCTGTAAAGTCCACTTCAACTCCAAATATCACACTTACTGTAGACGAACCTCCATGCCTGGGCATGGCACAAAAGTCAACGATTCTTTGGAAACGTTTGGTAAAGTGTGTGAAAATTCATGCATCGACAATTATTCTAAACATCCTGACAGAGATCTCCCTAGACTTACTGCATTCACACTTTGCAATTTCCTACATGGTGAGTAGGCAGTTTTCTTTGGGTACTCGAAGGGTACTCATTTTACAACATAATGAATATGCCTTTAGGATGCTTCCTTGTAAATTCTGGAAAATTCTAGATAGTTCAAAAGATAACTTTAGTTCTGTGAAACACTGCGGTGACCGGAGAAAATAAGTTATTCAAAGCTATGTTATAGTGTTTCTTTATTCCAGAGCCAGAAAAAAAATCTAGAAAATTTCTGTTTCAATCACCTTTACATTGCATTGTCTTTACATGCTTTTCTTTGCAATGTTTGATATGTAATTGATGTTTATACTATTGTCAGCATTATAAGAGTAAGCACATCTTGATAGAAATGTAGTACATTTTAGTTCCCTAAAATTAGAACATGTTTATTTGGTTGTGCAATAAAGGTTAATCTTCATATTTTATAAAGAAAATGCAGCCTTATGAAATGAGTCAGAGCAGGTGCAGAAGGCAAGGAAGCACAATTCATAAGTATATGACAAGAGGCCAATAATACTAATTAATTTGGGGAAGAATGCAGCCAGATTATATGTATGGAAGACTTAAATCTTCTAAAGGCTGGCAAATAGATGGCAAAGGTCACCCAATCAATGTAGATAAATAATGAAAGTCTTTAGAAAAAGCCAGAATGTGACAAGTGAAAGGGTGGTCATGTCATTCAATTTGGGGAATTTAAATATTGAAAAGTCAATTGTTTGGGCATTAAATTTAAATGACTAGAGTAATGAAACACGGAGATGAAAGAAAATCTATGTGTCCCTCTGTGTTGCATGCCAGGATCCCCGGGACCTGAATTGGTCTCTAGGGATAAATTATGCATTCTGGTTTGTACATCATCTCTGTCACACCCTTATAAACCCGGCAAAAATACCACAAAGAAGGGAGAGCTGTAGCAGTAACCTCATTCACTCTCTTGCCTCTCAGATGAAAACTGGGTCAGCGGTTGTGAACCAGGAACCCTAGTGCCGTGTATCAGAGACTCAGGTCCCTCCAAATTGTCTTCACCACCCTAATGCCTGGCATAACACCTGAGGTAGGAGTCCAAGAATGAAATATTATTGTTTATAGAAATACAATAGATGGGGGCTCCCAAGTGGCTCAGTGGGTTAAGCATCCAATTTTGGTTCAGGTCATGATCTCACGGTTCGTGGGTTCGAGCCCCGTGTTGGGCTCTGTGCTGACAGCTAAGAGCCTGGAGCCTGCTTCAGATTCTGTGTGTGTGTCTCTCTCTCTGCGCCTCCACCGCTCATGCTTGGTCACTCAAAAATAAGTCAATGTTATAAAAAAAAAAAAAAAAAAAAAGAAATACAAAAGATGACCTGAAGAAACCCACTTCAAAAAAAAAAATTGGGAAAAACATTAAAACTGGTCATTATGCAGATTCGCAATAGAGCAAATCCCAGATCTTTCTATGATACCACCAGGGGGCACTGTGAGCACAGATGAAGCCAAGGGCCCCAGAAGACCTAACAAAGATCAAACTTCCCATAGGAATTTATGATACCCCTTTTCTTCCTAAACTACCATGCCCCACCTAGGAAAGAATAAATAGAAAAAAAAAAAAGGAAAGATAAAAAAAATGAAGCCTCAGAATTTATGAAGCCTAGAGGATTAATACTTTGAAGAGGGTCAATCAAGGAAAAGCTGTATTTTACTTGATTTACCAATTTGTTACACACTCATCACAATATTGCAAAGGTCCAGCAGCCGACCCCTGTGGGCATGTCTGTAGCCCTAAAAATCTTTTAGTCAGCCCACAAAATGAACAACCTTCCGGCCCACTGTCTCTCTCAACACCGTCTTCCTTCCGATGCAGGCTTTGCTCATGGAACAGAAAAGAGCATTCACTTCACCTTAACAGAATAGGTAAGCAGCATGGACCACACAACGCAGAATTCCTCAGTGAGGACGTGTGTGGGCCCTGAGGAGACGGCAGTGGCGGTGGGGTCACTCTTCAGTAAGAAGCTGCAAACATTTATTCCCCAACCTAAGCACATAGATGAGCCGTGAGTCTTTCTCCAAGGTTTTGTCTACAGCCGCTTCTCTAGAAAGTATCAGAATAAGAACACACAAGAATACCAAGTCAAGAAGAAAGTTTAGATTTGGAACAGGCAAAAAAAAGTCGTCAGATGTTCACCTATTTGGGGCTCAATTTTAGTACAAGGAAAGTGGTGAAAAGCAGGAAAGAATTTCATTGATTTTTTTTTTCTTCTCCAAACTGCAAATACAGCACTTTATGTGTCAAAGAAGGTGATAAAGACAGACTGGAACATGGAAGCCTGCCAAAAGTATATGAAATGGGATGCTACAAGGTTCTCTGCATAGGAATCTAAGAGATTACCCCAGTTATTAATAAATTAGGCTATTTCCAGAGAAGACTTTATCGTTGTCTGCATAAATTGTCCTGACCCATACCAAAAACTATAACAGCATAAAAAACATCCTTCTAAACATAACTATTTCTGTAAAGGATAATGTAAAAATATTGTAAATAAATACATTAAGTAATTCACACAGAGAGGACCCTGACCACACTCCAAAGATTTGAATCCTGTATGCTCATTTGTTCTTTAAAAAAGAATTCAAGGTGGATTTAACCTTTGTGATTTTTATGTAATTAGAATATATATATATATATGTGTGTGTGTGTGTGTATATATATGTGTGTGTGTGTGTGTGTGTATACACACACACACACACACACACACACACACACATATTTAACAGTAGCACCTCTCAAGTTTTTCCTCTTGTAAATATCCTCCATAAACACACTTTCATAGGGAACATTTTAAATAAAATTCTAAAACTAATTGTTTTAGAAACGCTTGGTAACGTGAACTACTCTGTTGTGTGTCACTAACGTGAATTATTGCGTTGAAAATTTATTCAAGTGTTTCCTTTAAAAATGAAAGCAAATGCAAGTGAACCTTTCAGAGTTCGATGTACAGAGTAAATCACTTATTGCAGCTATACCTGTCCTTGGGATAAAGGGAACATGAATATCAGGATGCAGGAGGTTCTTGGAAAGCGAAGGTGAAGACAGAATTTCTTCTGTTTAAGACCTGGCACATGAATAACTATGAGTATGTGACTTTACTGCCACCTAGTGGCGCGAACAAGCAGCCTTCTAATAAAGATGGATAACTTCCAGGTCAGAGGCAATTTTATAAGTGAACGTTTCCGTTGCAAAAATAAAAACGAATTTCATACCAGATGGCTGAAAAGGCCTAATAAGAGCCGTTATCTCCCTTTTATGTGTTCCTTTGCCAAAGCCTCATGATTCTCATTGGTAAAAACCTCAGCGGTCGGCACAAAGGCTCTGCAAACAGCACCCCGGGCAGGAATGGATGAAAACAAGCTTCATGTGTCTTAGAATAAAAATACTGTTCTTTCTTACTGCTTGAAAGCAGCCCCTCTTTTACAAAGTCAGCTTCCGATTTAAATCCTTCTTTCCCTAGTCTTGTTGCAAACGAAAACAACAAAAAACACATTCCTTAGACCATGTTTCAAGTACATCTTCCTTGCCCTCAACTGCCAGCCTTCTAGGAATGAAACCATCTAACTTGTGATCAATCCAGGATGCAAACTGTTGAAAGGTATGCCTTCTAACACTGACATCTCTATTACAGGCAGCGATGATGCCTGATTGTGTCTGCAGATTAAGGTCATTTTAAAGGCCTAGGGAAGAAGAAAATGTCTTGCAAGGCATCAAATTCTTCTTTGAGAGAGGATTAAAGGAGCTATTGCTATTTACTCATTGTCGATTTGTTTGGGAGGGGCATTGTTATTACAGCGGGCACCAAACCAGAGAGGAGAGAAAGGCTGCAAATAAAATTTCAAGCAAATAACCACAATAAAAACCATAGGGCAGACACGGGGTTCACAATGCATGATATGAACTTACGAACAAGTTCACACATCCCGCTTCCTGAACATGTTTTAAATAGACACAAAGGCCGTTCTTTTCTCCTGCAGCAAAGAAAATGCTTCCCTATAGTAGCATTTGTCAGATTGGCTGAGAATATTATTTTAATTTTCAAGCTCAGGAAAAGGTTAATGTGTTAATATTAGAGGGCAAGAGAATGTCTAATCCAAAAGAATTTTTCAAAAACTCTTTTTAGATAGTATGGTACATATTCCGATGGTAAAGTTTCAATGATACAGGCATCCATTTTACGCCTATGCATCCTCTTGATTCTCCCATGAAGACACTCAGCTGCAAAGTGCATTTATGATCATTGAAAGTAATCCCTAACTTGACTGATGCAGTAATAGGACTGCAGAAGTTAAGGTAGGGCAGGTAGCCAGGGATGGGCTAGAGGCCAATTCTCTTACTCCCTGTTAACCCGATTCTCATGGCATCCTGCATTCTCCCTGTAGAGGAGAGGTCGAATGTATGTTACAGTTTTCCAAGAAGTGATTGATAATCTCAACAGTCTGAAATTAAACACCACAGTGTATAGGAGAGGTGGCATTTTAAAGTGCTTGGAAGCTTTAGCATTCACCATTATACTACACTATTTTAATAAATACAAAAGGAATGTTTATTCACTTTAAAGTCATGACATCTACGAAGTTAAAGGTTTTCACAGCAATGAGCAATTAGTTAAATATCACACATGGAAGCAAAACAGCAATTTGTAGACTTCTGTTGCTCAGTGCCTTAATTACTTATATTGCAACTTGTTTCAGACCACTAAAGGCAGGGCTATCTAAAATCCCCAGGCAATTAAGGACAAAGCGTGCTCAAACATGAATAGCTCTTGAAGAAATAAATTGAAAGACCAGGTTTTATCTATAATGTTATTAGGTAGATAAATCACTGGGAAGAATAAACCAGTGGAAACAAAAATAAAGCACAAACTAAGATTAGTCCTTTAAAAATCTCCTTGGAGATTATGCAATCTTCCCCGTGAAATCAATATCAGTTCAATTGAAGATAAATTACAAGAGAAATCAAATGCGGACACTTCATGAACAAGTAATAATAGTATTGTTTCCCTTCATTACATAGTAAGATCTGATCACAAAGCAATGGTGGAGGGAGAGGTGCTGGTTTCTATTTGTTAGCTGTTTCCTCATAAAATGATATTTGCCTTTTGAGGATGCTACTGTTAGAATGCCTTGTTGGCACTGGATTGAGGGTTTTGTTTTGTTTTTTGTTTGTTTTTAACAAATTTCTTGATTTCTCATAACTAGAAAGAGAATTGGCATTTTGATATGCTCTATTTTCTCCAGTTGAAATACTCAGATCATATATTATTCATATTGAACATTTATAGAACTTTCAAAAGTTATCAGTGGATGCCTAGAGAAAACATAAAAATGAATAAAATACTGTTTCCTTTTCATTGTAAAAATATATTTTATTTTAAAAACCCATCAAACCAATGATAACCATATGTACCGAAGAAATGGCCTCTATGCACATGAGTGCATAAACACATCTATGTAATGCATCCATTGCGTGTAAGTGGAAACAAACCAAGATTTAGGTGACACAGATTTTAATAAGCTATTATGATAAAATCATAACTTACTGTGTAACACTAGCATTAATTGGTCTTTAATATGATTTCTTATAGGCAATATATGGCACATACCGTGTTATTGTTACAGTTTGTTAAAGGCATCCTTCTAAACTAGTCTTAGTGACACGGCATTTTATTCTCAACCATTACAAGAGAATGGCTGCCCAGCAAATTTTTCCTGGAACAATGAAAATCACTTATATAGTGTTTGGCTGCATATGTATTTCAATTATAAAGAACCAACCAAAGGTTTAGAAATGAGCATGTCCAGAAAATTGGAAAAGATCTATGTAGATGTCATAACAAATTTGTTTTTCCTATTTTCGTGTAATACTTGTGAAATAAAATCATAAAAACATGCAAAGTCTGTCCTAGAAGTGGCCTTGGACTCTGTTTAATAATCATGTGAGGAAATGGAGGCATGGGGAACATTTTTAATAACGTTTCTGCAGAAGTTCAGAAACGTCTTTACCCCTTGGCGTCAAAGCCTGAAACAATGCTGCATGTGGATGGATATCGTGAATTTGTGAAACAAAGTCAAGGACAAATTCTTAAATAATTTTTGAATTCTTTACTGCTAGAGAGTAGTCTGATTCATACTTCTAGACAGTGTCAGACAGGGATGTGACAAAGAGTACTCATCTAATCTACACTATGAACTTTTAAAAATTTTTGTTATTATTTTAAGCATAAGCTAATTCTTAGAGGTTTCTGAACGGTGAAATGAATACATAAGCACACAGCACACAAGAGCATCAAGCACGCCTACGGCAGGACCTCTCATTTTAAATCTTACAAAACTGATCCTATCCTCATATAAAAAATGTTTATTTCTGAGAGAGAGAGAGAGAGAGAGCACAAGCAGGAGAGGTGCAGAGACAGGGACAGAGGATCTGAAGTGGGGCTCCAACTCACAGACCGGGAGATCACGACCTGATCTGAAATCAGCATGAGCCACCCAGGTGCCCCTAAAGTGATCCTATTCTTTGAAGGAATGAATGAACGGATGTATTGATTGAAGAGGAACTTTTCAGGCTAAACCTCTCAGTGTGGAGGGTGGAAGGCTTTTCTTGGTGCATATGGGCAACTTGCAGTTGTGAGCCAATATGCTTGATAGGTAAGGACGCGCACACACTCACACAAACACACACGCACACACACGCACATAAGGACATGTACACACACACAAACACGTGTGCACACACACACACACACATATAAGGACATACACACATGCGGGCGCACACGTATGCACACATGTAAGGACACACAAACACACACACAAGGACATAAACACACATGTGCACACACACGCACACGTGTAAGGACACACACACACAAGGACATACACACATGCACACACATGCACATAAGGACATGTACACACTCACACACGCACACATGTAAGGACATACACACATGTGCGTGCACACACACATGTAAGCACACACACAAACACACGCACACATAAGGACATGCACACATACGTGCACACACACACATGTAAGGACACACACACGCACACAAACATACTCAGGTAAGGACATATACACACACAAACGCGCACACACACACGCACACCCAAACACACATGTAAGAACACACACACACACACATGCACACACACATGCATGTAAGGACATATACATGCACACTCACGCACAAGCACACACACACACAAACGTGTGCACACACGTGCATGTAAGGATATATGCACACACACACACATACATATGTGTGTGCACACATGTACGGACACACATGTAAGGGCATTTACACATGCACGCACAAACACATGCAGGCACACACACACATGTAAGGACATACGCACACAAGCACACACAGAAGCACATTCATGTGCACATAAGGACATGTACCATACACACACACACAAACATGCACACACACAAACACACATGTAAGGACATATACACACATGCAAGGACATGTACACACATGTGTGCACACACACACACATAAGGACACACACACATTTTGAATGGAATACTGATTAATACAAAATGTCCATCATTTGTACTACTATGTAATTTAAGTCAATCCATGCTGATATTTATTATTTATTTTTATAATCTATATAGGCCATTAGGTCATTATTTTACAGACATCAGCCAGATAAACGAATAACACACTTGAAGAGTATAGTCTTACGACAAGCAAATGAGAGCCACAGATGGGAAAGAAAAAAGGCAAAGGCTTATATGGGGGATAAGAAGGTACAAGCAAAAAAAAAACAAACACCGGTAATTTTCCAGGGTGAACTTTTTTCAGATCCTTTGTAGGCATACAAGAGAAATATAACCAGCAAGTGTCTTTTTGTTTAAAAGCAAAATATAGCATATTGAATACCAGTACAAATATTGAAAGTTTAAGCACTGAAAGGCATAAAATATACAGAATCAGGAAGTGGGAAATGCCTTTCAGGGACAGAGAAGTATGTTTGGTGTTTTTATTAGAGTGGAACACCTTTGAACAAGGATAGGAAAAGAAGATAGATGATAAAGAGGGAAGGCAAATTAGAAGGGTTTCAAGTCTTAAAATGATATTGAAGCTTGATATTCATAGAAATTTCCAGAATCAGGGAACTAGAATGGGATACAATTGGACAAGAGCTACATCTTCCTTCTAATTACTGCACATATTTTGCATCAGACCTCTTTTTAAGCCTTCTGACTGCACTCAAGAAACGCTTCTTACTAAGAGGCAACTCAATTTCTTGGTCTGAATTTCTTATCTAATGAATTCCCCACAGAAAAGATCTCTAAGTAATTGCAATCCAGATGGGACGGTATCCACTCTGATTTGAAATTACTTTGTAAATACTTCTGAGAAGAAATAGTATACCACTAAACCTGAGAAACCAGACCAATGTCCAAGTGCATGTAGAAAAGGCTAACAACCTTCCATGAAGACCTGTGTCATCGAGGCACATCAGTAGCACTAATAAAGGTCATCACTCTAATCAGTTGCTCAAGAATCTGGGATTCATGCTTACCCCTTCTTTCATGACCTTCATCTCATCAATTATTAAATCTTGTTAACTGTTCTACCTTTCCATGTGGATTCTGCTCGCCTGGCACAATGTCAGCTTACCAGTGCCTTAGCCCAGTCGACATGATACCTTGCATTGACTTGCATATCAGCCTCCTCTCTCCTTTCAAATTTCCTCTAATCTTTACGCCACACTGAGAAGGATTTATTTAAAATACAGATATACTCATTACCTTTTCACCCCCTAAGATCACTCCCTTTTGGCTCTTAGGAAATAATTCCTAACTCCTTTATCAGTCCCACTAGACTTTGTCTGATTTGGCTCTTGCTTATCTCCCCACCAGCATCTAAGCCAATTTTCTGCTCTCATTTCAACACCTCTGGTCCTATTTTTATTTCCTGAAACATCACAAGCAAGTTCCTACATCACAGATTTAGTTCATACTGCTCATTCTCATTTTCTTTTTCCCAAATATTGACTTCTTTTTAATCACTTCTCTAGTAAAGTTAATAATTTGCCCTGAAGAAACCTTCTTTGACCCCACAATTCAGATCAGTTCCCCCAGGCACACAGAAAACATTCTATACTTCTTCACGGCCTTCATAATGCTTGTAATGGTTCAAATCTATATTCCCTCCCTCCTCAGACTCCACTGGAGCAGAGTACAAGTCTGTGTTATTACCCCCACGTCTCTACCCTTAGCAGATTTCCTGGTCCAGACAAGGTACTTCATAATGGTCTTCTAAACACACAAAATTATCAATATTATATGTAATGATGCCAACAGAATAAAACATTTTAAAGTGATGCTCATCTCTTGTCCACTTCCTCATAAATGGGAGCAAGCCAGAAAAAGACCGGGCACTGAAGCCTAAAGCTTATGGACTTTGGCAGGATTCCCTACATAACTAGTTCTCTGGTATACCGACAGTGTAAGGCAACAATGACAATATTACAACAGCGGATAATATTGACAATACCTGACACCATCGATATGAAATGGCAATGGTACCATAGATATCAGAGTCCACACTGGCAGTTTTCAATGTTGCCGGATGACCTCTAATATTCATGAGAATATTTGTTTGCACTGGAGATTGTTGAGTGGATTAATGACACAACTAAGAATCAGCGCGATCAGTGTTGTCTGCACCTCATGTTTTGGAGAAAATCACTAAATTATTGAGTAAACCCAGTCAATATGGCAACCATCATCTGCATGCCAACCACAACTTGAGACTTCACAAGGGTACTGGCAATTCTGTTCACATCAAGAATGTAATTACAGTGGGGAAAGAGATGAAGTGATTGATATCAAAGAAACTCAAACTGTCTTACCCCACTATTCTATGACTCTGTTTTCGTATTTCTTCGAAGTATTTAATATTTCCTTCCTTTGTCTATCATCACAGTAAGGTAATTTTATTGAGAGTTTATTTAATTTTGCATCCCCATTGCCCTGAAAAGTGCTTGCACAAAAGAGGTACTGAATACATAAATGCCAATGAGTGAAACTATGAATGGATGCATGTTTAACAAAAGAATCGACAGAGCATGTGTGGACCCTCCATGCCTCAATTCTTATGAAAGTGTGCTGAGGTATTTCGAAGGATGTTTTAATAGCTGACACACGGCAGGAAGGCTACAGGATGGTGAAGAGCATATTGTTTATGATATACATACTGTGCTCTGCACTCGAAATCATACATGCACACTCCAGAGGTAGGATCTAGGAGAAGAGTGATTTACATGAAGCTACATGATCAAGAAAGACCCAGACTGGCCACTTCACTGTCTCTAAGGAAATCCACTCCATTTGTGAACACTGAACTCTTTGGTGGAACAGTAAAAATTGTGTGTGTGTGTGTGTGTGTGTGTGTGTGTGTGTGTGTGTGTTTCTGATAAGGAATTAAGGTTATTTTTTTCTCCGAATGGGACTGGAACTAGGAAAAAGTGAGTGAAGCACTTGTCCTAAATATAAAATATAAGGAGGCGTGCACACACACACACACACACACACACTCACAGTAAACAGGATAAATTATATTTTAACACATTTTAAAATTCAAAATGAATTTAACTTTCTGAAATTCTGATTATAGATGTCGTGCATTTTTAAGTATTTTAAGATACTGCATTAAAATGTTATTTATCTTGATAACTGGGGTTTTTATTTGTGTCCCCTTCAGTTCTGCACATCACACACCTAACCCCACCTCCGTCCTGTGTCTTAACTCCTGAAGTTGGTGATCATCAGACTGCAAAGTAAAACTTTGTTGGAGGCCTATTTCTCCTCCCAGAAGGGGTCTGGAATAGCGTCCAAGGTCAGAGCACAGAGCATGCACGATACAGAATTCAATCAGCCACTACCTACCTGAGTGCTCATTTGATGGTTATAAATGGGGACATAAGGCCATTATCAAGAGACTCACTCAGAATAAATCCATTCTACACTCACAATTACATAAAAACATGAAATGAAATTTTACAACTTATAGCTTCAGCTTTAACACACTTGTTTGTGAAAAACTGAACACCTAACATTCTGTGCGATGGCCAAGATCTTGTGGATGGACTACATTTTATGAAACAAAAGTCTCAGGTCAGCTTATGAACTATGCACTTTGCCATCTTATTATTGTGTTTTGTCATCCATGGGTAGACTTAAGGGTGTGCGATGTGGCACCTTGTTTTCAAAACAAAATCAAACAACAACAGGACTCTACCTTTTTACAGATTTCTTTTATACACACCCCATTTGGCCACATAATAGGATTTTCTTTGTGCCATAGAAAGTCAAGCAAAAATTCTGTCACAGAACACATACATGTGGGAGAAAGAGGACTATGCATATAAATTCCTCTTAGGTGCTCCTGAGTTAAACCCAAGAACATAGCACCACAACAGGCAGATGTACATTTATACAACGTGGTCAGAGAAGATCATTGTCGTTAATAATTCATTAAGAACTATTCCTTTCTCTTTTGGCAAACTTATTCACCACTTCAACTATTCTCATCAAGCTTTATAAATGGATGCGGAGAAAGGGCACGCATGATTTTATGAGCAGTAGCAACTAACATTTATACAGCATTTTACAATTTGCAAAGCAGTTTCCATAGACATAATTTCACTCCTCACAGCCACAAGAGTAGTTAGGTGTTATTAAGATCATCTACAATTTACTAATGAGGAAAGCAAGTTGGCAAGATTATACATTTGGAATATGGCTGTAAGCTCGGTAAACTCAACTAAAATGTCTAGAGTGCACCGAGATTTAGTGTTTACATAACAAGCTGTCCAAGGTTAGACAGTAGCTGGTGCCTGTTCACCAGTTCAGTGATGTCAGCACCAAAGTCTCACAAATTATTTTTCTTTATGGCCACAAAATAGCTACATGCCAGTCATTAATAAGGTCAAAGAGGAAGAAAGGGGAGTGATGTTGCAGCAGAAAAACAAACACCTCCCAGAACCATGTGGTCGACTTTGGCCAGTCTTATTTACAGACTGGGTACAATAGTCATCCCTCTGGAATAGCTAGGGAAAGGGGATAATAAAAGAAACTGGGTAAGCCAAATGTCAGCTCTCCTACAACTGCTTTATTCTTACAGAATAAAGAAATTTTAGTTTCTTTTGTCTTACTCCAGAGCTCATTCCCTTCTATCAGACAACACATGGAAATAGAGTGTGTGCATGTGGTCTGTGCCTATGTGTTTGAAAATAATTGAAATTTATGATATACAGAGAAGATAAGACATTTCCTGAGAGTAAAAAGCATTTACATACCAGGTTTTGAAAAATGAGCCATTGCTTACATGCCACCTACTTTTATTCTTATACACTCAGGTCTTTGAAGAATCATTTACACTCAAGTCTCGGTATGATGGCTACATAGTTATCACTCCAATATGCCTATCTTGATCTCTTAACTCTATTTGAATTCCAAAATTCCAACTGGTTGTAGGAAGTTTCCAAGTGAATTGCTCATAATCCCAAATTCCACACATCTGAAACTATGCCCCTGCTGCCAAAATCATCTCCCAACTTCTTATACCCTTTCCATGATGCCGTTATTCTCACAGACCTGGATCCAAAAGTAAAGTCACATTTGATGCTTCAGTATACTTCATGCGTAATGTTCAAACAATCTGTTCTTTTGCCAATGTATTCACTGGTATTCACCAGGCAATGTGTTAGGTGCTATGACTATAATGAAAGCTGGCTTAACACATCACAGAGTCAATATGTTGCTTCTCTTCAGGTCCTCATTTCAACAAACCTGTATTATTGCAAAATGTTTCACTTCCTTTTATCCACTCCACATACTAATAAGAACCAACTTTCTAAAAGACTGCATCTATTATGCTTGTCTCAATTTCAATGCATTACAGAGTGTCATAGTACCAACTGTTTTGACCTGACATTGCTATTCCATCCCGTGTAATGAAAAATTAGCTTTAGTTGGAGAGACGTCTGGCCTTTGTCCTCAGCTCCTGGCGGGTGATCAGTAAGCTCCTGGAACATCCCGCCTCACAGGAGAGTCTCTGATGCCTGGCAGCTGTGACCATAGGGCAGTGTAACAATGTGACTTGTAATAAGGCTTTGAGACAGGACATGTAGATTCCAACTCCATAGGAACTGGAGTCTAAAGGTATTAGCTCCAACCTCCAAGAAGGGCTGGAAACCAAAGGTCAGCCATATAATCAGTATATGAGAGAGTGTCACTAAAAACTGTAGACACCAAAGACTTGGGTAAGTTTCCCTGATTGGCAATTTTCTATGGGTACTGTCACCTGCAGTGGCTTGAGAGGATGCAACACTGTCCACGACCTCTCTACAGGGAGGACAACTAGAAGCTCCATGTTTGGATGGATCCCTTCTTTACTGTGCTCTACGCCTCTCTTCCTTTGGTGGTCATCTGTAACCTTTCCCTGTAATAAAAGTAACTGTGGATATAATAGCTTTCAATGGGTTTTGTAAGTCTTTCTACTGAATTATTGAACCTAAAAGTAGCCATGGAGACCCCTTAATTTGTAGCCAGCTGGTCAGAAGTGAGCATGGTCCCGAGGACTTTTCAACTTGAGACTCGTGTTTGAAGGGAAGGTAGTCTTAGGCAGACTATTTTCTCTGGCTGTGTGGTTTGCCCAACTAATTGTACATTCTTTCCGCAAACTCATGGTTTTCCAACCCAGGCTCATCTGCTCTATACTTTACTCTTGCCTTTACTCTTAATGTTTCCCTCTTAGCCTGGATTATTTCTGACTCTCTTCCTCTCTCTCCAAATCTTTCAAATCTTCAAGGAGAATATCAAGTATGGTCTCTTTCACGAAGCCTTTTTTTCCCCCCACCAGACTGAAATGTACATGTATGCTATTTCAACTAGCAGGTGAGCTTTTCATCTCATAGGTTGTGCTTTGCTTTTCGTGAACTGTAATTTGACCCCATTAGAATATAAGCCTCCTAAAATGAGGAAATTCCTTAATCAGTTATGGAACCATCCTTCCCACTCCCCAAAAGGTAGGTGTTCTACCAGTAATAATGACTTGACTTCATGTTTGTAAGTACCAAGTGAAGCATGCCTACCTTCTGTCCAGGAATGTGCCTACTCACACATGCAATCATTTCCCATCAGAAAGGATTCCTGTTAATAAGCTAGATTTAATAGAAAAAAAAATATTTCCTTGCATCACCCTCCATGACCCCAGAAAAGAATTAAAGGGTTCTTTTAATTTTCCTCTAAAGATTACTGTAAGCAAACTAATGGAAACTACCTAACCGAGTTTCCTTTTATAAAATTTACTATATATTTGCTTCACTGCAAGCAAGGACAGCTCAAGAGCAACACTAGCACTGACCGACCAAGGACTGAAACCAGCCCCCCTCTCAGGCTCCACCTGTTCTGCATAAGGCACTATTATAAGTGCTTCATAGAGGGCTGTGTGTGTGCGCGCGTATGTGTGCATGTGTGTGCATGAATTTAACGTCTTCTTACAAACATCTATAAGGGAAGTGCTACCATTATCCCCATTTTACAAATGGGGAAACCGAGCACAGAGAGTTTAAATAACTTTCCTGTGGTCAGACAGCTAGTAAATAATAGAATTGAGATTCTAACCCAAGGAGTGTGGGGGCATCACTCGTGCTGCAATTGCTTCTACTTCCTAAACCCTGTGTGTTTGGAGGACAGCTGCACGCTGCTCACGTAGAATCATGCAAACTTGCTGAATCTCTTCACCATGTAACGGTAACCCTTCAAAATGAAAGTTTAACTACAACCTGAGAACACTTATTTTTCCTGTGTGGAGGCATCCCGATAGGACTTGTCATTAATGCAAGTGTATGAGGTAAATATCAGTATCAGATGAGAGAAATGAAAGCAAAAAAAAAAAAAACAAAAAACAAAAAACAAAAAAACAAAACAGATGATCTTATTCCATGCCAGTTGGGAGAAAGTGGGAGAAAAAGTAAAAAGAGCAAGAGAGACAGAATGAGTAGAATCTTCTGGAACCCAACTGCAACATTTTTTATATGGTAGGTCATTTAAAGCTTCTATTACTGTTACTCATACTCTTAAGTGGACAGATGTTACAAATGGCAGGAATATGGTTTTTTTGTTGTTTTTGGTGAAAAAAGTTATATTTAGATTTAGCAAGCTGGACTCAGTCTAGATGATCCCACTTTTGTTGGCAACATCCAAAGCATTATAGTCAGTAGCCAGTCAAACATATGCCTTCTTCTCTCCATCAGGCCTGATAAGGGTGTTGACTTTGGCCACATCAGTGTCACAGAGCTTCTTCTCAGCCTGTTTGATGTGATGCTTGCTGGTGCTGACATCCACAATGAACACAAGTGTGCTGCTGTCTTCTATCTTCTTCATGGCTGACTCCGTAGTCAGGGGGAAGATGATGATGGCACAGTGGTCAAGCTGCTTTCTCCTGGGGACACTCTTTAGAGGATAATATGGGCTGCCTTCGGAGATGCATTGTCTTGGGTTGGGGGAAGGTAGGTGATGTGCAGATCTTCTTTTTTCTGTGTGACTAGTAAATGCCTTTCAGCCCTTCTTTCTTGGCTTTCCTTTGGCTTCAGCTTTAGGAGGAGGCCCGGGCTTCCTCCTTCACCTCTGGGGCCATCTTCGTGAAAAGGCAGGCATGAGTATTTCACCACGTTTTGAATGTGTAAATGTATACGTATGTATGCTCCCAGGTTTTTTGGTTGCTTATTTTTCCTATATTGTTTTTCTATAATTAATAGAATAATTTAACAAGAAATGTGTTCGTTTTTACGTTAGTCTGGTTAGATAAGGCCAATTTTTATTCATTATTATTTTTTAATTTTTGTTTAATGTTTATTTATTTTTTGAGACAGGCAGAGCATGAACAAGGGAGGGTCAGAGAGAGAGAGACAGACATAGAATCCGAAGCAGGATCCAGGCCCTGAGCTGTCAGCACAGAGACTGACGCGGGGCTCAAATTCACTGACGGTGAGTGAGATCATGACCTGAGCCGAAGTCGGACGCTCAACTGACTGAGCCACCCAGGCGCCCTGCCAACTTTTTTTTTAAATAAAACTTTTCCAAATGAACTTGAGAGATCTACAAAATTAATGTTTTAAAACATACACACATAAGATGCTCTAATTTTTAGAGGTCTTACCTTTTAATTACTAGTAAATTATCCCTTACAATGCTCTCAAGATTCAGCTTCATAATGAGTGCTGTAACATCAAAGTTTTGGATGTTTCTTTAATTTACATATTCAGAGAGAAAACAAATTTCATCGATACCTGGTATATGAGGCCAGTCAACATATTTTGGAATGTTGGCATTACAGGTCGTACCTCAGAGGTACTGTGGGTTCACTTCCAGACGACCATAATAAAGTGAATATTGCAACAAAGCCAGTCAATTTCTGTTCAGTTCCCCATGCATATAAAAGTTATGTTGGTCTGCTAAATGGGCAATAACATTTCATCCAAAAAAACAATATTCCAACTTGAATTTAAAGCATACTTTGCTGCTAGAAAAATGTTAAAACCATCATCTGAGCACTCAGCTAGTCCTAATCACTGATCATAAATCACCATTCAACAATATAGTAATAAAGTGTGAAATACTGTGAAAATTCCCAAAATGTAACAAAGAGACATGAAGTGAGCAAAAGCTGTTGGAAAAATGATGATGGTGCCAATATACCTTCTCACCCCAGGATTGCCACCAACCATAAACTTTCTAAAAAATGCAGCATCCTCAAAGTGCTAACAAAGCACAACAAAATGAGGTATGTCTCTATCTGCCTACAATTTGTCGTCTCTGTACTATCTTCTTCTGTTACCAAATTCACAAAAGACACCAACAGAAAGCTATAAAATCTCTGTCCTCCGGGACCTATTTTTCAACTAAGAAAGGAGACAGAAGACTGGTAGATGTTGGTTTCAAATCAACCAACTATGGTATGGAAGTCAAAGTTATGATTTTTTCCTCCCTTAGAAAAGATACATAATTGCATACTCACACTCAAAGTGAATTCACGACCACCCACGCTCGATTGCCCAATAAGTAGTTTTAGAGAGTAAGTTACAGATCCAGGCATGTGAGAAGGTATTGAGTTAAATTAAAACAAAACAAAACAAAAGCCCTATGTGCTCTAATTTAGAAGATATGGGTTAAATTTTTACATTCCACATGAAACCCAAACCAAAACTAATATAATTACCTTTCACAACTGAAATCCTTTTTTCTTTTTTTTTTTTTTTCTTTTTAAATAAATACTTCCCTTTCCATTAAGGAAACTCTTCATGGTGTTCTTCCTGATAAAAAGGGACACAATAGGCTATCATTGTTTTATCCTTTTTTAAAATTTAATTTGAGAGAGAGAGAGAGAGAATGCAAGTGCAGAGGGACAGAGAAAGAGAATCTTAAGCAGGATCGGTGGGAGCCCAATGAGGGGCTCCATCCCACCACCCTGGGGTCACGACCTGAGCTGAAAACAAGAGTCACACCTTCATCTAACTAAGCCACCGAAGCGCCCCATCTTTAGCCTTTTTTTTTGTGAGTTAAATGCAGATACGATGCCTGGAACTACAGCTGGCATCTTGTACCCATGAGGTAACAAGCCAACACTAATAATGACCGAATGGACAGAAAAGAAAGAGCTGTCTGCATTAAGCATTGTTGTGGGCTGCTGATATGTTAACAACAGTAGTTACAGAGAAAAATGACTCTTTATTTGTTTAAGCAAAACAAAACACATCATTAAAAAAAAGTCGGTACAGAGGTCTGTACTAAGTTATTTGCTACTCGATAGTAATTAATTTACAATCTCACTCTTTAGCACAGTAGGAAGGGCCAGGTACCAGAGGAGTGCTTCAGTGCTACAGTCCCAGAAAGTAAAATGCCTCTACAGGGAAACCTTTATCCACGTGAAAGTTGTGCCCAGATTTGGCTACCCTCAAAGGCCCAGCGGCATTGCCGATGTCTCAATTCTGTGATGATACAGTTGGTGTCAAAATCCCATTTTGACACACACAAATACTTTTCTATGATTTACTCTGAGCCCAAAGTCAGGAATTTGTTTTCTAGTGAGGGCCGCTGACACATGGGAGGAAGGATTATAGGGCTCATGGAGATAGAGACACTGTCACATCCAGAGAGAAAAGAGACAAAGTTGGAACAGCAGGCACAGTTATAGGAAATGGAAACATATTCAGGGGGTATTACAGCCTCTGTCCTGTGGCCTATTCAGAAACACCTGCTATAAATGTTTTGCTATAGCTTTGGCAATTACGGGCAGCAATACAGGTATCATCTGAGTATGTATTTTTTATTTGCTTTAATAGATTATTTACAGCTTAAGTATTTTCAACATTCTAAAATCTTCTGCAAATCTTAGTTCCAGTCTATGGTTGCTATTGCTTTCAGCAGCATTTATCACTTTAATTTTTAAAGAGAAAGGCCATGTAAGTCAGGGAAATGCTTTGTGTGTAATATTTTGCCTAACAATGATAGTTATCACTACTGCTGTTCAAATAATATTAGTTATAAAAAAATTTGACCTCAAAAAGTATGTTTGTTATGTGAAACTATAAAAGAAAACCTTATTTACTTGAAAACAAATAAATTGGAGGCCCAGAATAAACCACCCAGATCATCTGCACTCAATGATTTGCCACTGAAAGTTGTAATATGTCTTTAATAAAATAACATAAGTAAAATAGATTTTATTCACAGCTTCTTTAAGAAATCTGTAAGTTTTATGTTTCTTGATCTAAATATGTCTAATTCCTGATTTAATATTAAATTATTTGTGAATTCTTACAGAATTGGATTCCAAAGCCAAGCAATTTTTGAAAGACAAAGAAATGCATACACGATATCCAAACACACCATCTCTGTAATGACAAAAGCGAACGTTATTTACTCAGGAAGTAGAATATATTAGCAAAATCGTAGGCTTCCTTATTAGCTAAATCTTGAAATTTATATTGAATATTGACTTGGAAATCGTTCCACTGACTAATATTTATCATCTGTTGATGCATGTTTTTCCCTATATTGTTATTTGTTATATCTGTGTTATTTATCATGATTACTGAAGGAAGAAACTTTAAAAAAATCAAGTACAACTGATCCTTGAACAACACAGGTTTGAACTACACAGATTCACTTACAAGCACATTTTTTGTTTAGTGAAATACAGTAGAATACTGCAAATGTATTTTTCTTCCTTTTTAACATTTTTTCTCTAGCTTACTCTATTATGAGAATAAAGTATGTAACACATATAACAGAGTATGCATTAATCAACTTGTTATTAGTAAAACTTCCGGTCAAACAGGCTATATTAGCAGTTACGTTTTTTGGGGGGGTGGGCGGAGTCAAAAGTTACATGCAGAATGTCAACTACACAGGGTCAACATTCCTAACCCCTGTGTGTTCAAAGGTCAACTGTATTCTGGTAATGATAATGGGGATAATATTTAAAAGTAGTGATAAAAGTAATGAGGCCAGCCAATAGTGTAAAAATACTCTGTAGCTTATAAAGTTTTTTCGCATACTTTCGCACTTAATTATCTCCACCTTATTGAGGAGAAACCTGCTCAATCTGCGAAAGATAGACCTCCTTTCTTTTAAACAAGTGTGTGACATTTGTAAAAAGCCACTATAGTTTACAAATGCTAATTTCATGTTTGCTTTCTTCCTCAAGACCCCCTAGAAAAAAAGAAATATGCGCAGGCACATAGGAAAAGTATCAGCAAATTTCACTTATGAGTGGAACCCCTGCAAACACCACACAGCATTCTAACATTCAAATAGCACGCGTCAATTTATATGAAATGACATTTAAGGTCCAAGTAAAGTAAAATTATTAAGATCGTTCTAATCAAGCCTATCTCGAGTAACTCTTACGCTATTCAAACTAATTCAGTTCCCAATTAAAATAGTAATTGCCCTCTATAGACCCGCTATTCAAAATAGTATTTTTTTCAAATTAGTAATAATTTGAGAAAAACCAATATACTGTATTTTTAAAATGTATTAAAATGGAAGAAGAGTTACTACTTAAAAAAAAAATAATGTTTATTTATCTTTGAGAGAGAGAGAGACAAAGTGTGAGCAGGGGGAGGGGCAGAGAGAGTGAGAAGGATCCCAAGCAGGCTCCAGGCTCTGAGCTGTCAGCACAGAGCCCGCCACGGGGCTCCAACCCACGAACTGTAAGATCATGACCTGAGCTGAAGTCAGATGCTTTGGCTGGGCCACACAGGTGCCCCCACCCCATAGTAATTTCGTAAAAGAAATTATTTGTTTTGTTATTTTTATTGTAATATGCAAAGGCTTAATGTGAACAGTAAAAAGAAACAATGCCAAAGAGCACTGCCTTTTTCCTTTTTTCTACATAAACTGGTATTTGTTTCAGCTACATTAAAATTCTCCATGTAATTCGGTGACGAAGGCCTGACTCTTCCATCAGTCCTAATAATTTATTTGAAAAGGACTTTTTGCATAATAAATGAAAACAGTGTTATGACTTGTGATTCATTCACTAAAGGCAATATTCAACTTAAATAATGCAATTAAAGGTGAGAAGAGAGCAATTTTCTGTAAGTGCTTCACGGTGTCTTTCTCAACAGGAGTCTTAAACCTCAAACATCATTACAGTAGCAATTTGGACATTTATCACTCACAGGTTTTAAGATCACATTCTTTCTTTTAGTCATCCAAATGACTTAATCCAAGAACCTTCTTCGAAACATCAGAGCCCTATGGGACAGCTACCCTTGATAAAAAGCAGAGTCAAAAGCAATATCCAGTATCTGTCAATCAAATGATTTCTTATTTGGTGTATGCCTAGAATTTAAAAACAAAATTGAGGAAAAGCTTAATACGTGATTAATTAGTGCTTCTTATTCAAAACGCTTTACAAAAATGCACGGAGACATCATTTTAATGACTACTGAGGACTGTGGAGGTGCTATCAAAAAATAAAATGGGAATTCACTGTCTGATCTTATTAAAATTTAGTTTTAGGGGCGCCTGGGTGGCTCAGTCGGTTGGGCGGCCGACTTCGGCTCAGGTCATGATCTTGCGGTCCGTGAGTTCTAGCCCCGCGTCGGACCCTGTGCTGACAGCTCAGAGCCTGGAGCCTGCTTCATATTCTGTGTCTCCCTCTCTCTGACCCTCCCCTGTTCATGCTCTGTCTCTCCCTGTCTCAAAAATAAATAAACGTTAAAAAAAATTAATAAAAATTAAAAAAAATAAAATTTAGTTTTAAACAGAATAAGGGGCTTTAAAATGCAGAGTCAAAGAAAGATTCTTAGGGTTTATATCAGAAACAATGAATGATAATGATGATGATATGGAACTACTAAACAGCACAGAACTCTTGTCCCCCTCTAGTTCCACTTTCTCAAGTAATAAAATATACAAAACCCCATCAGATGACTGAATACTCTAAGATGTACTGAAATACCCGTGGCTGATTAAAGGCAAATTTGCTCTAATCATGTGTCTACAGTTATCAGCATGAAGTCTCAACAATATGCAGGATATCTTGACCAGAAAACAAACATGAAAAGCTCTAGTACACACTGTGGCGGATGATGTTTTCAGAGTGGTAATTCTGACATTTGATGTGTATTCTTTATTCCTCCTAAGTAACTTTGATTCTGCACTAGCCAAGATAGAGCCCGGAAAAAATACTTCAAAGCACTGAAATGTGGAAAGAATCTCCAGTGTCAACTAGAAAAGAAAATTGTGCCCATGTGCCTTACAAATAGCTCTGATTTCAATTCCGTGGAAAACAAAGTCCCGTGAAACTTGGGAAATCGGCAGCTGGCGGGTGGTGTCTCTTACTTTCCATGTAATGCTGAGAACACTTGATTCCTTTTCAAAACAATGTTCATGTTCAAATGGCTATTAAATAAGTCACAGGAAGATTATCCATAAAAATTAATCAAAGTGAAATAAAGACCATAGGGAAGAATGTAAGGCATCGAAGTGGTAAATTCTAGTATTTAAATGACTCTGGAAGGGACAGGAAATTGTTGAGAAAACTCAAGCAAGACAAAAAAAAAAAAAAAAAGACTTCAATTTACTAAATATTTCTGGCACACGTATCTAAGCGCCTGAATCTTGCTAAGGTAATAGCTTCTAATTTATACTTTGACTTAAATGCGATTAGTTTGAGACCATATCCCATGTGAGTTCTAAAACTGAAAGTGTGGATGCTGTGTGGTATGTGTTATCACGGGACATCAATTATTTGACCATTTTACAATACCTGAAAACACAATGTGGGATCACGCTTTTGGCTGGAATTATCACAAAAGCTTTCTTAACTCTTCACTGTACCCACAAAGACGCAACCATGGTTATACGATCTGAACCATGTTACTAAGAATCCTGACAAGACAGCATGCCATATTACAAAATACATCTAAAAGATACTTTCTCTACACCTTCTTGTGTTGGTGCTATTTGGTGATATGATCAATGTTACAATCACAATCAGGCAGGACAGTAGACTAAATACAATAATTCAGCGGTACTATTAGCTGTTAACAGTTTCAGCGTGGCTTATGACATAGTGTAAGATTAGATGCAAAACACTGGCGCTTGGAGGGAGCTGTTAGCCAGCAAAGGGGGTGCGGAGGAAAGGACGTGAATCTATTTGTAAAATGGATTCAACTTGCTTTTCCTGCGTCAGGTTGTTGCCTGAGTGACCCAGCAACCCACACGGAAGTGAAAAGGACAACGGATGAATATTTCCACACTTCAAGTCTGTAGAATGAGCAAGGAGAGAACTTAGAGGGTGAAGCAAGTACCATCTGGCCTGCCAGCTTTACCGGCTCTGTAATTGTCTCCCTGGAGAACGATAAGGAGAAATTAAACTGAAATGTAGTTTTAAGGGGTTCTAGTCAAATGATGTGGCACCTCTCTGGTGATCATGTATTTCTGAAGGGGCCAGTGGCAGCGGAAAATGCAGGCACACTTCCGAGTTTTGTGCACCTTGTAGCCTGCAGTACTGCCACTTAAACCAAAAGGAGATGAGAACAAAGTAAACCCAGATGCTTTCCTTGGCACAGTATTATCGGCAAACCATTAGAATCTATACTTGTACGTTAACTTTCAAGTGCCATTTGCAGCCTTATAAGATGTGACTTGTGCATGCCCCACCTTCTCTTCCATTCCTATCTCACACTATAACAGAACTAGGGATAAGTTATTTAAAAAAATACACCTTAAAATGCCCCAGGTGCTTTCAGCAGTTAGGTGCTGACATAGCCTTCAAATGCCCAGCGATTCCCTTGTGTCCAGTCTCAATTGACTTTTGATTGTAAACCATTATTGCGCTTAGCTAATAAATCTCCAAATGTCATTAATTTATGGTAGACTCTGTAATGAAACTAACCATCCATAGCCATCCGGTCTAAAACAAACGGGGACACCAATTTTTGCTAATTCTTTGAATTTCTTTGTAAGGAAAAACACAGGGAATGCACAAATAATACGTTTGGGTGATTTATTAATCCAGGTGCCTACTTTCAAAGAAGCCAAGTCAGCCAAAAAAAAAAAAAAAAAAAAAAAAAAAAAAAAAAAAAGGAAAAGGAAAAGGGACTTTTTGTGGTAATATATACTGATGCAAGAAAAAATGCAAAATAAGATAAACATAATGCATGTGTTTCTGAGATATGTGGACAGCACCTACCTATTAGCCATTTCATAATATGTGTCACACAGATTCAGGGTTCTTTTACTGATTACCTGAGATAATCAATTCTTGGTAGTAACACTTTGATAATTTGAAAATTTTAATACCGTTTTATTTTTTTAATTTATTTATTTTTGATTTTTTTTAAATGCTTATTTATTTTTGACAGAGAGAGAAAGAGAGACGGAGCACGAGCTGGGGAGGGGCAGAGAGAGAGGGAGACACAGAATCTGAAGCAGGTTCCAGTCTCCGAGCTGTCAGCACAGAGCCTGACGAGGGGCTCGAACTCAACAGACCATGAGATCATGACCTGAGCCGAAGTCGGACACTCAACCGACTGAGCTACCCAGGCGCCCCTTTTAATACAGTTTTAAAATGTATATAATAGTCTACAACATTACTAAAGTAAGTCTAAAATAGTGTATTTATTTACCCTTTTATATTTATATTTGATTGGGTTAACATCCAAAAAGAAATCCTGTCTATTAAAATTCCTAGGGGCGCCTGGGTGGCGCAGTCGGTTAAGCGTCCGACTTCAGCCAGGTCACGATCTCGCGGTCTGTGAGTTCGAGCCCCGCGTCAGGCTCTGGGCTGATGGCTCGGAGCCTGGAGCCTGTTTCCGATTCTGTGTCTCCCTCTCTCTCTGCCCCTCCCCCGTTCATGCTCTGTCTCTCTCTGTCCCAAAAATAAATAAAAACGTTGAAAAAAAAAAATTCCTGTGATTTAGGGGCACCTGGGTGGCTTAGTCAGTTGAGCGTCCGACTTCAGCTCAGGTCATGATCTCACAGCTCCTGAGTTCAAACACTGCGTCAGGCTCTGTGCTGACAGCTTGGAGCCTGGAGCCTGCTTCAGATTCTGTGTCTCCCACTGCCTCTGTCCCTAACCCACTCACATTTTGTCTCTGTCTCTCTCACAAATAAACAAACATTAATTTTTTTTTAAATTCCTGTGATTTAGAAAGAGTTCAAAATCTAGTCCTAATTTTATTGTTATTTAACTCTTTTGGCTTATTATTTCTATTTATAGAGTCTTTGTTGTTTTTCCCAGTTTCACTTTCCTCACTGATCTACTATGCCATTACTGACTCAGTATCTGTAGCCAGAAAAATAAAATGTGTCCAAAACGTATCAGGCCATTTTCATCTCAAAATATAATGGTTAACAACCAAGAAATCGTGTGACACTGTTCCCTAAAGGTGAGTTCTGCAGGTGTTTTGCACGGCCAATCCCATGGAACCAGACAGTCACAGTTTAGAAAGCTCTCATCAAAAGTGGATATAAAACACCATACCTAGGTGCATTTCACAAATGGCAGATATAAGTAAAAACAAAACAGCTCTATCACTTCAGCTTTTAAGTCCTTACCACCAATAATTTAGCAACATTAATCAATGTCATAAATAATAAAATGACATAGGAATCAAAACACTACAACTCTATGTCAATTCTTGTTTTAGTTTCCAGAAATCACGGAACTTAGTTCTAACTATTAAGACATGTTTCACATTCTCTAAAAATCAACGAAGTTCCAATAGAATTCTTTAAATTAATTGCATGTACGGCCTAAGACTACCTAAATTAATTTCAATGCATATTTATCTTAAAGTAAAATTACTTTATTCAGAGTCTATCTTAACCAAACATTTATCTCTGTGGACTGAATAGATGATATGATTTCCAGTTAATTGCAAGAGGACAAATTATTCTTCCTGACCTATATGGCATTGTAATATTAACTGAAAAGTATATGTGACAGTATTCTGAATTCTGCAGTTAAAATGAAGGTGTCTATTTCAAAAATTGGACACTTTTATTAGATCACAGTGGGGTTATTTGTTTCTATACAGATTAATTTTACTTAACAATGTGAATCAGAAGACTTGGAAATAAAATAGAATTAAGAGAAAAAGTTAAAATTATCAGACTGTGGAGTTTTCCAAATTCACACTTACTTGGGGACAAACTGAAATCTACTAATATTTGGTCCAAAAGCAACAAGTGGTAGAGACACTGGACGGAACAAGATGGCAACAAGTAGACAAAGTGAAAGTTTGACCTAAACACTTTTTTTTTGTTCTTTTTGGACAAGAAATGCCACGCCACGGCTTTGAATATCTTGGGTTCTGTTTTCACTGGTCATAAAGTAACTTGTACAACATCCATTAGTGCCCAGGTAAGCAAACATCTCTCCTTCAACTTGATGCAAAACTGTTAAGCTTCTTCAACGTAGAGACTGATTTACACCATTTTAAAATTATGGACTTGTGTTTTATACTGTTATGCATTATTTAAGCCATGGTTTTAAATAAAGAGGCATCGTTTCTAATTTTAAGTGTAAATTATGTTATGCAAGGAACTTGCCTATTACATTCTGGTGTGCAAATTAGCAATAATTATTTGCAACTCTATAATCTCACCAAATGGTGGCACATGCACCATGTTTTCTTTAGATTGAGACTGTGAAAGGCATTCCCAACATGACCGGCTTTAACTGTCAGTGTGTTACACTTCCTTGAATTTATGAAGTCATAGATTAAGGAAGTAATGGTCAAATGAATAGAGTTACTTGAACTTCTCTGAGGTAATCAACATCATTTTTTTCATTTTAATCAATGGCTAGTTATCCTCACTTGAATTTTATAAAAAATTTTGATCTTTATACAGAAGTAACTGGTCAGTATCAGCAAGGACAGAATGACAATCTTTTCTTGCAAAGTAATGAACTTGAAAAAGGAGTATATTCTCTATCGAAATAATACAATGTAGCTCTTCATTTACTCAATACACATTCGCTCATCAAATATTTATCGAATACTTAGAGTGTGTCCAGGGGCAGGCTAGAATCTGGGGATAAAATTATAATGAAGAAGGGACTTAGGGAAAGACAGTCTGGACACCCTAAAGTCAAGTTTGATAAATGGAATAAAATTGGAGGGGGGGGAAGGTGTATCTACATTGGGTTTTCCTTCAAAGGTTGACTCATACCTGCGACCTTGACTATGGCACTTGCTGTATATTTTGAGAAGTTTTCAGAGTCATCCTGGAATGTGGTCATTCCCGCATACGATGTTATCTACGTTTCTCCCAGTTTATTTTTGCACTTTCACTTTTTGGCTATGTTAGAGATGAAATGATACAGCTTAGAAGGTTCTCATAATCACTGCATAAATGCCTTCTATTGGTGTACTAATTTCCCACATTCAGGCCCTTTCTATGTGTTTTTTCATATTATGAGATTTACTCTGGAACAGGAATGGTCAACTGTTTAACGAATGAGAAAAAGAAACAGAAAGTGTATTATCTGCCTGAGGTGAAAGACCTCCATAAACCCAGGTATTATCACAAGTTTTTCTTCTCATGCCACATAAATTATGTATTAAATCAGAGGCCACAACATTTAAAAATCTAAGCAAAATGTACTTCTAGATAAATAAATGTTTGGCAAAGGTCTAGTATGTTCAAAAATGGTGGCTGCAAATAAACTTCATGGCCTAACTTTACATTCATTCAGCAATGTCTTAGAAACATCATTAACATATAATATGAGTGTGATGGTTCCTTAAGAAGCCAGCTTGCTCCCCTCTCCCCACACCATCCACTGTGACTCCACAAAAGTTATCTGGTTTGGGTCAGCAGGGATAGGGACAGAACATGCCCTAGTCTTCCAGCTCAGAATATAATGAGCTGGAAGTTTCCTTTCTTCCCTGACCCTCTGTAACCAAGAAAACCAAGATGGAGGCTGAAGGGTGAGGGAACCTCTGGCTCCTACTCTGCCTCCCTCAGCCCTCATGCTCCCAATTTCTTTCATCTGACTTTCTTACTACTAATTTTGGGTAAACTAGCATCAGATCCATTGTCCAAGGTAATGGCTAAAATTTCCACAAACCATTTTCAACACGTTCACAAATGAAGCACGAAGTAGAAATAATAGGTTTTGGAGCTTTGGCTTTGGTCAAGTTATATAAACTCTTTAGTATTCTCTTTTGTGAAACTGTACCTCAAGCAACTACTTCATAAATTGTTATGGAGATGACAACAGTAATATCATGCACAGTAACTACTGGGGTGTATGATATACAGGTGGCACACAATAAGAGGTAACTAAGCAATTCTATAACGTCACCATGGGTCCCTTCCATCCCTTGTCCGGAAGAGTGAGCATCCGACTCCTTGCATCACGGGGTGGGGGGGTGGGAGGGACTCCTTCAAAGCTAAGAGTCACATTGGAGCAAACTTATCTGTTTCTGGAAGAGCCATGTGAGGCCACCTGTGGTTACATAGGTGCAAAGTAATTAAGACTCCTCACAAGTAAGAGTAGCTTTTAAGGGTTTTTTATTTTGTTCTGCTTTGCCTCAGGCTAAGCCAGGAGCTTAGCTGTGAAGGGAGAGGTGAAGGGAGAGGTGGCTGTGTCTCTGGCTGTATATCCCTTGCAACCTTTGCCTCTGTAGTAAATAAGGGGCTGGTGTTACATTTGCGTAAGCGTCAAGCACTGTTCAGGGAGGAAGGGATTCATAAACCAAATCCCTTCTCCTTGTATTCATTATGTTTCAGGCTTACTGCATCCATCAGAGAGGTCTTGCCAGAAGTCAAATGTTAGGAAAGTCATGCAGGGTTTAGAATACCCTCAAAAAGGAAGGACCGCAGACCAGTGACCAAAGATCAGCAAGCAAGGAGAAACCAGTTCCCAAGGGAACTTGTGGAGCTATCACATATGTCCCCTACAAGTGCCTTCCTCATTCTGGGATAGCACAGAGGAATAAATGTGAGCGTGTTTCTGCAAGAGTTCTGTCAGTGGGGGCTGTGACACTGGTGCCCGAGGCTCCCTGCCATGTTAAGAACCCCTGGAGAGGCATGGGAGGGGTGCTGTTAGCGGATTCACCCATACAGTTCCTATTTCTTTTCTTCCAAATGGTAGGAAACAAAACCGAACCTCTGAACTGAATGTGTACTTTGGAATTTCGGTGGGAGGGGAAACCCTGGGAAGGAAGGGAGTTTGGTTGGGTAACAGATTGGTGGGCTGGGTGTGACTGTTAACTCAGCCAACAAAAGAAACATTACCTAACATTACCTATTGGCTATCATTTTGACTACTGGTTTTTTGTCTGTTAAGGCTCTTGTTTACGTTCATTTGTTCAACAAAAAACAGCTTACACTAGTTATTGATAGGGAATCATCCAAAATATCTTTATGATACATCCAATGTTTACAGTATATTAAGACTTCTCACTACTTAAGTGACAGTTTAGCCTTGAGAAATTCTTCATTAGGACACACTGAGCACAATCCAAGATTATATATATTTATCTATCACATAAATTATGCATAATATAGAACATATGTGTAAAATATATAACAAATTATATATATTTTTCACAGAATACTGTGGCAAAATCAGATTTATAAATATTGGACATGTTTTAAAAGTACGGATTAACTTGGAATTTAAGTGGCACTGTCATTCATTTTCCATACATGATCATAGGGAGTGTTGAGAATATACGAGTGTATGGTATTACCCAGCGTCCACCGTAAATAAGAGTCTAATCATACTTTGTTGTTTTAGCCTAAAATGTCTGCTCTGCCACCATTCTTAAGTATGTTAAATATATTCAAATAATCAACACAGAGAAAGACTGTTAGTATTTTCGCCTCGGTGTATTTCTGGGTCAAACAACTTGCCTGGGTGTCCAGAAACTTACAGAAGCCACTGGACAATTTATTTCTCTCCTATTACACAAGTGTCTTGGGGATGGAATAAAAGACGATGCCCACCCAAGGGACTGATGCTAAAATCTCTTCAGTTTCCAGACAACATCACGATGATGGTTTCTCCCAATGCCTTTGAGCTGTCTTCACAGGTTTCTCAATCCCTCACTCTTTCCAGGTCTGATCACCCTCACTAAAGACACCTATTATTCTTTCCTCTTGGTCCTGCTGTTATGAGCAGAAGACTGTAACAGTAATCATTCCGCATATACCCTGATAATCGACAAACAGGCTTATTGAGATCATCAGTTCTTTCCACATCTTGAGTGAATTTCAAACTGCCGCTGTGTTGTCTATTGTCAATAGCCAGGGGCAGTCTTGGCTTACCCAAGCTCCAGAAGTCCTTTAACAAGAAGTCGGTAAGGGTGGCAGGAAGAGCATGAGACCCCACACAGACGCAAGTGCCCTTGAACTCAGAGTCTGTGTTGGATTAAATGCTGGGGGTGTATGGGAGGGGCCGGGGAACGTCTCAGTGGGAGAAGCCAATGAGTTCACACAAGGTTTCTGTCTGCCAAGACTGCCGTAAGGATGCTGCAGGCTGGGAGACGTATAAGTAACAGAAATTTCTAGGTTCTGGAGGTTAGCAGTCCAAGATACAGTTCCAGGATGGTCACGTTCTGGTGAAAGCCCCCTTCTGGGTTGCAAATGACCATTTTTTCACTGTAGCATCACATGGCAGAGAGAAAGCAGGAGAGTTCTCTGCCGTCATTCCTGAGGGCCTCACGCTTATGACCTAATCACTTCCCAAAGGCTCCACCTTCTGATGCAATCACACTGGTTATTAGGATATCAACACATGTGTGTGGGAGGGACACATTCAGTCCCCTGCAATCTACTAGACAAGATGTATCTCTGCAAATGAGTCTACAAGCCTCAACCAGGAAATGCTGGCTCAGAGCACATACTCATCCCGTCCCATTTTATTCCCACAGTATCAACTTGCTGGCTTCTAAGCCTTTGCACCATCACCATATGCAAGGTGTCACATCCATGATCTCATTCCTTCCTTCAGTTCTGTCACAGTGCCTTTTTCAAGATAAAAGTTGGTTTGTAATTTCATTATGTTAACCCACCTTAGATCCTGGAATGTTTTGTCTTGTACTTGATGTAAACTATCTTTATGGAAATCTCGTATGTCTAATTTATTTGTCTATATTATGAATAACTTAAAATGAGAATCACTGTTGTGTGTGTGTGTGTGTGTGTGTGTGTGTGTGTGTGTTTTCACTCATCACTGGGCAGTTTTTATGCAATTAAAAGACTTTTTTCTCCCTCAGTGCTAGAGAATTTTGTAACCCAGGTATTAGGAAAGTATCTACAGTATTAAAATTCAGGGAATTTACAGCAAGGGCTAAAATAATAAAATATTTTCTAACACAGCTTGAAAATGGCAAAGAAATATAGAGTTTGAAGGTAGCCTTAGTTTTGTTCTTGATAAATTTCGGTAAGCTCTCTGGTAAGCCATGGAGAGCATTTTTCCTGAGAAGCTCGGTCTCTGTCTCTAAATCATTCCGTATGTCAAGATAAACTTATCTATATATCACAAAGCCACTCTGAAATACAGCTTACTCAGGAAAAAAAAAATGCTATCTTAATGTATTATGTTATAATTAATCACACACAGTTCAGAAAGATAAAGAGTCTTTTGCAAAACAAGGAAAATAAAGAGGGTAAGATCCAATAAAAAATCGGTACCCTCAATGAGTTTAAAGTCTGTTCTCTGGATCCTTATTCATCTCAATGGCTAGAGGATACTGTTGTCATCACTAAAGGAATTTTCTTCTTCCTCCTAGAGCGGCTTCTCCCAGGCAAAACAATTAGGTGATTAAAGAGGTTTACACAGTGCATCACTGTGGTCTAATAAGGATTTGTACTTGACATTACCAGTAAATAAAATTCACAGGGGAAAATCTGATTCATATGGGCTTTTAAATAAAGGCAAAACAATCAGTCAGTGGAGGGCTGGGTGGGGGGGTAAGAGAGAAAACTAGTTGTACCAGATGCTGAAAAGCCGAATTATCATCCAGGTGATGGATTTTTGTTTTGTGTTTCCCAAAGACTACTTAACACATACACACCCTATTGTCTAAAGAAAATTGACTTTAATCTCCTTTCCAGCAGTCCTAATCTCCCGGGAATTGTTGGCTCCAAGAGCAGAAACCACCCCTGTAGTGGTTGGAATATGCTTATACTCATCCTAAGATTAGACTTATACTCATCCTAAGATTAGACTAATACTTTATAATCTTGAAATTGTGCAGGCGTTAGCTCATTCTGCCTTTCCAAAAGCTAACATTTCCTTCCCTATCCTCAGGATCATATTTTGCTTTTCTGGAATGCAAAGGAAATACACTGGCTAAGTGTGAATGTGGCCCACCTCCCCAGGGTGACATCTTTATCTTACCTCTCGTAGACATTGTTCCCTAATATTTAATCATACACCTACATTCTATCACTTGTATACCTAATAGCCACTTCTACTTTTTCTTTTATACCATGAAGTTCTCAAGGGAAGGGCTTTTTCTTTTTTAGTAATGTTTATTTATTTCTGACAGAGAGAGAGAGAGAGAGAGAGAGAGAGAGAGCGAGCATGGGGGGTTGAGGGGAAGAGAGAGGGAGACACAGAATGCGAAAAGGTCTCCAGGATCTGAGATGTCAGCACAAAGCCCGACGCGGGGCTCGAACTCATAAACCGGGTGATCATGACCTGAGCTAAAGTCGGACGCTTAACCGACTGAGCCACCCAGGTACCCCAGAAGGTCTTTTAGATATTAGAAACTAAGCATTAGCACAGGTGCTTTTGGATAATGGGCACTGATTGCTTGTTGGAAAAAAATGAATGAATGACCCAATGGCATGTAATCTAAAGAGCAAAAATGGACTTCTCAGTTATGAAACACAAGTTTTCACTCAGTTGTCCTCATTGATAGACTGAAAAATGTCCTTTGATTCTTTTTGTCTTGCCTAATTTCTAAAAGTTTCAACTGTTAGAAGGTTGTCATTCAGCACATACTTTCCAGAATATGTTTTCTAGATAGTGTTCCATCTAAACTGCAAACTCCCCCATTTGACTTTAATTTTCCTGCACATATCTTATTACCCAGCATGCCATGTGTGCTCCTGGTCAAGTTCAATCTGTAATCTAATGACCCGAGACCAGGCATAGTGGTTAGCATATTAGTCATTAAATCAGAAAGTAAAGAAATCACTAATGCGTTGACTAGCTGTCGGTGAAAAAAAGACTACTAGCTGTCCAACAAGTTAACTCAACTCATTCATGTCATACTGACTCCATTTTAGGTGCAGACGAGTCAGGCGTGAGAAGTCCAGTAACATTATAAAAGCTGCCCTTACAAGTTACAGGATCTTCGGGGATAGTACTCTAACTAGGGAAACTTCTTAGAGTAGAAGCCCGGCTCATGGGGTCCTGCATTGTCAGACTCCGCCTGCAGGGCCTCAGATCTCTGGACTCATCCCAGAACACGTGGGTCGACCAGGAGCAGAGAGCCATTCAAATGAGTCTGCTGGTGTGTGCAAGATCAGTGAGTGTGCCTTTGAGTTCTGTTCTGCCCACCTGCCTCCTGTGCAAGGAGGAGATCAGAAGCACTGCAGGATCAGTGAATAGCATCCCACATTGTGGGAAAGTCGGAGCCTCCAGGAGGGTGGATACTGGTAGAGCCAGTTAAAGATAGGCACTTGGCAAGTGGCAGAGTCCACGTGTGGGGTGTTGCATCCGCTTTGTTGTTTCGAGAGGAATCCGGTAAAATAAAAGTAGGCGGGAAGGTTAATAGACTGACTTAGTATTATTAAGGAAGTATTGAGAAAGTATGGGTAGAAGGTATCTGGCTCAGAGCTGATGGCCTGGATTCAAATCCCAGCTCTGTCACCTGTGAGCCCTGTGGCCAAGGCAAGTTAACCCCCCCAGCTACAGTTTCCTCAACTGTAAAATAGAGTTAATAGCACCTGCTCGTAGATCTGTTGTACAAAGCTAGTCAAAATCTAGAAATTACATGGGACACTGTCTGGCATGCTGTAAAAGGTATTATGATTGTCATCACCAGCACCATCGTTTTTATGAGAGCAATGGGACAAATAGTGTTTTACAATAAATTTGCATGAAAGGAAGCAAACATTTCTAGGTTCCTAACACATAAAAAGACAGTCAAGAGTATCCCTAGGGGTTTGGCTGACATGATTTTTGTACCTCCATAAAGTGACATGACAATCTCCTACTACTATGCATTTCCCCGACGATGAGAAAGAACACGTTCACTTGAGAGAGCTGGAAGAAAAAGCTTGGGCACTGATTCGCAACAGATTCTATTAAATAAAATCGGAATCTAAGGCAACACACTATGTACTTTGTCTTAAACAGAGTTGTGAATTATCATCAAAGACCTCAAGTGCATATAAAGGGAGAAAGAACAACAATGAGCCCTTACATCCCATCACACAGTATCAATAATCTTCACTCTTGCTTTCTTTTCATTTATATCCCCTCTTTCTCCTAGATTATACTCAGTATCTATTCTTAAATGAAATACTCTTTAAACTACAAATACATTACCATTAAACCACCTAAAAGTAATAATTATTATCAAGTACCCAGATAACTTTTTATTTAATTTTTTAATTGTTTATTTTTGAGAGAGAGAGTCAGAGAGAGACTTAGAGCACTCAAGCAAGCAGGGAAGGGGAGGGGAAGAGAGAGAGAGAGAGAGAGAGAGAGACAGAGAGAGACAGAGAATCCCAAGCAGGCTCTGCACTATCAGCACTGAGCCTGACTTGAGGCTCAAACCCATGAGCTGTGAGATCATGACCTGAGCTGATATTAAGAATCAGGCACTTAAGTGACTGAGCCACCCATACTTTTTAAAAAATGTATATCTTTTAAGTAAGAGAAGTGAGGTGACCTCTGACCTGTGTTGCTTACCATTTACAATTTGGGCATTCACTTCCTTAGCTCCTGCTGTCTTCTATCGTGTGGAGAATATCAGTATATACCGACACAAAACATTTTATCAAGTTAACTAGTTGTCCCTTGGAAGGAACAGAGAGCACAGGTCTGAAAAGAACAGAAACATATTTCAATCTAATGGGGAGAAGAGAAAGCAAATTTAAGAGGAAGGAAGAAGCCAGGGACTGTGGCCGAGGGGGGCCGTGTGCAAAGATGAGAGCTGCAGGTTGGGGCAAGAGCCTCACAGCTGGATGACCTCAACAACTGAAATACGTCTGGCACCGGGAGAAATGGCCAGTATTTGACCAGGGAAAAAACTAGAAAGAATTTATTTAGTCCGTGGGTTCAGCGACGGACTCTTGATTTCAGCTCAGGTCATGATCGCACGGTTCTGAGAGTTGGAGCCCCACATCGGACTCTGTGATGATAGTGTGGAGCCTGCTTGGGATTCTCTCTCTCTCCCTCTCTCTCTGCCCATCCCCTACTCGTTCGTGCTCTCTCCCTCTCCTTCTCTGTCTCTCTCTCTCTCTCTCTCTCTCTCTCTCTCTCTCTCACACACACACACACACACACACACACAGGGAAAAAAAAAAAAAAAAAAAAAACTTAAAAACAATTTCCTAAGCGGGGCCAGATAATTTTTACTGTTTTTTTTTTTCTAAGGGAGAAAAATGATGGAAAAAAAATGATAGGTTACCACTAATTTAAAATTACTTGCTTTTTTCTTTCATTAGAGGAGCTGTTAGGGTATAAAATGACATTGCATTATATACAGAATGAAGATAGGTTATTGATATAATTCTACATGTGTATTTCTTTGTAAACATTTACATATCTATTTGTAAATGTTTGCAAATGTTTGTATATGGCACAAACCATACATTTATATATAAACACATACATAGTTTTATTTATGTTTATAACATTTGCATATATTTTTGTTACATATTTATAAACGATGCACATTTATAAATACACACACATATGTAGGATTAAACAGATGTGCTTTGGAATCCCAGCTTCTTTAAATGCTGTATGGTCCTGAGCAAGTGATTTCTAATTTTGTCCCAGTTTCCTCAATTAAAAAATGGGAATAGTATAGTAGCAGATTATCTCTGAGATTGCTGTTGGACTAAATGAGATAACAACACTTTGAGTGCTTAATTGAGTGCCCAGTTCAGATAGAATAAAAGGCCTTTATCAGATAGCAGCAATACTGTTAGAAGTAGAGATCCAGATATAGTTGTTCTACTAATATTCTCTCCCAGCCAGCCAGCTTCTCTCTGCCTGGATGCACCTCAGAAGTAAGCAATGGAGCCAAGGGCGAGGAAAAGCAAAACACAAATAATGACCAGATACTCAAAGAAAGCAGTGGGGACCTGGCCAACAACTTAGAAGGGATAGAGGGGCAGGACAATTATGTGGGCAATGATCTTTTGCTGGTGTTGACTTACCCTCTTGCCTCTATAGAAGGGACAAAAACTAAAATAAAACTACATGAACATTTTCTTCTTTGAACAGAATTCCCCATCAAGTTGATTTGGAGCCAAGTGCAGACAAAAGAAACCACAGAAATAAACGTTGTTTACATCACTCTTAGCTAAAAGTAGCCTCCAAAGATTGATTTGAAAGGAAAGATCATCAAGCGATGGAAAGAAACAATTAGTTGGGCATGATTTTCTATCTAGGCAAACAGTAATTTACTTCAAGTACTTCAAATTAAATTAAGTAAAATAATACACCTCTTGGAGCTGATGTCTACAAAGCATAGGATACTGAATGATTTTGCTAATACTTATAAAGGTGACCGGGTGAGGAGTTTATGACAGCTGGATCAACCGAACACAGCCATTTTCTTTTTGCTTATAATGGTGTTCTTATTTAGAAAAGAGACTAATTTCAAAATATCAGGAAAATGGCCCATGCGAAATGATGTATTTTCAGAGATTACATTTAGAACTTGTTAAACTTTGAAAGAGACCGATTTAAAGACTAGAAAATATCATCAACATGATGGTTCATTAAAGCTCTAGGTCTGGTCTAGAGATCCACTTGTATTACAGTCCTCAAGATATCAAGTAAGAGAAGTGAAAAAAATGCAATAACCTTGAAAAACCTCAAATAAATCGGGTCTACAAATTTTGATGCCTCTTTCATGGAGACTGCAATGCTGTTTCCTCTTCCTCTTTTTTTTAATATATGGCCTGAGTTCGAAACAAAACGGAAAATGGCTGTTTTATCATGTTTTTGAAGGAAGGAAGATAGAATCCTTCCGTGAAAAGGGTTTAGTGTAATGCACGGAGACTAATATTAATTACTAATTTTATGCAAAATGACACGCCAAATTAATTACTGATGAGCTATTTTAGTGGAAATGTGCCAGGATTCAGATTGTTTTGGGCACAGTGTCTCGGTAATAAATATTTAACACACTGTGGGATATTCTGGTTGTCCTGGTCAGCCGTTCATTTCCTTTGATCCCAGGAAACTAATTTTTGTTGCAGTCAGCTGTAACTGATTGCAGACGGCATTTTTTTTTTTAAACCAGGCACCTAATGTACATTTTCCGATTTGCTTTTCATCTGATTGTACCTCTATTACAGAAAGCAATCAGATATCGAACCTGTGTTTGTGTTTGTCGCCAGTTGCTTGCTATCTGCTAATCATTTCAGGCTTTAGATTTTAATCTAATCTTCCTGAGGTTGTTAACTATTTAAAATAAGACATTTCTATCCTGATAAATCACTTTGAACCTGGTTTAAAAGCAGTGTGACTATTAAGATTTTCCCCATTAATAACAAGTTGTTCTATTCAAGAATAGTATTTTATAAACAAGTAACATGATTGTTTTCTGGAAGTCTTATCCTTTAAGGCTTCTTTGTCTGCTCCAAAACCGGAGATTTCAAAATAATGTAAACAGGCCATGTTACGAATTTTAGTGTGAGTCACAGTTTACCATTCTTCAAAACATGCATGGGTACCTAACATTATTCTTTCATCATGTCAATTATGGGTTGAATTTTTAAGTAGCAGAATGCCTAAGTTACAGTAGCTCTTAAGACCAAAGAGAAAACCGCTTCATTTTTTTTTCCTTTTCCAAAATGCTAATAACTCACATAATCTCTGTCCAGGCACAAATTTTAACTAATGTCAAAAATACGCTTAAAAATGCATGCAAAATGTTTAATTTTTAGACTCGATTAAAACAGGTCACTCTCAAAAATACCTTTTAATGGAATCTTTCAGAACTACATTATCTAATGGTAGTCACTAGCCATCTGGCTGTTTCTGGTTAAAATTAATTTACCATTTAATTCTTCAATTGTACTGGTCATATTTAAGTAGTCAATAGTCACACGTGTGTTCTAGTGGCTTCTGTATTGGACAGTTGAGACTTAAAGGACATCTCCATAAACACAGAAAATTCTACCTGAAAGCAGTGTCCTACAACATTATCTTGTTTTTATAACATTTGAATTACAATGTACACTTATCTGACAATTTTAACACCTACAAAGAAAAGTTACCATTTATTGAGGACCTATGTGAGAGGTACTACACTGTATGTGACAACAGAAAGCCAACCACAGGATCAACGGGACATCTGAATTACAAATTACTCCATTTTGAGAAAGACCAATAGTTTTTTTTTTTTTTTTTTTTTTTTTAATTTCTTACATAACCTTTAAAAATAATTTATTTAAAAACAGAATTTTAAAGAATGTGGCAAAGCCTTTCATCGGTGCTCACACCTTCCCAGAGAGAAATGAGACAAAAATAAAGTAGCAGAGGCTTTAAATAGAATTCAGTCCTTACTCATTATCCCAAAAGGCACACTGGCTTCAAACCGCACAAAAGTAATGAATGAGAAAAGACCTTTGTTTGTATATATTTGTGTATACGTGTGTGTGTGTGTATATATATGGGTATATAGACATACATACATACACACACACGTATGTATGTATTCATTCATTGTTGTTTCAAGTTTTCATTTAAATTCTAGTTAGTTCACATACAGCGTAGTATCAGTTTCATGAGTAGAATTCAGTGATTCCTCACTCACATATAATACCCAGGGCTCATCATACCAAGGGCTCCTTTTAATATCCATCACCCCTTTAGCCCTTCCCCCTGCCACCTCCCTCCATCAACCCTCAAAAAGACCTCTGTTCTAAATATATGCTTTAGAAACTACCAGAGTGTATAAAGCAAATTAACTTTGAAGATGTAAAAATATGGAATGGTATTTAACTGAAAACCAAATGTAAATAGGTATCACAGAAATCATACTTAAAAAAACCCCAGAATTTCCAATATCAAAATAAGAATGTTAAGTCTACCCAACTATAAACAGATTATGATATTCTTTTACCTGTATATATATTAAGTCCAAACGCTAATAAAAATTTCACAAACAACTGGTAAAAAAAATAACTAGATTGAAACAATGGTAAATTACTGAAAAGAATACTTTGCAAGGATTGATTATATGGATGTGTGTGTGCGCACACACACACACACAGAGGATTATAGATTGTTTTCTATTGTACGACTTTTTTTTCCCACAAACTTTGTATTTATACCTAGGTTTTTGTATTTGAGAATTGCTACATTAAATATTCTTTTTCTTTTACAGGTCTTCACGTCTTTCTCTTTTTTTTTTTTTATTTTTTTTTTTTTAACGTTTATTTATTTTCGAGACAGAGAGAGACAGAGCATGAACGGGGGAGGGTCAGAGAGAGAGGGAGACACAGAATCTGAAACAGGCTCCAGGCTCTGAGCAGTCAGCACAGAGCCTGACGCGGGGCTCGAACTCACATACCGTGAGATCATGACCTGAGCTGAAGTCGGACGCTTAACCGACTGAGCCACCCAGGCGCCCCACGTCTTTCTCTTTCTACATAACAATAAACACACAAGTTCTTCAAAGCAAAAATATAAATAACACTAATCACCATCGACACTTTATTTCTCAGAGTGCTATATTTAATACCTTACAATTTCTGAATATCTAAAGGATGTTCAACTTATAATAACTTATTTTGAGAAAATATTTCATATTTTAATATGTGTCTTCTAAGAATTTATTTGTGTGTGTGTGTGTGTGTGTGTGTGTGTGTGTGTGTGTGACAAAGTTAATACCATTTAACTTAAAATATAGGGCAAGTCGTGCACTGCACAGGTTTATAGTCCCTGTGAATGGCATCTCCCTGAGGTGTGCAGTGCAAAACTGGGTGCAAATACTCCCTTCGGTGCCCAGATACTGAAAATGTGTCCTCTTTTCCTTTGATTATATTTATTTAACATTTCTGAGCAATACGGCACTCCCTATATTAAGTATTAAGAACAAAATATGCTCACTAATAAGATAACACCAGCCTTTCATTCTAAAGCTGAAAATCTGTGGCAGGTACATTTCCATGCTTGGAATCCCACTGTACTTAACTGAATATTCTGAAGAACTAAGAGCATCTTCATTTATGTATTATTTTATTCATTTAAAACATATACAGGTACATGTTATATTCTAGATCCTGGTCGAGGAATAGAAAGGGTAAAATAATCCTTGCCTGAAGGTTTTTAGAGAATAGGAGAATAGAGATGTAGAAATAAATGATTAAAACACATTATTACAACTGCAACCAAATGGACATGTACAGGCTATTAAGGAAGTACATGGCAGGACTGTCTAAGTCATTACAATGGATAATTACTTAGGTGTCAATAAAAGTTTCTTTGGGAAATATTATCTTAGAGAAACACCAAAAACTAAGCAGTAATTAGCCACATAAAGTGGGACTAATTAAATGCATACTAGAAAGACGTCTAAGCATAGACATAAAAGAGAAACATGGCACTGTTATTCAAGGTTACTCTAGACTACAACAAATTATGTTAATTATTAATAATTATGCTTAGCTTATTTGACAGAAAGTCCTCTCAATACCCATTCTTCTCCTCCTTTCGTTAAAAATGGAATCTCAGGGGCGCCTGGGTGGCTCAGTCGGTTGAGCGTCCGACTTCAGCTCAGGTCACGATCTCACGGACCATGAGTTCGAGCCCTGCGTCAGACTCTGGGCTGATGGCTCAGAGCCTGGAGCCTGCTTCCAGTTCTGTGTCTCCCTCTCTGTCTGCCCCTCCCCCGTTCATGCTCTGTCTCTCTCTGTCTCAAAAATAAATAAACGTTAAAAAAAAAAATTAAAAAAAAATAAATAAAAAAAAATAAAAATGGAATCTCAGACAACCTCAAGGAAAAGGATAAATTCCTAGGAACATACAACCTACAAAGACTAAATCATGATGAAACAGAAAATCTGAACAGATCATTTACTAGTAAAGAGATTGAATCAGTAATCAAAAACCTCCCAACAAACAGAAGTCCAGGACTAAACAACTTCGTTGCTTAATTCTACCAAATATTCAAAGAATAATACTAATCCTTCATGAACTCTTCCAAAAAGTAGAAGAGGAGGAAAATCACAGAAAACTCATTTTATGAGGCCACCATTACTCTGGCACAAAAATCAGACAAGAGTGCTAGAGAAAAATAAAACTCGTAGTATCAGCAAACCAAACTCAACCATACACTGAAAAGATCATAAACTATAACCAAGCTAACTTTACTTCATGAATACAAGAATGGCTTAACATCTGAAAATAGTAGGATATACCACACTAACAAAAGATAAAAATCATATGATCACCTCAATAGATGCAGAGAGAGCAATGACAAAATTCAACATATATTTGTGGTAGAAACTTTCAACAACGTGGATACAGAGGAGATATACCTCAACATATTATGGTCATATATGACAAGCCTGAAGCCAACATTATTCTCAATGGTAAAGAGCTGGAAACTTTCCCTTGAAGATCAGGAACAAGACACAGGTGCCTACTTTCACCAGTTCTATTCAACATAGTATTGGAAGTCCTTGCCAGAGCAACTAGATAAGAAATAAAAGGTATCCAAAGAGGAAAGGAAGAAGCCAAATTGTCACTATTTGCAGATAATATATTATATATAAAAAAAGAAATCTAAAGACTCTATTAAATAATACTGGTGGAGCTAACAAATTCTGTTGTGTTTCTATACACAAGTAATCAACTATCAAAAAAAAGTTCACTTTACAATCACATCAAAAATAAAATGCCTACAAGCAAATTTAACCAAGGAAGTGAAAACCTATATATTGAAAACTACACATTAATTAATTAATCAAGTATAACACAAATAAATAGAAAGCTACACCATCCTCACGGGTCGAAAATGTCAATATTGTTATATTTCTCATACTGCTCAAAGCAATCGGCAGATTTAACGGAACCCCTACCAAAATTTCAATGGCATTTTCCAAAATACAGAAATAATCCTATATTTGTATGGAATCAACCACAAAACAAAACAAAACAAAAACAGCCAAAGTCATTGTGAGAAAGAAGAACAAAGCAGGTGACATAATGTTAATGACTTCAAACAATGTTACAAAGCTATAGTAATTAAAACAGGGTGATACTGGCATAAAAACAGGTACATCAATCCTTGGAACAAAACTGACAGTCAGAAATAAACCTATGCTGTATGTTCAATCCATTTATGACATAGGAGCCAAGAGTATACAATGGGGAAAGACCATTTCTTCAATACATGTTGCTGGGAAAACTGGAGTGACACTCAGTTTTGTCTGAAACTCAACTACTATCTTACACTATACACACAAATTAACTCAAAATGGATTAAAAACTTGAATATAAGACCTGAAGCCATAAAAATCCTAGAAGAAAACATAGATAGTTAGCTCCCTGACATACATAGTAGGCCCTGGTGGTGATTTTTATTATTTTTTTAAATCTGACACTCAAAGCAAAAGCAACAAAAGCACAATCAACAAGTAG